>NC_092711.1:219334556-219988681 GCF_047496885.1 Scyliorhinus torazame | reverse complement strand
GACTGTGATCAGTGTCAGGACAGGTAAAGGTGTGAGGAGCAGTTAGCAGTGTGACTGTGATCAGTGTTGGGACAGTTAAAGGTGGGAGGGACAGTTAGCAGTATGACTGTGATCAGTGTCGGGACAGTTAAAGGTGTGAGGGACAGTTAGCAGTGTGACTGTGATCAGTGTGGGGACAGTTAAAGGTGTGAGGAGCAGTTAGCAGTGTGAGTGAGATCAGTGTCAGGACAGTTAAAGGTGTGAGGAGCAGTTAGCAGTGTGACTGGGATCTGTGTGGGGACAGTTGAAGGTGTGAGGGAAAGTTAGCAGTGTGAGTGGTATCAGTGTCGGGACAGTTAAAGGTGTGAGGAGCAGTTAGCAGTGTGACTGTGATCAGTGTCGGGATAGTTAAAGGTGTGAGGAGCAGTTAGCAGTGTGACTGTGATCAGTGTCGGGACAGTTAAAGGTGTGAGGAGCAGTTAGCAATGTGACTGTGATCAGCGTCAGGACAGTTAAAGGTGTGATGGGCAGTTAGCAGTGTGACTGTGATCAGTGTCGGGACAGTTAAAGGTGTGAGGAACAGTTAGCAATGTGACTGTGATCAGTGCCGGGACAGTTAAAGGTGTGAGGGGCAGTCAGCAATGTGACTGTGATCAGCGTCAGGACAGTTAAAGGTGTGAGGGGCAGTTGGCAATGTGACTGTGATCAGTGTTGGGACAGTTAAAGGTGTGAGAGGCAGTTAGCAGTGTGACTGTGATCAGTGTCGGGACAGTTAAAGGTGTGAGGAGCAGTTAACAGTGTGACCGTGATCAGTGTCGGGACAGTTAAAGGTGTGAGGGGCAGTTAGCAGTGTGATTGGGATCAGTGTCGGGACAGTTAAAAGTGTGAGGAGCAGTTAGCAATGTGACTGTGATCAGTGTCAGGACAGTTAAAGGTGTGAGGAGCAGTTAGCAGTGTGACTGTGATCAGTGTTGGGACAGTTAAAGGTGTGAGAGGCAGTTAGCAATGTGACTGTGATCAGCGTCAGGACAGTTCAAGGTGTGAGGGGCAGTTAGCAATGTGACTGTGATCAGTGTTGGGACAGTTAAAGGTGTGAGAGGCAGTTAGCAGTGTGACTGTATTCAGTGTCGGGACAGTTAAAGGTGTGAGGAGCAGTTAGCAGTGTGACTGGGATCAGTGCCGGGACAGTTAAAGGTGTGAGGAGCAGTTAGCAGTGTGACTGTGATCAGTGTTGGGACAGTTAAAGGTGTGAGGGGCAGTTAGCAATGTGACTGTGATCAGTGTTGGGACAGTTAAAGGTGTGAGGGACAGTTAGCAGTGTGACTGTGATCAGTGTCGGGACAGTTAAAGGTGTGAGGGACAGGTAGCAGTGTGACTGGGATCAGTATTGGGACAGTTAACGGTGTGAGGAGCAGTTAGCAATGTGACTGGGATCAGTGTTGGGACAGTTAAAGGTGTGAGGAGAAGTTAGCAATGTGACTGTGATCAGCGTCAGGACAGTTAAAGGTATGAGGGGCAGTTAGCAATGTGACTGTGATCAGTGTTGGGACAGTTAAAGGTGTGAGAGGCAGTGAGCAATGTGACTGTGATCAGTGTTGGGACAGTTAAAGGTGTGAGGAGCAGTTAGCAGTGTGACTGTGATCAGTGTCGGGACAGAGAAAGGTGTGAGGAGCAGTTCGCAATGTGACTGTGATCAGTGTCAGGACAGTTAAAGGTGTGAGGAGCAGTTAGCAGTGTGACTGTGATCAGTGTGGGGACAGTTAAAGGTGTGAGAGGCAGTTAGCAATGTGACTGTGATCAGCGTCAGGACAGTTAAAGGTGTGAGGGGCAGTTAGCAATGTGACTGTGATCAGTGTTGGGACAGTTAAAGGTGTGAGGGACAGTTAGCAGTGTGACTGTGATCAGTGTTGGGACAGTTAAAGGTGTGAGGGACAGTTAGCAGTGTGACTGGGATCAGTATTGGGACAGTTAACGGTGTGAGGAGCAATTAGCAATGTGACTGGGATCAGTGTTGGGACAGTTAAAGGTGTGAGGGGCAGTTAGCAGTGTGACTGTGATCAGAGCGGGACTGTTAAAGGTGTGAGGGGCAGTTAGCAGTGTGACTGTGATCAGTGTCGGGACAGGTAAAGGTGTGAGGAACAGTTAGCAGTGTGACTGTGATCAGTGTTGGGACTGTTAAAGGTGTGAGGGGCAGTTAGCAGTGTGACTGGGATCAGCGTCGGGACAGTTAAAGGTGTGAGGGACAGTTAGCAGTGTGACTGTGATCAGTGTCGGGACTGTAAAAGGTAAGAGGGACAGTTGGCGATGTGACTGGGATCAGTGTCGGGACAGTTAAAGGTGTGAGGGACAGTTAGCAGTGTGACTGTGATCAGTGTCGGGACAGTTAAAGGTGTGAGGGGTAGTTAGCAGTGTGACTGTGATCAGTGTCGGGACAGTTAAAGGTGTGAGGGGCAGTCAGCAGTGTGACTGTGATCAGTGTCGGGACAGTTAAAGGTGTGAGGGACAGTTAGCAGTGTGACTGTGATCAGTGTCGGGACAGTTAAAGGTGTGAGGGGCAGTCAGCAGTGTGACTGTGATCAGTGTCGGGACAGTTAAAGGTGTGAGGAGCAGTTAGCAGTGTGACTGGGATCAGTATTTGGACAGTTAAAGGTGTGAGCGGCAGTTAGCAGTGTGAGTGTGATCAGTGTCGGGACAGTTAAAGGTGTGAGGAGCAGTTAGCAATGTGACTGTGATCAGTGTCGGGACAGTTAAAGGTGTGAGGGGCAGTTAGCAATGTGACAGTGATCAGTGTTGGGACAGTTAAAGGTGTGAGAGGCAGTTAGCAGTGTGACTGGGATCAGTGTTGGGACAGTTAAAGGTGTGAGAGGCAGTTAGCAATGTGACTGGATCAAGGTCGGGACAATTAAAGGTGTGAGGAGCAGTTAGCAGTGTGACTGTGATCAGTGTTGGGACAGTTAAAGGTGTGAGGAGCAGTTAGCAGTGTGACTGTGATCAGTGTCAGGACAGTTAAAGGTGTGAGGGGCAGTTAGCAGTGTGACTGGGATCAGCATTGAGACAGTTAAAGGTGTGAGGGACAGTTAGCAATGTGATTGTGATCAGTGTTGGGACAGTTAAAAGGTGTGAGAGGCAGTTAGCAATGTGACTGGGATCAAGGTCGGGACAGTTAAAGGTGTGAGGAGCAGTTAGCAGTGTGACTGTGATCAGTGTCAGGACAGTTAAAGGTGTGAGGGGCAGTTAGCAGTGTGACTGGGATCAGTGTCGGGAGAATTAAAGGTGTGAGGAGCAGTTAGCAGTGTGACTGTGATCAGTATTGGGACAGTTAAAGGTGTGAGGGACAGTTAGCAGTCTGACTGTGATCAAGGTCGGGACAGTTAAAGGTGTGAGGAGCAGTTAGCAGTGTGACTGTGATCAGTGTTGGGACAGTTAAAGGTGTGAGGAGCAGTTAGCAGTGTGACTGTGATCAGTGTCAGGACAGTTAAAGGTGTGAGGAGCAGTTAGCAGTGTGACTGTGATCAGTGTCGGGACAGTTAAAGGTGTGAGAGGCAGTTAGCAATGTGACTGTGATCAGTGTTGGGACAGTTAAAGGTGTGAGAGGCAGTTAGCAATGTGGCTGTGATCAGTGTTGGGACAGTTAAAGACGTGAGGAGCAGTTTGCAATGTGACTGTGATCAGTGTCGGGACAGTTAAAGGTGTGAGAGGCAGTTAGCAATGTGACTGTATTCAGTGTCGGGACAGTTAAAGGTGTGAGGCACAGTTAGCAGTGTGACTGTATTCAGTGTTGGGACAGTTAAAGGTGTGAGGGACAGTTAGCGATGTGACTGGGTTCAGTGTTGGGACAGTTAAAGGTGTGAGGAGCAGTTAGCAGTGTGACTGTGATCAGTGTCGGGATAGTTAATGGTGTGAGGAGCAGTTAGCAGTGTGACTGTGATCAGTGTTGGGACAGTTAAATGTGTGAGGGACAGTTAGCAGTGTGACTGTATTCAGTGTTGGGACAGTTAAAGTTGTGAGGTGCAGTTAGCAGTGTGACTGTGATCAGTGCTGGGTGCAGTTAAAGTTGTGAGGAGCAGTTAGCAGGGTGACTGTGATCAGTGTCGGGACAGTTAAAGGTGTGAGGAGCAGTTAGCAGTGTGGCTATATTCAGTGTTGGGACAGTTAAAGGTGTGAGGGACAGTTAGCAGTGTGACTGTGATCAGTGTCGGGACAGTTAAAGGTGTGAGGGACAGTTAGCAGTGTGACTGTGATCAGTGTCAGGACAGGTAAAGGTGTGAGGAGCAGTTAGCAGTGTGACTGTGATCAGTGTTGGGACAGTTAAAGGTGGGAGGGACAGTTAGCAGTGTGACTGTGATCAGTGTCGGGACAGTTAAAGGTGTGAGGGACAGTTAGCAGTGTGACTGTGATCAGTGTGGGGACAGTTAAAGGTGTGAGGAGCAGTTAGCAGTGTGAGTGAGATCAGTGTCAGGACAGTTAAAGGTGTGAGGAGCAGTTAGCAGTGTGACTGGGATCTGTGTGGGGACAGTTGAAGGTGTGAGGGACAGTTAGCAGTGTGAGTGGTATCAGTGTCGGGACAGTTAAAGGTGTGAGGAGCAGTTAGCAGTGTGACTGTGATCAGTGTCGGGATAGTTAAAGGTGTGAGGAGCAGTTAGCAGTGTGACTGTGATCAGTGTCGGGACAGTTAAAGGTGTGAGGAGCAGTTAGCAATGTGACTGTGATCAGCGTCAGGACAGTTAAAGGTGTGATGGGCAGTTAGCAGTGTGACTGTGATCAGTGTCGGGACAGTTAAAGGTGTGAGGAGCAGTTAGCAATGTGACTGTGATCAGTGCCGGGACAGTTAAAGGTGTGAGGGGCAGTTAGCAATGTGACTGTGATCAGCGTCAGGACAGTTAAAGGTGTGAGGGGCAGTTGGCAATGTGACTGTGATCAGTGTTGGGACAGTTAAAGGTGTGAGAGGCAGTTAGCAGTGTGACTGTGATCAGTGTCGGGACAGTTAAAGGTGTGAGGAGCAGTTAACAGTGTGACCGTGATCAGTGTCGGGACAGTTAAAGGTGTGAGGGGCAGTTAGCAGTGTGATTGGGATCAGTGTCGGGACAGTTAAAGGTGTGAGGAGCAGTTAGCAATGTGACTGTGATCAGTGTCAGGACAGTTAAAGGTGTGAGGAGCAGTTAGCAGTGTGACTGTGATCAGTGTTGGGACAGTTAAAGGTGTGAGAGGCAGTTAGCAATGTGACTGTGATCAGCGTCAGGACAGTTCAAGGTGTGAGGGGCAGTTAGCAATGTGACTGTGATCAGTGTTGGGACAGTTAAAGGTGTGAGAGGCAGTTAGCAGTGTGACTGTATTCAGTGTCGGGACAGTTAAATGTGTGAGGAGCAGTTAGCAGTGTGACTGGGATCAGTGCCGGGACAGTTAAAGGTGTGAGGAGCAGTTAGCAGTGTGACTGTGATCAGTGTTGGGACAGTTAAAGGTGTGAGGGGCAGTTAGCAATGTGACTGTGATCAGTGTTGGGACAGTTAAAGGTGTGAGGGACAGTTAGCAGTGTGACTGTGATCAGTGTCGGGACAGTTAAAGGTGTGAGGGACAGGTAGCAGTGTGACTGGGATCAGTATTGGGACAGTTAACGGTGTGAGGAGCAGTTAGCAGTGTGACTGGGATCAGTGTTGGGACAGTTAAAGGTGTGAGGAGAAGTTAGCAATGTGACTGTGATCAGCGTCAGGACAGTTAAAGGTATGAGGGGCAGTTAGCAATGTGACTGTGATCAGTGTTGGGACAGTTAAAGGTGTGAGAGGCAGTGAGCAATGTGACTGGGATCAGTGTCGAGACAGTTAAAGGTGTGAGGAGCAGTTAGCAGTGTGACTGTGATCAGTGTTGGGACAGTTAAAGGTGTGAGGGGCAGTTAGCAATGTGACTGTGATCAGTGTTGGGACAGTTAAAGGTGTGAGGAGCAGTTAGCAGTGTGACTGTGATCAGTGTCGGGACAGAGAAAGGTGTGAGGAGCAGTTCGCAATGTGACTGTGATCAGTGTCAGGACAGTTAAAGGTGTGAGGAGCAGTTAGCAGTGTGACTGTGATCAGTGTGGGGACAGTTAAAGGTGTGAGAGGCAGTTAGCAATGTGACTGTGATCAGCGTCAGGACAGTTAAAGGTGTGAGGGGCAGTTAGCAATGTGACTGTGATCAGTGTTGGGACAGTTAAAGGAGTGAGAGGCACTTAGCAGTGTGACTGTGATCAGTGTCGGGACAGTTAAAGGTGTGCGGAGCAGTTAGCAGTGTGACTGGGACAGTTAAAGGTGTGAGGGACAGTCAGCAGTGTGACTGTGATCAGTGTCAGGACAGGTAAAGGTGTGAGGAGCAGTTAGCAGTGTGACTGTGATCAGTGTTGGGACAGTTAAAGGTGGGAGGGACAGTTAGCAGTGTGACTGTGATCAGTGTCGGGACAGTTAAAGGTGTGAGGGACAGTTAGCAGTGTGACTGTGATCAGTGTGGGGACAGTTAAAGGTGTGAGGAGCAGTTAGCAGTGTGAGTGAGATCAGTGTCAGGACAGTTAAAGGTGTGAGGAGCAGTTAGCAGTGTGACTGGGATCAGTGTGGGGACAGTTGAAGGTGTGAGGGACAGTTAGCAGTGTGAGTGGGATCAGTGTCGGGACAGTTAAAGGTGTGAGGAGCAGTTAGCAGTGTGACTGTGATCAGAGTCGGGATAGTTAAAGGTGTGAGGAGCAGTTAGCAGTGTGACTGTGATCAGTGTCGGGACAGTTAAAGGTGTGAGGAGCAGTTAGCAATGTGACTGTGATCAGCGTCAGGACAGTTAAAGGTGTGAGGGGCAGTTAGCAGTGTGACTGTGATCAGTGTCGGGACAGTTAAAGGTGTGAGGAGCAGTTAGCAATGTGACTGTGATCAGTGCCGGGACAGTTAAAGGTGTGAGGGGCAGTTAGCAATGTGACTGTGATCAGCGTCAGGACAGTTAAAGGTGTGAGGGGCAGTTGGCAATGTGACTGTGATCAGTGTTGGGACAGTTAAAGGTGTGAGAGGCAGTTAGCAGTGTGACTGTGATCAGTGTCGGGACAGTTAAAGGTGTGAGGAGCAGTTAACAGTGTGACCGTGATCAGTGTCGGGACAGTTAAAGGTGTGAGGGGCAGTTAGCAGTGTGATTGGGATCAGTGTCGGGACAGTTAAAGGTGTGAGGAGCAGTTAGCAATGTGACTGTGATCAGTGTCAGGACAGTTAAAGGTGTGAGGAGCAGTTAGCAGTGTGACTGTGATCAGTGTTGGGACAGTTAAAGGTGTGAGAGGCAGTTAGCAATGTGACTGTGATCAGCGTCAGGACCGTTCAAGGTGTGAGGGGCAGTTAGCAATGTGACTGTGATCAGTGTTGGGACAGTTAAAGGTGTGAGAGGCAGTTAGCAGTGTGACTGTATTCAGTGTCGGGACAGTTAAAGGTGTGAGGAGCAGTTAGCAGTGTGACTGGAATCAGTGCCGGGACAGTTAAAGGTGTGAGGAGCAGTTAGCAGTGTGACTGTGATCAGTGTTGGGACAGTTAAAGGTGTGAGGGGCAGTTACCAATGTGACTGTGATCAGTGTTGGGACAGTTAAAGGTGTGAGGGACAGTTAGCAGTGTGACTGTGATCAGTGTCGGGACAGTTAAAGGTGTGAGGGACAGTTAGCAGTGTGACTGGGATCAGTATTGGGACAGTTAACGGTGTGAGGAGCAGTTAGCAATGTGACTGGGATCAGTGTTGGGACAGTTAAAGGTGTGAGGAGCAGTTAGCAATGTGACTGTGATCAGCGTCAGGACAGTTAAAGGTATGAGGGGCAGTTAGCAATGTGACTGTTATCAGTGTTGGGACAGTTAAAGGTGTGAGAGGCAGTGAGCAATGTGACTGGGATCAGTGTCGAGACAGTTAAAGGTGTGAGGAGCAGTTAGCAGTGTGACTGTGATCAGTGTTGGGACAGTTAAAGGTGTGAGGGGCAGTTAGCAATGTGACTGTGATCAGTGTTGGGACAGTTAAAGGTGTGAGGAGCAGTTAGCAGTGTGACTGTGATCAGTGTCGGGACAGAGAAAGGTGTGAGGAGCAGTTCGCAATGTGACTGTGATCAGTGTCAGGACAGTTAAAGGTGTGAGGAGCAGTTAGCAGTGTGACTGTGATCAGTGTGGGGACAGTTAAAGGTGTGAGAGGCAGTTAGCAATGTGACTGCGACCAGCGTCAGGACAGTTAAAGGTGTGAGGGGCAGTTAGCAATGTGACTGTGATCAGTGTTGGGACAGTTAAAGGAGTGAGAGGCACTTAGCAGTGTGACTGTGATCAGTGTCGGGACAGTTAAAGGTGTGAGGAGCAGTTAGCAGTGTGACTGGGACAGTTAAAGGTGTGAGGGACAGTCAGCAGTGTGACTGTGATCAGTGTCGGGACAGTTAAAGGTGTGAGGGGCAGTTAGCAGTGTGACTGTATTCAGTGTTGGGACAGTTAAAGGTGTGAGGAGCAGTTAGCAGTGTGACTGTGATCAGTGTTGGGACAGTTAAAGGTGTGAGGGACAGTTAGCAGTGTGACTGTATTCAGTGTTGGGACAGTTAAAGGTGTGAGGAGCAGTAAGCAGTGTGACTGTGATCAGTGCTGGGACAGATAAGGTGTGAGGGACAGTTAGCAGTGTGACTGGGATCAGTGTGGGGACAGGTAAAGGTGTGAGGAGCAGTTAGCGGTGTGACTGTGATCAGTGTTGGGACAGTTAAAGGTGTGAGGGACAGTTAGCAGTGTGACTGTATTCAGTGTTGGGACAGTTAAAGGTGTGAGGAGCAGTTAGCAGTCTGACTGTGATCAGTGGCGGGACAGTTAAAGGTGTGAGGGGCAGTTAGCAGTGTGACGGGGATCAGTATTGGGACAGTTAAAGGTGTGAGGAGCAGTTAGCAGTGTGACTGTGATCAGTGTCGGGACAGTTAAAGGTGTGAGTGGCAGTTAGCAGTGTGACTGTGATCAGTGTCGGGACAGTTAAAGGTGTGAGGGGCAGTTAGCAGTGTGGCTGCATTCAGTGTCGGGACAGTTAAAGGTGTGAGGGGCAGTTAGCAATGTGACTGGGATCAGTGTTGGGACAGTTAAAGGTGTGAGGGGCAGTTAGCAGTGTGATTGTGATCAGTGTCAGGACAGTTAAAGGTGTGTGGAGCAGTTAGCAGTGTGACTGTGATCAGTGTTGGGACAGTTAATGGTGTGAGGAGCAGTAAGCAGTGTGACTGGGATCAGTTTTGGTACAGTTAAAGGTGTGAGGAGCAGTTAGCCATGTGACTGTGATCAGTGTCGGGACAGTTAAAGGTGTGAGGGGCAGTTAGCAGTGTGACTGTATTCAGTGTTGGGACAGTTAAAGGTGTGAGGAACAGTTAGCAGTGTGACTGTGATCAGTGTCGGGACAGTTAAACGTGTGAGGGACAGTTAGCAGTGTGACTGTGATCAGTGTCGGGACAGTTACAGTTGTGAGGGACAGTTAGCAGTGTGACTGTGATCAGTGTTGGGACAGTTAAAGGTGTGAGGAGCAATTAGGAGTGTGACTGTGATCAGTGTTGGGACAGTTAAAGGTGTGAGGAGCAGTTAGCAGTGTGACTGTGATCAGTGTTGGGACAGTTAAAGGTGTGAGGAGCAGTTAGCAGAGTGACTGGGATCAGTGTCGGGACAGTTAAAGGTGTGAGGAGCAGTTAGCAGCGTGACTGGGATCAGTGTCGGGACAGTTAAAGGTGCGAGGGACAGTTAGCACTGTGACTGTGATCAGTGTTGGGACAGTTAAAGGTGTGAGGGGCAGTTAGCAGTGTGACTGGAATCAGTGTTGGGACAGTTAAAGGTGTGAGGGGCAGTTAACAGTGTGACTGTGATCAGTGTCGGGACAGTTAAAGGTGTGAGGAGCAGTTAGCAGTGTGACTGGGATCAGTGTCGGGACAGTTAAAGGTGTGAGGGACAGTTAGCAGTGTGACTGGGATCAGTGTTGGGACAGTTAAAGGTGTGAGGAGCAGTTAGCAGTGTGACTGTGATCAGTGTTGGGACAGTAAAGGTGTGAGGAGCAGTTAGCAGTGTGACTGTGATCAGTGTCAGGACAGTTAAAGGTGTGAGGGGCAGTTAGCAGTGTGACTGGGATCAGTGTGAGGACACTTAAAGGTGTGAGGAGCAGTTAGCCATTTGACTGTGATCAGTGTCGGGACAGTTAAAGGTGTGAGGGGCAGTTAGCAGTGTGACTGTATTCAGTGTTGGGACTGTTAAAGGTGTGAGGGACAGTTAGCAGTGTGACTGTGATCAGTGTCGGGACAGTTAAACGTGTGAGGGACAGTTAGCAGTGTGACTGTGATCAGTGTTGGGACAGTTAAAGGTGTGAGGAGCAGTTGGCAGTGTGACTGTGATCAGTGTTGGGACAGTTAAAGGTGTGAGGAGCAGTTAGCAGTGTGACTGGGATCAGTATTGGGACAGTTAAAGGTGTGAGGGACAGTTAGCAGTGTGACTGTGATCAGTGTCGGGACAGTGAAAGGTGTGAGGCGCAGTTAGCAGTGTGACTGTGATCACTGTCAGGATAGTTAAAGGTGGGAGGAGCAGTTAGCAGTGTGACTGGGATCAGTATTGGGACAGTTAAAGGTGTGAGGGGCAGTTAGCAGTGTGACTGTGATCAGTGTTGGGACAGCTAAAGGTGTGAGGAGCAGTTAGCAGTGTGACTGTGATCAGTGTCGGGACAGTTAAAGGTGTGAGGAGCAGTTAGCAATGTGACCGTGATCAGTGTCAGGACAGTTAAAGGTGTGACGAGCAGTTAGCAGTGTGACTGTGATCAGTGTCGGGACAGTTAAAGGTGTGAGGAGCAATTAGCAGTGTGACTGTGATCAGTGTCGGGACAGTTAAAGGTGTGAAGAGCAGTTAGCAGTGTGACTGTGATCAGTGTGGGGACAGTTAAAGGTGTGAGGGACAGTTAGCAGTGTGACTGTGATCAGTGTGGGGACAGTTAAAGGTGTGAGGGGCAGTTAGCAGTGTGACTGGGATCAGTGTCGGGACAGTTAAAGGTGTGAGGGGCAGTTAGCAATGTGACTGTGATCAGTGTCGGGACAGTTAAAGGTGTGAGGAGCAGTTAGCAGTGTGACTGTGATCAGTGTCGGGACAGTCAAAGGTGTGAGGAGCAGTTAGCAGTGTGACTGGGATCAGTGTCGGGACAGTTAAAGGTGTGAGGGGCAGTTAGCAATGTGACTGGGATCAGTGTCGGGACAGTTAAAGGTGTGAGGGGCAGTTAGCAATGTGACTGTGATCAGTGTCGGGACAGGTAAAGGTGTGAGGAGCAGTTAGCAATGTGACTGGGTTCAGTGTTGGGACAGTTAAAGGTGTGAAGGACAGTTAGCAGTGTGACTGTGATCAGTGGGGGGACAGTTAAAGGTGTGAGGAGCATTTAGCAATGTGACTGGGTTCAGTGTTGGGACAGTTAAAGGTGTGAAGGACAGTTAGCAGTGTGACTGTGATCAGTGGGGGGACAGTTAAAGGTGTGAGGAGCAGTTAGCAGTGTGAGTGGGATCAGTGTTGGGACAGTTAAAGGTGTGAGGGACAGTTAGCAGTGTGACTGTATTCAGTGTTGGGACAGTTAAAGGTGTGAGGAGCAGTTAGCAGTGTGACTGTGATCAGTGCTGGGACAGTTAAAGGTGTGAGGGACAGTTAGCACTGTGACTGTATTCAGTGTTGGGACAGTTAAAGGTGTGAGGAGCAGTTAGCAGTGTGACTGTGATCAGTGTTGGGACAGTTAAAGGTGTGAGGGACAGTTAGCAGTGTGACTGTATTCAGTGTTGGGACAGTTAAAGGTGTGAGGAGCAGTAAGCAGTGTGACTGTGATCAGTGCTGGGACAGTTAAAGGTGTGAGGGACAGTTAGCAGTGTGACTGGGATCAGTGTGGGGACAGGTAAAGGTGTGAGGAGCAGTTAGCAGTGTGACTGTGGTCAGTGTTGGGACAGTTAAAGGTGTGAGGGACAGTTAGCAGTGTGACTGTATTCAGTGTTGGGACAGTTAAAGGTGTGAGGAGCAGTTAGCAGTGTGACTGTGATCAGTGTTGGGACAGTTAAAGGTGTGAGGGACAGTTAGCAGTGTGACTGTATTCAGTGTTGGGACAGTTAAAGGTGTGAGGAGCAGTTAGCAGTCTGACTGTGATCAGTGGCGGGACAGTTAAAGGTGTGAGGGGCAGTTAGCAGTGTGACGGGGATCAGTATTGGGACAGTTAAAGGTGTGAGGAGCAGTTAGCAGTGTGACTGTGATCAGTGTCGGGACAGTTAAAGGTGTGAGTGGCAGTTAGCAGTGTGACTGTGATCAGTGTCGGGACAGTTAAAGGTGTGAGGGGCAGTTAGCAGTGTGGCTGCATTCAGTGTCGGGACAGTTAAAGGTGTGAGGGGCAGTTAGCAATGTGACTGGGATCAGTGTTGGGACAGTTAAAGGTGTGAGAGGCAGTTAGCACTGTGACTGTGATCAGTGTCAGGACAGTTAAAGGTGTGAGGAGCAGTTAGCAGTGTGACTGTGATCAGTGTTGGGAGAGTTAATGGTGTGAGGAGCAGTAAGCAGTGTGACTGGGATCAGTGTTGGGACAGTTAATGGTGTGAGGAGCAGTAAGCAGTGTGACTGGGATCAGTTTTGGTACAGTTAAAGGTGTGAGGAGCAGTTAGCCATGTGACTGTGATCAGTGTCGGGACAGTTAAAGGTGTGAGGGGCAGTTAGCAGTGTGACTGTATTCAGTGTTGAGACAGTTAAAGGTGTGAGGAACAGTTAGCAGTGTGACTGTGATCAGTGTCGCGACAGTTAAACGTGTGAGGGACAGTTAGCAGTGTGACTGTGATCAGTGTCGGGACAGTTAAAGGTGTGAGGGACAGTTAGCAGTGTGACTGTGATCAGTGTTGGGACAGTTAAAGGTGTGAGGAGCAGTTAGCAGTGTGACTGTGATCAGTGTCAGGACAGTTAAAGGTGTGAGGAGCAGTTAGCAGTGTGACTGTGATCAGTGCTGGGACAGTTAATGGTGTGAGGAGCAATTAGGAGTGTGACTGTGATCAGTGTTGGGACAGTTAAAGGTGTGAGGAGCAGTTAGCAGTGTGACTGTGATCAGTGTTGGGACAGTTAAAGGTGTGAGGAGCAGTTAGCAGTGTGACTAGGATCAGTGTCGGGACAGTTACAGGTGTGAGGAGCAGTTAGCAGCGTGACTGGGATCAGTGTCGGGACAGTTAAAGGTGTGAGGGACAGTTAGCAGTGTGACTGTGATCAGTGTTGGGACAGTTAAAGGTGTGAGGGGCAGTTAGCAGTGTGACTGGAATCAGTGTTGGGACAGTTAAAGGTGTGAGGGGCAGTTAACAGTGTGACTGTGATCAGTGTCGGGACAGTTAAAGGTGTGAGGAGCAGTTAGCAGTGTGACTGGGATCAGTGTCGGGACAGTTAAAGGTGTGAGGGACAGTTAGCAGTGTGACTGGGATCACTGTTGGGACAGTTAAAGGTGTGAGGAGCAGTTAGCAGTATGACTGTGATCAGTGTTGGGACAGTAAAGGTGTGAGGAGCAGTTAGCAGTGTGACTGTGATCAGTGTCAGGACAGTTAAAGGTGTGAGGGGCAGTTAGCAGTGTGACTGGGATCAGTGTGAGGACACTTAAAGGTGTGAGGAGCAGTTAGCCATTTGACTGCGATCAGTGTCGGGACAGTTAAAGGTGTGAGGGGCAGTTAGCAGTGTGACTGTATTCAGTGTTAGGACAGTTAAAGGTTTGAGGGACAGTTAGCAGTGTGACTGTGATCAGTGTCGGGACAGTTAAACGTGTGAGGGACAGTTAGCAGTGTGACTGTGATCAGTGTTGGGACAGTTAAAGGTGTGAGGAGCAGTTAGCAGTGTGACTGTGATCAGTGTTGGGACAGTTAAAGGTGTGAGGAGCAGTTAGCAGTGTGACTGGGATCAGTATTGGGACAGTTAAAGGTGTGAGGGACAGTTAGCAGTGTGACTGTGCTCAGTGTCGGGACAGTTAAAGGTGTGAGGCGCAGTTAGCAGTGTGACTGTGATCACTGTCAGGGTAGTTAAAGGTGTGAGGAGCAGTTAGCAGTGTGACTGTGACCAGTGTCGGGACAGTCAAAGGTGTGAGGAGCAGTTAGCAGTGTGACTGTGATCAGTGTTGGGACAGTTAAAGGTGTGAGGGACAGTTAGCAGTGTGACTGAATTCAGTGTTGGGACAGTTAAAGGTGTGAGGAGCAGTAAGCAGTGTGACTGTGATCAGTGCTGGGACAGTTAAAGGTGTGAGGGACAGTTAGCAGTGTGACTGGTATCAGTGTGGGGACAGGTAAAGGTGTGAGGAGAAGTTAGCAGTGTGACTGTGGTCAGTGTTGGGACAGTTAAAGGTGTGAGGGACAGTTAGCAGTGTGACTGTATTCAGTGTTGGGACAGTTAAAGGTGTGAGGAGCAGTTAGCAGTGTGACTGTGATCAGTGTTGGGACAGTTAAAGGTGTGAGGGACAGTTAGCAGTGTGACTGTATTCAGTGTTGGGACAGTTAAAGGTGTGAGGAGCAGTTAGCAGTCTGACTGTGATCAGTGGCGGGACAGTTAAAGGTGTGAGGGGCAGTTAGCAGTGTGACGGGGATCAGTATTGGGACAGTTAAAGGTGTGAGGAGCAGTTAGCAGTGTGACTGTGATCAGTGTCGGGACAGTTAAAGGTGTGAGTGGCAGTTAGCAGTGTGACTGTGATCAGTGTCGGGACAGTTAAATGTGTGAGGGGCAGTTAGCAGTGTGGCTGCATTCAGTGTCGGGAAAGTTAAAGGTGTGAGGGGCAGTTAGCAATGTGACTGGGATCAGTGTTGGGACAGTTAAAGGTGTGAGGGGCAGTTAGCAGTGTGACTGTGATCAGTGTCAGGACAGTTAAAGGTGTGTGGAGCAGTTAGCAGTGTGACTGTGATCAGTGTTGGGACAGTTAATGGTGTGAGGAGCAGTAAGCAGTGTGACTGGGATCAGTTTTGGTACAGTTAAAGGTGTGAGGAGCAGTTAGCCATGTGACTGTGATCAGTGTCGGGACAGTTAAAGGTGTGAGGGGCAGTTAGCAGTGTGACTGTATTCAGTGTTGAGACAGTTAAAGGTGTGAGGAACAGTTAGCAGTGTGACTGTGATCAGTGTCGGGACAGTTAAACGTGCGAGGGACAGTTAGCAGTGTGACTGTGATCAGTGTCGGGACAGTTAAAGGTGTGAGGGACAGTTAGCAGTGTGACTGTGATCAGTGTTGGGACAGTTAAAGGTGTGAGGAGCAGTTAGCAGTGTGACTGTGATCAGTGTCAGGACAGTTAAAGGTGTGAGGAGCAGTTAGCAGTGTGACTGTGAGCAGTGCTGGGACAGTTAAAGGTGTGAGGAGCAATTAGGAGTGTGACTGTGATCAGTGTTGGGACAGTTAAAGGTGTGAGGAGCAGTTAGCAGTGTGACTGTGATCAGTGTTGGGACAGTTAAAGGTGTGAGGAGCAGTTAGCAGTGTGACTGGGATAAGTGTCGGGACAGTTAAAGGTGTGAGGAGCAGTTAGCAGCGTGACTGGGATCAGTGTCGGGACAGTTAAAGGTGTGAGGGACAGTTAGCAGTGTGACTGTGATCAGTGTTGGGACAGTTAAAGGTGTGAGGGGCAGTTAGCAGTGTGACTGGAATCAGTGTTGGGACAGTTAAAGGTGTGAGGGGCAGTTAACAGTGTGACTGTGATCAGTGTCGGGACAGTTAAAGGTGTGAGGAGCAGTTAGCAGTGTGACTGGGATCAGTGTCGGGACAGTTAAAGGTGTGAGGGACAGTTAGCAGTGTGACTGGGATCACTGTTGGGACAGTTAAAGGTGTGAGGAGCAGTTAGCAGTATGACTGTGATCAGTGTTGGGACAGTAAAGGTGTGAGGAGCAGTTAGCAGTGTGACTGTGATCAGTGTCAGGACAGTTAAAGGTGTGAGGGGCAGTTAGCAGTGTGACTGGGATCAGTGTGAGGACACTTAAAGGTGTGAGGAGCAGTTAGCAGTGTGAGTGTGATCAGTGTCGGGACAGTTAAAGGTGTGAGGGGCAGTTAGCAGTGTGACTGTGATCAGTGTCGGGACAGTTAAACGTGTGAGGGACAGTTAGCAGTGTGACTGTGATCAGTGTTGGGACAGTTAAAGGTGTGAGGAGCCGTTAGCAGTGTGACTATGATCAGTGTTGGGACAGTTAAAGGTGTGAGGAGCAGTTAGCAGTGTGACTGGGATCAGTATTGGGACAGTTAAAGGTGTGAGGGACAGTTAGCAGTGTGACTGTGATCAGTGTCGGGACAGTTAAAGGTGTGAGGCGCAGTTAGCAGTGTGACTGTGATCACTGTCAGGGTAGTTAAAGGTGTGAGGAGCAGTTAGCAGTGTGAGTGGGATCAGTGTTGGGACAGTTAAAGGTGTGCGGAGCAGTTAGCAGTGTGACTGGGATCAGTATTGGGACAGCTAAAGGTGTGAGGAGCAGTTAGCAGTGTGACTGTGATCAGTGTCGGGACAGTTAAAGGTGTGAGGAGCAGTTAGCAATGTGACTGTGATCAGTGTCAGGACAGTTAAAGGTGTGACGAGCAGTTAGCAGTGTGACTGTGATCAGTGTGGGGACAGTTAAAGGTGTGAGGGGCAGTTAGCAGTGTGACTGGGATCAGTATTGGGACAGTTAAAGTTGTGAGGGGCAGTTAGCAGTGTGACTGGGATCAGTGTCGGGACAGTTAAAGGTGTGAGGAGCAGTTAGCAATGTGACTGGGATCAGTGTCGGGACAGTTAAAGGTGTGAGGGACAGTTAGCAGTGTGACTGTGATCAGTGTGGGGACAGTTAAAGGTGTGAGGGGCAGTTAGCAGTGTGACTGGGATCGGTATTGGGACAGTTAAAGTTGTGAGGGGCAGTTAGCAGTGTGACTGGGATCAGTGTCGGGACAGTTAAAGGTGTGAGGGGCAGTTAGCAATGTGACTGTGATCAGTGTCGGGACAGTTAAAGGTGTGACGAGCAGTTAGCAGTGTGACTGTGATCAGTGTCGGGACAGTTAAAGGTGTGAGGGGCAGTTAGCAATATGACTGTGATCAGTGTCGGGACAGTTAAAGGTGTGACGAGCAGTTAGCAGTGTGACTGTGATCAGTGTCGGGACAGTTAAAGTTGTGACGAGCAGTTAGCAGTGTGACTGGGATCAGTGTTGGGATAGTTAAAGGTCTGAGGGACAGTTAGCAGTGTGACTGGGATCAGTGTCGGGACAGTTAAAGGTGTGAGGGGTAGTTAGCAATGTGACTGTGATCAGTGTGGGGACAGGTAAAGGTGTGAGGAGAAGTTAGCAGTGTGACTGTGGTCAGTGTTGGGACAGTTAAAGGTGTGAGGGACAGTTAGCAGTGTGACTGTATTCAGTGTTGGGACAGTTAAAGGTGTGAGGAGCAGTTAGCAGTGTGACTGTGATCAGTGTTGGGACAGTTAAAGGTGTGAGGGACAGTTAGCAGTGTGACTGTATTCAGTGTTGGGACAGTTAAAGGTGTGAGGAGCAGTTAGCAGTCTGACTGTGATCAGTGGCGGGACAGTTAAAGGTGTGAGGGGCACTTAGCAGTGTGACGGGGATCAGTATTGGGACAGTTAAAGGTGTGAGGAGCAGTTAGCAGTGTGACTGTGATCAGTGTCGGGACAGTTAAAGGTGTGAGTGGCAGTTAGCAGTGTGACTGTGATCAGTGTCGGGACAGTTAAATGTGTGAGGGGCAGTTAGCAGTGTGGCTGCATTCAGTGTCGGGAAAGTTAAAGGTGTGAGGGGCAGTTAGCAATGTGACTGGGATCAGTGTTGGGACAGTTAAAGGTGTGAGGGGCAGTTAGCAGTGTGACTGTGATCAGTGTCAGGACAGTTAAAGGTGTGTGGAGCAGTTAGCAGTGTGACTGTGATCAGTGTTGGGACAGTTAATGGTGTGAGGAGCAGTAAGCAGTGTGACTGGGATCAGTTTTGGTACAGTTAAAGGTGTGAGGAGCAGTTAGCCATGTGACTGTGATCAGTGTCGGGACAGTTAAAGGTGTGAGGGGCAGTTAGCAGTGTGACTGTATTCAGTGTTGAGACAGTTAAAGGTGTGAGGAACAGTTAGCAGTGTGACTGTGATCAGTGTCGGGACAGTTAAACGTGCGAGGGACAGTTAGCAGTGTGACTGTGATCAGTGTCGGGACAGTTAAAGGTGTGAGGGACAGTTAGCAGTGTGACTGTGATCAGTGTTGGGACAGTTAAAGGTGTGAGGAGCAGTTAGCAGTGTGACTGTGATCAGTGTCAGGACAGTTAAAGGTGTGAGGAGCAGTTAGCAGTGTGACTGTGAGCAGTGCTGGGACAGTTAAAGGTGTGAGGAGCAATTAGGAATGTGACTGTGATCAGTGTTGGGACAGTTAAAGGTGTGAGGAGCAGTTAGCAGTGTGACTGTGATCAGTGTTGGGACAGTTAAAGGTGTGAGGAGCAGTTAGCAGTGTGACTGGGATAAGTGTCGGGACAGTTAAAGGTGTGAGGAGCAGTTAGCAGCGTGACTGGGATCAGTGTCGGGACAGTTAAAGGTGTGAGGGACAGTTAGCAGTGTGACTGTGATCAGTGTTGGGACAGTTAAAGGTGTGAGGGGCAGTTAGCAGTGTGACTGGAATCAGTGTTGGGACAGTTAAAGGTGTGAGGGGCAGTTAACAGTGTGACTGTGATCAGTGTCGGGACAGTTAAAGGTGTGAGGAGCAGTTAGCAGTGTGACTGGGATCAGTGTCGGGACAGTTAAAGGTGTGAGGGACAGTTAGCAGTGTGACTGGGATCACTGTTGGGACAGTTAAAGGTGTGAGGAGCAGTTAGCAGTATGACTGTGATCAGTGTTGGGACAGTAAAGGTGTGAGGAGCAGTTAGCAGTGTGACTGTGATCAGTGTCAGGACAGTTAAAGGTGTGAGGGGCAGTTAGCAGTGTGACTGGGATCAGTGTGAGGACACTTAAAGGTGTGAGGAGCAGTTAGCAGTGTGAGTGTGATCAGTGTCGGGACAGTTAAAGGTGTGAGGGGCAGTTAGCAGTGTGACTGTGATCAGTGTCGGGACAGTTAAACGTGTGAGGGACAGTTAGCAGTGTGACTGTGATCAGTGTTGGGACAGTTAAAGGTGTGAGGAGCCGTTAGCAGTGTGACTATGATCAGTGTTGGGACAGTTAAAGGTGTGAGGAGCAGTTAGCAGTGTGACTGGGATCAGTATTGGGACAGTTAAAGGTGTGAGGGACAGTTAGCAGTGTGACTGTGATCAGTGTCGGGACAGTTAAAGGTGTGAGGCGCAGTTAGCAGTGTGACTGTGATCACTGTCAGGGTAGTTAAAGGTGTGAGGAGCAGTTAGCAGTGTGAGTGGGATCAGTGTTGGGACAGTTAAAGGTGTGCGGAGCAGTTAGCAGTGTGACTGGGATCAGTATTGGGACAGCTAAAGGTGTGAGGAGCAGTTAGCAGTGTGACTGTGATCAGTGTCGGGACAGTTAAAGGTGTGAGGAGCAGTTAGCAATGTGACTGTGATCAGTGTCAGGACAGTTAAAGGTGTGACGAGCAGTTAGCAGTGTGACTGTGATCAGTGTGGGGACAGTTAAAGGTGTGAGGGGCAGTTAGCAGTGTGACTGGGATCAGTATTGGGACAGTTAAAGTTGTGAGGGGCAGTTGGCAGTGTGACTGGGATCAGTGTCGGGACAGTTAAAGGTGTGAGGAGCAGTTAGCAATGTGACTGGGATCAGTGTCGGGACAGTTAAAGGTGTGAGGGACAGTTAGCAGTGTGACTGTGATCAGTGTGGGGACAGTTAAAGGTGTGAGGGGCAGTTAGCAGTGTGACTGGGATCGGTATTGGGACAGTTAAAGTTGTGAGGGGCAGTTAGCAGTGTGACTGGGATCAGTGTCGGGACAGTTAAAGGTGTGAGGGGCAGTTAGCAATGTGACTGTGATCAGTGTCGGGACAGTTAAAGGTGTGACGAGCAGTTAGCAGTGTGACTGTGATCAGTGTCGGGACAGTTAAAGGTGTGAGGGGCAGTTAGCAATATGACTGTGATCAGTGTCGGGACAGTTAAAGGTGTGACGAGCAGTTAGCAGTGTGACTGTGATCAGTGTCGGGACAGTTAAAGTTGTGACGAGCAGTTAGCAGTGTGACTGGGATCAGTGTTGGGATAGTTAAAGGTCTGAGGGACAGTTAGCAGTGTGACTGGGATCAGTGTCGGGACAGTTAAAGGTGTGAGGGGTAGTTAGCAATGTGACTGTGATCAGTGTTGGGACAGTGAAAGATGTGAGGGACAGTTAGCAATGTGACTGTGATCAGTGTCGGGACAGTTAAAGGTGTGAGGGGCAGTTAGCAGTGTGACTGTGATCAGTGTTGGGACAGTTAAAGGTGTGAGGGACAGTTAGCAGTGTGACTGGGTTCAGTGTCGGGACAGTTAAAGGTGTGAGGGGCAGTTAGCAATGTGACTGGGAACAGTGTTGGGACAGTTAAAGGTGTCAGGAGCAGTTAGCGGTGTGACTGTGATCAGTGTCGGGACAGTTAAAGGTGTGAGGAGCAGTTAGCAGTGTGACTGTGATCAGTGTCGGGACAGTTAAAGGTGTGAGGAGCAGTTAGCAGTGTGACTGTGATCAGTGTCGGGACAGTTAAAGGTGTGACGAGCAGTTAGCAGTGTGACTGTGATCAGTGTGGGGACAGTTAAAGGTCTGAGGGACAGTTAGCAGTGTGACTGGGATCAGTGTCGGGACAGTTAAAGGTGTGAGGGGCAGTTAGCAATGTGACTGGGATCAGTGTCGGGACAGTTAAAGGTGTGAGGGGCAGTTAGCAATGTGACTGTGATCAGTGTCGGGACAGTTAAAGGTGTGAGGAGCAGTTAGCAATGTGACTGGGTTCACTGTTGGGACAGTTAAAGGTGTGAGGGACCATTAGCAGTGTGAGTGGGATCAGTGTCGGGACAGTTTAAGGTGTGAGGAGCAGTTAGCAATGTGTCTGTGATCAGCGTCAGGACAGTTAAAGGTGTGAGGGACAGTTAGCAATGTGACTGGGATCAGTGTCGGGACAGTTAAAGGTGTGAGGAGCAGTTAGCAGTGTGACTGTGATCAGTGTTGGGACAGTTAAAGGTGTGAGGGACAGTTAGCAGTGTGACTGTGATCAGTGTCAGGACAGTTAAAGGTGTGAGGAGCAGTTAGCAATGTGACTGCGATCAGTGTTGGGACAGTTAAAGGTGTGAGGAGCAGTTAGCAGTGTGACTGTGATCAGTGTTGGGACAGTTAAAGGTGTGAGGGACAGTTAGCAGTGTGACTGTGATCAGTGTCAGGACAGTTAAAGGTGTGAGGAGCAGTTAGCAATGTGGCTGTGAACAGCGTCAGGACTGTTAAAGGTGTGAGAGGCAGTTAGCAAAGTGATTGTGATCAGTGTTGGGACAGTTAAAGGTGTGAGGAGCAGTTAGCAGTGTGACTGTGATCAGTGTCGGGACAGTTAAAGGTGTGAGAGGCAGTTAGCAATGTGGCTGTGATCAGTGTTGGGACAGTTAAAGGTGTGAGGAGCAGTTAGCAGTGTGACTGGGATCAGTGTTGGGACAGTTAAAGGTGTGAGGAGCAGTTAGCAATGTGACTGGGATCAGTGTTGGGACAGTGAAAGGTGTGAGGGACACTTAGCAGTCTGACTGTGATCAGTGACGGGACAGTTGAAGGTGTGAGGGACAGTTAGCAGTGTGACTGTATTCAGTGTTGGGACAGTTAAAGGTGTGAGGAGCAGTTAGCATTGTGACTGTGATCAGTGTTGGGACAGTGAAAGGTGTGAGGGGCAGTTAGCAGTGTGACTGTGATCAGTGTCGGGACAGTTAAAGGTGTGGCGGCAGTTAGCAGTGTGACTGTGATCAGTGTTCGGACAGTTAAAGGTGTGAGGGACAGTTAGCAGTGTGACTGGGTTCAGTGTCGGGACAGTTAAAGGTGTGAGGGGCAGTTAGCAATGTGACTGGAATCAGTGTTGGGACAGTTAAAGGTGTGAGGAGCAGTTAGCAATGTGACTGGGATCAGTGTCGGGACAGTTAAAGGTGTGAGGGGCAGTTAGCAATGTGACTGTGATCAGTGTCGGGACTGTTAAAGGTGTGACGAGCAGTTAGCAGTGTGACTGTGATCAGTGTCGGGACAGTCAAAGGTGTGAGGAGCAGTTAGCAGTGTGACTGTGATCAGTGTCGGGACAGTTAAAGGTGTGACGAGCAGTTAGAGTGTGACTGTGATCAGTGTGGGGACAGTTAAAGGTCTGAGGGACAGTTAGCAGTGTGACTGGGATCAGTGTTGGGACAGTTAAAGGTGTGAGGGGCAGTTAGCTGTGTGACTGGGATCAGTGTCGGGACAGTTAAAGGTGTGAGGGGCAGTTAGCAATGTGACTGTGATCAGTGTCGGGACAGTTAAAGGTGTGAGGGGCAGTTAGCTGTGTGACTGGGATCAGTGTCGGGACAGTTAAAGGTGTGAGGGGCAGTTAGCAATGTGACTGGGATCAGTGTCGGGACAGTTAAAGGTGTGAGGGGCAGTTAGCAATGTGACTGTGATCAGTGTCGGGACAATTAAAGGTGTGAGGAGCAGATAGCAATGTGACTGGGTTCACTGTTGGGACAGTTAAAGGTGTGAGGGACCATTAGCAGTGTGAGTGGGATCAGTGTCGGGACAGTTTAAGGTGTGAGGAGCAGTTAGCAATGTGACTGTGATCAGCGTCAGGACAGTTAAAGGTGTGAGGGACAGTTAGCAATGTGGCTGTGATCAGTGTTGGGACAATTAAAGATGTGAGGGACAGTTAGCAGTGTGACTGTGATCAGTGTCAGGACAGTTAAAGGTGTGAGGAGCAGTTAGCAATGTGATTGTGATCAGTGTCGGGACAGTTAAAGGTGTGAGGAGGGAGAGTTAGCAGTGTGACTGTGATCAGTGTCGGGACAGTTAAAGGTGTGAGGGACAGTTAGCAATGTGGCTGTGATCAGTGTCGGGACAGTTAAAGGTGTGAGGTGCAGTTAGCAGTGTGACTGGGATCAGTGTTGGGACAGTTAAAGGTGTGAGGGACAGTTAGCAATGTGGCTGTGATCAGTGTCGGGACAGTTAAAGGTGTGAGGGGCAGTTAGCAGTGTGACTGTGATCATTGTCGGGACAGTTAAAGGTGTGAGGGACAGTTAGCAGTGTGACTGTGATCAGTGTCGGGACAGTTAAAGGTGTGAGGGACAGTTAGCAGTGTGACTGTGATCAGTGTCGGGACAGTTAAAGGTGTGAGGGACAGTTAGCAGTGTGACTGTGATCAGTGTCGGGACAGTTAAAGGTGTGAGGAGCAGTTAGCAATGTGGCTGTGATCAGTGTCGGGACAGTTAAAGGTGTGAGGAGCAGTTAGCAATGTGGCTGTGATCAGTGTCGGGACAGTTAAAGGTGTGAGGTGCAGTTAGCAGTGTGACTGGGATCAGTGTTGGGACAGTTAAAGGTGTGAGAGGCAGTTCGCAAAGTGACTGTGATGAGTGTTGGGACAGTTAAAGGTGTGAGGGACAGTTAGCAGTGTGACTGTGATCAGTGTCGGGACAGTTAAAGGTGTGAGGAGCAGTTAGCAATGTGGCTGTGATCAGTGTCGGGACAGTTAAAGGTGTGAGGTGCAGTTAGCAGTGTGACTGGGATCAGTGTTGGGACAGTTAAAGGTGTGAGAGGCAGTTAGCAAAGTGACTGTGATCAGTGTTGGGACAGTAATAGGTGTGAGGAGCAGTTAGCAGTGTGACTGGGATCAGTGTTGGGACAGTTAAAGGTGTGAGGGGCAGTTAGCAATGTGACTGGGATCAGTGTTGGGACAGTTAAAGGTGTGAGGAGCAGTTAGCAATGTGACTGGGATCAGTGTCGGGACAGTTAAAGGTGTGAGGGGCAGTTAGCAATGTGACTGTGATCAGTGTCGGGACAGTTAAAGGTGTGACGAGCAGTTAGCAGTGTGACTGTGATCAGTGTCGGGACAGTCAAAGGTGTGAGGAGCAGTTAGCAGTGTGACTGTGATCAGTGTCGGGACAGTTAAAGGTGTGACGAGCAGTTAGAGTGTGACTGTGATCAGTGTGGGGACAGTTAAAGGTCTGAGGGACAGTTAGCAGTGTGACTGGGATCAGTGTTGGGACAGTTAAAGGTGTGAGGGGCAGTTAGCTGTGTGACTGGGATCAGTGTCGGGACAGTTAAAGGTGTGAGGGGCAGTTAGCAGTGTGACTGTGATCAGTGTCGGGACAGTTAAAGGTGTGACGAGCAGTTAGAGTGTGACTGTGATCAGTGTGGGGACAGTTAAAGGTCTGAGGGACAGTTAGCAGTGTGACTGGGATCAGTGTTGGGACAGTTAAAGGTGTGAGGGGCAGTTAGCTGTGTGACTGGGATCAGTGTCGGGACAGTTAAAGGTGTGTGGGGCAGTTAGCAATGTGACTGTGATCAGTGTCGGGACAGTTAAAGGTGTGAGGGGCAGTTAGCTGTGTGACTGGGATCAGTGTCGGGACAGTTAAAGGTGTGAGGGGCAGTTAGCAATGTGACTGGGATCAGTGTCGGGACAGTTAAAGGTGTGAGGGGCAGTTAGCAATGTGACTGTGATCAGTGTCGGGACAATTAAAGGTGTGAGGAGCAGATAGCAATGTGACTGGGTTCACTGTTGGGACAGTTAAAGGTGTGAGGGACCATTAGCAGTGTGAGTGGGATCAGTGTCGGGACAGTTTAAGGTGTGAGGAGCAGTTAGCAATGTGACTGTGATCAGCGTCAGGACAGTTAAAGGTGTGAGGGACAGTTAGCAATGTGGCTGTGATCAGTGTTGGGACAATTAAAGGTGTGAGGGACAGTTAGCAGTGTGACTGTGATCAGTGTCAGGACAGTTAAAGGTGTGAGGAGCAGTTAGCAATGTGACTGTGATCAGTGTCGGGACAGTTAAAGGTGTGAGGAGGGAGAGTTAGCAGTGTGACTGTGATCAGTGTCGGGACAGTTAAAGGTGTGAGGGACAGTTAGCAATGTGGCTGTGATCAGTGTCGGGACAGTTAAAGGTGTGAGGTGCAGTTAGCAGTGTGACTGGGATCAGTGTTGGGACAGTTAAAGGTGTGAGGGACAGTTAGCAATGTGGCTGTGATCAGTGTCGGGACAGTTAAAGGTGTGAGGGGCAGTTAGCAGTGTGACTGTGATCATTGTCGGGACAGTTAAAGGTGTGAGGGACAGTTAGCAGTGTGACTGTGATCAGAGTCGGGACAGTTAAAGGTGTGAGGGACAGTTAGCAGTGTGACTGTGATCAGTGTCGGGACAGTTAAAGGTGTGGGGGACAGTTAGCAGTGTGACTGTGATCAGTGTCGGGACAGTTAAAGGTGTGAGGAGCAGTTAGCAATGTGGCTGTGATCAGTGTCGGGACAGTTAAAGGTGTGAGGAGCAGTTAGCAATGTGGCTGTGATCAGTGTCGGGACAGTTAAAGGTGTGAGGTGCAGTTAGCAGTGTGACTGGGATCAGTGTTGGGACAGTTAAAGGTGTGAGAGGCAGTTCGCAAAGTGACTGTGATGAGTGTTGGGACAGTTAAAGGTGTGAGGGACAGTTAGCAGTGTGACTGTGATCAGTGTCGGGACAGTTAAAGGTGTGAGGAGCAGTTAGCAATGTGGCTGTGATCAGTGTCGGGACAGTTAAAGGTGTGAGGTGCAGTTAGCAGTGTGACTGGGATCAGTGTTGGGACAGTTAAAGGTGTGAGAGGCAGTTAGCAAAGTGACTGTGATCAGTGTTGGGACAGTAAAAGGTGTGAGGAGCAGTTAGCAGTGTGACTGGGATCAGTGTTGGGACAGTTAAAGGTGTGAGGGGCAGTTAGCAATGTGACTGGGATCAGTGTTGGGACAGTTAAAGGTGTGAGGAGCAGTTAGCAATGTGACTGGGATCAGTGTCGGGACAGTTAAAGGTGTGAGGGGCAGTTAGCAATGTGACTGTGATCAGTGTCGGGACAGTTAAAGGTGTGACGAGCAGTTAGCAGTGTGACTGTGATCAGTGTCGGGACAGTCAAAGGTGTGAGGAGCAGTTAGCAGTGTGACTGTGATCAGTGTCGGGACAGTTAAAGGTGTGACGAGCAGTTAGAGTGTGACTGTGATCAGTGTGGGGACAGTTAAAGGTCTGAGGGACAGTTAGCAGTGTGACTGGGATCAGTGTTGGGACAATTAAAGGTGTGAGGGGCAGTTAGCTGTGTGACTGGGATCAGTGTCGGGACAGTTAAAGGTGTGAGGGGCAGTTAGCAATGTGACTGTGATCAGTGTCGGGACAGTTAAAGGTGTGAGGGGCAGTTAGCTGTGTGACTGGGATCAGTGTCGGGACAGTTAAAGGTGTGAGGGGCAGTTAGCAATGTGACTGGGATCAGTGTCGGGACAGTTAAAGGTGTGAGGGGCAGTTAGCAATGTGACTGTGATCAGTGTCGGGACAATTAAAGGTGTGAGGAGCAGTTAGCAATGTGACTGGGTTCACTGTTGGGACAGTTAAAGGTGTGAGGGACCATTAGCAGTGTGAGTGGGATCAGTGTCGGGACAGTTTAAGGTGTGAGGAGCAGTTAGCAATGTGACTGTGATCAGCGTCAGGACAGTTAAAGGTGTGAGGGACAGTTAGCAATGTGGCTGTGATCAGTGTTGGGACAATTAAAGGTGTGAGGGACAGTTAGCAGTGTGACTGTGATCAGTGTCAGGACAGTTAAAGGTGTGAGGAGCAGTTAGCAATGTGACTGTGATCAGTGTCGGGACAGTTAAAGGTGTGAGGGAGAGTTAGCAGTGTGAATGTGATCAGTGTCGGGACAGTTAAAGGTGTGAGGGACAGTTAGCAATGTGGCTGTGATCAGTGTCGGGACAGTTAAAGGTGTGAGGTGCAGTTAGCAGTGTGACTGGGATCAGTGTTGGGACAGTTAAAGGTGTGAGGGATAGTTAGCAATGTGGCTGTGATCAGTGTCGGGACAGTTAAAGGTGTGAGGGGCAGTTAGCAGTGTGACTGTGATCAGTGTCGGGACAGTTAACGGTGTGAGGGACAGTTAGCAGTGTGACTGTGATCAGTGTCGGGACAGTTAAATGTGTGAGGGACAGTTAGCAGTGTGACTGTGATCAGTGTCGGGACAGTTAAAGGTGTGAGGGACAGTTAGCAGTGTGACTGTGATCAGTGTCGGGACAGTTAAAGGTGTGAGGAGCAGTTAGCAATGTGGCTGTGATCAGTGTCGGGACAGTTAAAGGTGTGAGGAGCAGTTAGCAATGTGGCTGTGATCAGTGTCGGGACAGTTAAAGGTATGAGGTGCAGTTAGCAGTGTGACTGGGATCAGTGTTGGGACAGTTAAAGGTGTGAGGTGCAGTTAGCAGTGTGACTGGGATCAGTGTTGGGACAGTTAAAGGTGTGAGAGGCAGTTAGCAAAGTGACTGTGATCAGTGTTGGGACAGTAAAAGGTGTGAGGAGCAGTTAGCAGTGTGACTGGGATCAGTGTTGGGACAGTTAAAGGTGTGAGGGGCAGTTAGCAATGTGACTGGGATCAGTGTTGGGACAGTTAAAGGTGTGAGGAGCAGTTAGCAATGTGACTGGGATCAGTGTCGGGACAGTTAAAGGTGTGAGGGGCAGTTAGCAATGTGACTGTGATCAGTGTCGGGACAGTTAAAGGTGTGACGAGCAGTTAGCAGTGTGACTGTGATCAGTGTCGGGACAGTCAAAGGTGTGAGGAGCAGTTAGCAGTGTGACTGTGATCAGTGTCGGGACAGTTAAAGGTGTGACGAGCAGTTAGAGTGTGACTGTGATCAGTGTGGGGACAGTTAAAGGTCTGAGGGACAGTTAGCAGTGTGACTGGGATCAGTGTTGGGACAGTTAAAGGTGTGAGGGGCAGTTAGCTGTGTGACTGGGATCAGTGTCGGGACAGTTAAAGGTGTGAGGGGCAGTTAGCAATGTGACTGTGATCAGTGTCGGGACAGTTAAAGGTGTGAGGGGCAGTTAGCTGTGTGACTGGGATCAGTGTCGGGACAGTTAAAGGTGTGAGGGGCAGTTAGCAATGTGACTGGGATCAGTGTCGGGACAGTTAAAGGTGTGAGGGGCAGTTAGCAATGTGACTGTGATCAGTGTCGGGACAATTAAAGGTGTGAGGAGCAGTTAGCAATGTGACTGGGTTCACTGTTGGGACAGTTAAAGGTGTGAGGGACCATTAGCAGTGTGAGTGGGATCAGTGTCGGGACAGTTTAAGGTGTGAGGAGCAGTTAGCAATGTGACTGTGATCAGCGTCAGGACAGTTAAAGGTGTGAGGGACAGTTAGCAATGTGGCTGTGATCAGTGTTGGGACAATTAAAGGTGTGAGGGACAGTTAGCAATGTGGCTGTGATCAGTGTCGGGACAGTTAAAGGTGTGAGGTGCAGTTAGCAGTGTGACTGGGATCAGTGTTGGGACAGTTAAAGGTGTGAGGGATAGTTAGCAATGTGGCTGTGATCAGTGTCGGGACAGTTAAAGGTGTGAGGGGCAGTTAGCAGTGTGACTGTGATCAGTGTCGGGACAGTTAACGGTGTGAGGGACAGTTAGCAGTGTGACTGTGATCAGTGTCGGGACAGTTAAAGGTGTGAGGGACAGTTAGCAGTGTGACTGTGATCAGTGTTGGGACAGTTAAAGGTGTGAGGGACAGTTAGCAGTGTGACTGTGATCAGTGTCGGGACAGTTAAAGGTGTGAGGAGCAGTTAGCAATGTGGCTGTGATCAGTGTCGGGACAGTTAAAGGTGTGAGGAGCAGTTAGCAATGTGGCTGTGATCAGTGTCGGGACAGTTAAAGGTATGAGGTGCAGTTAGCAGTGTGACTGGGATCAGTGTTGGGACAGTTAAAGGTGTGAGAGGCAGTTAGCAAAGTGACTGTGATCAGTGTTGGGACAGTTAAAGGTGTGAGGGACTGTTAGCAGTGTGACTGCGATCAGTGTCGGGACAGTTAAAGGTGTGAGGAGCAGTTAGCAATGTGGCTGTGATCAGTGTCGGGACAGTTAAAGGTGTGAGGTGCAGTTAGCAGTGTGACTGGGATCAGTGTTGGGACAGTTAAAGGTGTGAGAGGCAGTTAGCAAAGTGACTGTGATCAGTGTTGGGACAGTTAAAGGTGTGAGGAGCAGTTAGCAGTGTGACTGGGATCAGTGTTGGGGCAGTTAAAGGTGTGAGGAGCAGTTAGCAGTGTGACTGTGATCAGTGTCGGCACACTTAAAGGTGTGAGGGACAGTTAGCAGTGTGACTGTGATCAGTGTTGGGACAGTTAAAGGTGTGAGGGACAGTTAGCAGTGTGACTGTGATCAGTGTTGGGACAGTTAAAGGTGTGAGGGACAGTTAGCAGTGTGACTGTGATCAGTGTTGGGACAGTTAAAGGTGTGAGGAGCAGTTAGCAGTGTGACTGTGATCAGTGTTGGGACATTTAAAGGTGTGAGGAGCAGCGAGCAATGTGACTGTGATCAGTGTTGGGACAGTTAAAGGTGTGAGGAGCAGTTAGCAGTGTGACTGGGATCAGTGCCGGGACAGTTAAAAGTGTGAGGAGCAGTTAGCAGTGTGACTGTGATCAGTGTTGGGACATTTAAAGGTGTGAGGAGCAGCGAGCAATGTGACTGTGATCAGTGTTGGGACAGTTAAAGGTGTGAGGAACAGTTAGCAGTGTGACTGCGATCAGTGTCGGGACAGTTAAATGTGTGAGAGGCAGTTAGCAGTGTGACTGGGATCAGTGTCGGGACAGTTAAATGTGTGAGAGGCAGTTAGCAGTGTGACTGGGATCAGTGTCGGGACAGTTAAAGGTGTGAGGAGCAGTTAGCAATGTGACTGTGATCAGTGTCGGGACAGTTAAAGGTGTGAGGAGCAGTTAGCAGTGTGACTGTGATCAGTGTCGGGACAGTTAAAGGTGTGAGGAGCAGTTAGCAGGGTGACTGTGATCAGTGTCGGGACAGTTAAAGGTGTGAGGAGCAGTTAGCAGTGTGACTGTGATCAGTGTCGGGACAGTTAAAGGTGTGAGGGGCAGTTAGCAGTGTGACTGTGATCAGTGTGGGGACAGTTAAAGGTGTGAGGAGCAGTTAGCAGGATGACTGTGATCAGTGTTGGGACAGTTAAAGGTCTGAGGGCCGGTTAGCAGTGTGACTGTGATCAGTGTTGGGACAGTTAAAGTTGTGAGAGACAGTTAGCAATGTGACTGTGATCAGTATTGGGACAGTTAAAGGTGTGAGGGGCAGTTAGCAGTGTGACTGTGATCAGTATTGGGACAGTTAAAGGTGTGAGGGGCAGTTAGCACTGTGACTGTGATCAGTGTCGGGACAGTTAAAGGTGTGAGGGGCAGTTAGCAGTGTGATTGTGATCAGTATTGGGACAGTTAAAGGTGTGAGGGGCAGTTAGCAGTGTGACTGTGATCAGTGTTGGGACAGTTAAAGGTGTGAGGAGCAGTTAGCAGTGTGACTGTGATCAGTGTTGGGACAGTTAAAGGTGTGAGGAGCAGTTAGCAATGTGACTGTGATCAGTGTCGGGACAGTTAAAGGTGTGAGGGGCAGTTAGCAGTGTGACTGTGATCAGTGTTGGGACAGTTAAAGGTGTGAGGGACAGTTACCAGTGTGACTGTGATCAGTGTGGGGACAGTTAAAGGTGTGAGGGACAGTTAGCAATGTGACTGGGATCAGTGTGGGGACAGTTAAAGGTGTGAGGAGCAGTTAGCAGTGTGACTGTGTTCAGTGTCGGGACAGTTAAAGGTGTGAGGGAGAGTTAGCAGTGTGACTGTGATCAGTGTTGGGACAGTTAAAGGTGTGAGGAGCAGTTAGCAATGTGATTGTGATCAGTGTCGGGACAGTTAAAGGTGTGAGGAGCAGTTAGCAGTGTGACTGGGATCAGTGTTGGGACAGTTAAAGGTGTGAGGGGCAGTTAGCAATGTGACTGTGATCAGTGTTCGGACAGTTAAAGGTGTGAGGGACAGTTAGCAGTGTGACTGTGATCAGTGTTGGGACAGTTAAAGGTGTGAGGAGCAGTTAGCAGTGTGACTGTGATCAGTATTGGGACAGTTAAAGGTGTGAGGAGCAGTTAGCAGTCTGACTGTGATCAGTGACGGGACAGTTGAAGGTGTGAGGGATAGTTAGCAGTGTGACTGTGATCAGTGTCGGGACAGTTAAAGGTGTGAGGAGCAGTTAGCAATGTGACTGTGATCAGTGTCGGGACAGTTAAAGGTGTGAGGGGCAGTTAGCAGTGTGACTGTGATCAGTGTTGGGACAGTTAAAGGTGTGAGGAGCAGTTAGCAGTGTGACTGTGATCAGTGTTGGGACAGTTAAAGGTGTGAGGAGCAGTTAGCAGTGTGACTGTGATCAGTATTGGGACAGTTAAAGGTGTGAGGGGCAGTTAGCAGTGTGACTGGGATCAGTGTTGGGACAGTTAAAGGTGTGAGGGACAGTTAGCAGTGTGACTGTGATCAGTGTTGGGACAGTGAAAGGTGTGAGGAGCAGTTAGCAGTGTGACTGGGATCAGTGTTGGGACAGTTAAAGGTGTGAGAGGCAGTTAGCAATGTGACTGGGATCAGTATTGGGACAGTTAAAGGTGTGATGGACAGTTAGCAGTGTGAGTGGGATGAGTGTCGGGACAGTTAAAGGTGTGAGGAGCAGTTAGCAGTGTGACTGTGATCAGTGTCGGGACACTTAAAGGTGTGAGGGACAGTTAGCAGTGTGACTGTGATCAGTGTTGGGACAGTTAAAGGTGTGAGGAGCAGTTAGCAGTGTGACTGTGATCAGTGTTGGGACAGTTAAAGGTGTGAGGAGCAGTTAGCAGTGTGACTGTGATCAGTGTTGGGACATTTAAAGGTGTGAGGAGCAGCGAGCAATGTGACTGTGATCAGTGTTGGGACAGTTAAAGGTGTGAGGAGCAGTTAGCAGTGTGACTGGGATCAGTGCCGGGACAGTTAAAGGTGTGAGGAGCAGTTAGCAGTGTGACGGTGATCAGTGTTGGGACATTTAAAGGTGTGAGGAGCAGCGAGCAATGTGACTGTGATCAGTGTTGGGACAGTTAAAGGTGTGAGGAACAGTTAGCAGTGTGACTGCGATCAGTGTCGGGACAGTTAAATGTGTGAGAGGCAGTTAGCAGTGTGATTGTGATCAGTATTGGGACAGTTAAAGGTGTGAGGGGCAGTTAGCAGTGTGACTGTGATCAGTGTTGGGACAGTTAAAGGTGTGAGGAGCAGTTAGCAGTGTGACTGTGATCAGTGTTGGGACAGTTAAAGGTGTGAGGAGCAGTTAGCAATGTGACTGTGATCAGTGTCGGGACAGTTAAAGGTGTGAGGGGCAGTTAGCAGTGTGACTGTGATCAGTGTTGGGACAGTTAAAGGTGTGAGGGACAGTTACCAGTGTGACTGTGATCAGTGTGGGGACAGTTAAAGGTGTGAGGGACAGTTAGCAATGTGACTGGGATCAGTGTGGGGACAGTTAAAGGTGTGAGGAGCAGTTAGCAGTGTGACTGTGTTCAGTGTCGGGACAGTTAAAGGTGTGAGGGAGAGTTAGCAGTGTGACTGTGATCAGTGTTGGGACAGTTAAAGGTGTGAGGAGCAGTTAGCAATGTGATTGTGATCAGTGTCGGGACAGTTAAAGGTGTGAGGAGCAGTTAGCAGTGTGACTGGGATCAGTGTTGGGACAGTTAAAGGTGTGAGGGGCAGTTAGCAATGTGACTGTGATCAGTGTTCGGACAGTTAAAGGTGTGAGGGACAGTTAGCAGTGTGACTGTGATCAGTGTTGGGACAGTTAAAGGTGTGAGGAGCAGTTAGCAGTGTGACTGTGATCAGTATTGGGACAGTTAAAGGTGTGAGGAGCAGTTAGCAGTCTGACTGTGATCAGTGACGGGACAGTTGAAGGTGTGAGGGATAGTTAGCAGTGTGACTGTGATCAGTGTCGGGACAGTTAAAGGTGTGAGGAGCAGTTAGCAATGTGACTGTGAATAGTGTCGGGACAGTTAAAGGTGTGAGGGGCAGTTAGCAGTGTGACTGTGATCAGTGTTGGGACAGTTAAAGGTGTGAGGAGCAGTTAGCAGTGTGACTGTGATCAGTGTTGGGACAGTTAAAGGTGTGAGGAGCAGTTAGCAGTGTGACTGTGATCAGTATTGGGACAGTTAAAGGTGTGAGGGGCAGTTAGCAGTGTGACTGGGATCAGTGTTGGGACAGTTAAAGGTGTGAGGGACAGTTAGCAGTGTGACTGTGATCAGTGTTGGGACAGTGAAAGGTGTGAGGAGCAGTTAGCAGTGTGACTGGGATCAGTGTTGGGACAGTTAAAGGTGTGAGAGGCAGTTAGCAATGTGACTGGGATCAGGATTGGGACAGTTAAAGGTGTGATGGACAGTTAGCAGTGTGAGTGGGATGAGTGTCGGGACAGTTACAGGTGTGAGGAGCAGTTAGCAGTGTGACTGTGATCAGTGTCGGGACACTTAAAGGTGTGAGGGACAGTTAGCAGTGTGACTGTGATCAGTGTTGGGACAGTTAAAGGTGTGAGGAGCAGTTAGCAGTGTGACTGTGATCAGTGTTGGGACAGTTAAAGGTGTGAGGAGCAGTTAGCAGTGTGACTGTGATCAGTGTTGGGACATTTAAAGGTGTGAGGAGCAGCGAGCAATGTGACTGTGATCAGTGTTGGGACAGTTAAAGGTGTGAGGAGCAGTTAGCAGTGTGACTGGGATCAGTGCCGGGACAGTTAAAGGTGTGAGGAGCAGTTAGCAGTGTGACTGTGATCAGTGTTGGGACATTTAAAGGTGTGAGGAGCAGCGAGCAATGTGACTGTGATCAGTGTTGGGACAGTTAAAGGTGTGAGGAGCAGTTAGCAGTGTGACTGGGATCAGTGCCGGGACAGTTAAAGGTGTGAGGAGCAGTTAGCAGTGTGACTGTGATCAGTGTTGGGACATTTAAAGGTGTGAGGAGCAGCGAGCAATGTGACTGTGATCAGTGTTGGGACAGTTAAAGGTGTGAGGAACAGTTAGCAGTGTGACTGCGATCAGTGTCGGGACAGTTAAATGTGTGAGAGGCAGTTAGCAGTGTGACTGGGATCAGTGTCGGGACAGTTAAATGTGTGAGAGGCAGTTAGCAGTGTGACTGGGATCAGTGTCGGGACAGTTAAAGGTGTGAGGAGCAGTTAGCAATGTGACTGTGATCAGTGTCGGGACAGTTAAAGGTGTGAGGAGCAGTTAGCAGTGTGACTGTGATCAGTGTCGGGACAGTTAAAGGTGTGAGGAGCAGTTAGCAGGGTGACTGTGATCAGTGTCGGGACAGTTAAAGGTGTGAGGAGCAGTTAGCAGTGTGACTGTGATCAGTGTCGGGACAGTTAAAGGTGTGAGGGGCAGTTAGCAGTGTGACTGTGATCAATGTGGGGACAGTTAAAGGTGTGAGGAGCAGTTAGCAGGATGACTGTGATCAGTGTTGGGACAGTTAAAGGTCTGAGGGCCGGTTAGCAGTGTGACTGTGATCAGTGTTGGGACAGTTAAAGTTGTGAGAGACAGTTAGCAATGTGACTGTGATCAGTATTGGGACAGTTAAAGGTGTGAGGGGCAGTTAGCAGTGTGACTGTGATCAGTATTGGGACAGTTAAAGGTGTGAGGGGCAGTTAGCAGTGTGACTGTGATCAGTGTCGGGACAGTTAAAGGTGTGAGGGGCAGTTAGCAGTGTGATTGTGATCAGTATTGGGACAGTTAAAGGTGTGTGGGGCAGTTAGCAGTGTGACTGTGATCAGTGTTGGGACAGTGAAAGGTGTGAGGAGCAGTTAGCAGTGTGACTGTGATCAGTGTTGGGACAGTTAAAGGTGTGAGGAGCAGTTAGCAATGTGACTGTGATCAGTGTCGGGACAGTTAAAGGTGTGAGGGGCAGTTAGCAGTGTGACTGTGATCAGTGTTGGGACAGTTAAAGGTGTGAGGGACAGTTACCAGTGTGACTGTGATCAGTGTGGGGACAGTTAAAGGTGTGAGGGACAGTTAGCAATGTGACTGGGATCAGTGTGGGGACAGTTAAAGGTGTGAGGAGCAGTTAGCAGTGTGACTGTGTTCAGTGTCGGGACAGTTAAAGGTGTGAGGGAGAGTTAGCAGTGTGACTGTGATCAGTGTTGGGACAGTTAAAGGTGTGAGGAGCAGTTAGCAATGTGATTGTGATCAGTGTCGGGACAGTTAAAGGTGTGAGGAGCAGTTAGCAGTGTGACTGGGATCAGTGTTGGGACAGTTAAAGGTGTGAGGGGCAGTTAGCAATGTGACTGTGATCAGTGTTCGGACAGTTAAAGGTGTGAGGGACAGTTAGCAGTGTGACTGTGATCAGTGTTGGGACAGTTAAAGGTGTGAGGAGCAGTTAGCAGTGTGACTGTGATCAGTATTGGGACAGTTAAAGGTGTGAGGAGCAGTTAGCAGTCTGACTGTGATCAGTGACGGGACAGTTGAAGGTGTGAGGGATAGTTAGCAGTGTGACTGTGATCAGTGTCGGGACAGTTAAAGGTGTGAGGAGCAGTTAGCAATGTGACTGTGATCAGTGTCGGGACAGTTAAAGGTGTGAGGGGCAGTTAGCAGTGTGACTGTGATCAGTGTTGGGACAGTTAAAGGTGTGAGGGGAAGTTAGCAGTGTGACTGTGATCAGTGTTGGGACAGTTAAAGGTGTGAGGAGCAGTTAGCAGTGTGACTGTGATCAGTATTGGGACAGTTAAAGGTGTGAGGGGCAGTTAGCAGTGTGACTGGGATCAGTGTTGGGACAGTTAAAGGTGTGAGGGACAGTTAGCAGTGTGACTGTGATCAGTGTTGGGACAGTGAAAGGTGTGAGGAGCAGTTAGCAGTGTGACTGGGATCAGTGTTGGGACAGTTAAAGGTGTGAGAGGCAGTTAGCAATGTGACTGGGATCAGTATTGGGACAGTTAAAGGTGTGATGGACAGTTAGCAGTGTGAGTGGGATGAGTGTCGGGACAGTTAAAGGTGTGAGGAGCAGTTAGCAGTGTGACTGTGATCAGTGTCGGGACACTTAAAGGTGTGAGGGACAGTTAGCAGTGTGACTGTGATCAGTGTTGGGACAGTTAAAGGTGTGAGGAGCAGTTAGCAGTGTGACTGTGATCAGTGTCGGGACAGTTAAAGGTGTGAGGAACAGTTAGCAGTGTGACTGCGATCAGTGTCGTGACAGTTAAATGTGTGAGGGGCAGTTAGCAGTGTGACTGGGATCAGTGTCGGGACAGTTAAATGTGTGAGAGGCAGTTAGCAGTGTGACTGGGATCAGTGTCGGGACAGTTAAAGTTGTGAGGAGCAGTTAGCAATGTGACTGTGATCAGTGTCGGGACAGTTAAAGGTGTGAGGAGCAGTTAGCAGTGTGACTGTGATCAGTGTCGGGACAGTTAAAGGTGTGAGGAGCAGTTAGCAGGGTGACTGTGATCAGTGTCGGGACAGTTAAAGGTGTGAGGAGCAGTTAGCAGTGTGACTGTGATCAGTGTCGGGACAGTTAAAGGTGTGAGGGGCAGTTAGCAGTGTGACTGTGATCAGTGTGGGGACAGTTAAAGGTGTGAGGGACAGTTAGCAGTGTGACTGTGATCAGTGTTGGGACAGTTAAAGGTGTGAGGGACAGTTAGCAATGTGACTGTGATCAGTGTTGGGACAGTTAAAGGTGTGAGGGACAGTTAGCAATGTGACTGGGATCAGTGTGGGGACAGTTAAAGGTGTGAGGAGCAGTTAGCAGTGTGACTGGGATCAGTGTCGGGACAGTTAAAGGTGTGAGGGGCAGTTAGCAATGTGACTGTGATCAGTGTCAGGACAGTTAAAGGTGTGACGAGCAGTTAGCAATGTGACTGTGATCAGTATTGGGACAGTTAAAGGTGTGGGGGGCAGTTAGCAGTGTGACTGTGATCAGTATTGGGACAGTTAAAGGTGTGAGGGACAGTTAGCAATGTGACTGTGATCAGTGTCAGGACAGTTAAAGGTGTGACGAGCAGTTAGCAATGTGACTGTGATCAGTATTGGGACAGTTAAAGGTGTGAGGGGCAGTTAGCAGTGTGACTGTGATCAGTGTTGGGACAGTTAAAGGTGTGAGGAGCAGTTAGCAGTGTGACTGTGATCAGTGTTGGGACAGTTAAAGGTGTGCGGAGCAGTTAGCAATGTGACTGTGATCAGTGTCGGGACAGTTAAAGGTGTGAGGGGCAGTTAGCAGTGTGACTGTGATCAGTGTTGCGACAGTTAAAGGTGTGAGGCACAGTTACCAGTGTGACTGTGAACAGTGTGGGGACAGTTAAAGGTGTGAGGGACAGTTAGCAATGTGACTGGGATCAGTGTGGGGACACTTAAAGGTGTGAGGAGCAGTTAGCGATGTGACTGGGATCAGTGTGGGGACAGTTAAAGGTGTGAGGAGCAGTTAGCAGTGTGACTGTGATCAGTGTCGGGACAGTTAAAGGTGTGAGGGACAGTTAGCAGTGTGACTGTGTTCAGTGTCGGGACAGTTAAAGGTGTGAGGGACAGTTAGCAATGTGACTGGGATCAGTGTGGGGACAGTTAAAGGTGTGAGGAGCAGTTAGCAGTGTGACTGTTTTCAGTGTCGGGACAGTTAAAGGTGTGAGGGAGAGTTAGCAGTGTGACTGTGATCAGTGTCGGGACAATTAAAGGTGTGAGGAGCAGTTAGCAATGTGATTGTGATCAGTGTCGGGACAGTTAAAGGTGTGAGGAGCAGTTAGCAGTGTGACTGGGATCAGTGTTGGGACAGTTAAAGGTGTGAGGGGCAGTTAGCAATGTGACTGTGATCAGTGTTCGGACAGTTAAAGGTGTGAGGGACAGTTAGCAGTGTGACTCTGATCAGTGTTGGGACAGTTAAAGGTGTGAGGAGCAGTTAGCAGTGTGACTGTGATCAGTATTGGGACAGTTAAAGGTGTGAGGAGCAGTTATCAGTCTGACTGTGATCAGTGACGGGACAGTTGAAGGTGTGAGGGATAGTTAGCAGTGTGACTGTGATCAGTGTCGGGACAGTTAAAGGTGTGAGGAGCAGTTAGCAATGTGACTGGGATCAGTGTTGGGACAGTTAAAGGTGTGAGGAGCAGTTAGCAGTGTGAGTGGGATCAGTGTTGGGACAGTTAAAGGTGTGAGGGACAGTTAGCAATGTGACTGGGATCAGTGTGGGGACAGTTAAAGGTGTGAGGAGCAGTTAGCAGTGTGACTGTGTTCAGTGTCGGGACAGTTAAAGGTGTGAGGGAGAGTTAGCAGTGTGACTGTGATCAGTGTTGGGACAGTTAAAGGTGTGAGGAGCAGTTAGCAATGTGATTGTGATCAGTGTCGGGACAGTTAAAGGTGTGAGGAGCAGTTAGCAGTGTGACTGGGATCAGTGTTGGGACAGTTAAAGGTGTGAGGGGCAGTTAGCAATGTGACTGTGATCAGTGTTCGGACAGTTAAAGGTGTGAGGGACAGTTAGCAGTGTGACTGTGATCAGTGTTGGGACAGTTAAAGGTGTGAGGAGCAGTTAGCAGTGTGACTGTGATCAGTATTGGGACAGTTAAAGGTGTGAGGAGCAGTTAGCAGTCTGACTGTGATCAGTGACGGGACAGTTGAAGGTGTGAGGGATAGTTAGCAGTGTGACTGTGATCAGTGTCGGGACAGTTAAAGGTGTGAGGAGCAGTTAGCAATGTGACTGTGATCAGTGTCGGGACAGTTAAAGGTGTGAGGGGCAGTTAGCAGTGTGACTGTGATCAGTGTTGGGACAGTTAAAGGTGTGAGGAGAAGTTAGCAGTGTGACTGTGATCAGTGTTGGGACAGTTAAAGGTGTGAGGAGCAGTTAGCAGTGTGACTGTGATCAGTATTGGGACAGTTAAAGGTGTGAGGGGCAGTTAGCAGTGTGACTGGGATCAGTGTTGGGACAGTTAAAGGTGTGAGGGACAGTTAGCAGTGTGACTGTGATCAGTGTTGGGACAGTGAAAGGTGTGAGGAGCAGTTAGCAGTGTGACTGGGATCAGTGTTGGGACAGTTAAAGGTGTGAGAGGCAGTTAGCAATGTGACTGGGATCAGTATTGGGACAGTTAAAGGTGTGATGGACAGTTAGCAGTGTGAGTGGGATGAGTGTCGGGACAGTTAAAGGTGTGAGCAGCAGTTAGCAGTGTGACTGTGATCAGTGTCGGGACACTTAAAGGTGTGAGGGACAGTTAGCAGTGTGACTGTGATCAGTGTTGGGACAGTTAAAGGTGTGAGGAGCAGTTAGCAGTGTGACTGTGATCAGTGTTGGGACAGAGAAAGGTGTGAGGAGCAGTTAGCAGTGTGACTGTGATCAGTGTCGGGACAGTTAAAGGTGTGAGGAACAGTTAGCAGTGTGACTGCGATCAGTGTCGTGACAGTTAAATGTGTGAGAGGCAGTTAGCAGTGTGACTGGGATCAGTGTCGGGACAGTTAAATGTGTGAGAGGCAGTTAGCAGTGTGACTGGGATCAGTGTCGGGACAGTTAAAGTTGTGAGGAGCAGTTAGCAATGTGACTGTGATCAGTGTCGGGACAGTTAAAGGTGTGAGGAGCAGTTAGCAGTGTGACTGTGATCAGTGTCGGGACAGTTAAAGGTGTGAGGAGCAGTTAGCAGGGTGACTGTGATCAGTGTCGGGACAGTTAAAGGTGTGAGGAGCAGTTAGCAGTGTGACTGTGATCAGTGTCGGGACAGTTAAAGGTGTGAGGGGCAGTTAGCAGTGTGACTGTGATCAGTGTGGGGACAGTTAAAGGTGTGAGGGACAGTTAGCAGTGTGACTGTGATCAGTGTTGGGACAGTTAAAGGTGTGAGGGACAGTTAGCAATGTGACTGTGATCAGTGTTGGGACAGTTAAAGGTGTGAGGGACAGTTAGCAATGTGACTGGGATCAGTGTGGGGACAGTTAAAGGTGTGAGGAGCAGTTAGCAGTGTGACTGGGATCAGTGTCGGGACAGTTAAAGGTGTGAGGGGCAGTTAGCAATGTGACTGTGATCAGTGTCAGGACAGTTAAAGGTGTGACGAGCAGTTAGCAATGTGACTGTGATCAGTATTGGGACAGTTAAAGGTGTGAGGGGCAGTTAGCAGTGTGACTGTGATCAGTATTGGGACAGTTAAAGGTGTGAGGGACAGTTAGCAATGTGACTGTGATCAGTGTCAGGACAGTTAAAGGTGTGACGAGCAGTTAGCAATGTGACTGTGATCAGTATTGGGACAGTTAAAGGTGTGAGGGGCAGTTAGCAGTGTGACTGTGATCAGTGTTGGGACAGTTAAAGGTGTGAGGAGCAGTTAGCAGTGTGACTGTGATCAGTGTTGGGACAGTTAAAGGTGTGCGGAGCAGTTAGCAATGTGACTGTGATCAGTGTCGGGACAGTTAAAGGTGTGAGGGGCAGTTAGCAGTGTGACTGTGATCAGTGTTGCGACAGTTAAAGGTGTGAGGGACAGTTACCAGTGTGACTGTGAACAGTGTGGGGACAGTTAAAGGTGTGAGGGACAGTTAGCAATGTGACTGGGATCAGTGTGGGGACACTTAAAGGTGTGAGGAGCAGTTAGCGATGTGACTGGGATCAGTGTGGGGACAGTTAAAGGTGTGAGGAGCAGTTAGCAGTGTGACTGTGATCAGTGTCGGGACAGTTAAAGGTGTGAGGGACAGTTAGCAGTGTGACTGTGTTCAGTGTCGGGACAGTTAAAGGTGTGAGGGACAGTTAGCAATGTGACTGGGATCAGTGTGGGGACAGTTAAAGGTGTGAGGAGCAGTTAGCAGTGTGACTGTTTTCAGTGTCGGGACAGTTAAAGGTGTGAGGGAGAGTTAGCAGTGTGACTGTGATCAGTGTCGGGACAATTAAAGGTGTGAGGAGCAGTTAGCAATGTGATTGTGATCAGTGTCGGGACAGTTAAAGGTGTGAGGAGCAGTTAGCAGTGTGACTGGGATCAGTGTTGGGACAGTTAAAGGTGTGAGGGGCAGTTAGCAATGTGACTGTGATCAGTGTTCGGACAGTTAAAGGTGTGAGGGACAGTTAGCAGTGTGACTCTGATCAGTGTTGGGACAGTTAAAGGTGTGAGGAGCAGTTAGCAGTGTGACTGTGATCAGTATTGGGACAGTTAAAGGTGTGAGGAGCAGTTATCAGTCTGACTGTGATCAGTGACGGGACAGTTGAAGGTGTGAGGGATAGTTAGCAGTGTGACTGTGATCAGTGTCGGGACAGTTAAAGGTGTGAGGAGCAGTTAGCAATGTGACTGGGATCAGTGTTGGGACAGTTAAAGGTGTGAGGAGCAGTTAGCAGTGTGAGTGGGATCAGTGTTGGGGCAGTTAAAGGTGTGAGGGGCAGTTAGCAGTGTGACTGTAATCAGTGTTGGGACAGTTAAAGGTGTGAGGGGCAGTTAGCAATGTGACTGGGTTCATTATTGGGACAGTTAAAGGTGTGAAGAGCAGTTAGCAATGTGACTGGGTTCAGTGTTGGGACAGTTAAAGGTGTGAGGGGCAGTTAGCAGTGTGACTGTGATCAGTGTTGGGACAGTTAAAGGTGTGAGGAGCAGTTAGCAGTGTGACTGTGATCAGTGTTGGGACAGTTAAAGGTGTGAGGAGCAGTTAGCAGTGTGACAGTGATCAGTATTGGGACAGTTAAAGGTGTGAGGGGCAGTTAGCAGTGTGACGGGGATCAGTGTTGGGACAGTTAAAGGTGTGAGGGACAGTCAGCAGTGTGACTGTGATCAGTGTTGGGACAGTGAAAGGTGTGAGGGGCAGTTAGCAGTGTGACTGGGATCAGTGTTGGGACAGTTAAAGGTGTGAGAGGCAGTTAGCAATGTGACTGGGATCAGTATTGGGACAGTTAAAGGTGTGAGGGACAGTTAGCAGTGTGAGTGGGATGAGTGTCGGGACAGTTAAAGGTGTGAGGAGCAGTTAGCAGTGTGACTGTGATCAGTGTCGGGACACTTAAAGGTGTGAGGGACAGTTAGCAGTGTGACTGTGATCAGTGTTGGGACAGTTAAAGGTGTGAGGAGCAGTTAGCAATGTGACTGTGATCAGTGTCGGGACAGTTAAAGGTGTGAGGAGCAGTTAGCAGTGTGACTGTGATCAGTGTCGGGACAGTTAAAGGTGTGAGGAGCAGTTAGCAGGGTGACTGTGATCAGTGTCGGGACAGTTAAAGGTGTGAGGAGCAGTTAGCAGTGTGACTGTGATCAGTGTGGGGACAGTTAAAGGTGTGAGGAGCAGTTAGCTGGATGACTGTGATCAGTGTTGGGACAGTTAAAGGTCTGAGGGACAGTTAGCAGTGTGACTGCGATCAGTGTTGGGACAGTTAAAGGTGTGAGGGACAGTTAGCAGTGTGAATGGGATCAGTGTCGGGACAGTTAAAGGTGTGAGGAGCAGTTAGCAATGTGACTGTGATCAGTATTGGGACAGTTAAAGGTGTGAGGGGCAGTTAGCAGTGTGACTGTGATCAGTGTTGGGACAGTTAAAGGTGTGAGGAGCAGTTAGCAGTGTGACGGGGATCAGTGTTGGGACAGTTAAAGGTGTGAAGGACAGTTAGCAGTGTGACTGTGATCAGTGTTGGGACAGTTAAAGGTGTGAGGAGCAGTTAGCAGTGTGACTGTGATCAGTGTTGGGACAGTTAAAGGTGTGAGGAGCAGTTAGCAGTGTGACTGTGATCAGTATTGGGACAGTTAAAGGTGTGAGGGGCAGTTAGCAGTGTGACGGGGATCAGTGTTGGGACAGTTAAAGGTGTGAGGGACAGTTAGCAGTGTGACTGTGATCAGTGCCGGGACAGTTAAAGGTGTGAGGAGCAGTTAGCAATGTGACTGTGATCAGTATTGGGACAGTTAAAGGTGTGAGGAGCAGTTAGCAGTGTGACTGTGATCAGTGTTGGGACAGTTAAAGGTGTGAGGAGCAGTTAGCAGTGTGACTGTGATCAGTGTCGGGACAGATAAAGGTGTGAGGAGCAGTTAGCAATGTGACTGTGATCAGTATTGGGACAGTTAAAGGTGTGAGGAGCAGTTAGCAGTGTGACTGTGATCAGTGTTGGGACAGTTAAAGGTGTGAGGAGCAGTTAGCAATGTGACTGTGATCAGTGTCGGGACAGTTAAAGGTGTGAGGGGCAGTTAGCAGTGTGACTGTGATCAGTGTTGGGACAGTTAAAGGTGTGAGGGACAGTTACCAGTGTGACTGTGATCAGTGTTGGGACAGTTAAGGTGTGAGGAGCAGTTAGCAGTGTGACTGTGATCAGCATTGGGACAGTTAAAGGTGTGAGGAGCAGTTAGCAGTCTGACTGTGATCAGTGACGGGACAGTTGAAGGTGTGAGGGATAGTTAGCAGTGTGACTGTGATCAGTGTCGGGACAGTTAAAGGTGTGAGGAGCAGTTAGCAAAGTGACTGTAATCAGTGTTGGGACAGTTAAAGGTGTGAGGGGCAGTTAGCAATGTGACTGGGTTCATTATTGGGACAGTTAAAGGTGTGAAGAGCAGTTAGCAATGTGACTGGGTTCAGTGTTGGGACAGTTAAAGGTGTGAGGGGCAGTTAGCAGTGTGACTGTAATCAGTGTCAGGACAGTTAAAGGTGTGAGGGGCAGTTAGCAATGTGACTGGGTTCATTATTGGGACAGTTAAAGGTGTGAAGAGCAGTTAGCAATGTGACTGGGTTCAGTGTTGGGACAGTTAAAGGTGTGAGGGGCAGTTAGCAGTGTGACTGTGATCAGTGTTGGGACAGTTAAAGGTGTGAGGAGCAGTTAGCAGTGTGACTGTGATCATTGTTGGGACAGTTAAAGGTGTGAGGAGCAGTTAGCAGTGTGACTGTGATCAGTATTGGGACACTTAAAGGTGTGAAGAGCAGTTAGCAATGTGACTGGGTTCAGTGTTGGGACAGTTAAAGGTGTGAGGGGCAGTTAGCAGTGTGACTGTAATCAGTGTCGGGACAGTTAAAGGTGTGAGGAACAGTTAGCAGTGTGACTGCGATCAGTGTCGGGACAGTTAAATGTGTGAGAGGCAGTTAGCAGTGTGACTGGGATCAGTGTCGGGACTGTTAAATGTGTGAGAGGCAGTTAGCAGTGTAACTGGGATCAGTGTCGGGACAGTTAAAGTTGTGAGGAGCAGTTAGCAGTGTGACTGTGATCAGTGTCGGGACAGTTAAAGGTGTGAGGAGCAGTTAGCAGGGTGACTGTGATCAGTGTCGGGACAGTTAAAGGTGTGAGGAGCAGTTAGCAGTGTGACTGTGATCAGTGTCGCGACAGTTAAAGGTGTGAGGGGCAGTTAGCAGTGTGACTGTGATCAGTGTGGGGACAGTTAAAGGTGTGAGGAGCAGTTAGCAGGATGACTGTGATCAGTGTTGGGACAGTTAAAGGTCTGAGGGACAGTTAGCAGTGTGACTGGGATCAGTATTGGGACAGTTAAAGGTGTGAGGGACAGTTAGCAATGTGACTGTGATCAGTGTCAGGACAGTTAAAGGTGTGACGAGCAGTTAGCAATGTGACTGTGATCAGTATTGGGACAGTTAAAGGTGTGAGGGGCAGTTAGCAGTGTGACTGTGATCAGTGTTGGGACAGTTAAAGGTGTGAGGAGCAGTTAGCAGTGTGACTGTGATCAGTGTTGGGACAGTTAAAGGTGTGAGGAGCAGTTAGCAATGTGACTGTGATCAGTGTCGGGACAGTTAAAGGTGTGAGGGGCAGTTAGCAGTGTGACTGTGATCAGTGTTGGGACAGTTAAAGGTGTGAGGGACAGTTACCAGTGTGACTGTGAACAGTGTGGGGACAGTTAAAGGTGTGAGGGACAGTTAGCAATGTGACTGGGATCAGTGTGGGGACACTTAAAGGTGTGAGGAGCAGTTAGCGATGTGACTGGGATCAGTGTGGGGACAGTTAAAGGTGTGAGGAGCAGTTAGCAGTGTGACTGTGATCAGTGTCGGGACAGTTAAAGGTGTGAGGGACAGTTAGCAGTGTGACTGTGTTCAGTGTCGGGACAGTTAAAGGTGTGAGGGACAGTTAGCAATGTGACTGGGATCAGTGTGGGGACAGTTAAAGGTGTGAGGAGCAGTTAGGAGTGTGACTGTGTTCAGTGTCGGGACAGTTAAAGGTGTGAGGGAGAGTTAGCAGTGTGACTGTGATCAGTGTCGGGACAGTTAAAGGTGTGAGGAGCAGTTAGCAATGTGATTGTGATCAGTGTCGGGACAGTTAAAGGTGTGAGGAGCAGTTAGCAGTGTGACTGGGATCAGTGTTGGGACAGTTAAAGGTGTGAGGGGCAGTTAGCAATGTGACTGTGATCAGTGTTGGGACAGTTAAAGGTGTGAGGGACAGTTAGCAGTGTGACTGTGATCAGTGTTGGGACAGTTAAAGGTGTGAGGAGCAGTTTGCAGTGTGACTGTGATCAGTATTGGGACAGTTAAAGGTGTGAGGAGCAGTTATCAGTCTGACTGTGATCAGTGACGGGACAGTTGAAGGTGTGAGGGATAGTTAGCAGTGTGACTGTGATCAGTGTCGGGTCAGTTAAAGGTGTGAGGAGCAGTTAGCAATGTGACTGTGTTCAGTGTTGGGACAGTTAAAGGTGTGAGGGGCAGTTAGCAGTGTGACTGTAATCAGTGTCAGGACAGTTAAAGGTGTGAGGGGCAGTTAGCAATGTGACTGGGTTCATTATTGGGACAGTTAAAGGTGTGAAGAGCAGTTAGCAATGTGACTGGGTTCAGTGTTGGGACAGTTAAAGGTGTGAGGGGCAGTTAGCAGTGTGACTGTGATCAGTGTTGGGACAGTTAAAGGTGTGAGGAGCAGTTAGCAGTGTGACTGTGATCATTGTTGGGACAGTTAAAGGTGTGAGGAGCAGTTAGCAGTGTGACTGTGATCAGTATTGGGACACTTAAAGGTGTGAAGAGCAGTTAGCAATGTGACTGGGTTCAGTGTTGGGACAGTTAAAGGTGTGAGGGGCAGTTAGCAGTGTGACTGTAATCAGTGTCGGGACAGTTAAAGGTGTGAGGAACAGTTAGCAGTGTGACTGCGATCAGTGTCGGGACAGTTAAATGTGTGAGAGGCAGTTAGCAGTGTGACTGGGATCAGTGTCGGGACTGTTAAATGTGTGAGAGGCAGTTAGCAGTGTAACTGGGATCAGTGTCGGGACAGTTAAAGTTGTGAGGAGCAGTTAGCAGTGTGACTGTGATCAGTGTCGGGACAGTTAAAGGTGTGAGGAGCAGTTAGCAGGGTGACTGTGATCAGTGTCGGGACAGTTAAAGGTGTGAGGAGCAGTTAGCAGTGTGACTGTGATCAGTGTCGGGACAGTTAAAGGTGTGAGGGGCAGTTAGCAGTGTGACTGTGATCAGTGTGGGGACAGTTAAAGGTGTGAGGAGCAGTTAGCAGGATGACTGTGATCAGTGTTGGGACAGTTAAAGGTCTGAGGGACAGTTAGCAGTGTGACTGGGATCAGTATTGGGACAGTTAAAGGTGTGAGGGACAGTTAGCAATGTGACTGTGATCAGTGTCAGGACAGTTAAAGGTGTGACGAGCAGTTAGCAATGTGACTGTGATCAGTATTGGGACAGTTAAAGGTGTGAGGGGCAGTTAGCAGTGTGACTGTGATCAGTGTTGGGACAGTTAAAGGTGTGAGGAGCAGTTAGCAGTGTGACTGTGATCAGTGTTGGGACAGTTAAAGGTGTGAGGAGCAGTTAGCAATGTGACTGTGATCAGTGTCGGGACAGTTAAAGGTGTGAGGGGCAGTTAGCAGTGTGACTGTGATCAGTGTTGGGACAGTTAAAGGTGTGAGGGACAGTTACCAGTGTGACTGTGAACAGTGTGGGGACAGTTAAAGGTGTGAGGGACAGTTAGCAATGTGACTGGGATCAGTGTGGGGACACTTAAAGGTGTGAGGAGCAGTTAGCGATGTGACTGGGATCAGTGTGGGGACAGTTAAAGGTGTGAGGAGCAGTTAGCAGTGTGACTGTGATCAGTGTCGGGACAGTTAAAGGTGTGAGGGACAGTTAGCAGTGTGACTGTGTTCAGTGTCGGGACAGTTAAAGGTGTGAGGGACAGTTAGCAATGTGACTGGGATCAGTGTGGGGACAGTTAAAGGTGTGAGGAGCAGTTAGCAGTGTGACTGTGTTCAGTGTCGGGACAGTTAAAGGTGTGAGGGAGAGTTAGCAGTGTGACTGTGATCAGTGTCGGGACAGTTAAAGGTGTGAGGAGCAGTTAGCAATGTGATTGTGATCAGTGTCGGGACAGTTAAAGGTGTGAGGAGCAGTTAGCAGTGTGACTGGGATCAGTGTTGGGACAGTTAAAGGTGTGAGGGGCAGTTAGCAATGTGACTGTTATCAGTGTTGGGACAGTTAAAGGTGTGAGGGACAGTTAGCAGTGTGACTGTGATCAGTGTTGGGACAGTTAAAGGTGTGAGGAGCAGTTTGCAGTGTGACTGTGATCAGTATTGGGACAGTTAAAGGTGTGAGGAGCAGTTATCAGTCTGACTGTGATCAGTGACGGGACAGTTGAAGGTGTGAGGGATAGTTAGCAGTGTGACTGTGATCAGTGTCGGGTCAGTTAAAGGTGTGAGGAGCAGTTAGCAATGTGACTGGGATCAGTGTTGGGACAGTTAAAGGTGTGAGGAGCAGTTAGCAGTGTGAGTGGGATCAGTGTTGGGGCAGTTAAAGGTGTGAGGAGCAGTTAGCAGTGTGACTGGGATCAGTGTTGGGACAGTTAAAGGTGTGAGGGGCAGTTAGCAATGTGACTGTAATCAGTGTTGGGACAGTTAAAGGTGTGAGGGGCAGTTAGCAATGTGACTGGGTTCATTATTGGGACAGTTAAAGGTGTGAAGAGCAGTTAGCAATGTGACTGGGTTCAGTGTTGGGAGAGTTAAAGGTGTGAGGGGCAGTTAGCAGTGTGACTGTAATCAGTGTTGGGACAGTTAAATTTGTGAGGGGCAGTTAGCAATGTGACTGGGTTCATTATTGGGACAGTTAAAGGTGTGAAGAGCAGTTAGCAATGTGACTGGGTTCAGTGTTGGGACAGTTAAAGGTGTGAGGGGCAGTTAGCAGTGTGACTGTGATCAGTGTTGGGACAGTTAAAGGTGTGAGGAGCAGTTAGCAGTGTGACTGTGATCAGTGTTGGGACAGTTAAAGGTGTGAGGAGCAGTTAGCAGTGTGACTGTGATCAGTATTGGGACAGTTAAAGGTGTGAGGGGCAGTTAGCAGTGTGACGGGGAACAGTGTTGGGACAGTTAAAGGTGTGAGGGACAGTTAGCAGTGTGACTGTGATCAGTGTTGGGACAGTTAAAGGTGTGAGGAGCAGTTAGCAGTGTGACTGTGATCAGTGTTGGGACAGTTAAAGGTGTGAGGAGCAGTTAGCAGTGTGACTGTGATCAGTATTGGGACAGTTAAAGGTGTGAGGGGCAGTTAGCAGTGTGATGGGGATCAGTGTTGGGACAGTTAAAGGTGTGAGGGACAGTTAGCAGTGTGACTGTGATCAGTGTTGGGACAGTGAAAGGTGTGAGGGGCAGTTAGCAGTGTGACTGGGATCAGTGTTGGGACAGTTAAAGGTGTGAGAGGCAGTTAGCAATGTGACTGGGATCAGTATTGGGACAGTTAAAGGTGTGAGGGACAGTTAGCAGTGTGAGTGGGATGAGTGTCGGGACAGTTAAAGGTGTGAGGAGCAGTTAGCAGTGTGAATGTGATCAGTGTCGGGACACTTAAAGGTGTGAGGGACAGTGAGCAATGTGACTGTGATCAGTGTCGGGACAGTTAAAGGTGTGAGGAACAGTTAGCAGTGTGACTGTGATCAGTGTCAGGACAGTTAAAGGTGTCAGGGGCAGTTAGCAGTGTGACTTCGATCAGTGTCGGGACAGTTAAATGTGTGAGAGGCAGTTAGCGGTGTGACTGGGATCAGTGTCGGGACAGTTAAATGTGTGAGAGGCAGTTAGCAGTGTGACTGGGATCAGTGTCGGGACAGTTAAAGGTGTGAGGAGCAGTTAGCAATGTGACTGTGATCAGTGTCGGGACAGTTAAAGGTGTGAGGAGCAGTTAGCAGTGTGACTGTGATCAGTGTCGGGACAGTTAAAGGTGTGAGGAGCAGTTAGCAGGGTGACTGTGATCAGTGTCTGGACAGTTAAAGGTGTGAGGAGCAGTTAGCAGTGTGACTGTGATCAGTGTCGGGACAGTTAAAGGTGTGAGGGGCAGTTAGCAGTGTGACTGTGATCAGTGTGGGGACAGTTGAAGGTGTGAGGAGCAGTTAGCAGGATGACTGTGATCAGTGTTGGGGCAGTTAAAGGTCTGAGGGACAGTTAGCAGTGTGACTGTGATCAGTGTTGGGACAGTTAAAGGTGTGAGGGACAGTTAGCAGTGTGAGTGGGATCAGTGTCGGGACAGTTAAAGGTGTGAGGAGCAGTTAGCAATGTGACTGTGATGAGTATTGGGACAGTTAAAGGTGTGAGGGGCAGTTAGCAGTGTGACTGTGATCAGTGTTGGGACAGTTAAAGGTGTGAGGAGCAGTTAGCAGTGTGACGGGGATCAGTGTTGGGACAGTTAAAGGTGTAAGGGACAGTTAGCAGTGTGACTGTGATCAGTGTTGGGACAGTTAAAGGTGTGAGGAGCAGTTGGCAGTGTGACTGTGATCAGTGTTGGGACAGTTAAAGGTGTGAGGAGCAGTTAGCAGTGTGACTGTGATCAGTATTGGGACAGTTAAAGGTGTGAGGGGCAGTTAGCAGTGTGACGGGGATCAGTGTTGGGACAGTTAAAGGTGTGAGGGACAGTTAGCAGTGTGACTGTGATCAGTGTTGGGACAGTGAAAGGTGTGAGGGACAGTTAGCAGTGTGACTGTGATCAGTGTTGGGACAGTTAAAGGTGTGAGGAGCAGTTAGCAGTGTGACTGTGATCAGTGTCGGGACAGTTAAATGTGTGAGAGGCAGTTAGCAGTGTGACTGGGATCAGTGTCGGGACAGTTAAATGTGTGCGAGGCAGTTAGCAGTGTGACTGGGATCAGTGTCGGGACAGTTAAATGTGTGAGAGGCAGTTAGCAGTGTGACTGTGATCAGTGTCGGGACAGTTAAAGGTGTGAGGAGCAGTTAGCAATGTGACTGTGATCAGTGTCGGGACAGTTAAAGGTGTGAGGACCAGTTAGCAGTGTGACTGTGATCAGTGTCGGGACAGTTAAAGGTGTGAGGAGCAGTTAGCAGGGTGACTGTGATCAGTGTCGGGACAGTTAAAGGTGTGAGGAGCAGTTAGCAGTGTGACTGTCATCAGTGTCGGGACAGTTAAAGGTGTGAGGGGCAGTTAGCAGTGTGACTGTGATCAGTGTGGGGACAGTTAAAGGTGTGAGGAGCAGTTAGCAGGATGACTGTGATCAGTGTTGGGACAGTTAAAGGTCTGACGGACAGTTAGCAGTGTGACTGTGATCAGTGTTGGGACAGTTAAAGGTGTGAGGGACAGTTAGCAATGTGACTGGGATCAGTGTCGGGACAGTTTAAGGTGTGAGGAGCAGTTAGCAGTGTGACTGTGATCAGTGTCGGGACAGTTAAAGGTGTGAGGAGCAGTTAGCAGTGTGACTGGGATCAGTGTCGGGACAGTTAAAGGTGTGAGGAGCAGTTAGCAGTGTGACTGGGATCAGTATTGGGACAGTTAAAGGTGTGAGGGACAGTTAGCAGTGTGACTGGGATCAGTATTGGGACAGTTAAATGTGTGAGAGGCAGTTAGCAGTGTGACTGGGATCAGTGTCGGGACAGTTAAATGTGTGAGAGGCAGTTAGCAGTGTGACTGGGATCAGTGTCGGGACAGTTAAAGGTGTGAGGAGCAGTTAGCAATGTGACTGTGATCAGTGTCGGGACAGTTAAAAGTGTGAGGAGCAGTTAGCAGTGTGACTGTGATCAGTGTCGGGACAGTTAAAGGTGTGAGGAGCAGTTAGCAGGGTGACTGTGATCAGTGTCGGGACAGTTAAAGGTGTGAGGAGCAGTTAGCAGTGTGACTGTGATCAGTGTCGGGACAGTTAAAGGTGTGAGGGGCAGTTAGCAGTGTGACTGTGATCAGTGTGGGGACAGTTAAAGGTGTGAGGAGCAGTTAGCAGGATGACTGTGATCAGTGTTGGGACAGTTAAAGGTCTGAGGGACACTTAGCAGTGTGACTGTGATCAGTGTTGGGACAGTTAAAGGTGTGAGGGAGAGTTAGCAATGTGACTGGGATCAGTGTGGGGACAGTTAAAGGTGTGAGGAGCAGTTAGCAGTGTGACTGGGATCAGTATTGGGACAGTTAAAGGTGTGAGGGACAGTTAGCAATGTGACTGTGATCAGTGTCAGGACAGTTAAAGGTGTGAGGGACCATTAGCAGTGTGACTGTGATCAGTGTGGGGACAGTTAAAGGTGTGAGGAGCAGTTAGCAATGTGACTGTGATCAGTATTGGGACAGTTAAAGGTGTGAGGGGCAGTTAGCAGTGTGACTGTGATCAGTGTTGGGACAGTTAAAGGTGTGAGGAGCAGTTAGCAGTGTGACTGTGATCAGTGTTGGGACAGTTAAAGGTGTGAGGAGCAGTTAGCAATGTGACTGTGATCAGTGTCGGGACAGTTAAAGGTGTGAGGGGCAGTTAGCAGTGTGACTGTGATCAGTGTTGGGACAGTTAAAGGTGTGAGGTACAGTTACCAGTGTGACTGTGATCAGTGTGGGGACAGTTAAAGGTGTGAGGGGCAGTTAGCAGTGTGATGGGGATCAGTGTTGGGACAGTTAAAGGTGTGAGGGACAGTTAGCAGTGTGACTGTGATCAGTGTTGGGACAGTGAAAGGTGTGAGGGGCAGTTAGCAGTGTGACTGGGATCAGTGTTGGGACAGTTAAAGGTGTGAGAGGCTGTTAGCAATGTGACTGGGATCAGTATTGGGACAGTTAAAGGTGTGAGGGACAGTTAGCAGTGTGAGTGGGATGAGTGTCGGGACAGTTAAAGGTGTGAGGAGCAGTTAGCAGTGTGACTGTGATCAGTGTCGGGACACTTAAAGGTGTGAGGGACAGTGAGCAATGTGACTGTGATCAGTGTCGGGACAGTTAAAGGTGTGAGGAACAGTTAGCAGTGTGACTGTGATCAGTGTCAGGACAGTTAAAGGTGTGAGGGGCAGTTAGCAGTGTGACTTCGATCAGTGTCGGGACAGTTAAATGTGTGAGAGGCAGTTAGCAGTGTGACTGGGATCAGTGTCGGGACAGTTAAATGTGTGAGAGGCAGTTAGCAGTGTGACTGGGATCAGTGTCGGGACAGTTAAAGGTGTGAGGAGCAGTTAGCAATGTGACTGTGATCAGTGTCGGGACAGTTAAAGGTGTGAGGAGCAGTTAGCAGTGTGACTGTGATCAGTGTCGGGACAGTTAAAGGTGTGAGGAGCAGTTAGCAGGGTGACTGTGATCAGTGTCGGGACAGTTAAAGGTGTGAGGAGCAGTTAGCAGTGTGACTGTGATCAGTGTCGGGACAGTTAAAGGTGTGAGGGGCAGTTAGCAGTGTGACTGTGATCAGTGTGGGGACAGTTGAAGGTGTGAGGAGCAGTTAGCAGGATGACTGTGATCAGTGTTGGGGCAGTTAAAGGTCTGAGGGACAGTTAGCAGTGTGACTGTGATCAGTGTTGGGACAGTTAAAGGTGTGAGGGACAGTTAGCAGTGTGAGTGGGATCAGTGTCGGGACAGTTAAAGGTGTGAGGAGCAGTTAGCAATGTGACTGTGATGAGTATTGGGACAGTTAAAGGTGTGAGGGGCAGTTAGCAGTGTGACTGTGATCAGTGTTGGGACAGTTAAAGGTGTGAGGAGCAGTTAGCAGTGTGACGGGGATCAGTGTTGGGACAGTTAAAGGTGTGAGGGACAGTTAGCAGTGTGACTGTGATCAGTGTTGGGACAGTTAAAGGTGTGAGGAGCAGTTGGCAGTGTGACTGTGATCAGTGTTGGGACAGTTAAAGGTGTGAGGAGCAGTTAGCAGTGTGACTGTGATCAGTATTGGGACAGTTAAAGGTGTGAGGGGCAGTTAGCAGTGTGACGGGGATCAGTGTTGGGACAGTTAAAGGTGTGAGGGACAGTTAGCAGTGTGACTGTGATCAGTGTTGGGACAGTGAAAGGTGTGAGGGACAGTTAGCAGTGTGACTGTGATCAGTGTTGGGACAGTTAAAGGTGTGAGGAGCAGTTAGCAGTGTGACTGTGATCAGTGTCGGGACAGTTAAATGTGTGAGAGGCAGTTAGCAGTGTGACTGGGATCAGTGTCGGGACAGTTAAATGTGTGAGAGGCAGTTAGCAGTGTGACTGGGATCAGTGTCGGGACAGTTAAATGTGTGAGAGGCAGTTAGCAGTGTGACTGGGATCAGTGTCGGGACAGTTAAAGGTGTGAGGAGCAGTTAGCAATGTGACTGTGATCAGTGTCGGGACAGTTAAAGGTGTGAGGACCAGTTAGCAGTGTGACTGTGATCAGTGTCGGGACAGTTATAGGTGTGAGGAGCAGTTAGCAGGGTGACTGTGATCAGTGTCGGGACAGTTAAAGGTGTGAGGAGCAGTTAGCAGTGTGACTGTGATCAGTGTCGGGACAGTTAAAGGTGTGAGGGGCAGTTAGCAGTGTGACTGTGATCAGTGTGGGGACAGTTAAAGGTGTGAGGAGCAGTTAGCAGGATGACTGTGATCAGTGTTGGGACAGTTAAAGGTCTGACGGACAGTTAGCAGTGTGACTGTGATCAGTGTTGGGACAGTTAAAGGTGTGAGGGACAGTTAGCAATGTGACTGGGATCAGTGTCGGGACAGTTTAAGGTGTGAGGAGCAGTTAGCAGTGTGACTGTGATCAGTGTCGGGACAGTTAAAGGTGTGAGGAGCAGTTAGCAGTGTGACTGGGATGAGTGTCGGGACAGTTAAAGGTGTGAGGAGCAGTTAGCAGTGTGACTGGGATCAGTATTGGGACAGTTAAAGGTGTGAGGGACAGTTAGCAGTGTGACTGGGATCAGTATTGGGACAGTTAAATGTGTGAGAGGCAGTTAGCAGTGTGACTGGGATCAGTGTCGGGACAGTTAAATGTGTGAGAGGCAGTTAGCAGTGTGACTGGGATCAGTGTCGGGACAGTTAAAGGTGTGAGGAGCAGTTAGCAATGTGACTGTGATCAGTGTCGGGACAGTTAAAAGTGTGAGGAGCAGTTAGCAGTGTGACTGTGATCAGTGTCGGGACAGTTAAAGGTGTGAGGAGCAGTTAGCAGGGTGACTGTGATCAGTGTCGGGACAGTTAAAGGTGTGAGGAGCAGTTAGCAGTGTGACTGTGATCAGTGTCGGGACAGTTAAAGGTGTGAGGGGCAGTTAGCAGTGTGACTGTGATCAGTGTGGGGACAGTTAAAGGTGTGAGGAGCAGTTAGCAGGATGACTGTGATCAGTGTTGGGACAGTTAAAGGTCTGAGGGACACTTAGCAGTGTGACTGTGATCAGTGTTGGGACAGTTAAAGGTGTGAGGGAGAGTTAGCAATGTGACTGGGATCAGTGTGGGGACAGTTAAAGGTGTGAGGAGCAGTTAGCAGTGTGACTGGGATCAGTATTGGGACAGTTAAAGGTGTGAGGGACAGTTAGCAATGTGACTGTGATCAGTGTCAGGACCGTTAAAGGTGTGAGGGACCATTAGCAGTGTGACTGTGATCAGTGTGGGGACAGTTAAAGGTGTGAGGAGCAGTTAGCAATGTGACTGTGATCAGTATTGGGACAGTTAAAGGTGTGAGGGGCAGTTAGCAGTGTGACTGTGATCAGTGTTGGGACAGTTAAAGGTGTGAGGAGCAGTTAGCAGTGTGACTGTGATCAGTGTTGGGACAGTTAAAGGTGTGAGGAGCAGTTAGCAATGTGACTGTGATCAGTGTCGGGACAGTTAAAGGTGTGAGGGGCAGTTAGCAGTGTGACTGTGATCAGTGTTGGGACAGTTAAAGGTGTGAGGTACAGTTACCAGTGTGACTGTGATCAGTGTGGGGACAGTTAAAGGTGTGAGGGACAGTTAGCAGTGTGACTGTGATCAGTATTGGGACATTTAAAGGTGTGAGGGGCAGTTAGCAGTGTGACTGTGATCAGTGTCGGGACAGTTAAAGGTGTGAGGAGCAGTTAGCAGTGTGACTGTGATCAGTGTCAGGACAGTTTAAGGTGTGAGGAGCAGTTAGCAATGTGACTGGAATCAGTGTCGGGACAGTGAAAGGTGTGAGGACCAGTTAGCAATGTGACTGGGATCAGTGTCGGGACAGTTAAAGGTGTGAGGGGCAGTTAGCAATATGACTGGGATCAGTGTCGGGACAGTTAAATGTGTGAGAGGCAGTTAGCAATGTGACTGGGATCAGTGTCGGGACAGTTAAATGTGTGAGGGACAGTTAGCAGTGTGACTGGGATCAGTGTCGGGACAGTTAAATGTGTGAGAGGCAGTTAGCAGTGTGACTGTGATCAGTGCCGGGACAGTTAAAGGTGTGAGGAGCAGTTAGCAATGTCACTGTGATCAGTGTCAGGACAGTTAAAGGTGTGAGGGGCAGTTAGCAGTGTGACTGGGATCAGTGCCGGGACAGTTAAATGAGTGAGGAGCAGTTAGCAGTGTGACTGTGTTCAGTGTCGGGACAGTTAAAGGTGTGAGGAGCAGTTAGCAGTGTGACTGTGATCAGTGTCGGGACAGTTAAAGGTGTGAGGGACAGTTAGCAATGTGACTGGGATCAGTGCCGGGACAGTTAAAGGTGTGAGGAGCAGTTAGCAGTGTGACTGTGTTCAGTGTCGGGACAGTTAAAGGTGTGAGGAGCAGTTAGCAGTGTGACTGTGATCAGTGTTGGGATAGTTAAAGGTGTGAGGAGCAGTTAGCAGTGTGACTGTGATCAGTGTCGGGACAGTTAAAGGTGTGAGGAGCAGTTAGCAGTGTGACTGTGATCAGTGTCGGGACAGTTAAAGGTGTGAGGGACAGTTAGCAATGTGCCTGTGATCAGTGTCGGGACAGTTAAAGGTGTGAGGGACAGTTATCAATGTGACTGGGATCAGTGTGGGGACAGTTAAAGGTGTGAGAAGCAGTTAGCAGTGTGACTGTGTTTAGTGTCGGGACAGTTAAAGGTGTGAGGAGCAGTTAGCAGTGTGACTGTGATCAGTGTCGGGACAGTTAAAGGTGTGAGGGGCAGTTAGCAGTGTGACTGTGATCAGTGTTGGGACAGTTAAAGGTGTGAGGAGCAGTTAGCAATGTGATTGTGATCAGTGTCGGGACAGTTAAAGGTGTGAGGAGAAGTTAGCAGTGTGACTGGGATCAGTGTTGGGACAGTTAAAGGTGTGAGGGGCAGTTAGCAATGTGATTGTGATCAGTGTTCGGACAGTTAAAGGTGTGAGGGCCAGTTAGCAGTGTGACTGTGATCAGTGTTGGGACAGTTAAAGGTGTGAGGAGCAGTTAGCAGTGTGACTGTGATCAGTATTGGGACAGTTAAAGGTGTGAGGGACAGTTAGCAGTGTGACTGGGATCAGTGTTGGGACAGTTAAAGGTGTGAGGAGCAGTTAGCAGTGTGACTGTGATCAGTGTCGGGACAGTTAAAGGTGTGACGAGCAGTTAGCAGTGTGACTGGGATCAGTATTGGGACAGTTAAAGGTGTGAGGAGCAGTTCGCAGTGTGACTGGGATCAGTGTTGGGACAGTTAAAGGTGTGAGGGACAGTTAGCAGTGTGACTGTGATCAGTGTTGGGACAGTTAAAGGTGTGAGGGACAGTTAGCAGTGTGACTGTGATCAGTGTTGGGACAGTTAAAGGTGTGAGGAGCAGTTAGCAGTGTGACTGTGATCAGTGTCGGGACAGTTAAAGGTGTGAGGAGCAGTTAGCAGTGTGACTGTGATCAGTGTCAGGACAGTTAAAGGTGTGAGGAGCAGTTAGCAGTGTGACTGTGATCAGTATTGGGACAGTTAAAGGTGTGAGGGACAGTTAGCAGTGTGACTGGGATCAGTGTTGGGACAGTTAAAGGTGTGAGGAGCAGTTAGCAGTGTGACTGTGATCAGTGTCGGGACAGTTAAAGGTGTGAGGGGCAGTTAGCAGTGTGACTGTGATCAGTGTCGGGACAGTTAAAGGTGTGAGGGACGGTTGGCAGTGTGACTGTGATCAGTGTTGGGACAGTTAAAGGTGTGAGGGACAGTTAGCAGTGTGACTGTGATCAGTGTCAGGACAGTTTAAGGTGTGAGGAGCAGTTAGCAGTGTGACTGTGATCAGTGTTGGGACAGTTAAAGGTGTGACGAGCAGTTAGCAATGTGACTGTGATCAGTGTCTGGACAGTTAAAGGTGTGAGGACCAGTTAGCAATGTGACTGGGATCAGTGTCGGGACAGTTAAAGGTGTGAGGGGCAGTTAGCAATGTGACTGTGATGTGTGTCGGGACAGTTAAAGGTGTGAGGAGCAGTTAGCAGTGTGACTGTGATCAGTGTCAGGACAGTTAAACGTGTGAGGGGCAGTTAGCAGTGTGACTGTGATCAGTGTGGGGACAGTTAATGGTGTGAGCGGCAGTTAGCAATGTGACTGGGATCAGTGTCGGGACAGTTAAATGATTGAGGGACAGTTAGCAGTGTGACTGTGATCAGTGTCAGGACAGTTAAAGGTGTGAGGAGCAGTTAGCAATGTGACTGTGATGAGTATTGGGACAGTTAAAGGTGTGAGGGGCAGTTAGCAGTGTGACTGTGATCAGTGTTGGGACAGTTAAAGGTGTGAGGAGCAGTTAGCAGTGTGACGGGGATCAGTGTTGGGACAGTTAAAGGTGTGAGGGACAGTTAGCAGTGTGACTGTGATCAGTGTTGGGACAGTTAAAGGTGTGAGGAGCAGTTGGCAGTGTGACTGTGATCAGTGTTGGGACAGTTAAAGGTGTGAGGAGCAGTTAGCAGTGTGACTGTGATCAGTATTGGGACAGTTAAAGGTGTGAGGGGCAGTTAGCAGTGTGACGGGGATCAGTGTTGGGACAGTTAAAGGTGTGAGGGACAGTTAGCAGTGTGACTGTGATCAGTGTTGGGACAGTGAAAGGTGTGAGGGACAGTTAGCAGTGTGACTGTGATCAGTGTTGGGACAGTTAAAGGTGTGAGGAGCAGTTAGCAGTGTGACTGTGATCAGTGTCGGGACAGTTAAATGTGTGAGAGGCAGTTAGCAGTGTGACTGGGATCAGTGTCGGGACAGTTAAATGTGTGAGAGGCAGTTAGCAGTGTGACTGGGATCAGTGTCGGGACAGTTAAATGTGTGAGAGGCAGTTAGCAGTGTGACTGGGATCAGTGTCGGGACAGTTAAAGGTGTGAGGAGCAGTTAGCAATGTGACTGTGATCAGTGTCGGGACAGTTAAAGGTGTGAGGACCAGTTAGCAGTGTGACTGTGATCAGTGTCGGGACAGTTAAAGGTGTGAGGAGCAGTTAGCAGGGTGACTGTGATCAGTGTCGGGACAGTTAAAAGTGTGAGGAGCAGTTAGCAGTGTGACTGTCATCAGTGTCGGGACAGTTAAAGGTGTGAGGGGCAGTTAGCAGTGTGACTGTGATCAGTGTGGGGACAGTTAAAGGTGTGAGGAGCAGTTAGCAGGATGACTGTGATCAGTGTTGGGACAGTTAAAGGTCTGACGGACAGTTAGCAGTGTGACTGTGATCAGTGTTGGGACAGTTAAAGGTGTGAGGGACAGTTAGCAATGTGACTGGGATCAGTGTCGGGACAGTTTAAGGTGTGAGGAGCAGTTAGCAGTGTGACTGTGATCAGTGTCGGGACAGTTAAAGGTGTGAGGAGCAGTTAGCAGTGTGACTGGGATCAGTGTCGGGACAGTTAAAGGTGTGAGGAGCAGTTAGCAGTGTGACTGGGATCAGTATTGGGACAGTTAAAGGTGTGAGGGACAGTTAGCAGTGTGACTGGGATCAGTATTGGGACAGTTAAATGTGTGAGAGGCAGTTAGCAGTGTGACTGGGATCAGTGTCGGGACAGTTAAATGTGTGAGAGGCAGTTAGCAGTGTGACTGGGATCAGTGTCGGGACAGTTAAAGGTGTGAGGAGCAGTTAGCAATGTGACTGTGATCAGTGTCGGGACAGTTAAAAGTGTGAGGAGCAGTTAGCAGTGTGACTGTGATCAGTGTCGGGACAGTTAAAGGTGTGAGGAGCAGTTAGCAGGGTGACTGTGATCAGTGTCGGGACAGTTAAAGGTGTGAGGAGCAGTTAGCAGTGTGACTGTGATCAGTGTCGGGACAGTTAAAGGTGTGAGGGGCAGTTAGCAGTGTGACTGTGATCAGTGTGGGGACAGTTAAAGGTGTGAGGAGCAGTTAGCAGGATGACTGTGATCAGTGTTGGGACAGTTAAAGGTCTGAGGGACACTTAGCAGTGTGACTGTGATCAGTGTTGGGACAGTTAAAGGTGTGAGGGAGAGTTAGCAATGTGACTGGGATCAGTGTGGGGACAGTTAAAGGTGTGAGGAGCAGTTAGCAGTGTGACTGGGATCAGTATTGGGACAGTTAAAGGTGTGAGGGACAGTTAGCAATGTGACTGTGATCAGTGTCAGGACAGTTAAAGGTGTGAGGGACCATTAGCAGTGTGACTGTGTCAGTGTGGGGACAGTTAAAGGTGTGAGGAGCAGTTAGCAATGTGACTGTGATCAGTATTGGGACAGTTAAAGGTGTGAGGGGCAGTTAGCAGTGTGACTGTGATCAGTGTTGGGACAGTTAAAGGTGTGAGGAGCAGTTAGCAGTGTGACTGTGATCAGTGTTGGGACAGTTAAAGGTGTGAGGAGCAGTTAGCAATGTGACTGTGATCAGTGTCGGGACAGTTAAAGGTGTGAGGGGCAGTTAGCAGTGTGACTGTGATCAGTGTTGGGACAGTTAAAGGTGTGAGGTACAGTTACCAGTGTGACTGTGATCAGTGTGGGGACAGTTAAAGGTGTGAGGGGCAGTTAGCAGTGTGATGGGGATCAGTGTTGGGACAGTTAAAGGTGTGAGGGACAGTTAGCAGTGTGACTGTGATCAGTGTTGGGACAGTGAAAGGTGTGAGGGGCAGTTAGCAGTGTGACTGGGATCAGTGTTGGGACAGTTAAAGGTGTGAGAGGCAGTTAGCAATGTGACTGGGATCAGTATTGGGACAGTTAAAGGTGTGAGGGACAGTTAGCAGTGTGAGTGGGATGAGTGTCGGGACAGTTAAAGGTGTGAGGAGCAGTTAGCAGTGTGACTGTGATCAGTGTCGGGACACTTAAAGGTGTGAGGGACAGTGAGCAATGTGACTGTGATCAGTGTCGGGACAGTTAAAGGTGTGAGGAACAGTTAGCAGTGTGACTGTGATCAGTGTCAGGACAGTTAAAGGTGTGAGGGGCAGTTAGCAGTGTGACTTCGATCAGTGTCGGGACAGTTAAATGTGTGAGAGGCAGTTAGCAGTGTGACTGGGATCAGTGTCGGGACAGTTAAATGTGTGAGAGGCAGTTAGCAGTGTGACTGGGATCAGTGTCGGGACAGTTAAAGGTGTGAGGAGCAGTTAGCAATGTGACTGTGATCAGTGTCGGGACAGTTAAAGGTGTGAGGAGCAGTTAGCAGTGTGACTGTGATCAGTGTCGGGACAGTTAAAGGTGTGAGGAGCAGTTAGCAGGGTGACTGTGATCAGTGTCGGGACAGTTAAAGGTGTGAGGAGCAGTTAGCAGTGTGACTGTGATCAGTGTCGGGACAGTTAAAGGTGTGAGGGGCAGTTAGCAGTGTGACTGTGATCAGTGTTGGGACAGTTAAAGGTGTGAGGGACAGTTAGCAGTGTGAGTGGGATCAGTGTCGGGACAGTTAAAGGTGTGAGGAGCAGTTAGCAATGTGACTGTGATGAGTATTGGGACAGTTAAAGGTGTGAGGGGCAGTTAGCAGTGTGACTGTGATCAGTGTTGGGACAGTTAAAGGTGTGAGGAGCAGTTAGCAGTGTGACGGGGATCAGTGTTGGGACAGTTAAAGGTGTGAGGGACAGTTAGCAGTGTGACTGTGATCAGTGTTGGGACAGTTAAAGGTGTGAGGAGCAGTTGGCAGTGTGACTGTGATCAGTGTTGGGACAGTTAAAGGTGTGAGGAGCAGTTAGCAGTGTGACTGTGATCAGTATTGGGACAGTTAAAGGTGTGAGGGGCAGTTAGCAGTGTGACGGGGATCAGTGTTGGGACAGTTAAAGGTGTGAGGGACAGTTAGCAGTGTGACTGTGATCAGTGTTGGGACAGTGAAAGGTGTGAGGGACAGTTAGCAGTGTGACTGTGATCAGTGTTGGGACAGTTAAAGGTGTGAGGAGCAGTTAGCAGTGTGACTGTGATCAGTGTCGGGACAGTTAAATGTGTGAGAGGCAGTTAGCAGTGTGACTGGGATCAGTGTCGGGACAGTTAAATGTGTGAGAGGCAGTTAGCAGTGTGACTGGGATCAGTGTCGGGACAGTTAAATGTGTGAGAGGCAGTTAGCAGTGTGACTGGGATCAGTGTTGGGACAGTTAAAGGTGTGAGGAGCAGTTAGCAGTGTGACTGTGATCAGTGTCGGGACAGTTAAAGGTGTGACGAGCAGTTAGCAGTGTGACTGGGATCAGTATTGGGACAGTTAAAGGTGTGAGGGACAGTTAGCAGTGTGACTGGGATCAGTGTTGGGACAGTTAAAGGTGTGAGGAGCAGTTAGCAGTGTGACTGTGATCAGTGTCGGGACAGTTAAAGGTGTGACGAGCAGTTAGCAGTGTGACTGGGATCAGTATTGGGACAGTTAAAGGTGTGAGGAGCAGTTCGCAGTGTGACTGGGATCAGTGTTGGGACAGTTAAAGGTGTGAGGGACAGTTAGCAGTGTGACTGTGATCAGTGTTGGGACAGTTAAAGGTGTGAGGGACAGTTAGCAGTGTGACTGTGATCAGTGTTGGGACAGTTAAAGGTGTGAGGAGCAGTTAGCAGTGTGACTGTGATCAGTGTCGGGACAGTTAAAGGTGTGAGGAGCAGTTAGCAGTGTGACTGTGATCAGTGTCAGGACAGTTAAAGGTGTGAGGAGCAGTTAGCAGTGTGACTGTGATCAGTATTGGGACAGTTAAAGGTGTGAGGGACAGTTAGCAGTGTGACTGGGATCAGTGTTGGGACAGTTAAAGGTGTGAGGAGCAGTTAGCAGTGTGACTGTGATCAGTGTCGGGACAGTTAAAGGTGTGAGGGGCAGTTAGCAGTGTGACTGTGATCAGTGTCGGGACAGTTAAAGGTGTGAGGGACGGTTGGCAGTGTGACTGTGATCAGTGTTGGGACAGTTAAAGGTGTGAGGGACAGTTAGCAGTGTGACTGTGATCAGTGTCAGGACAGTTTAAGGTGTGAGGAGCAGTTAGCAGTGTGACTGTGATCAGTGTTGGGACAGTTAAAGGTGTGACGAGCAGTTAGCAATGTGACTGTGATCAGTGTCTGGACAGTTAAAGGTGTGAGGACCAGTTAGCAATGTGACTGGGATCAGTGTCGGGACAGTTAAAGGTGTGAGGGGCAGTTAGCAATGTGACTGTGATGTGTGTCGGGACAGTTAAAGGTGTGAGGAGCAGTTAGCAGTGTGACTGTGATCAGTGTCAGGACAGTTAAACGTGTGAGGGGCAGTTAGCAGTGTGACTGTGATCAGTGTGGGGACAGTTAAAGGTGTGAGCGGCAGTTAGCAATGTGACTGGGATCAGTGTCGGGACAGTTAAATGATTGAGGGACAGTTAGCAGTGTGACTGTGATCAGTGTCAGGACAGTTAAAGGTGTGAGGAGCAGTTAGCAATGTGACTGTGATGAGTATTGGGACAGTTAAAGGTGTGAGGGGCAGTTAGCAGTGTGACTGTGATCAGTGTTGGGACAGTTAAAGGTGTGAGGAGCAGTTAGCAGTGTGACGGGGATCAGTGTTGGGACAGTTAAAGGTGTGAGGGACAGTTAGCAGTGTGACTGTGATCAGTGTTGGGACAGTTAAAGGTGTGAGGAGCAGTTGGCAGTGTGACTGTGATCAGTGTTGGGACAGTTAAAGGTGTGAGGAGCAGTTAGCAGTGTGACTGTGATCAGTATTGGGACAGTTAAAGGTGTGAGGGGCAGTTAGCAGTGTGACGGGGATCAGTGTTGGGACAGTTAAAGGTGTGAGGGACAGTTAGCAGTGTGACTGTGATCAGTGTTGGGACAGTGAAAGGTGTGAGGGACAGTTAGCAGTGTGACTGTGATCAGTGTTGGGACAGTTAAAGGTGTGAGGAGCAGTTAGCAGTGTGACTGTGATCAGTGTCGGGACAGTTAAATGTGTGAGAGGCAGTTAGCAGTGTGACTGGGATCAGTGTCGGGACAGTTAAATGTGTGAGAGGCAGTTAGCAGTGTGACTGGGATCAGTGTCGGGACAGTTAAATGTGTGAGAGGCAGTTAGCAGTGTGACTGGGATCAGTGTCGGGACAGTTAAAGGTGTGAGGAGCAGTTAGCAATGTGACTGTGATCAGTGTCGGGACAGTTAAAGGTGTGAGGACCAGTTAGCAGTGTGACTGTGATCAGTGTCGGGACAGTTAAAGGTGTGAGGAGCAGTTAGCAGGGTGACTGTGATCAGTGTCGGGACAGTTAAAAGTGTGAGGAGCAGTTAGCAGTGTGACTGTCATCAGTGTCGGGACAGTTAAAGGTGTGAGGGGCAGTTAGCAGTGTGACTGTGATCAGTGTGGGGACAGTTAAAGGTGTGAGGAGCAGTTAGCAGGATGACTGTGATCAGTGTTGGGACAGTTAAAGGTCTGACGGACAGTTAGCAGTGTGACTGTGATCAGTGTTGGGACAGTTAAAGGTGTGAGGGACAGTTAGCAATGTGACTGGGATCAGTGTCGGGACAGTTTAAGGTGTGAGGAGCAGTTAGCAGTGTGACTGTGATCAGTGTCGGGACAGTTAAAGGTGTGAGGAGCAGTTAGCAGTGTGACTGGGATCAGTGTCGGGACAGTTAAAGGTGTGAGGAGCAGTTAGCAGTGTGACTGGGATCAGTATTGGGACAGTTAAAGGTGTGAGGGACAGTTAGCAGTGTGACTGGGATCAGTATTGGGACAGTTAAATGTGTGAGAGGCAGTTAGCAGTGTGACTGGGATCAGTGTCGGGACAGTTAAATGTGTGAGAGGCAGTTAGCAGTGTGACTGGGATCAGTGTCGGGACAGTTAAAGGTGTGAGGAGCAGTTAGCAATGTGACTGTGATCAGTGTCGGGACAGTTAAAAGTGTGAGGAGCAGTTAGCAGTGTGACTGTGATCAGTGTCGGGACAGTTAAAGGTGTGAGGAGCAGTTAGCAGGGTGACTGTGATCAGTGTCGGGACAGTTAAAGGTGTGAGGAGCAGTTAGCAGTGTGACTGTGATCAGTGTCGGGACAGTTAAAGGTGGGAGGGGCAGTTAGCAGTGTGACTGTGATCAGTGTGGGGACAGTTAAAGGTGTGAGGAGCAGTTAGCAGGATGACTGTGATCAGTGTTGGGACAGTTAAAGGTCTGAGGGACACTTAGCAGTGTGACTGTGATCAGTGTTGGGACAGTTAAAGGTGTGAGGGAGAGTTAGCAATGTGACTGGGATCAGTGTGGGGACAGTTAAAGGTGTGAGGAGCAGTTAGCAGTGTGACTGGGATCAGTATTGGGACAGTTAAAGGTGTGAGGGACAGTTAGCAATGTGACTGTGATCAGTGTCAGGACAGTTAAAGGTGTGAGGGACCATTAGCAGTGTGACTGTGTCAGTGTGGGGACAGTTAAAGGTGTGAGGAGCAGTTAGCAATGTGACTGTGATCAGTATTGGGACAGTTAAAGGTGTGAGGGGCAGTTAGCAGTGTGACTGTGATCAGTGTTGGGACAGTTAAAGGTGTGAGGAGCAGTTAGCAGTGTGACTGTGATCAGTGTTGGGACAGTTAAAGGTGTGAGGAGCAGTTAGCAATGTGACTGTGATCAGTGTCGGGACAGTTAAAGGTGTGAGGGGCAGTTAGCAGTGTGACTGTGATCAGTGTTGGGACAGTTAAAGGTGTGAGGTACAGTTACCAGTGTGACTGTGATCAGTGTGGGGACAGTTAAAGGTGTGAGGGGCAGTTAGCAGTGTGATGGGGATCAGTGTTGGGACAGTTAAAGGTGTGAGGGACAGTTAGCAGTGTGACTGTGATCAGTGTTGGGACAGTGAAAGGTGTGAGGGGCAGTTAGCAGTGTGACTGGGATCAGTGTTGGGACAGTTAAAGGTGTGAGAGGCAGTTAGCAATGTGACTGGGATCAGTATTGGGACAGTTAAAGGTGTGAGGGACAGTTAGCAGTGTGAGTGGGATGAGTGTCGGGACAGTTAAAGGTGTGAGGAGCAGTTAGCAGTGTGACTGTGATCAGTGTCGGGACACTTAAAGGTGTGAGGGACAGTGAGCAATGTGACTGTGATCAGTGTCGGGACAGTTAAAGGTGTGAGGAACAGTTAGCAGTGTGACTGTGATCAGTGTCAGGACAGTTAAAGGTGTGAGGGGCAGTTAGCAGTGTGACTTCGATCAGTGTCGGGACAGTTAAATGTGTGAGAGGCAGTTAGCAGTGTGACTGGGATCAGTGTCGGGACAGTTAAATGTGTGAGAGGCAGTTAGCAGTGTGACTGGGATCAGTGTCGGGACAGTTAAAGGTGTGAGGAGCAGTTAGCAATGTGACTGTGATCAGTGTCGGGACAGTTAAAGGTGTGAGGAGCAGTTAGCAGTGTGACTGTGATCAGTGTCGGGACAGTTAAAGGTGTGAGGAGCAGTTAGCAGGGTGACTGTGATCAGTGTCGGGACAGTTAAAGGTGTGAGGAGCAGTTAGCAGTGTGACTGTGATCAGTGTCGGGACAGTTAAAGGTGTGAGGGGCAGTTAGCAGTGTGACTGTGATCAGTGTTGGGACAGTTAAAGGTGTGAGGGACAGTTAGCAGTGTGAGTGGGATCAGTGTCGGGACAGTTAAAGGTGTGAGGAGCAGTTAGCAATGTGACTGTGATGAGTATTGGGACAGTTAAAGGTGTGAGGGGCAGTTAGCAGTGTGACTGTGATCAGTGTTGGGACAGTTAAAGGTGTGAGGAGCAGTTAGCAGTGTGACGGGGATCAGTGTTGGGACAGTTAAAGGTGTGAGGGACAGTTAGCAGTGTGACTGTGATCAGTGTTGGGACAGTTAAAGGTGTGAGGAGCAGTTGGCAGTGTGACTGTGATCAGTGTTGGGACAGTTAAAGGTGTGAGGAGCAGTTAGCAGTGTGACTGTGATCAGTATTGGGACAGTTAAAGGTGTGAGGGGCAGTTAGCAGTGTGACGGGGATCAGTGTTGGGACAGTTAAAGGTGTGAGGGACAGTTAGCAGTGTGACTGTGATCAGTGTTGGGACAGTGAAAGGTGTGAGGGACAGTTAGCAGTGTGACTGTGATCAGTGTTGGGACAGTTAAAGGTGTGAGGAGCAGTTAGCAGTGTGACTGTGATCAGTGTCGGGACAGTTAAATGTGTGAGAGGCAGTTAGCAGTGTGACTGGGATCAGTGTCGGGACAGTTAAATGTGTGAGAGGCAGTTAGCAGTGTGACTGGGATCAGTGTCGGGACAGTTAAATGTGTGAGAGGCAGTTAGCAGTGTGACTGGGATCAGTGTCGGGACAGTTAAAGGTGTGAGGAGCAGTTAGCAATGTGACTGTGATCAGTGTCGGGACAGTTAAAGGTGTGAGGACCAGTTAGCAGTGTGACTGTGATCAGTGTCGGGACAGTTAAAGGTGTGAGGAGCAGTTAGCAGGGTGACTGTGATCAGTGTCGGGACAGTTAAAGGTGTGAGGAGCAGTTAGCAGTGTGACTGTGATCAGTGTCGGGACAGTTAAAGGTGTGAGGGGCAGTTAGCAGTGTGACTGTGATCAGTGTGGGGACAGTTAAAGGTGTGAGGAGCAGTTAGCAGGATGACTGTGATCAGTGTTGGGACAGTTAAAGGTCTGACGGACAGTTAGCAGTGTGACTGTGATCAGTGTTGGGACAGTTAAAGGTGTGAGGGACAGTTAGCAATGTGACTGGGATCAGTGTCGGGACAGTTTAAGGTGTGAGGAGCAGTTAGCAGTGTGACTGTGATCAGTGTCGGGACAGTTAAAGGTGTGAGGAGCAGTTAGCAGTGTGACTGGGATCAGTGTCGGGACAGTTAAAGGTGTGAGGAGCAGTTAGCAGTGTGACTGGGATCAGTATTGGGACAGTTAAAGGTGTGAGGGACAGTTAGCAGTGTGACTGGGATCAGTATTGGGACAGTTAAATGTGTGAGAGGCAGTTAGCAGTGTGACTGGGATCAGTGTCGGGACAGTTAAATGTGTGAGAGGCAGTTAGCAGTGTGACTGGGATCAGTGTCGGGACAGTTAAAGGTGTGAGGAGCAGTTAGCAATGTGACTGTGATCAGTGTCGGGACAGTTAAAAGTGTGAGGAGCAGTTAGCAGTGTGACTGTGATCAGTGTCGGGACAGTTAAAGGTGTGAGCAGCAGTTAGCAGGGTGACTGTGATCAGTGTCGGGACAGTTAAAGGTGTGAGGAGCAGTTAGCAGTGTGACTGTGATCAGTGTCGGGACAGTTAAAGGTGTGAGGGGCAGTTAGCAGTGTGACTGTGATCAGTGTGGGGACAGTTAAAGGTGTGAGGAGCAGTTAGCAGGATGACTGTGATCAGTGTTGGGACAGCTAAAGGTCTGAGGGACACTTAGCAGTGTGACTGTGATCAGTGTTGGGACAGTTAAAGGTGTGAGGGAGAGTTAGCAATGTGACTGGGATCAGTGTGGGGACAGTTAAAGGTGTGAGGAGCAGTTAGCAGTGTGACTGGGATCAGTATTGGGACAGTTAAAGGTGTGAGGGACAGTTAGCAATGTGACTGTGATCAGTGTCAGGACAGTTAAAGGTGTGAGGGACCATTAGCAGTGTGACTGTGATCAGTGTGGGGACAGTTAAAGGTGTGAGGAGCAGTTAGCAATGTGACTGTGATCAGTATTGGGACAGTTAAAGGTGTGAGGGGCAGTTAGCAGTGTGACTGTGATCAGTGTTGGGACAGTTAAAGGTGTGAGGAGCAGTTAGCAGTGTGACTGTGATCAGTGTTGGGACAGTTAAAGGTGTGAGGAGCAGTTAGCAATGTGACTGTGATCAGTGTCGGGACAGTTAAAGGTGTGAGGGGCAGTTAGCAGTGTGACTGTGATCAGTGTTGGGACAGTTAAAGGTGTGAGGTACAGTTACCAGTGTGACTGTGATCAGTGTGGGGACAGTTAAAGGTGTGAGGGACAGTTAGCAGTGTGACTGTGATCAGTATTGGGACATTTAAAGGTGTGAGGGGCAGTTAGCAGTGTGACTGTGATCAGTGTCGGGACAGTTAAAGGTGTGAGGAGCAGTTAGCAGTGTGACTGTGATCAGTGTCAGGACAGTTTAAGGTGTGAGGAGCAGTTAGCAATGTGACTGGAATCAGTGTCGGGACAGTGAAAGGTGTGAGGACCAGTTAGCAATGTGACTGGGATCAGTGTCGGGACAGTTAAAGGTGTGAGGGGCAGTTAGCAATATGACTGGGATCAGTGTCGGGACAGTTAAATGTGTGAGAGGCAGTTAGCAATGTGACTGGGATCAGTGTCGGGACAGTTAAATGTGTGAGGGACAGTTAGCAGTGTGACTGGGATCAGTGTCGGGACAGTTAAATGTGTGAGAGGCAGTTAGCAGTGTGACTGTGATCAGTGCCGGGACAGTTAAAGGTGTGAGGAGCAGTTAGCAATGTCACTGTGATCAGTGTCAGGACAGTTAAAGGTGTGAGGGGCAGTTAGCAGTGTGACTGGGATCAGTGCCGGGACAGTTAAATGTGTGAGGAGCAGTTAGCAGTGTGACTGTGTTCAGTGTCGGGACAGTTAAAGGTGTGAGGAGCAGTTAGCAGTGTGACTGTGATCAGTTTCGGGACAGTTAAAGGTGTGAGGGACAGTTAGCAATGTGACTGGGATCAGTGCCGGGACAGTTAAAGATGTGAGGAGCAGTTAGCAGTGTGACTGTGTTCAGTGTCGGGACAGTTAAAGGTGTGAGGAGCAGTTAGCAGTGTGACTGTGATCAGTGTTGGGACAGTTAAAGGTGTGAGGAGCAGTTAGCAGTGTGACTGTGATCAGTGTCGGGACAGTTAAAGGTGTGAGGAGCAGTTAGCAGTGTGACTGTGATCAGTGTCGGGACAGTTAAAGGTGTGAGGGACAGATAGCAATGTGACTGTGATCAGTGTCGGGACAGTTAAAGGTGTGAGGGACAGTTATCAATGTGACTGGGATCAGTGTGGGGACAGTTAAAGGTGTGAGAAGCAGTTAGCAGTGTGACTGTGTTCAGTGTCGGGACAGTTAAAGGTGTGAGGAGCAGTTAGCAGTGTGACTGTGATCAGTGTCGGGACAGTTAAAGGTGTGAGGGGCAGTTAGCAGTGTGACTGTGATCAGTGTTGGGACAGTTAAAGGTGTGAGGAGCAGTTAGCAATGTGATTGTGATCAGTGTCGGGACAGTTAAAGGTGTGAGGAGAAGTTAGCAGTGTGACTGGTATCAGTGTTGGGACAGTTAAAGGTGTGAGGGGCAGTTAGCAATGTGATTGTGATCAGTGTTCGGACAGTTAAAGGTGTGAGGGCCAGTTAGCAGTGTGACTGTGATCAGTGTTGGGACAGTTAAAGGTGTGAGGAGCAGTTAGCAGTGTGACTGTGATCAGTATTGGGACAGTTAAAGGTGTGAGGGACAGTTAGCAGTGTGACTGGGATCAGTGTTGGGACAGTTAAAGGTGTGAGGAGCAGTTAGCAGTGTGACTGTGATCAGTGTCGGGACAGTTAAAGGTGTGACGAGCAGTTAGCAGTGTGACTGGGATCAGTATTGGGACAGTTAAAGGTGTGAGGAGCAGTTAGCAGTGTGACTGGGATCAGTGTTGGGACAGTTAAAGGTGTGAGGGACAGTTAGCAGTGTGACTGTGATCAGTGTTGGGACAGTTAAAGGTGTGAGGGACAGTTAGCAGTGTGACTGTGATCAGTGTTGGGACAGTTAAAGGTGTGAGGAGCAGTTAGCAGTGTGACTGTGATCAGTGTCGGGACAGTTAAAGGTGTGAGGAGCAGTTAGCAGTGTGACTGTGATCAGTGTCAGGACAGTTAAAGGTGTGAGGAGCAGTTAGCAGTGTGACTGTGATCAGTATTGGGACAGTTAAAGGTGTGAGGGACAGTTAGCAGTGTGACTGGGATCAGTGTTGGGACAGTTAAAGGTGTGAGGAGCAGTTAGCAGTGTGACTGTGATCAGTGTCGGGACAGTTAAAGGTGTGAGGGGCAGTTAGCAGTGTGACTGTGATCAGTGTCGGGACAGTTAAAGGTGTGAGGGACGGTTGGCAGTGTGACTGTGATCAGTGTTGGGACAGTTAAAGGTGTGAGGGACAGTTAGCAGTGTGACTGTGATCAGTGTCAGGACAGTTTAAGGTGTGAGGAGCAGTTAGCAGTGTGACTGTGATCAGTGTTGGGACAGTTAAAGGTGTGACGAGCAGTTAGCAATGTGACTGTGATCAGTGTCTGGACAGTTAAAGGTGTGAGGACCAGTTAGCAATGTGACTGGGATCAGTGTCGGGACAGTTAAAGGTGTGAGGGGCAGTTAGCAATGTGACTGTGATGTGTGTCGGGACAGTTAAAGGTGTGAGGAGCAGTTAGCAGTGTGACTGTGATCAGTGTCAGGACAGTTAAACGTGTGAGGGGCAGTTAGCAGTGTGACTGTGATCAGTGTGGGGACAGTTAAAGGTGTGAGCGGCAGTTAGCAATGTGACTGGGATCAGTGTCGGGACAGTTAAATGATTGAGGGACAGTTAGCAGTGTGACTGTGATCAGTGTCAGGACAGTTAAATGTGTGAGAGGCAGTTAGCAATGTGACTGTGATCAGTGTCGGGACAGTTAAATGTGTGAGGGACAGTTAGCAGTGTGACTGGGATCAGTGTCGGGACAGTTAAATGTGTGAGAGGCAGTTAGCAGTGTGACTGTGATCAGTGCCGGGACAGTTAAAGGTGTGTGGAGCAGTTAGCAATGTGACTGTGATCAGTGTCAGGACAGTTAAAGGTGTGAGGGGCAGTTAGCAATGTGACTTTGATCAGTGTCGGGACAGTTAAATGTGTGAGGGACAGTTAGCAGTGTGACTGTGATCAGTGTGGGGACAGTTAAAGGTGTGAGGAGCAGTTAGCAGTGTGACTGTGATCAGTGTCAGGACAGTTAAAGGTGTGAGGGGCAGTTAGCAGTGTGACTGGGATCAGTGTTGGGACAGTTAAAAGTGTGAGGGGCAGTTAGCAGTCTGACTGTGATCAGTGTCGGGACAGTTAAAGGTGTGAGTGACAGTTAGCAATGTGACTGGGATCAGTGTTGGGACAGTTAAAGGTGTGAGGGGCAGGTTAGCAGTGTGACTGGGATCAGTGTCGGGACAGTTAAAGGTGTGAGGGGCAGTTAGCAGTGTGACTGTGATCAGTGTCGGGACAGTTAAAGGTGTGAGGGGCAGGTAGCAGTGTGACTGTGATCAGTGTTGGGACAGTTAAAGGTGTGAGGAGCAGTTAGCAGTGTGACTGTGATCAGTGTTGGGACAGTTAAAGGTGTGAGGGACAGTTAGCAATGTGACTGGGATCAGTGTCGGGACAGTTAAAGGTGTGAGGGGCAGTTAGCAGTGTGATTGTGATCTGTGTCGGGACAGTTAAAGGTGTGAGGGGCACTTAGCAGTGTGACTGTGATCAGTGTTGGGACATTTAAAGGTGTGAGGGACAGTTAGCAATGTGACTGGGATCAGTGTCGGGACAGTTAAAGGTGTGAGGGGCACTTAGCAGTGTGACTTTGATCAGTGTCGGGACAGTTAAAGGTGTGAGGTGCAGTTAGCAGTGTGAGTGTGATCAGTGTTGGGACATTTAAAGGTGTGAGGAGCAGTGAGCAGTGTGACTGGGATCAGTGTCGGGACAGTTAAATGTGTGAGAGGCAGTTAGCAGTGTGACTGGGATCAGTGTCGGGACAGTTAAAGGTGTGAGGAGCAGTTAGCAATGTGACTGTGATCAGTGTCGGGACAGTTAAAGGTGTGAGGAGCAGTTAGCAGTGTGACTGCGATCAGTGTCGGGACAGTTAAATGTGTGAGAGGCAGTTAGCAGTGTGACTGGGATCAGTGTCGGGACAGTTAAATGTGTGAGAGGCAGTTAGCAATGTGACTGTGATCAGTGTTGGGACAGTTAAAGGTGTGAGGGACAGTTACCAGTGTGATGTGATCAGTGTGGGGACAGTTAAAGGTGTGAGGGACAGTTAGCAATGTGACTGGGATCAGTGTGGGGACAGTTAAAGGTGTGAGGAGCAGTTAGCAGTGTGACTGTGTTCAGTGTCGGGACAGTTAAAGGTGTGAGGGACAGTTAGCAATGTGACTGGGATCAGTGTGGGGACATTTAAAGGTGTGAGGAGCAGTTAGCAGTGTGACTGTGTTCAGTGTCGGGACAGTTAAAGGTGTGAGGGACAGTTAGCAGTGTGACTGTGATCAGTGTTGGGACAGTTAAAGGTGCGAGGAGCAGTTAGCAATGTGATTGTGATCAGTGTTGGGACAGTTAAAGGTGTGAGGGACAGTTAGCAGTCTGACTGTGATCAGTGTCGGGACAGTTAAAGGTGTGAGGAGCAGTTAGCAGTGTGACTGGGATCAGTGTTGGGACAGTTAAAGGTGTGAGGGGCAGTTAGCAATGTGACTGTGATCAGTGTTGGGACAGTTAAAGGTGTGAGGGACAGTTAGCAATGTGACTGGGTTCAGTGTCGGGGCAGTTAAAGGTGTGAAGAGCAGTTAGCAATGTGACTGGGTTCAGTGTCGGGACAGTTAAAGGTGTGAAGAGCAGTTAGCAGTGTGACTGTGATCAGTGTCGGGACAGTTAAAGGTGTGAGGAGCAGTTAGCAGTGTGACTGTGATCAGTGTCGGGACAGTTAAAGGTGTGAGGAGCAGTTAGCAGTGTGACTGACATCATTGTTGGGACAGTTAAAGGTGTGAGGAGCAGTTAGCAGTGTGACTGGGATCAGTGTTGGGACAGTTAAAGGTGTGAGGAGCAGTTAGCAGTGTGACTGTGATCAGTATTCCGACAGTTAAAGGTGTGAGGGGCAGTTAGCAGTGTGACTGTGATCAGCGTCGGGACTGTTAAAGGTGTGAGGGACGGTTGGCAGTGTGACTGTGATCAGTGTCGGGACAGTTAAAGGTGTGAGGGACAGTTAGCAGTGTGACTGTGATCAGTGTCAGGACAGTTTAAGGTGTGAGGAGCAGTTAGCAATGTGACTGGAATCAGTGTCGGGACAGTGAAAGGTGTGAGGAGCAGTTAGCAATGTGACTGTGATCAGTGTCGGGACAGTTAAATGTGTGAGGGACAGTTAGCAGTGTGACTGGGATCAGTGTCGGGACAGTTAAAGGTGTGAGGGGCAGTTAGCAATGTGACTGTGATCAGTGTCGGGACAGTTAAATGTGTGAGAGGCAGTTAGCTGTGTGACTATGATCAGTGCCGGGACAGTTAAAGGTGTGAGGAGCAGTTAGCAATGTGACTGTGATCAGTGTCGGGACAGTTAAAGGTGTGAGGAGCAGTTAGCAGTGTGACTGCGATCAGTGTCGGGACAGTTAAATGTGTGAGAGGCAGTTAGCAGTGTGACTGGGATCAGTGTCGGGACAGTTAAATGTGTGAGAGGCAGTTAGCAATGTGACTGTGATCAGTGTCGGGACAGTTGAAGGTGTGAGGAGCAGTTAGCAGTGTGACTGTGATCAGTGTCGGGACAGTTAAAGGTGTGAGGAGCAGTTAGCAGGGTGACTGTGATCAGTGTCGGGACAGTTAAAGGTGTGAGGAGCAGTTAGCAGTGTGACTGTGATCAGTGTCGGGACAGTTAAAGGTGTGAGGGGCAGTTAGCAGTGTGACTGTGATCAGTGTCGGGACAGTTGAAGGTGTGAGGAGCAGTTAGCAGTGTGACTGTGATCAGTGTCGGGACAGTTAAAGGTGTGAGGAGCAGTTAGCAGGGTGACTGTGATCAGTGTCGGGACAGTTAAAGGTGTGAGGGGCAGTTAGCAGTGTGACGGTGATCAGTGTTGGGACAGTTAAAGGTGTGAGGAGCAGTTAGCAGTGTGACTGTGATCAGTGTTGGGACAGTTAAAGGTGTGAGGAGCTGTTAGCAATGTGACTGTGATCAGTGTCGGGACAGTTAAAGGTGTGAGGGGCAGTTAGCAGTGTGACTGTGATCAGTGTTGGGACAGTTAAAGGTGTGAGGGACAGTTACCAGTGTGATGTGATCAGTGTGGGGACAGTTAAAGGTGTGAGGGACAGTTAGCAATGTGACTGGGATCAATGTGGGGACAGTTAAAGGTGTGAGGAGCAGTTAGCAGTGTGACTGTGTTCAGTGTCGGGACAGTTAAAGGTGTGAGGGACAGTTAGCAATGTGACTGGGATCAGTGTGGGGACAGTTAAAGGTGTGAGGAGCAGTTAGCAGTGTGAGTGTGTTCAGTGTCGGGACAGTTAAAGGTGTGAGGGACAGTTAGCAGTGTGACTGTGATCAGTGTTGGGACAGTTAAAGGTGCGAGGAGCAGTTAGCAATGTGATTGTGATCAGTGTTGGGACAGTTAAAGGTGTGAGGGACAGTTAGCAGTCTGACTGTGATCAGTGTCGGGACAGTTAAAGGTGTGAGGAGCAGTTAGCAGTGTGACTGGGATCAGTGTCGGGACAGTTAAAGGTGTGAGGGGCAGTTAGCAGTGTGACTGTGATCAGTGTCGGGACAGTTGAAGGTGTGAGGAGCAGTTAGCAGTGTGACTGTGATCAGTGTCGGGACAGTTAAAGGTGTGAGGAGCAGTTAGCAGGGTGACTGTGATCAGTGTCGGGACAGTTAAAGGTGTGAGGGGCAGTTAGCAGTGTGACTGTGATCAGTGTCGGGACTGTTAAAGGTGTGAGGGACGGTTGGCAGTGTGACTGTGATCAGTGTCGGGACAGTTAAAGGTGTGAGGGACAGTTAGCAGTGTGACTGTGATCAGTGTCAGGACAGTTTAAGGTGTGAGGAGCAGTTAGCAATGTGACTGGAGTCAGTGTCGGGACAGTGAAAGGTGTGAGGAGCAGTTAGCAATGTGACTGGGATCAGTGTCGGGACAGTTAAATGTGTGAGGGACAGTTAGCAGTGTGACTGGGATCAGTGTCGGGACAGTTAAAGGTGTGAGGGGCAGTTAGCAATGTGACTGTGATCAGTGTCGGGACAGTTAAATGTGTGAGAGGCAGTTAGCAGTGTGACTATGATCAGTGCCGGGACAGTTAAAGGTGTGAGGAGCAGTTAGCAATGTGACTGTGATCAGTGTCGGGACAGTTAAAGGTGTGAGGAGCAGTTAGCAGTGTGACTGCGATCAGTGTCGGGACAGTTAAATGTGTGAGAGGCAGTTAGCAGTGTGACTGGGATCAGTGTCGGGACAGTTAAATGTGTGAGAGGCAGTTAGCAATGTGACTGTGATCAGTGTCGGGACAGTTGAAGGTGTGAGGAGCAGTTAGCAGTGTGACTGTGATCAGTGTCGGGACAGTTAAAGGTGTGAGGAGCAGTTAGCAGGGTGACTGTGATCAGTGTCGGGACAGTTAAAGGTGTGAGGAGCAGTTAGCAGTGTGACTGTGATCAGTGTCGGGACAGTTAAAGGTGTGAGGGGCAGTTAGCAGTGTGACTGTGATCAGTGTCGGGACAGTTGAAGGTGTGAGGAGCAGTTAGCAGTGTGACTGTGATCAGTGTCGGGACAGTTAAAGGTGTGAGGAGCAGTTAGCAGGGTGACTGTGATCAGTGTCGGGACAGTTAAAGGTGTGAGGGGCAGTTAGCAGTGTGACTGTGATCAGTGTTGGGACAGTTAAAGGTGTGAGGAGCAGTTAGCAGTGTGACTGTGATCAGTGTTGGGACAGTTAAAGGTGTGAGGAGCAGTTAGCAATGTGACTGTGATCAGTGTCGGGACAGTTAAAGGTGTGAGGGGCAGTTAGCAGTGTGACTGTGATCAGTGTTGGGACAGTTAAAGGTGTGAGGGACAGTTACCAGTGTGATGTGATCAGTGTGGGGACAGTTAAAGGTGTGAGGGACAGTTAGCAATGTGACTGGGATCAGTGTGGGGACAGTTAAAGGTGTGAGGAGCAGTTAGCAGTGTGACTGTGTTCAGTGTCGGGACAGTTAAAGGTGTGAGGGACAGTTAGCAATGTGACTGGGATCAGTCTGGGGACAGTTAAAGGTGTGAGGAGCAGTTCGCAGTGTGACTGTGTTCAGTGTCGGGACAGTTAAAGGTGTGAGGGACAGTTAGCAGTGTGACTGTGATCAGTGTTGGGACAGTTAAAGGTGCGAGGAGCAGTTAGCAATGTGATTGTGATCAGTGTTGGGACAGTTAAAGGTGTGAGGGACAGTTAGCAGTCTGACTGTGATCAGTGTCGGGACAGTTAAAGGTGTGAGGAGCAGTTAGCAGTGTGACTGGGATCAGTGTTGGGACAGTTAAAGGTGTGAGGGGCAGTTAGCAATGTGACTGTGATCAGTGTTGGGACAGTTAAAGGTGTGAGGAGCAGTTAGCAATGTGACTGGGTTCAGTGTCGGGACAGTTAAAGGTGTGAGGGGCAGTTAGCAGTGTGACTGTGATCAGTGTCGGGACAGTTAAAGGTGTGAGGGGCAGTTAGCAATGTGACTGTGATCAGTGTCGGGACAGTTAAAGGTGTGAGGGGCAGGTAGCAGTGTGACTGTGTTCAGTGTCGGGACAGTTAAAGGTGTGAGGGGCAGGTAGCAGTGTGACTGTGTTCAGTGTCGCGACAGTTAAAGGTGTGAGGAGCAGTTTGCAGTGTGACTGGGATCAGTGTCGGGACAGTTAAAGGTGTGAGGGACAGTTAGCAATGTGACTGGGATCAGTGTCGGGACAGTTAAAGGTGTGAGGGGCAGTTAGCAGTGTGATTGTGATCTGTGTCGGGACAGTTAAAGGTGTGAGGGGCACTTAGCAGTGTGACTGGGTTCAGTGTTGGGACAGTTAAAGGTGTGAGGGACAGTTAGCAATGAGACTGGGATCAGTGTCGGGACAGTTAAAGGTGTGAGGGGCACTTAGCAGTGTGACTGTGATCAGTGTCGGGACAGTTAAAGGTGTGAGGGGAAGTTAGCAGTGTGGCTGTGATCAGTGTCAGGACAGTTAAAGGTGTGAGGGACAGTTAGCAATGTGACTGTGATCAGTGTCGGGACAGTTAAAGGTGTGAGGGGCAGGTAGCAATGTGACTGTGAACAGTGTCGGGACAGTTAAAGGTGTGAGGAGCAGTTAGCAGTGTGACTGTGATCAGTGTCGGGACAGTTAAAGGTGTGAGAGGCAGTTAGCAGTGTGACTGTGATTGTGTTGGGACAGTTAAAGGTGTGAGGAGCAGTTTGCAATGTGACTGGGATCAGTGTCGGGACAGTTAAAGGTGTGAGGAGCAGTTAGCAGTGTGACTGTGATCAGTGTTGGGACAGTTAAAGGTGTGAGGGACAGTTAGCAATGTGACTGGGATCACTGTCGGGACAGTTAAAGGTGTGAGGGGCACTTAGCAGTGTAACTGTGACCAGTGTCGGGACAGTTAAAGGTGTGAGGTGCAGTTAGCACTGTGACTGTGATCAGTGTTGGGACAGTTAAAGGTGTGAGGGACAGTTAGCAATGTGACTGGGATCAGTGTCGGGACAGTTAAAGGTGTGAGAGGCAGTTCGCAGTGTGACTGTGATCAGTGTCGGGACAGTTAAAGGTGTGAGGGGCAGTTCGCAGTGTGACTGTGATCAGTGTCGGGACAGTTAAAGGTGTGAGGGGCAGTTAGCAGTGTGACTGGGATCAATGTTGGGACAGTTAAAGGTGTGAGGGACAGTTAGCAGTTTGACTGTGATCAGTGTCAGGACAGTTTAAGGTGTGAGGAGCAGTTAGCAATGTGACTGGAATCAGTGTCGGGACAGTGAAAGGTGTGAGGACCAGTTAGCAATGTGACAGTGATCAGTGTCGGGACAGTTAAAGGTGTGAGGAGCAGTTAGCAATGTGACTGGAATCAGTGTCGGGACAGTGAAAGGTGTGAGGACCAGTTAGCAATGTGACTGTGATCAGTGTCGGGGCAGTTAAAGGTGTGAGGGGCAGTTAGCAATGTGACTGGGATCAGTGTCGGGACAGTTAAAGGTGTGAGCGGCAGTTAGCAATGTGACTGGGATCAGTTATGGGACAGTTAAATGTGTGAGGGACAGTTAGCAGTGTGACTGGGATCAGTGTCGGGACAGTTAAATGTGTGAGAGGCAGTTAGCAGTGTGACTGTGATCAGTGTGGGGACAGTTAAATGTGTGAGGGACAGTTAGCAGTGTGACTGTGATCAGTGTGGGGACAGTTAAAGGTGTGAGGAGCAGTTAGCAATGTCACCGTGATCAGTGTCAGGACAGTTAAAGGTGTGAGGAGCAGTTAGCAATGTCACTGTGATCAGTGTCAGGACAGTTAAAGGTGTGAGGGGCAGTTAGCAGTGTGACTGTGATCAGTGTCGGGACAGTTAAATGTGTGAGGGACAGTTAGCAGTGTCACTGTGATCAGTGTGGGGACAGTTAAAGGTGTGAGGAGCAGTTAGCAATGTCACTGTGATCAGTGTCAGGACAGTTAAAGGTGTGAGGGGCAGTTAGCAGTGTGACTGTGATCAGTGTGGGGACAGTTAAAGGTGTGAGGAGCAGTTAGCAGTGTGACTGTGACCAGTGTCAGGACAGTTAAAGGTGTGAGGGGCAGTTAGCAGTGTGACTGGGATCTGTGCGGGACAGTTAAAGGTGTGAGGGGCAGTTAGCAGTCTGACTGTGATCAGTGTCGGGACAGTTAAAGGTGTGAGGAGCAGTTAGCAGTGTGACTGTGATCAGTGTCGGGACAGTTAAAGGTGTGAGGAGCAGTTAGCAGTGTGACTGTGATCAGTGTCGGGACAGTTAAAGGTGTGAGGAGCAGTTAGCAGTGTGACTGGGATCAGTGTTGGGACAGTTAAAGGTGTGAGGAGCAGTTAGCAGTGTGACTGGGATCAGTGTTGGGACAGTTAAAGGTGTGAGGAGCAGTTAGCAGTGTGACTGTGATCAGTATTCCGACAGTTAAAGGTGTGAGGGGCAGTTAGCAGTGTGACTGTGATCAGTGTCGGGACTGTTAAAGGTGTGAGGGACGGTTGGCAGTGTGACTGTGATCAGTGTCGGGACAGTTAAAGGTGTGAGGGACAGTTAGCAGTGTGACTGTGATCAGTGTCAGGACAGTTTAAGGTGTGAGGAGCAGTTAGCAATGTGACTGGAATCAGTGTCGGGACAGTGAAAGGTGTGAGGAGCAGTTAGCAATGTGACTGGGATCAGTGTCGGGACAGTTAAATGTGTGAGGGACAGTTAGCAGTGTGACTGGGATCAGTGTCGGGACAGTTAAAGGTGTGAGGGGCAGTTAGCAATGTGACTGTGATCAGTGTGGGGACAGTTAAATGTGTGAGAGGCAGTTAGCAGTGTGACTATGATCAGTGCCGGGACAGTTAAAGGTGTGAGGAGCAGTTAGCAGTGTGACTGTGATCAGTGTCAGGACAGTTAAAGGTGTAAGGGGCAGTTAGCAGTGTGACTGGGATCAGTGTTGGGACAGTTAAAGGTGTGAGGGGCAGTTAGCAGTCTGACTGTGATCAGTGTCGGGACAGTTAAAGGTGTGAGTGACAGTTAGCAATGTGACTGGGATCAGTGTTGGGACAGTTAAAGGTGGGAGGGGCAGTTAGCAGTGTGACTGTGATCAGTGTCGGGACAGTTAAAGGTGGGAGGGGCAGTTAGCAGTGTGACTGTGATCAGTGTCGGGACAGTTAAAGGTGTGAGTGGCAGTTAGCAGTGTGACTGTGATCAGTGTCGGGACAGTTAAAGGTGTGAGGGGAAGTTAGCAGTGTGGCTGTGATCAGTGTCAGGACAGTTAAAGGTGTGAGGGACAGTTAGCAATGTGACTGTGATCAGTGTCGGGACAGTTAAAGGTGTGAGGGGCAGGTAGCAATGTGACTGTGAACAGTGTCGGGACAGTTAAAGGTGTGAGGAGCAGTTAGCAGTGTGACTGTGATCAGTGTCGGGACAGTTAAAGGTGTGAGAGGCAGTTAGCAGTGTGACTGTGATTGTGTTGGGACAGTTAAAGGTGTGAGGAGCAGTTTGCAATGTGACTGGGATCAGTGTCGGGACAGTTAAAGGTGTGAGGAGCAGTTAGCAGTGTGACTGTGATCAGTGTTGGGACAGTTAAAGGTGTGAGGGACAGTTAGCAATGTGACTGGGATCACTGTCGGGACAGTTAAAGGTGTGAGGGGCACTTAGCAGTGTAACTGTGACCAGTGTCGGGACAGTTAAAGGTGTGAGGTGCAGTTAGCACTGTGACTGTGATCAGTGTTGGGACAGTTAAAGGTGTGAGGGACAGTTAGCAATGTGACTGGGATCAGTGTCGGGACAGTTAAAGGTGTGAGAGGCAGTTCGCAGTGTGACTGTGATCAGTGTCGGGACAGTTAAAGGTGTGAGGGGCAGTTCGCAGTGTGACTGTGATCAGTGTCGGGACAGTTAAAGGTGTGAGGGGCAGTTAGCAGTGTGACTGGGATCAATGTTGGGACAGTTAAAGGTGTGAGGGACAGTTAGCAGTTTGACTGTGATCAGTGTCAGGACAGTTTAAGGTGTGAGGAGCAGTTAGCAATGTGACTGGAATCAGTGTCGGGACAGTGAAAGGTGTGAGGACCAGTTAGCAATGTGACAGTGATCAGTGTCGGGACAGTTAAAGGTGTGAGGAGCAGTTAGCAATGTGACTGGAATCAGTGTCGGGACAGTGAAAGGTGTGAGGACCAGTTAGCAATGTGACTGTGATCAGTGTCGGGGCAGTTAAAGGTGTGAGGGGCAGTTAGCAATGTGACTGGGATCAGTGTCGGGACAGTTAAAGGTGTGAGCGGCAGTTAGCAATGTGACTGGGATCAGTTATGGGACAGTTAAATGTGTGAGGGACAGTTAGCAGTGTGACTGGGATCAGTGTCGGGACAGTTAAATGTGTGAGAGGCAGTTAGCAGTGTGACTGTGATCAGTGTGGGGACAGTTAAATGTGTGAGGGACAGTTAGCAGTGTGACTGTGATCAGTGTGGGGACAGTTAAAGGTGTGAGGAGCAGTTAGCAATGTCACCGTGATCAGTGTCAGGACAGTTAAAGGTGTGAGGAGCAGTTAGCAATGTCACTGTGATCAGTGTCAGGACAGTTAAAGGTGTGAGGGGCAGTTAGCAGTGTGACTGTGATCAGTGTCGGGACAGTTAAATGTGTGAGGGACAGTTAGCAGTGTCACTGTGATCAGTGTGGGGACAGTTAAAGGTGTGAGGAGCAGTTAGCAATGTCACTGTGATCAGTGTCAGGACAGTTAAAGGTGTGAGGGGCAGTTAGCAGTGTGACTGTGATCAGTGTGGGGACAGTTAAAGGTGTGAGGAGCAGTTAGCAGTGTGACTGTGACCAGTGTCAGGACAGTTAAAGGTGTGAGGGGCAGTTAGCAGTGTGACTGGGATCTGTGCGGGACAGTTAAAGGTGTGAGGGGCAGTTAGCAGTCTGACTGTGATCAGTGTCGGGACAGTTAAAGGTGTGAGGAGCAGTTAGCAGTGTGACTGTGATCAGTGTCGGGACAGTTAAAGGTGTGAGGAGCAGTTAGCAGTGTGACTGTGATCAGTGTCGGGACAGTTAAAGGTGTGAGGAGCAGTTAGCAGTGTGACTGGGATCAGTGTTGGGACAGTTAAAGGTGTGAGGAGCAGTTAGCAGTGTGACTGGGATCAGTGTTGGGACAGTTAAAGGTGTGAGGAGCAGTTAGCAGTGTGACTGTGATCAGTATTCCGACAGTTAAAGGTGTGAGGGGCAGTTAGCAGTGTGACTGTGATCAGTGTCGGGACTGTTAAAGGTGTGAGGGACGGTTGGCAGTGTGACTGTGATCAGTGTCGGGACAGTTAAAGGTGTGAGGGACAGTTAGCAGTGTGACTGTGATCAGTGTCAGGACAGTTTAAGGTGTGAGGAGCAGTTAGCAATGTGACTGGAATCAGTGTCGGGACAGTGAAAGGTGTGAGGAGCAGTTAGCAATGTGACTGGGATCAGTGTCGGGACAGTTAAATGTGTGAGGGACAGTTAGCAGTGTGACTGGGATCAGTGTCGGGACAGTTAAAGGTGTGAGGGGCAGTTAGCAATGTGACTGTGATCAGTGTGGGGACAGTTAAATGTGTGAGAGGCAGTTAGCAGTGTGACTATGATCAGTGCCGGGACAGTTAAAGGTGTGAGGAGCAGTTAGCAGTGTGACTGTGATCAGTGTCAGGACAGTTAAAGGTGTAAGGGGCAGTTAGCAGTGTGACTGGGATCAGTGTTGGGACAGTTAAAGGTGTGAGGGGCAGTTAGCAGTCTGACTGTGATCAGTGTCGGGACAGTTAAAGGTGTGAGTGACAGTTAGCAATGTGACTGGGATCAGTGTTGGGACAGTTAAAGGTGGGAGGGGCAGTTAGCAGTGTGACTGTGATCAGTGTCGGGACAGTTAAAGGTGGGAGGGGCAGTTAGCAGTGTGACTGTGATCAGTGTCGGGACAGTTAAAGGTGTGAGTGGCAGTTAGCAGTGTGACTGTGATCAGTGTCGGGACAGTTAAAGGTGTGAGGAGCAGTTAGCAATGTGACTGTGATCAGTGTCGGGACAGTTAAAGGTGTGAGGGGCAGTTAGCAGTGTGACTGTGATCAGTGTCGGGACAGTTAAAGGTGTGAGGGGCAGTTAGCAATGTGACTGTGATCAGTGTCGGGACAGTTAAAGGTGTGAGGGGCAGGTAGCAGTGTGACTGTGATCAGTGTTGGGACAGTTAAAGGTGTGAGGAGCAGTTTGCAGTGTGACTGTGATCAGTGTTGGGACAGTTAAAGGTGTGAGGGACAGTTAGAAATGTGACTGGGATCAGTGTCGGGACAGTTAAAGGTGTGAGGGGCAGTTAGCAGTGTGACTGGGTTCAGTGTTGGGACAGTTAAAGGTGTGAGGGACAGTTAGCAATGAGACTGGGATCAGTGTCGGGACAGGTAAAGGTGTGAGGGACAGTTAGCAATGTGACTGTGATCAGTGTCGGGACAGTTGAAGGTGTGAGGGGCAGGTAGCAATGTGACTGTGATCAGTGTCGGGACAGTTAAAGGTGTGAGGAGCAGTTAGCAGTGTGACTGTGATCAGTGTCGGGACAGTTAAAGGTGTGAGAGGCAGTTAGCAGTGTGACTGTGATCAGTGTTGGGACAGTTAAAGGTGTGAGGAGCAGTTTGCAATGTGACTGGGATCAGTGTCGGGACAGTTAAAGGTGTGAGGAGCAGTTAGCAGTGTGACTGTGATCAGTGTTGGGACAGTTAAAGGTGTGAGGGACAGTTAGCAATGTGACTGGGATCAGTGTCGGGACAGTTAAAGGTGTGAGGGGCACTTAGCAGTGTAACTGTGACCAGTGTCGGGACAGTTAAAGGTGTGAGGTGCAGTTAGCACTGTGACTGTGATCAGTGTTGGGACAGTTAAAGGTGTGAGGGACAGTTAGCAATGTGACTGGGATCAGTGTCGGGACAGTTAAAGGTGTGAGAGGCAGTTCGCAGTGTGACTGTGATCAGTGTCGGGACAGTGAAAGGTGTGAGGGGCAGTTCGCAGTGTGACTGTGATCAGTGTCGGGACAGTTAAAGGTGTGAGGGGCAGTTAGCAGTGTGACTGGGATCAATGTTGGGACAGTTAAAGGTGTGAGGGACAGTTAGCAGTTTGACTGTGATCAGTGTCAGGACAGTTTAAGGTGTGAGGAGCAGTTAGCAATGTGACTGGAATCAGTGTCGGGACAGTGAAAGGTGTGAGGACCAGTTAGCAATGTGACAGTGATCAGTGTCGGGACAGTTAAAGGTGTGAGGAGCAGTTAGCAATGTGACTGGAATCAGTGTCGGGACAGTGAAAGGTGTGAGGACCAGTTAGCAATGTGACTGTGATCAGTGTCGGGGCAGTTAAAGGTGTGAGGGGCAGTTAGCAATGTGACTGGGATCAGTGTCGGGACAGTTAAAGGTGTGAGCGGCAGTTAGCAATGTGACTGGGATCAGTTATGGGACAGTTAAATGTGTGAGGGACAGTTGGCAGTGTGACTGGGATCAGTGTCGGGACAGTTAAATGTGTGAGAGGCAGTTAGCAGTGTGACTGTGATCAGTGTGGGGACAGTTAAATGTGTGAGGGACAGTTAGCAGTGTGACTGTGATCAGTGTGGGGACAGTTAAAGGTGTGAGGAGCAGTTAGCAATGTCACTGTGATCAGTGTCAGGACAGTTAATGGTGTGAGGAGCAGTTAGCAATGTCACTGTGATCAGTGTCAGGACAGTTAAAGGTGTGAGGGGCAGTTAGCAGTGTGACTGTGATCAGTGTCGGGACAGTTAAATGTGTGAGGGACAGTTAGCAGTGTCACTGTGATCAGTGTGTGGACAGTTAAAGGTGTGAGGAGCAGTTAGCAATGTCACTGTGATCAGTGTCAGGACAGTTAAAGGTGTGAGGGGCAGTTAGCAGTGTGACTGTGATCAGTGTCGGGACAGTTAAATGTGTGAGGGACAGTTAGCAGTGTGACTGTGATCAGTGTGGGGACAGTTAAAGGTGTGAGGAGCAGTTAGCAGTGTGACTGTGACCAGTGTCAGGACAGTTAAAGGTGTGAGGGGCAGTTAGCAGTGTGACTGGGATCTGTGCGGGACAGTTAAAGGTGTGAGGGGCAGTTAGCAGTGTGACTGGGATCAGTGTTGGGACAGTTAAAGGGGTGAGGGGCAGTTAGCCATGTGACTGGGATCAGTGTTGGGACAGTTAAAGGTGTGAGGGGCAGGTTAGCAGTGTGACTGTGATCAGTGTCGGGACAGTTCAAGGTGTGAGGGGCAGTTAGCAGTGTGACTGTGATCAGTGTCGGGACAGTTAACGGTGTGAGGGGCAGTTAGCAGTGTGACTGTGATCAGTGTCGGGACAGTTAAAGGTGTGAGGGGCAGTTAGCAGTGTGACTGTGATCAGTGTCGGGACAGTTAAACGTGTGAGGGGCAGTTAGCAGTGTGACTGTGATCAGTGTCGGGACAGTTAAAGGTGTGAGGAGCAGTTAGCAATGTGACTGTGATCAGTGTCGGGACAGTTAAAGGTGTGAGGGACAGTTAGCAGTGTGAGTGTGATCAGTGTCGGGACAGTTAAAGGTGTGAGGGGCAGTTAGCAGTGTGACTGTGATCAGTGTCGGGACAGTTAAAGGTGTGAGGGGCAGTTAGCAGTGTGACTGTGATCAGTGTCGGGACAGTGAAAGGTGTGAGGGGCAGGTAGCAGTGTGACTGTGATCAGTGTTGGGACAGTTAAAGGTGTGAGGAGCAGTTAGCAGTGTGACTGTGATCAGTGTCAGGACAGTTAAAGGTGTGAGGGGCAGTTAGCAATGTGACTGTGATCAGTGTCAGGACAGTTAAAGGTGTGAGGAGCAGTTAGCAGTGTGACTGTGATCAGTGTCGGGACAGTTAAAGGTGTGAGGAGCAGTTAGCAGTGTGACTGTGATCAGTGTCAGGACAGTTAAAGGTGTGAGGAGCAGTTAGCAATGTGACTGTGATCAGTGTTGGGACAGTTAAAGGTGTGAGGGACAGTTAGCAATGTGGCTGTAATCAGTGTCAGGACAGTTAAAGGTGTGAGGGGCAGTTAGCAATGTGACTGTGATCAGTGTCGGGACAGTTAAAGGTGTGAGGGGCAGTTAGCAATGTGACTGTGATCTGTGTCGGGACAGTTAAAGGTGTGAGGGGCACTTAGCAGTGTGACTGTGATCAGTGTTGGGACAGTTAAAGGTGTGAGGGGCAGTTAGCAGTGTGACTGTGATCAGTGTCAGGACAGTTAAAGGTGTGAGGAGCAGTTAGCAATGTGACTGTGATCAGTGTCGGGACAGTTAAAGGTGTGAGGGACAGTTAGCGATGTGACTGGGATCAGTGTCGGGACAGTTAAAGGTGTGAGGGGCAGTTAGAAGTGTGACTGTGATCAGTGTTGGGACAGTTAAATGTGTGAGGGACAGTTAGCGATGTGACTGGGATCAGTGTCGGGACAGTTAAAGGTGTGAGGGGCAGTTAGCAGTGTGATTGTGATCTGTGTCGGGACAGTTAAAGGTGTGAGGGGCACTGAGCAGTGTGACTGTGATCAGTGTCGGGACAGTTAAAGGTGTGAGGTGCAGTTAGCACTGTGACTGTTATCAGTGTTGGGACAGTTAAAGGGGTGAGGGGCAGTTAGCCATGTGACTGGGATCAGTGTTGGGACAGTTAAAGGTGTGAGGGGCAGGTTAGCAGTGTGACTGTGATCAGTGTCGGGACAGTTAAAGGTGTGAGGGGCAGTTAGCAGTGTGACTGTGATCAGTGTCGGGACAGTTAACGGTGTGAGGGGCAGTTAGCAGTGTGACTGTGATCAGTGTCGGGACAGTTAAAGGTGTGAGGGGCAGTTAGCAGTGTGACTGTGATCAGTGTCGGGACAGTTAAACGTGTGAGGGGCAGTTAGCAGTGTGACTGTGATCAGTGTCGGGACAGTTAAAGGTGTGAGGAGCAGTTAGCAATGTGACTGTGATCAGTGTCGGGACAGTTAAAGGTGTGAGGGACAGTTAGCAGTGTGAGTGTGATCAGTGTCGGGACAGTTAAAGGTGTGAGGGGCAGTTAGCAGTGTGACTGTGATCAGTGTCGGGACAGTTAAAGGTGTGAGGGGCAGTTAGCAGTGTGACTGTGATCAGTGTCGGGACAGTGAAAGGTGTGAGGGGCAGGTAGCAGTGTGACTGTGATCAGTGTTGGGACAGTTAAAGGTGTGAGGAGCAGTTAGCAGTGTGACTGTGATCAGTGTCAGGACAGTTAAAGGTGTGAGGGGCAGTTAGCAATGTGACTGTGATCAGTGTCAGGACAGTTAAAGGTGTGAGGAGCAGTTAGCAGTGTGACTGTGATCAGTGTCGGGACAGTTAAAGGTGTGAGGAGCAGTTAGCAGTGTGACTGTGATCAGTGTCAGGACAGTTAAAGGTGTGAGGAGCAGTTAGCAATGTGACTGTGATCAGTGTCGGGACAGTTAAAGGTGTGAGGGGCAGTTAGCAATGTGACTGTGATCTGTGTCGGGACAGTTAAAGGTGTGAGGGGCACTTAGCAGTGTGACTGTGATCAGTGTTGGGACAGTTAAAGGTGTGAGGGGCAGTTAGCAGTGTGACTGTGATCAGTGTCAGGACAGTTAAAGGTGTGAGGAGCAGTTAGCAATGTGACTGTGATCAGTGTCGGGACAGTTAAAGGTGTGAGGGACAGTTAGCGATGTGACTGGGATCAGTGTCGGGACAGTTAAAGGTGTGAGGGGCAGTTAGAAGTGTGACTGTGATCAGTGTTGGGACAGTTAAATGTGTGAGGGACAGTTAGCGATGTGACTGGGATCAGTGTCGGGACAGTTAAAGGTGTGAGGGGCAGTTAGCAGTGTGATTGTGATCTGTGTCGGGACAGTTAAAGGTGTGAGGGGCACTGAGCAGTGTGACTGTGATCAGTGTCGGGACAGTTAAAGGTGTGAGGTGCAGTTAGCACTGTGACTGTTTTCAGTGTTGGGACAGTTAAAGGTGTGAGGGACAGTTAGCAGTGTGACTGGGATCAGTGTCGGGACAGTTAAAGGTGTGAGAGGCAGTTAGCTGTGTGACTGTGATCAGTGTCGGGACAGTTAAAGGTGTGAGGGGCAGTTAGCAGTGTGACTGTGTTCAGTGTCGGGACAGTTAAAGGTGTGAGGGGCAGTTAGCAGTGTGACTGTGATCAGTGTCGGGACAGTTAAAGTTGTGAGGGGCAGTTAGCAGTGTGACTGTGATCAGTGTCGGGACAGTTAAAGGTGTGAGGTGCAGTTAGCAGTGTGACTGTGATCAGTGTTGGGACAGTTAAAGGTGTGAGGTGCAGTTAGCAGTGTGACTGCGATCAGTGTTGGGACAGTTAAAGGTGTGAGGAGCAGTTAGCAGTGTGACTGGGATCAATGTCGGGACAGTTAAAGATGTGAGGGACAGTTAGCAGTGTGACTGGGATCAGTGGCAGGGGCAGTTAGTGTGACAAGGATCAGTGACAGGGGCAGTGAGTGTGGCAGGGATCAGTGACAGGGGCAGTGAGTGTGACTGGGATCAGTGTCAGGGTCAGTGAGTGTGACTGGGATGAGTGAAAGGGGCAGATTGTTTGACTGGGATCAGTGACAGGGGCAGTTAATGTGACTGGGATCAGTGACAGGGGCAGTTAGTGTGACTGGGATCAGTGACAGGGACAAATGAGTGATACTGGAATCAGTGACAGGGGCAGTGAGTGTGACTAGGATCAGTGACAGAGGTAGTGAGTGTGACTGGGATCGGTGATGGGTCGTTAGTGTTACTGGGATCAGTGACAGAGGAGGTGAGTGTGACCAGGATCAGTGACAGGGGCAGTGAGTGTGACTGGGATCAGTGACAGGAGCAGTGAGTGTGACTGGGATCAGTGACAGGGGCAGTGAATGTGACTGGGATCAGTGACAGAGGATGTTAGTGTGACCAGGATCAGTGATAGGGGCAGTGAGTGTGACTGGGATCATTGACAGGGCAGTGAATGTGATCAGTGAGAGGGGCAGTGAATGTGACTGGGATCAGTGACAGAGGATGTTAGTGTGACCAGGATCAGTGATAGGGCAGTGAGTGTGACTGGGATCAGTGACAGGGGCAGTGAATGTGACTGGGATCAGTGACAGAGGATGTTAGTGTGACCAGGATCAGTGATAGGGGCAGTGAGTGTGACTGGGATCAGTGACAGGGGCAATGAATGTGACTGGGTTCAGTGACAGGCGAAGTTAGTGTGACTGGGATCAGTGATAGGGTCAGTAAGTGTGACTGGGATCATTGACAGGGGCAGTGAGTGTGACAGGGATGAGTGCCAGAGGCAGTGAGTGTGACTGGGATCAGTGACAGGGCAGTGAATGTGATCAGTGAGAGGGGCAGAGAGTGTGACATGGATCAGTGACAGGGGCAGTGAGTGTGACTGGCATCAATTACAGGGCAGTGAGTGTGACTGGGATAAGTGAGAGGGGCAGAGAGTGTCACAGGGATCAGTGACAGGGGCAGTGAGTGTGACTGGGACCAGTGACAGGGCAGTGAGTGTGACTGGGATCAGTGACGGGGGCATGAAGTGTGACTGGGATCAGTGACAGTGGCAGTACGTGTGACTGGGATCAGTGACAGGTGCAGTTAGTGTGACAGGGATCAGTGACAGGGTCAGTGAGAGTGACTGCAATCATGACAGGGGTAGTAAGTGTGACTGGGATCAGTGACAGGGGCAGTAGGTGTTGCTGGGATCAGTGACATGGTCAGTGAGAGTGACTGCGATCAGTGACAGGGGCAGTAAGTGTAACTGGGATCAGTGACAGGGGCAGTAAGTGTGACTGTCATCAATGACAGGGTCAGTGAGAGTGACTGTGATCAGTGACAGGGACAGTTAGTGTGTCTGGGATTAGTGACGGGGCAGTGAGTGTGACTGGGATAAGTGACAGTGGCAGTGATTGTGCCTGGGATCAGGGAGAGGGGCAGTGAGTGTGACTGGGATAAGGAACAGCGACAGTCAGTGTGACCAGGATTAGTGATGGGGGCAGTCAGTGCGACTGGGATCAGTGACAGGGGCAGTGATTGTGCCTGGGATCAGTGACAGGGGCAGTTACTGTGTCTGGGACCAGTGACAGGGTCAGTGAGTGTGACTGGGATCAGTGACGGGGCTGTGAATGTGACTAGGATCAGTGACAGGGCAGTGAATGTGATTGGGATCAGTGACAGGGCAGTGAGTGTGACTAGGATCAGTGACAGGGGCAGTGAATGTGACTGGGATCAGTGAGGGCAGTGAGTGTGACTGGGATCAGTGAGAGGGGCAGAGAGTGTGACAGGGATCAGTGACAGGGCAGTGAGTGTGACTGGGATCAGTGAGAGGGGGAGAGAATGAGACAGGGTTCAGTGACAGGGGCAGTGAGTGTGACTGGCATCAATGACAGGGCAGTGAGTGTGACTGGGATCAGTGAGAGGGGCAGAGAGTGTGACAGGGATCAGTGACAGGGGCAGTGAGTGTGACTGGGATCAGTGACATGGGTAGTAGGTGTGACTGGGATCAGTGACAGCGGCAGTACGTGTGACTGGGATCAGTGACAGGGGTAGTTAGTGTGACAGGGATCAGTGACAGGGTCAGTGAGAGTGACTGCGATCAGTGACAGGGGCAGTAAGTGTGATGGGATCAGTGACAGGGGCAGTCAGTGTGACTGGCATCAATGCCGGGGCAGTGAGTGTGATAGGGATAAGTGACAGGGGCAGTGAGTGTGCCAGGGATCAGTGACAGGGTCAGTGAGAGTGACTGCGATCAGTGACAGGGGCAGTAAGTGTGACTGGGCTCAGTGACCGGGGCAGTGAGTGTGACTGTGATCAGTGACAGGGGCAGTAAGTGTGACTGGGATCAGTGCCAGGGGCAGTAAGTGTGACTGGCATCAATGACAGGGTCAGTGAGAGTGACTGGGATCAGTGACAGGGGCAGTGAGTGTGACTGGGTTCAGTGACAGGAGCCAGTGAGTGTGTTTGGGATCAGTAACGGGGGCAGTGAGTGTGACAGGGATCAGTGACAGGGGTAGTTCGTGTGACTGGTATCAGTGACAGGGGCAGTGAGAGTGACTGCGAGCAGTGACAGGGTCAGTGAGTGTGACTGGGATCAGTGACAGGTGCAGTAAGTGTGACTGGCATCAATGACAGTGTCAGTGAGTGTGACTAGGATCAGTGACAGGGTCAGTGAGTGTGACTGGGATCAGTGACAGAGACAGTGAGTGTTACTGGGATCAGAGACAGACAGTGAGCGTGACTGTGAACAGTGACTGGGTCAATAAGTGTGACTGGGTTCAGTGACAGGCGAAGTTAGTGTGACTGGGATCAGTAATAGGGTCAGTGAGTGTGACTAGGTTTAGTGACAGGGGCAGTGAGTGTGGCTGGGATCAGTGGCAGGGGCAGTTAGTGTGACAAGGATCAGTGACAGGGGCAGTGAGTGTGACAGGGATCAGTGACAGGGGCAGTGAGTGTGACTGGGGTCAGTGTCAGGGTCAGTGAGTGTGACTGGGATCAGTGACAGGCACAGTTAGTGTGACTGGGATCAGTGACAATTGCAGTGAATGTGACTGGGATCAGTGACAGGCGCAGTGACTGTGAATGGGATTAGTGTCGTGATAGTTAAAGGTGTGAGGGACAGTTAGCAATGTGACTGTGATCAGTGTCGGGACAGTTAAAGGTGTGAGGAGCAGTTAGCAGTGTGACTGGGATCAGTGTCGGGACAGTTAAAGATGTGAGGGACAGTTAGCAGTGTGACTGGGATCAGTGGCAGGGGCAGTTAGTGTGACAAGGATCAGTGACAGGGGCAGTGAGTGTGACAGGGATCAGTGACAGGGGCAATGAGTGTGACTGGGATCAGTGACAGACACAGTTAGTGTGACTGGGATCAGTGACAGACACAGTTAGTGTGACTGGGATCAGTGACAGGGACAGTGAATGTGACTGGGATCAGTGACAGGCGCAGTGACTGTGAATGGGATCAGTGAGAGGGGCAGTGAATGTGACTGGGATCAGTGACAGGGTCAAATGAGTGATACTGGAATCAGTGACAGGGGCAGATTGTTTGACTGGGATCAGTGACAGGGGCAGTTAATGTGACTGGGATCAGTGACAGGGGCAGTGAATGTGACTGGGATCAGTGACAGGGTCAAATGAGTGATGCTGGAATCAGTGACAGGGGCAGTTAATGTGACTGGGATCAGTGAAAGGGTCAATGAGTGATACTGTGATCAGTAACATGGGCAGTGAGTGTGACTAGGATCAGTGACAGGGGTAGTTTGTGTGACTGGGATCAGTGACAGGAGCAGTGAGTGTGACTGGGATCAGTGACAGTGGTAGTGAGTGTGACTGGGATCAATGATGGGTCGTTAGTGTTACTGGGATCAGTGACAGGGGCAGTGAGTGTGACTGGGATCAGTGACAGGGGAGGTTAGTGTGACCAGGATCAGTGATAGGGGCAGTGAGTGTGACTGGGATCATTGACAGGGGCAGTGAGTGTGACAGGGATCAGTGCCAGAGGCAGTGAGTGTGACTGGGATCAGTGACAGGGCAGTGAGTGTGACTGGGATCAGTGAGAGGGGCAGAGAGTGTGACATGGATCAGTGACAGGGGAAGTGAGTGTGACTGGGATCAGTGAAAGGTGTAGTAAGTGTGACTGGGATCAGTGACAGGGGCAGTAGGTGTGACTGGGATCAGTGAAAGGTGTAGTAAGTGTGACTGGGATCAGTGACAGGGGCAGTAGGTGTGACTGGGATCAGTGACATGGTCAGTGACAGTTACTGCGATCAGTGACAGGGGCAGTAAGTGTAACTGGGACCAGTGACAGGGGCAGTAAGTGTGACTGGCATCAATGACAGGGTCAGTGAGAGTGACTGTGATCAGTGACAGGGACAGTTAGTGTGTCTGGGATTAGTGACGGGGCAGTGATTGTGCCTGGGATCAGTGAGAGGGGCAGTGAGTGTGACTGGGATAAGGAACAGTGACAGTCAGTGTGACTGGGATTAGTGACGGGGGCAGTCAGTGCGACTGGGATCAGTGACAGGGGAAGTGATTGTGCCTGGGATCAGTGACAGGGGCAGTTACTGTGTCTGGGACCAGTGACAGGGTCAGTAAGTGTGACTGGGATCAGTGACGGGGCAGTGAGTGTGACTGGGATCAGTGACAGGGGCAGTGAGTGTGACTGGGATCAGTGACAGGGCAGTGAGTGTGACTGGGATCAGTGAGAGGGGGAGAGAGTGAGACAGGGTTCAGTGACAGGGGCAGTGAGTGTGACTGACATCAATGACAGGGGCAGTGAGTGTGACTGGGATCAGTGTCAGGGTCAGTGAGTGTGACTGGGATCAGTGACAGACACAGTTAGTGTGACTGGGATCAGTGCCAGGGGCAGTAATTGTGACTGGCATCAATGACAGGGTCAGTGAGAGTGACTGTGATCAGTGACAGGGGCAGTGAGTGTGACAGGGATCAGTGACAGGGGCAGTGAGTGTGACTAGGCTCAGTGACAGGGGTAGTTTGTGTGACTGGGATCAGTGACAGGAGCAGTGAGTGTGACTGGGATCAGTGACAGTGGTAGTGAGTGTGACTGGGATCAATGATGGGTCGTTAGTGTTACTGGGATCAGTGACAGGGGCAGTGAGTGTGACTGGGATCAGTGCCAGGGGAGGTTAGTGTGACCAGGATCAGTGATAGGGGCAGTGAGTGTGACTGGGATCATTGACAGGGGCAGTGAGTGTGACAGGGATCAGTGCCAGAGGCAGTGAGTGTGACTGGGATCAGTGACAGGGCAGTGAGTGTGACTGGGATCAGTGAGAGGGGCAGAGAGTGTGACATGGATCAGTGACAGGGGAAGTGAGTGTGACTGGGATCAGTGAAAGGTGTAGTAAGTGTGACTGGGATCAGTGACAGGGGCAGTAGGTGTGACTGGGATCAGTGAAAGGTGTAGTAAGTGTGACTGGGATCAGTGACAGGGGCAGTAGGTGTGACTGGGATCAGTAACATGGTCAGTGACAGTTACTGCGATCAGTGACAGGGGCAGTAAGTGTAACTGGGACCAGTTACAGCGGCAGTAAGTGTGACTGGCATCAATGACAGGGTCAGTGAGAGTGACTGTGATCAGTGACAGGGACAGTTAGTGTGTCTGGGATTAGTGACGGGGCAGTGATTGTGCCTGGGATCAGTGAGAGGGGCAGTGAGTGTGACTGGGATAAGGAACAGTGACAGTCAGTGTGACTGGGATTAGTGACGGGGGCAGTCAGTGCGACTGGGATCAGTGACAGGGGAAGTGATTGTGCCTGGGATCAGTGACAGGGGCAGTTACTGTGTCTGGGACCAGTGACAGGGTCAGTAAGTGTGACTGGGATCAGTGACGGGGCAGTGAGTGTGACTGGGATCAGTGACAGGGGCAGTGAGTGTGACTGGGATCAGTGACAGGGCAGTGAGTGTGACTGGGATCAGTGAGAGGGGGAGAGAGTGAGACAGGGTTCAGTGACAGGGGCAGTGAGTGTGACTGACATCAATGACAGGGGCAGTGAGTGTGACTGGGATCAGTGTCAGGGTCAGTGAGTGTGACTGAGATCAGTGACAGACACAGTTACTGTGACTGGGATCAGTGACAGGGACAGTGAATGTGACTGGGATCAGTGACAGGCGCAGTGACTGTGAATGGGATCAGTGAGAGGGGCAGTGAGTGTGACTGGGATCAGTGACAGGGGCAGATTGTTTGACTGGGATCAGTGACAGGGACAGTCACTGTGAATGGGATCAGTGACAGGGGCAGTGAGTGTGACTGTGATCAGTGACAGTGACAGTGAGTGTGACTGGGATCAGTAACAGGGGCAGTGAGTGTGACTGGGATCAGTGACAGGGGCAGTGAGTGTGACTGTGATCAGTGACAGTGACAGTGAGTGTGACTGGGATCAGTGACAGGGGCAGTTAATGTGACTGGGATCAGTGACAGGGGCAGTGAATGTGACTGGGATCAGTGACAGGGTGAAATGAGTGATACTGGAATCAGTGACAGGGGCAGTTAATGTGACTGGGATCAGTGAAAGGGGCAGATTGTTTGACTGGGATTAGTGACAGGGTCAATGAGTGATACTGTGATCAGTGACAGGGGAAGTGAGTGTGACTGGCATCAGTTACAGGGCAGTGAGTGTGACTGGGATAAATGAGAGGGACAGAGAGTGTGACAGGGATCAGTGACAGGGGCAGTGAGTGTGACTGGGATCAGTGACAGGGGCAGAAAGTGTGACTGGGATCAGTGACAGCGGCAGTATGTGTGACTGGGATCAGTGAAAGGTGTAGTAAGTGTGACTGGGATCAGTGACAGGGGCAGTAGGTGTGACTGGGATCAGTGACATGGTCAGTGACAGTTACTGCGATCAGTGACAGGGGCAGTAAGTGTAACTGGGACCAGTGACAGGGGCAGTAAGTGTGACTGGCATCAATGACAGGGTCAGTGAGAGTGACTGTGATCAGTGACAGGGACAGTTAGTGTGTCTGGGATTAGTGACGGGGCAGTGATTGTGCCTGGGATCAGTGAGAGGGGCAGTGAGTGTGACTGGGATAAGGAACAGGGACATTCAGTGTGACTGGGATTAGTGACGGGGGCAGTCAGTGCGACTGGGATCAGTGACAGGGGAAGTGATTGTGCCTGGGATCAGTGACAGGGGCAGTTACTGTGTCTGGGACCAGTGACAGGGTCAGTAAGTGTGACTGGGATCAGTGACGGGGCAGTGAGTGTGACTGGGATCAGAGACAGGGGCAGTGAGTGTGACTGGGATCAGTGACAGGGCAGTGAGTGTGACTGGGATCAGTGAGAGGGGGAGAGAGTGAGACAGGGTTCAGTGACAGGGGCAGTGAGTGTGACTGACATCAATGACAGGGGCAGTGAGTGTGACAGGGATCAGTGACAGGGGCAGTGAGTGTGATAGGGATCAGTGACAGGGTCAGTGAGAGTGACTGCGACCAGTGACAGGGGCAGTAAGTGTGACTGGACTCAGTGACAGGGGCAGTGAGTGTGACTGGGATCAGTGACAGGGGCAGTGAGTGTGACAGGGATCAGTGACAGGGGCAGTGAGAGTGACTGGGTTCAGTGACAGGAGCCAGTGAGTGTGTTTGGGATCAGTAACAGGGGCAGTGAGTGTGACAGGGATCAGTGACAGGGGCAGTGAGTGTGACTGGGTTCAGTGACAGGAGCCAGTGAGTGTGTTTGGGATCAGTAACAGGGGCAGTGAGTGTGACTGGGTTCAGTGACAGGAGCCAGTGAGTGTGTTTGGGATCAGTGACAGGGGCAGTGAGAGTGACTGGGATCAGTGACAGGGTCAGTACGTGTGACTGGGATCAGTGACAGGGGCAGTAAGCGTGACTGGCATCAATGACAGGGTCAGTGAGTGTGACAGGGATCAGTGACAGGGGCAGTGAGTGTGACTGGGATCAGTGACAGGGGCAGAAAGTGTGACTGGGATCAGTGACAGCGGCAGTATGTGTGACTGGGATCAGTGAAAGGTGTAGTAAGTGTGACTGGGATCAGTGACAGGGGCAGTAGGTGTGACTGGGATCAGTGACATGGTCAGTGACAGTTACTGCGATCAGTGACAGGGGCAGTAAGTGTAACTGGGACCAGTGACAGGGGCAGTAAGTGTGACTGGCATCAATGACAGGGTCAGTGAGAGTGACTGTGATCAGTGACAGGGACAGTTAGTGTGTCTGGGATTAGTGACGGGGCAGTGATTGTGCCTGGGATCAGTGAGAGGGGCAGTGAGTGTGACTGGGATAAGGAACAGGGACATTCAGTGTGACTGGGATTAGTGACGGGGGCAGTCAGTGCGACTGGGATCAGTGACAGGGGCAGTTACTGTGTCTGGGACCAGTGACAGGGTCAGTAAGTGTGACTGGGATCAGTGACGGGGCAGTGAGTGTGACTGGGATCGGTGACAGGGGCAGTGAGTGTGACTGGGATCAGTGACAGGGCAGTGAGTGTGACTGGGATCAGTGAGAGGGGGAGAGAGTGAGACAGGGTTCAGTGACAGGGGCAGTGAGTGTGACTGACATCAATGACAGGGGCAGTGAGTGTGACAGGGATCAGTGACAGGGGCAGTGAGTGTGATAGGGATCAGTGACAGGGTCAGTGAGAGTGACTGCGACCAGTGACAGGGGCAGTAAGTGTGACTGGACTCAGTGACAGGGGCAGTGAGTGTGACTGGGATCAGTGACAGGGGAAGTGAGTGTGACAGGGATCAGTGACAGGGGCAGTGAGAGTGACTGGGTTCAGTGACAGGAGCCAGTGAGTGTGTTTGGGATCAGTAACAGGGGCAGTGAGTGTGACAGGGATCAGTGACAGGGGCAGTGAGTGTGATTGGGTTCAGTGACAGGAGCCAGTGAGTGTGTTTGGGATCAGTAACAGGGGCAGTGAGTGTGACTGGGTTCAGTGACAGGAGCCAGTGAGTGTGTTTGGGATCAGTGACAGGGGCAGTGAGAGTGACTGGGATCAGTGACAGGGTCAGTACGTGTGACTGGGATCAGTGACAGGGGCAGTAAGCGTGACTGGCATCAATGACAGGGTCAGTGAGTGTGACTGGGATCAGTGACGGGGCAGTGAGTGTGACTGGGATCAGTGACAGGGGCAGTGAGTGTGACTGGGATCAGTGACAGGGGCAGTGAGTGTGACTGGGATCAGTGACAGGGACAGTGACTGTGACTGGGATCAGTGACTGGGTCAGTAAGTGTGACTGGGTTCAGTGACAGGCGAAGTGAGTGTGACTGGGATCAGTAATAGGGTCAGTGAGTGTGACTAGGTTTAGTGACAGGGGCAGTGAGTGTGGCTGGGATCAGTGACAGGGACAGTGACCGAGACTGGGATCAGTGACAGAGCATTGAGTGTGACTGGGATCAGTGACAGGGGCAGTGAGTGTGACAAGGATCTGTGACAGATGCAGTTAGTGTGACTGTGATCAGTGATAGGGGCTGTGAGTGTGACTGGGATCATTGACAGGGGCAGTGATTGTGACTGGGATCATTGACAGGGTCAGTGAGTGTGAGTTGCGATCAGTGACCTGGTTAGTGAGTGTGACTGGAGTCAGTGACAGGGTCAGTGAGTGTGACTGGGATCAGTGACGGGGCAGTGAGTGTGAATGGGATCAGTGACAGGGGCAGTGACTGTGACTGTGATCAGTGACAGGGGCAGTGACTGTGACAAGAATCAGTGACAGATGCAGTTAGTGTGACTGGGATCAGTGAAAGGGACAGTTAGTGTGACTGGGATAAGTGACAAGGACAGTTAGTGTGACTGGGATCAGTGGCAGGGACTGTGAATGTGACAGGGATCAGTGACAGGGCAGTAAGTGTGACTGGGATCAGTGACAGCGGCAGTGAGTGTGACTGGGGTCAGTGACAGGGGGAGTGAGTGTGACTGGGATCAGTGACAGGGGCAGTTTGTGTGACTGGGGTCAGTGACAGGGGCAGTTAGTGTGTCTGGGATCAGTGACAGGGGCAGTGAGTGTGACTGGGATAAGTGACAGTGGCAGTGATTGTGCTTGGGATCAGTGAGAGTGGCAGTGAGTGTGACTGGGATAAGGAACAGGTGCAGTCAGTGTGACTGGGATTAGTGACGGGGGCAGTCAGTGTGACTGAGATCAGTGACAGGGGCAGTTAGTCTGTCTGGGATCAGTGACAGGGTCAGTGAGTGTGACTGGGATCAGTGACGGGGCAGTGAGTGTGACTGGGATCAGTGACGGGGCAGTGACTGGGATCAGTGACAGGGACAGTGAGTGTGACAAGGATCAGTGACAGATGCAGTTAGTGCGACTTGGAACACTGACAGGGACAGTGAGTGTGACTTGGATCACTGACAGGGGCAGTGAGTGTGACTGGGATCAGTTACAGAGGGAGTTGGTGTGACTTGGATCACTGTCAGAGACAGTTAGTGTGACTGGGATCAGTTACAGAGGCAGTGAGTGTGACTGGGATCAGTGACAGGGGCAGTGAGTGTTACTGGGATCGGTGATGGGGACAGTGAGTGTGACTGGGATCAGTCACAGGGGACAGTTTGTGTGACTGGGATCAGTGACAGGGAGAGTTAGTGTGACTGGGATCAGTGACAGGGACAGTGAGTTGACTGGGACCAGTGACAGGGACAGTAAGTGTGGCAAGGATCAGTGACAGATGCAGTTAGTGCGACTTGGATCACTGACAGGGACAGTGAGTGTGACTTGGATCACTGACAGGGGCAGTTAGTGAGACTGGGATCTGTGACGGGGACAGTCACTGTGACTGGGATCAGTGACAGGGACAGTGAGTGTGACTGGGATCAGTGACAGGGACTGTCAGTGTGACTGGGATCAGTGAAAGGGGCAGTGAGTGTGACTGGGATCAGTGACAGGGGCAGTTTGTGTGACTGGGATCAGTGTCAGGGGCAGTGTGTGTGACTGGGATCAGTGACAGCATCAGTGAGTGTGAGTGGGATCAGTGACAGGTGCAGTGACTGTGACTGGGATCAGTGACAGGGGCAGTGACTGTGACTGGGATGAGTGACAGGGGCAGTGACTGTGATTGGGATCAGTGACAGGGTCAGATAGTGTGACTGGGATCAGTGTAAGCATCAGTGAGTGTGAGTGGGATCAGTGACAGGTGCAGTGACTGTGACTGGGATCAGTGACAGGGGCAGTGACTGTGACTGGGATGAGTGACAGGGGCAGTGACTGTGATTGGGATCAGTGACAGGGTCAGATAGTGTGACTGGGATCAGTGACAGGGGCAGTGACTGTGACTGGGATGAGTGACAGGGGCAGTGACTGTGATTGGGATCAGTGACAGGGTCAGATAGTGTGACTGGGATCAGTGACTGGGTCAGTGAGTGTGACTGAGATCAGTTGCAGTGTCAGTGAGTGTGACTGGGATCAGTGACAGGATCAGTGAGTGTGACTGGGAACAGTGACTGGGTCAGTGACTGAGACTGCGATCAGTGACAGAGACAGTTTGTGTGACTGGGATCAGTGACGCGGTCAGTGAGTGTGACTGGGATCAGTGACAGGGGCAGTGAATGTGACTGGGATCAGTGCCAGGGGCAGTAAGTGTGACTGGCATCAATGACAGGGTCAGTGAGAATGACTGGGATCATGACAGGGGCAGTGAGTGTGACTGGGATCAGTGACAGGGTCAGTGAGTGTGAGTTGGGATCAGTGACTGGGTCAGTGAGTGTGACTGGGATAAGTGACAGGGGCAGTGAGTGTGACTGGGATAAGTGACAGGGGCAGTGAGTGTGACAAGGATCAGTGACAGATGCAGTTAGTGTGACTGTGATCAGTGATAGGGGCAGTGAGTGTGACTGGGATCAGTGACATGGTCAGTGAGTGTGACTGGGATCAGTGACAGTGCAGTGCGTGTGACTGGGATCAGTGACAGGGGCAGTGAGTGTGACTGGGATCAGTGACAGGGGCAGTGAGTGTGTCTGGGATCAGTTACACGGGCAGTGAGTGTGACTGTGATCAGTGACAGGGACAGTGAGTGTGACTGGGATTAGTGACTGGGTCAGTGAGTGTGACTGGGTTCAGTGACAGGCGAAGTTAGTGTGACTGGGATCAGTGATAGGGTCAGTGAGTGAGACTTGGATCAGTGACAGGGGCAGTGAGTGTGACTGGGATCAGTGACAGATGCAGTTAGTGTGACTGTGATCAGTGATAGGGGCAGTGAGTGTGACTGGGATCAGTGACATGGTCAGTGAGTGTGACTGGGATCAGTGAGAGGGGCAGTGACTGTGACTGGGATCAGTGACAGTGCAGTGAGTGTGACTGGGATCAGTGACAGGGGCAGTGAGTGTGACTAGGATCAGTGACAGGGGCAGTGAGTGTGTCGGGATCAGTTACACAGGCAGTGAGTGTGACTGTGATCAGTAACAGGGACAGTGAGTGTGACTGGGATTAGTGACTGGGTCAGTGAGTGTGACTGGGTTCAGTGACAGGCGAAGTTAGTGTGACTGGGATCAGTGATAGGGTCAGTGAGTGAGACTAGGATCAGTGACGGGGCAGTGAGTGTAACTGGGATCAGTGACAGGGTCAGTGAGTGTGAGTTCGGATCAGTGACAGGGTCAGTGAGTGTGACTGGGATCAGTGACAGGGGCAGTAAGTGTGACTGGCATCAATGACAGGGTCAGTGAGAGTGACTGTGATCAGTGACATGGGCAGTGAGTGTGACTGGGATCAGTGACAGGGGTAGTAAGTGTGACTGGCATCAATGACAGGGTCAGGGAGAGTGACTGTGATCAGTGACAGGGACAGTGAGTGCGACTGGGATCAGTGACAGAGACAGTGAGCGTGACTGTGATCAGTGACTGGGTCAGTAAGAGTGACTGGGTTCAGTGACAGGGACAGTGAGTGTGACTAGGATCAGTGACGGGGCAGTGAGTGTTACTGGGGTCAGTGACAGGGGTAGTGAGTGTGACTGGGATCAGTGACAGGGGCAGTTAGTGTGACTGGGGTCAGTGACAGAGGCAGTTAGTGTGAATGGGATCAGTGACAGGGACTGTCAGTGTGACTGGGATAAGTGACAGGGGCTGTGACTATGACTGGGATCAGTGACAGGGGCAGTGAGTGTGACTGGGATCAGTGACAGGGACCAGTTAGTGTGACTGGTATCAGTGATAGGGGCAGATAGTGTGACTGGGGTCAGTGACAGAGGCAGCTAGTGTGACTGGGATCAGTGGCAGCGACTGTCAGTGTGACTTGGATAAGTGACAGGTGATGTGACTGTGACTGGGATCAGTGACAGGGGCAGTGAGTGTGACTGGGAACAGTGACAGGGGCAGTTCGTGTGACTGGGATCAGTGACAGGGACAGTTAGTGTGACTGGTATCAGTGACAGGGTCAGTGACTGTGACTGGGAACAGTGACGGGGCAGTTAAGTGACAGGGATCAGTGAAAGGGGCAGTGAGTGTGAGTGGGATCAGTGACAGGTGCAGTGACTGTGACTGGGATCAGTGACAGGGGCAGTGAGTGTGACAAGGATCAGTGACAGATGCAGTTAGTGTGACTGTGATCAGTGATAGGGGCTGTGAGTGTGACTGGGATCATTGACAGGGGCAGTGAGTGTGACTGGGATCATTGACTGGGTCAGTGAGTGTGACTGGGATCAGTGACAGAGACATTTAGTGTGACTGGGATCAGTGACACGGTCAGTGAGTGTGACTGGGATCAGTCAGAGGGACAGTGACTGTGACTGGGATCAGTGACAGGGCAGTGAGTGTGACTGGGATCAGTGACAGGTAGAGTGAGTGTGACTGGGATCAGTGACAGGGGCAGTGAGTGTGACTGGGATAAGTGACAGGGGCAGTGAGTGTGACTGATCAGTGACAGGGACAGTGAGTGTGACTGGGATCAGTGACAGGGGCAGTGATTGTGACTGAGATCATTGACAGGGTCAGTGAGTGTGAGTTGGGATCAGTGACTTGGTTAGTGAGTGTGACTGGAGTCAGTGACAGGGTCAGTGAGTGTGACTGGGATCAGTGACGGGGCAGTGAGTGTGACTGGGATCAGTGACAGGGGCAGTGACTGTAACTGGGATCAGTGACAGGGGCAGTGACTGTAACTGGGATCAGTGACAGGGACAGTGACTGTGACAAGAATCAGTGACAGATGCAGTTAATGTGACTGGGATCAATGAAACGGACAGTTAGTGTGACTGGGATAAGTGACAGGGACAGTTAGTGTGACTGGGATCAGTGGCAGGGACAGTGAATGTGACAGGGATCAGTGACAGGGCAGTAAGTGTGACTGGGATCAGTGAGAGGGGCAGAGAGTGTGTCAGGATCAGTGACAGGTGCAGTGAGTGTGACTGGGATCAGTGAGAGGGGCAGAGAGTGTGACAGGGATCAGTGACAGGGGCAGTGAGTGTGACTGGGATCAGTGAGAGGGGCAGAGAGTGTGACAGGGATCAGTGACAGGTGCAGTGAGTGTGACTGGGATCAGTGAGAGGGGCAGAGAGTGTGACAGGGATCAGTGACAGGGACAGTGAGTATGACTGGGATCAGTGACAGGGGCAGTAATTGTGACTGGGATCATTGACAGCGGCAGTACGTGTGACTGCGATCAGTGACAGGGGCAGTAAGTGTGACGGGTATCAGTGACAGGGACAGTAAGTGTGACTGGGATCAGTGACAGCGTCAGTGAGAGTAACTGCGATCACTGACTGGGCAGTAAGTGTGACTGGGATCAATGACAGGTGCAGTAAGTGTGACTGACATCAATGACAGTGTCAGTGAGAGTGACTGTGATCATGAAAGGGACAGTGAGTGTCAGTGGGATCAGTGACATGGGCAGCAAGTGTGACTGGACTCAGTGACAGGGGCAGTGAGTGTGACTGGGTTCAGTGACAGGGGCAGTCAGTGTGACTGGGATCAGTGACAGGGGTAGTGAGTATGTTTGGGATCAGTGACAGGGGTAGTTAGTGTGACAGGGATCAGTGACAGGGTCAGTGAGAGTGACTGCGATCAGTGGCAGGGGCAGTAACTGTGACTGGGATCAGTGACAGGATCAGTAAGTGTGACAGGCATCAATGACAGTGTCAGTGAGAGTGACTGTGATCAGTGACAGGGGCAGTGAGTGTGACTGGGATCAGTGACAGGGGCAGTGAGTGTGACTTGGTCCAGTGACAGTGGCCAGCGAGTGTGTTTGGGATCAGTGACAGGGGTAGTTAGTGTGACAGGGATCAGTGACAGGGGCAGTGACTGTGAAAAGGATCAGTGACAGATGCAGTTAGTGTGACTGGGATCAGTGATAGGGGCAGTGACTGTGAAAAGGATCAGTGACAGATGCAGTTAGTGTGACTGGGATCAGTGAAAGGGGCTGTGACTGTGACTGCGATCAGTGACAGGGGCAGGAAGTGTGACTGGGATCAGTGACAGGGGCAGTAATTGTGACTGGCATCAATGACAGGGTCAGTGAGAGTGACTGTGATCAGTGACAGGGGCAGTGAGTGTGACAAGGATCAGTGACAGATGCAGTTAGTGTGACTTGGATCACTGACAGAGACAGTTAGTGTGACTGGGATCAGTTACAGAGGCAGTGAGTGTGACTGGGATCAGTGACAGAGGCAGTGAGTGTGAAAAGGATCAGTGACAGGGGCAGTTAGTGTGACTGGGATCAGTGACAGGGACAGTGAGTGTGACTGGGATCAGTGACAGGGACAGTCAGTGTGGCTGGGATAAGTGACAGGGGCAGTGACTGTGACTGGGATCAGTGACAGGGGCAGTGACTGTGATTGGGATTAGTGACTGGGGCAGATATTGTGTTTGGGATCATTGACAGGATCAGTAAGTGTGACAGGCATCAATGGCAGTGTCAGTGAGAGTGACTGTGATCAGTGACAGGGGCAGTGAGTGTGACTGGGATCAGTGACAGGGTCAGTGAGTGTGACTGGGACCAGTGACAGGGGCAGTGAGAGTGACTGTGATCAGTGACAGGGGCAGTGAGTGTGACTGGGATCAGTGACAGGGTCAGTGAGTGTGACTTGGTTCAGTGACAGTGGCCAGCGAGTGTGTTTGGGATCAGTGACAGGGGTAGTTAGTGTGACAGGGATCAGTGACAGGGGCAGTGACTATGAAAAGGATCAGTGACAGATGCAGTTAGTGTGACTGGGGTCAGTGAAAGGGGCAGGATGTGTGACTGGGATCAGTGACAGGGGCAGTCAGTGTGACTGGGATCAGTGACAGGGACAGTCAGTGTGACTGGGATCAGTGACAGGGACAGTGAGTGTGACTGGGATCAGTGACAGGGACAGTCAGTGTGACTGGGATCAGTGACAGGGACTGTGACTGGGATCTGTAACAGGGGCAGTTAGTGTGACTGGGATCAGTGACATGGGCAGTTAGTGTGACTGGGATCAGTGACACGCACAGTGAGTGTGACTGGGATCAGTGACAGGGGCAGTCAGTGTGACTGGGATCAGTGACAAGGGCAGTTAATATGACTGGGATCAGTGACAGGGACAGTGAGTTGACTGGGACCAGTGACAGGGACAGTAAGTGTGACAAAGATCAGTGACAGATGCAGTTAGTGTGACTTGGATCACTGACAGGGGCAGTGTGTGTGACTGGGATCAGTGACAGGGGCAGTTAGTGTGACTGGGATCAGTGACAGGGTCAGTCACTGTGACTGGGATCAGTGACAGGGGCAGTGAGTGTGACTGGGATCAGTGATAGGGACAGTGAGTGTGACTGGGATCAGTGACAGGGACAGTCAGTGTGACTGGGATAAGTGACAGGGGCAGTGACTGTGACTGGGATCAGTGACAGGGGCAGTGACTGTGATTGGGATTAGTGACTGGGGCAGATAGTGTGTTTGGGATCAGTGTCAGGGGCAGTGAGTGTGACTGGGATCAGTGACAGGGACAGTCAGTGTGACTGGGATCAGTGACAGGGACAGTGAGTGTGACTGGGATCAGTGACAGGGACAGTCAGTGTGACTGGGATCAGTGACAGGGACTGTGACTGGGATCTGTAACAGGGACAGTTAGTGTGACTGGGATCAGTGACATGGGCAGTTAGTGTGACTGGCATCAGTATCACGGACAGTGAGTGTGACTGGGATCAGTGACGGGGCAGTCAGTGTGACTGGGATCAGTGACACGGGCAGTTAATGTGACTGGGATCAGTGACAGGTACAGTGAGTTGACTGGGACAAGTGACAGAGACAGTAAGTGTGACAAGGATCAGTGACAGATGCACTTAGTGTGACTTGGATCACTGACAGGGGCAATTTGTGTGACTGGGATCAGTGACAGATGCAGTTAGTGTGATTGGGATCAGTGACAGGGACAGTCACTGTTAGTGGGATCAGTGACAGGGGCAGTGAGTGTGACTGCGATCAGTGACAGGGACAGTGAGTGTGACTGGGATCAGTGACAGGGGCAGTGAGTGTGACTGGGGCCAGTGACAGGGGCAGTTAGTGTGACTGGGATCAGTAACAGGGGCAGTTAGTGTGACTGGGATCAGTGACAGGGTCAGTGAGTGTGACTGGGAACTGTGACGGCGCAGTTATGTGACTGGGATCAGTGAAAGGGGCAGTGAATGTGACTGGGATCAGTGACAGGGACCAGTTAGTGTGACTGGTATCAGTGATAGGGGCAGATAGTGTGACTGGGGTCAGTGACAGAGGCAGCTAGTGTGACTGGGATCAGTGGCAGCGACTGTCAGTGTGACTTGGATAAGTGACAGGTGATGTGACTGTGACTGGGATCAGTGACAGGGGCAGTGAGTGTGACTGGGAACAGTGACAGGTGCAGTTCGTGTGACTGGGATCAGTGACAGGGACAGTTAGTGTGACTGGTATCAGTGACAGGGTCAGTGACTGTGACTGGGAACAGTGACGGGGCAGTTATGTGACAGGGATCAGTGAAAGCGGCAGTGAGTGTGAGTGGGATCAGTGACAGGTGCAGTGACTGTGACTGGGATCAGTGACAGGGGCAGTGAGTGTGACAAGGATCAGTGACAGATGCAGTTAGTGTGACTGTGATCAGTGATAGGGGCTGTGAGTGTGACTGGGATCATTGACAGGGGCAGTGAGTGTGACTGGGATCATTGACTGGGTCAGTGAGTGTGACTGGGATCAGTGACAGAGACATTTAGTGTGACTGGGATCAGTGACACGGTCAGTGAGTGTGACTGGGATCAGTCAGAGGGACAGTGACTGTGACTGGGATCAGTGACAGGGCAGTGAGTGTGACTGGGATCAGTGACAGGTAGAGTGAGTGTGACTGGGATCAGTGACAGGGGCAGTGAGTGTGACTGGGATAAGTGACAGGGGCAGTGAGTGTGACTGATCAGTGACAGGGACAGTGAGTGTGACTGGGATCAGTGACAGGGGCAGTGATTGTGACTGAGATCATTGACAGGGTCAGTGAGTGTGAGTTGGGATCAGTGACTTGGTTAGTGAGTGTGACTGGAGTCAGTGACAGGGGCAGTGACTGTAACTGGGATCAGTGACAGGGGCAGTGACTGTAACTGGGATCAGTGACAGGGACAGTGACTGTGACAAGAATCAGTGACAGATGCAGTTAATGTGACTGGGATCAATGAAACGGACAGTTAGTGTGACTGGGATAAGTGACAGGGACAGTTAGTGTGACTGGGATAAGTGACAGGGACAGTTAGTGTGACTGGGATCAGTGGCAGGGACAGTGAATGTGACAGGGATCAGTGACAGGGCAGTAAGTGTGACTGGGATCAGTGAGAGGGGCAGAGAGTGTGTCAGGATCAGTGACAGGTGCAGTGAGTGTGACTGGGATCAGTGAGAGGGGCAGAGAGTGTGACAGGGATCAGTGACAGGGGCAGTGAGTGTGACTGGGATCAGTGAGAGGGGCAGAGAGTGTGACAGGGATCAGTGACAGGTGCAGTGAGTGTGACTGGGATCAGTGAGAGGGGCAGAGAGTGTGACAGGGATCAGTGACAGGGACAGTAACTGTGACTGGGATCAGTGACAGGGGCAGAGAGTGTGACAGGGATCAGTGACAGGGGCAGTGAGTGTGACTGGGATCAGTGAGAGGGGCAGAGAGTGTGACAGGGATCAGTGACAGGTGCAGTGAGTGTGACTGGGATCAGTGAGAGGGGCAGAGAGTGTGACAGGGATCAGTGACAGGGACAGTGAGTATGACTGGGATCAGTGACAGGGGCAGTAATTGTGACTGGGATCATTGACAGCGGCAGTACGTGTGACTGCGATCAGTGACAGGGGCAGTAAGTGTGACGGGTATCAGTGACAGGGACAGTAAGTGTGACTGGGATCAGTGACAGCGTCAGTGAGAGTAACTGCGATCACTGACTGGGCAGTAAGTGTGACTGGGATCAATGACAGGTGCAGTAAGTGTGACTGACATCAATGACAGTGTCAGTGAGAGTGACTGTGATCATGAAAGGGACAGTGAGTGTCAGTGGGATCAGTGACATGGGCAGCAAGTGTGACTGGACTCAGTGACAGGGGCAGTGAGTGTGACTGGGTTCAGTGACAGGGGCAGTCAGTGTGACTGGGATCAGTGACAGGGGTAGTGAGTATGTTTGGGATCAGTGACAGGGGTAGTTAGTGTGACAGGGATCAGTGACAGGGTCAGTGAGAGTGACTGCGATCAGTGGCAGGGGCAGTAACTGTGACTGGGATCAGTGACAGGATCAGTAAGTGTGACAGGCATCAATGACAGTGTCAGTGAGAGTGACTGTGATCAGTGACAGGGGCAGTGAGTGTGACTGGGATCAGTGACAGGGGCAGTGAGTGTGACTTGGTCCAGTGACAGTGGCCAGCGAGTGTGTTTGGGATCAGTGACAGGGGTAGTTAGTGTGACAGGGATCAGTGACAGGGGCAGTGACTGTGAAAAGGATCAGTGACAGATGCAGTTAGTGTGACTGGGATCAGTGATAGGGGCAGTGACTGTGAAAAGGATCAGTGACAGATGCAGTTAGTGTGACTGGGATCAGTGAAAGGGGCTGTGACTGTGACTGCGATCAGTGACAGGGGCAGGAAGTGTGACTGGGATCAGTGACAGGGGCAGTAATTGTGACTGGCATCAATGACAGGGTCAGTGAGAGTGACTTTGATCAGTGACAGGGGCAGTGAGTGTGACAAGGATCAGTGACAGATGCAGTTAGTGTGACTTGGATCACTGACAGAGACAGTTAGTGTGACTGGGATCAGTTACAGAGGCAGTGAGTGTGACTGGGATCAGTGACAGAGGCAGTGAGTGTGAAAAGGATCAGTGACAGGGGCAGTTAGTGTGACTGGGATCAGTGACAGGGACAGTGAGTGTGACTGGGATCAGTGACAGGGACAGTCAGTGTGGCTGGGATAAGTGACAGGGGCAGTGACTGTGACTGGGATCAGTGACAGGGGCAGTGACTGTGATTGGGATTAGTGACTGGGGCAGATATTGTGTTTGGGATCATTGACAGGATCAGTAAGTGTGACAGGCATCAATGGCAGTGTCAGTGAGAGTGACTGTGATCAGTGACAGGGGCAGTGAGTGTGACTGGGATCAGTGACAGGGTCAGTGAGTGTGACTGGGACCAGTGACAGGGGCAGTGAGAGTGACTGTGATCAGTGACAGGGGCAGTGAGTGTGACTGGGATCAGTGACAGGGTCAGTGAGTGTGACTTGGTTCAGTGACAGTGGCCAGCGAGTGTGTTTGGGATCAGTGACAGGGGTAGTTAGTGTGACAGGGATCAGTGACAGGGGCAGTGACTATGAAAAGGATCAGTGACAGATGCAGTTAGTGTGACTGGGGTCAGTGAAAGGGGCAGTGAGTGTGTCGGGATCAGTTACACAGGCAGTGAGTGTGACTGTGATCAGTAACAGGGACAGTGAGTGTGACTGGGATTAGTGACTGGGTCAGTGAGTGTGACTGGGTTCAGTGACAGGCGAAGTTAGTGTGACTGGGATCAGTGATAGGGTCAGTGAGTGAGACTAGGATCAGTGACGGGGCAGTGAGTGTAACTGGGATCAGTGACAGGGTCAGTGAGTGTGAGTTCGGATCAGTGACAGGGTCAGTGAGTGTGACTGGGATCAGTGACAGGGGCAGTAAGTGTGACTGGCATCAATGACAGGGTCAGTGAGAGTGACTGTGATCAGTGACATGGGCAGTGAGTGTGACTGGGATCAGTGAGAGGGGTAGTAAGTGTGACTGGCATCAATGACAGGGTCAGGGAGAGTGACTGTGATCAGTGACAGGGACAGTGAGTGCGACTGGGATCAGTGACAGAGACAGTGAGCGTGACTGTGATCAGTGACTGGGTCAGTAAGAGTGACTGGGTTCAGTGACAGGGACAGTGAGTGTGACTAGGATCAGTGACGGGGCAGTGAGTGTTACTGGGGTCAGTGACAGGGGTAGTGAGTGTGACTGGGATCAGTGACAGGGGCAGTTAGTGTGACTGGGGTCAGTGACAGAGGCAGTTAGTGTGAATGGGATCAGTGACAGGGACTGTCAGTGTGACTGGGATAAGTGACAGGGGCTGTGACTATGACTGGGATCAGTGACAGGGGCAGTGAGTGTGACTGGGATCAGTGACAGGGACCAGTTAGTGTGACTGGTATCAGTGATAGGGGCAGATAGTGTGACTGGGGTCAGTGACAGAGGCAGCTAGTGTGACTGGGATCAGTGGCAGCGACTGTCAGTGTGACTTGGATAAGTGACAGGTGATGTGACTGTGACTGGGATCAGTGACAGGGGCAGTGAGTGTGACTGGGAACAGTGACAGGGGCAGTTCGTGTGACTGGGATCAGTGACAGGGACAGTTAGTGTGACTGGTATCAGTGACAGGGTCAGTGACTGTGACTGGGAACAGTGACGGGGCAGTTAAGTGACAGGGATCAGTGAAAGGGGCAGTGAGTGTGAGTGGGATCAGTGACAGGTGCAGTGACTGTGACTGGGATCAGTGACAGGGGCAGTGAGTGTGACAAGGATCAGTGACAGATGCAGTTAGTGTGACTGTGATCAGTGATAGGGGCTGTGAGTGTGACTGGGATCATTGACAGGGGCAGTGAGTGTGACTGGGATCATTGACTGGGTCAGTGAGTGTGACTGGGATCAGTGACAGAGACATTTAGTGTGACTGGGATCAGTGACACGGTCAGTGAGTGTGACTGGGATCAGTCAGAGGGACAGTGACTGTGACTGGGATCAGTGACAGGGCAGTGAGTGTGACTGGGATCAGTGACAGGTAGAGTGAGTGTGACTGGGATCAGTGACAGGGGCAGTGAGTGTGACTGGGATAAGTGACAGGGGCAGTGAGTGTGACTGATCAGTGACAGGGACAGTGAGTGTGACTGGGATCAGTGACAGGGGCAGTGATTGTGACTGAGATCATTGACAGGGTCAGTGAGTGTGAGTTGGGATCAGTGACTTGGTTAGTGAGTGTGACTGGAGTCAGTGACAGGGTCAGTGAGTGTGACTGGGATCAGTGACGGGGCAGTGAGTGTGACTGGGATCAGTGACAGGGGCAGTGACTGTAACTGGGATCAGTGACAGGGGCAGTGACTGTAACTGGGATCAGTGACAGGGACAGTGACTGTGACAAGAATCAGTGACAGATGCAGTTAATGTGACTGGGATCAATGAAACGGACAGTTAGTGTGACTGGGATAAGTGACAGGGACAGTTAGTGTGACTGGGATCAGTGGCAGGGACAGTGAATGTGACAGGGATCAGTGACAGGGCAGTAAGTGTGACTGGGATCAGTGAGAGGGGCAGAGAGTGTGTCAGGATCAGTGACAGGTGCAGTGAGTGTGACTGGGATCAGTGAGAGGGGCAGAGAGTGTGACAGGGATCAGTGACAGGGGCAGTGAGTGTGACTGGGATCAGTGAGAGGGGCAGAGAGTGTGACAGGGATCAGTGACAGGTGCAGTGAGTGTGACTGGGATCAGTGAGAGGGGCAGAGAGTGTGACAGGGATCAGTGACAGGGACAGTGAGTATGACTGGGATCAGTGACAGGGGCAGTAATTGTGACTGGGATCATTGACAGCGGCAGTACGTGTGACTGCGATCAGTGACAGGGGCAGTAAGTGTGACGGGTATCAGTGACAGGGACAGTAAGTGTGACTGGGATCAGTGACAGCGTCAGTGAGAGTAACTGCGATCACTGACTGGGCAGTAAGTGTGACTGGGATCAATGACAGGTGCAGTAAGTGTGACTGACATCAATGACAGTGTCAGTGAGAGTGACTGTGATCATGAAAGGGACAGTGAGTGTCAGTGGGATCAGTGACATGGGCAGCAAGTGTGACTGGACTCAGTGACAGGGGCAGTGAGTGTGACTGGGTTCAGTGACAGGGGCAGTCAGTGTGACTGGGATCAGTGACAGGGGTAGTGAGTATGTTTGGGATCAGTGACAGGGGTAGTTAGTGTGACAGGGATCAGTGACAGGGTCAGTGAGAGTGACTGCGATCAGTGGCAGGGGCAGTAACTGTGACTGGGATCAGTGACAGGATCAGTAAGTGTGACAGGCATCAATGACAGTGTCAGTGAGAGTGACTGATCAGTGACAGGGGCAGTGAGTGTGACTGGGATCAGTGACAGGGGCAGTGAGTGTGACTTGGTCCAGTGACAGTGGCCAGCGAGTGTGTTTGGGATCAGTGACAGGGGTAGTTAGTGTGACAGGGATCAGTGACAGGGGCAGTGACTGTGAAAAGGATCAGTGACAGATGCAGTTAGTGTGACTGGGATCAGTGATAGGGGCAGTGACTGTGAAAAGGATCAGTGACAGATGCAGTTAGTGTGACTGGGATCAGTGAAAGGGGCTGTGACTGTGACTGCGATCAGTGACAGGGGCAGGAAGTGTGACTGGGATCAGTGACAGGGGCAGTAATTGTGACTGGCATCAATGACAGGGTCAGTGAGAGTGACTGTGATCAGTGACAGGGGCAGTGAGTGTGACAAGGATCAGTGACAGATGCAGTTAGTGTGACTTGGATCACTGACAGAGACAGTTAGTGTGACTGGGATCAGTTACAGAGGCAGTGAGTGTGACTGGGATCAGTGACAGAGGCAGTGAGTGTGAAAAGGATCAGTGACAGGGGCAGTTAGTGTGACTGGGATCAGTGACAGGGACAGTGAGTGTGACTGGGATCAGTGACAGGGACAGTCAATGTGGCTGGGATAAGTGACAGGGGCAGTGACTGTGACTGGGATCAGTGACAGGGGCAGTGACTGTGATTGGGATTAGTGACTGGGGCAGATATTGTGTTTGGGATCATTGACAGGATCAGTAAGTGTGACAGGCATCAATGGCAGTGTCAGTGAGAGTGACTGTGATCAGTGACAGGGGCAGTGAGTGTGACTGGGATCAGTGACAGGGTCAGTGAGTGTGACTGGGACCAGTGACAGGGGCAGTGAGAGTGACTGTGATCAGTGACAGGGGCAGTGAGTGTGACTGGGATCAGTGACAGGGTCAGTGAGTGTGACTTGGTTCAGTGACAGTGGCCAGCGAGTGTGTTTGGGATCAGTGACAGGGGTAGTTAGTGTGACAGGGATCAGTGACAGGGGCAGTGACTATGAAAAGGATCAGTGACAGATGCAGTTAGTGTGACTGGGGTCAGTGAAAGGGGCAGTGAGTGTGTCGGGATCAGTTACACAGGCAGTGAGTGTGACTGTGATCAGTAACAGGGACAGTGAGTGTGACTGGGATTAGTGACTGGGTCAGTGAGTGTGACTGGGTTCAGTGACAGGCGAAGTTAGTGTGACTGGGATCAGTGATAGGGTCAGTGAGTGAGACTAGGATCAGTGACGGGGCAGTGAGTGTAACTGGGATCAGTGACAGGGTCAGTGAGTGTGAGTTCGGATCAGTGACAGGGTCAGTGAGTGTGACTGGGATCAGTGACAGGGGCAGTAAGTGTGACTGGCATCAATGACAGGGTCAGTGAGAGTGACTGTGATCAGTGACATGGGCAGTGAGTGTGACTGGGATCAGTGACAGGGGTAGTAAGTGTGACTGGCATCAATGACAGGGTCAGGGAGAGTGACTGTGATCAGTGACAGGGACAGTGAGTGCGACTGGGATCAGTGACAGAGACAGTGAGCGTGACTGTGATCAGTGACTGGGTCAGTAAGAGTGACTGGGTTCAGTGACAGGGACAGTGAGTGTGACTAGGATCAGTGACGGGGCAGTGAGTGTTACTGGGGTCAGTGACAGGGGTAGTGAGTGTGACTGGGATCAGTGACAGGGGCAGTTAGTGTGACTGGGGTCAGTGACAGAGGCAGTTAGTGTGAATGGGATCAGTGACAGGGACTGTCAGTGTGACTGGGATAAGTGACAGGGGCTGTGACTATGACTGGGATCAGTGACAGGGGCAGTGAGTGTGACTGGGATCAGTGACAGGGACCAGTTAGTGTGACTGGTATCAGTGATAGGGGCAGATAGTGTGACTGGGGTCAGTGACAGAGGCAGCTAGTGTGACTGGGATCAGTGGCAGCGACTGTCAGTGTGACTTGGATAAGTGACAGGTGATGTGACTGTGACTGGGATCAGTGACAGGGGCAGTGAGTGTGACTGGGAACAGTGACAGGGGCAGTTCGTGTGACTGGGATCAGTGACAGGGACAGTTAGTGTGACTGGTATCAGTGACAGGGTCAGTGACTGTGACTGGGAACAGTGACGGGGCAGTTAAGTGACAGGGATCAGTGAAAGGGGCAGTGAGTGTGAGTGGGATCAGTGACAGGTGCAGTGACTGTGACTGGGATCAGTGACAGGGGCAGTGAGTGTGACAAGGATCAGTGACAGATGCAGTTAGTGTGACTGTGATCAGTGATAGGGGCTGTGAGTGTGACTGGGATCATTGACAGGGGCAGTGAGTGTGACTGGGATCATTGACTGGGTCAGTGAGTGTGACTGGGATCAGTGACAGAGACATTTAGTGTGACTGGGATCAGTGACACGGTCAGTGAGTGTGACTGGGATCAGTCAGAGGGACAGTGACTGTGACTGGGATCAGTGACAGGGCAGTGAGTGTGACTGGGATCAGTGACAGGTAGAGTGAGTGTGACTGGGATCAGTGACAGGGGCAGTGAGTGTGACTGGGATAAGTGACAGGGGCAGTGAGTGTGACTGATCAGTGACAGGGACAGTGAGTGTGACTGGGATCAGTGACAGGGGCAGTGATTGTGACTGAGATCATTGACAGGGTCAGTGAGTGTGAGTTGGGATCAGTGACTTGGTTAGTGAGTGTGACTGGAGTCAGTGACAGGGTCAGTGAGTGTGACTGGGATCAGTGACGGGGCAGTGAGTGTGACTGGGATCAGTGACAGGGGCAGTGACTGTAACTGGGATCAGTGACAGGGGCAGTGACTGTAACTGGGATCAGTGACAGGGACAGTGACTGTGACAAGAATCAGTGACAGATGCAGTTAATGTGACTGGGATCAATGAAACGGACAGTTAGTGTGACTGGGATAAGTGACAGGGACAGTTAGTGTGACTGGGATCAGTGGCAGGGACAGTGAATGTGACAGGGATCAGTGACAGGGCAGTAAGTGTGACTGGGATCAGTGAGAGGGGCAGAGAGTGTGTCAGGATCAGTGACAGGTGCAGTGAGTGTGACTGGGATCAGTGAGAGGGGCAGAGAGTGTGACAGGGATCAGTGACAGGGGCAGTGAGTGTGACTGGGATCAGTGAGAGGGGCAGAGAGTGTGACAGGGATCAGTGACAGGTGCAGTGAGTGTGACTGGGATCAGTGAGAGGGGCAGAGAGTGTGACAGGGATCAGTGACAGGGACAGTGAGTATGACTGGGATCAGTGACAGGGGCAGTAATTGTGACTGGGATCATTGACAGCGGCAGTACGTGTGACTGCGATCAGTGACAGGGGCAGTAAGTGTGACGGGTATCAGTGACAGGGACAGTAAGTGTGACTGGGATCAGTGACAGCGTCAGTGAGAGTAACTGCGATCACTGACTGGGCAGTAAGTGTGACTGGGATCAATGACAGGTGCAGTAAGTGTGACTGACATCAATGACAGTGTCAGTGAGAGTGACTGTGATCATGAAAGGGACAGTGAGTGTCAGTGGGATCAGTGACATGGGCAGCAAGTGTGACTGGACTCAGTGACAGGGGCAGTGAGTGTGACTGGGTTCAGTGACAGGGGCAGTCAGTGTGACTGGGATCAGTGACAGGGGTAGTGAGTATGTTTGGGATCAGTGACAGGGGTAGTTAGTGTGACAGGGATCAGTGACAGGGTCAGTGAGAGTGACTGCGATCAGTGGCAGGGGCAGTAACTGTGACTGGGATCAGTGACAGGATCAGTAAGTGTGACAGGCATCAATGACAGTGTCAGTGAGAGTGACTGTGATCAGTGACAGGGGCAGTGAGTGTGACTGGGATCAGTGACAGGGGCAGTGAGTGTGACTTGGTCCAGTGACAGTGGCCAGCGAGTGTGTTTGGGATCAGTGACAGGGGTAGTTAGTGTGACAGGGATCAGTGACAGGGGCAGTGACTGTGAAAAGGATCAGTGACAGATGCAGTTAGTGTGACTGGGATCAGTGATAGGGGCAGTGACTGTGAAAAGGATCAGTGACAGATGCAGTTAGTGTGACTGGGATCAGTGAAAGGGGCTGTGACTGTGACTGCGATCAGTGACAGGGGCAGGAAGTGTGACTGGGATCAGTGACAGGGGCAGTAATTGTGACTGGCATCAATGACAGGGTCAGTGAGAGTGACTGTGATCAGTGACAGGGGCAGTGAGTGTGACAAGGATCAGTGACAGATGCAGTTAGTGTGACTTGGATCACTGACAGAGACAGTTAGTGTGACTGGGATCAGTTACAGAGGCAGTGAGTGTGACTGGGATCAGTGACAGAGGCAGTGAGTGTGAAAAGGATCAGTGACAGGGGCAGTTAGTGTGACTGGGATCAGTGACAGGGACAGTGAGTGTGACTGGGATCAGTGACAGGGACAGTCAATGTGGCTGGGATAAGTGACAGGGGCAGTGACTGTGACTGGGATCAGTGACAGGGGCAGTGACTGTGATTGGGATTAGTGACTGGGGCAGATATTGTGTTTGGGATCATTGACAGGATCAGTAAGTGTGACAGGCATCAATGGCAGTGTCAGTGAGAGTGACTGTGATCAGTGACAGGGGCAGTGAGTGTGACTGGGATCAGTGACAGGGTCAGTGAGTGTGACTGGGACCAGTGACAGGGGCAGTGAGAGTGACTGTGATCAGTGACAGGGGCAGTGAGTGTGACTGGGATCAGTGACAGGGTCAGTGAGTGTGACTTGGTTCAGTGACAGTGGCCAGCGAGTGTGTTTGGGATCAGTGACAGGGGTAGTTAGTGTGACAGGGATCAGTGACAGGGGCAGTGACTATGAAAAGGATCAGTGACAGATGCAGTTAGTGTGACTGGGGTCAGTGAAAGGGGCAGGATGTGTGACTGGGATCAGTGACAGGGGCAGTCAGTGTGACTGGGATCAGTGACAGGGACAGTCAGTGTGACTGGGATCAGTGACAGGGACAGTGAGTGTGACTGGGATCAGTGACAGGGACAGTCAGTGTGACTGGGATCAGTGACAGGGACTGTGACTGGGATCTGTAACAGGGGCAGTTAGTGTGACTGGGATCAGTGACATGGGCAGTTAGTGTGACTGGGATCAGTGACACGCACAGTGAGTGTGACTGGGATCAGTGACAGGGGCAGTCAGTGTGACTGGGATCAGTGACAAGGGCAGTTAATATGACTGGGATCAGTGACAGGGACAGTGAGTTGACTGGGACCAGTGACAGGGACAGTAAGTGTGACAAAGATCAGTGACAGATGCAGTTAGTGTGACTTGGATCACTGACAGGGGCAGTGTGTGTGACTGGGATCAGTGACAGGGGCAGTTAGTGTGACTGGGATCAGTGACAGGGTCAGTCACTGTGACTGGGATCAGTGACAGGGGCAGTGAGTGTGACTGGGATCAGTGACAGGGACAGTGAGTGTGACTGGGATCAGTGACAGGGACAGTCAGTGTGACTGGGATAAGTGACAGGGGCAGTGACTGTGACTGGGATCAGTGACAGGGGCAGTGACTGTGATTGGGATTAGTGACTGGGGCAGATAGTGTGTTTGGGATCAGTGTCAGGGGCAGTGAGTGTGACTGGGATCAGTGACAGGGACAGTCAGTGTGACTGGGATCAGTGACAGGGACAGTGAGTGTGACTGGGATCAGTGACAGGGACAGTCAGTGTGACTGGGATCAGTGACAGGGACTGTGACTGGGATCTGTAACAGGGACAGTTAGTGTGACTGGGATCAGTGACATGGGCAGTTAGTGTGACTGGCATCAGTATCACGGACAGTGAGTGTGACTGGGATCAGTGACGGGGCAGTCAGTGTGACTGGGATCAGTGACACGGGCAGTTAATGTGACTGGGATCAGTGACAGGTACAGTGAGTTGACTGGGACAAGTGACAGAGACAGTAAGTGTGACAAGGATCAGTGACAGATGCACTTAGTGTGACTTGGATCACTGACAGGGGCAATTTGTGTGACTGGGATCAGTGACAGATGCAGTTAGTGTGATTGGGATCAGTGACAGGGACAGTCACTGTTAGTGGGATCAGTGACAGGGGCAGTGAGTGTGACTGCGATCAGTGACAGGGACAGTGAGTGTGACTGGGATCAGTGACAGGGGCAGTGAGTGTGACTGGGGCCAGTGACAGGGGCAGTTAGTGTGACTGGGATCAGTAACAGGGGCAGTTAGTGTGACTGGGATCAGTGACAGGGTCAGTGAGTGTGACTGGGAACTGTGACGGCGCAGTTATGTGACTGGGATCAGTGAAAGGGGCAGTGAATGTGACTGGGATCAGTGACAGGGACCAGTTAGTGTGACTGGTATCAGTGATAGGGGCAGATAGTGTGACTGGGGTCAGTGACAGAGGCAGCTAGTGTGACTGGGATCAGTGGCAGCGACTGTCAGTGTGACTTGGATAAGTGACAGGTGATGTGACTGTGACTGGGATCAGTGACAGGGGCAGTGAGTGTGACTGGGAACAGTGACAGGTGCAGTTCGTGTGACTGGGATCAGTGACAGGGACAGTTAGTGTGACTGGTATCAGTGACAGGGTCAGTGACTGTGACTGGGAACAGTGACGGGGCAGTTATGTGACAGGGATCAGTGAAAGCGGCAGTGAGTGTGAGTGGGATCAGTGACAGGTGCAGTGACTGTGACTGGGATCAGTGACAGGGGCAGTGAGTGTGACAAGGATCAGTGACAGATGCAGTTAGTGTGACTGTGATCAGTGATAGGGGCTGTGAGTGTGACTGGGATCATTGACAGGGGCAGTGAGTGTGACTGGGATCATTGACTGGGTCAGTGAGTGTGACTGGGATCAGTGACAGAGACATTTAGTGTGACTGGGATCAGTGACACGGTCAGTGAGTGTGACTGGGATCAGTCAGAGGGACAGTGACTGTGACTGGGATCAGTGACAGGGCAGTGAGTGTGACTGGGATCAGTGACAGGTAGAGTGAGTGTGACTGGGATCAGTGACAGGGGCAGTGAGTGTGACTGGGATAAGTGACAGGGGCAGTGAGTGTGACTGATCAGTGACAGGGACAGTGAGTGTGACTGGGATCAGTGACAGGGGCAGTGATTGTGACTGAGATCATTGACAGGGTCAGTGAGTGTGAGTTGGGATCAGTGACTTGGTTAGTGAGTGTGACTGGAGTCAGTGACAGGGGCAGTGACTGTAACTGGGATCAGTGACAGGGGCAGTGACTGTAACTGGGATCAGTGACAGGGACAGTGACTGTGACAAGAATCAGTGACAGATGCAGTTAATGTGACTGGGATCAATGAAACGGACAGTTAGTGTGACTGGGATAAGTGACAGGGACAGTTAGTGTGACTGGGATAACTGACAGGGACAGTTAGTGTGACTGGGATCAGTGGCAGGGACAGTGAATGTGACAGGGATCAGTGACAGGGCAGTAAGTGTGACTGGGATCAGTGAGAGGGGCAGAGAGTGTGTCAGGATCAGTGACAGGTGCAGTGAGTGTGACTGGGATCAGTGAGAGGGGCAGAGAGTGTGACAGGGATCAGTGACAGGGGCAGTGAGTGTGACTGGGATCAGTGAGAGGGGCAGAGAGTGTGACAGGGATCAGTGACAGGTGCAGTGAGTGTGACTGGGATCAGTGAGAGGGGCAGAGAGTGTGACAGGGATCAGTGACAGGGACAGTAACTGTGACTGGGATCAGTGACAGGGGCAGAGAGTGTGACAGGGATCAGTGACAGGGGCAGTGAGTGTGACTGGGATCAGTGAGAGGGGCAGAGAGTGTGACAGGGATCAGTGACAGGTGCAGTGAGTGTGACTGGGATCAGTGAGAGGGGCAGAGAGTGTGACAGGGATCAGTGACAGGGACAGTGAGTATGACTGGGATCAGTGACAGGGGCAGTAATTGTGACTGGGATCATTGACAGCGGCAGTACGTGTGACTGCGATCAGTGACAGGGGCAGTAAGTGTGACGGGTATCAGTGACAGGGACAGTAAGTGTGACTGGGATCAGTGACAGCGTCAGTGAGAGTAACTGCGATCACTGACTGGGCAGTAAGTGTGACTGGGATCAATGACAGGTGCAGTAAGTGTGACTGACATCAATGACAGTGTCAGTGAGAGTGACTGTGATCATGAAAGGGACAGTGAGTGTCAGTGGGATCAGTGACATGGGCAGCAAGTGTGACTGGACTCAGTGACAGGGGCAGTGAGTGTGACTGGGTTCAGTGACAGGGGCAGTCAGTGTGACTGGGATCAGTGACAGGGGTAGTGAGTATGTTTGGGATCAGTGACAGGGGTAGTTAGTGTGACAGGGATCAGTGACAGGGTCAGTGAGAGTGACTGCGATCAGTGGCAGGGGCAGTAACTGTGACTGGGATCAGTGACAGGATCAGTAAGTGTGACAGGCATCAATGACAGTGTCAGTGAGAGTGACTGTGATCAGTGACAGGGGCAGTGAGTGTGACTGGGATCAGTGACAGGGGCAGTGAGTGTGACTTGGTCCAGTGACAGTGGCCAGCGAGTGTGTTTGGGATCAGTGACAGGGGTAGTTAGTGTGACAGGGATCAGTGACAGGGGCAGTGACTGTGAAAAGGATCAGTGACAGATGCAGTTAGTGTGACTGGGATCAGTGATAGGGGCAGTGACTGTGAAAAGGATCAGTGACAGATGCAGTTAGTGTGACTGGGATCAGTGAAAGGGGCTGTGACTGTGACTGCGATCAGTGACAGGGGCAGGAAGTGTGACTGGGATCAGTGACAGGGGCAGTAATTGTGACTGGCATCAATGACAGGGTCAGTGAGAGTGACTTTGATCAGTGACAGGGGCAGTGAGTGTGACAAGGATCAGTGACAGATTCAGTTAGTGTGACTTGGATCACTGACAGAGACAGTTAGTGTGACTGGGATCAGTTACAGAGGCAGTGAGTGTGACTGGGATCAGTGACAGAGGCAGTGAGTGTGAAAAGGATCAGTGACAGGGGCAGTTAGTGTGACTGGGATCAGTGACAGGGACAGTGAGTGTGACTGGGATCAGTGACAGGGACAGTCAGTGTGGCTGGGATAAGTGACAGGGGCAGTGACTGTGACTGGGATCAGTGACAGGGGCAGTGACTGTGATTGGGATTAGTGACTGGGGCAGATATTGTGTTTGGGATCATTGACAGGATCAGTAAGTGTGACAGGCATCAATGGCAGTGTCAGTGAGAGTGACTGTGATCAGTGACAGGGGCAGTGAGTGTGACTGGGATCAGTGACAGGGTCAGTGAGTGTGACTGGGACCAGTGACAGGGGCAGTGAGAGTGACTGTGATCAGTGACAGGGGCAGTGAGTGTGACTGGGATCAGTGACAGGGTCAGTGAGTGTGACTTGGTTCAGTGACAGTGGCCAGCGAGTGTGTTTGGGATCAGTGACAGGGGTAGTTAGTGTGACAGGGATCAGTGACAGGGGCAGTGACTATGAAAAGGATCAGTGACAGATGCAGTTAGTGTGACTGGGGTCAGTGAAAGGGGCAGGATGTGTGACTGGGATCAGTGACAGGGGCAGTCAGTGTGACTGGGATCAGTGACAGGGACAGTCAGTGTGACTGGGATCAGTGACAGGGACAGTGAGTGTGACTGGGATCAGTGACAGGGACAGTCAGTGTGACTGGGATCAGTGACAGGGACTGTGACTGGGATCTGTAACAGGGGCAGTTAGTGTGACTGGGATCAGTGACATGGGCAGTTAGTGTGACTGGGATCAGTGACACGCACAGTGAGTGTGACTGGGATCAGTGACAGGGGCAGTCAGTGTGACTGGGATCAGTGACAAGGGCAGTTAATATGACTGGGATCAGTGACAGGGACAGTGAGTTGACTGGGACCAGTGACAGGGACAGTAAGTGTGACAAAGATCAGTGACAGATGCAGTTAGTGTGACTGGGATAAGTGACAGGGGCAGTGACTGTGACTGGGATCAGTGACAGGGGCAGTGACTGTGATTGGGATTAGTGACTGGGGCAGATAGTGTGTTTGGGATCAGTGTCAGGGGCAGTGAGTGTGACTGGGATCAGTGACAGGGACAGTCAGTGTGACTGGGATCAGTGACAGGGAGAGTGAGTGTGACTGGGATCAGTGACAGGGACAGTCAGTGTGACTGGGATCAGTGACAGGGACTGTGACTGGGATCTGTAACAGGGACAGTTAGTGTGACTGGGATCAGTGACATGGGCAGTTAGTGTGACTGGCATCAGTGACACGGACAGTGAGTGTGACTGGGATCAGTGACGGGGCAGTCAGTGTGACTGGGATCAGTGACACGGGCAGTTAATGTGACTGGGATCAGTGACAGGGACAGTGAGTTGACTGGGACAAGTGACAGAGACAGTAAGTGTGACAAGGATCAGTGACAGATGCACTTAGTGTGACTTGGATCACTGACAGGGGCAATTTGTGTGACTGGGATCAGTGACAGATGCAGTTAGTGTGATTGGGATCAGTGACAGGGACAGTCACTGTTAGTGGGATCAGTGACAGGGGCAGTGAGTGTGACTGCGATCAGTGACAGGGACAGTGAGTGTGACTGGGATCAGTGACAGGGGCAGTGAGTGTGACTGGGGCCAGTGACAGGGGCAGTTAGTGTGACTGGGATCAGTAACAGGGGCAGTTAGTGTGACTGGGATCAGTGACAGGGTCAGTGAGTGTGACTGGGAACTGTGACGGCGCAGTTATGTGACTGGGATCAGTGAAAGGGGCAGTGAATGTGACTGGGATCAGTGACAGATGCAGTTTGTGTGACTGGGATCAGTGACAGGGGCAGTTAGTGTGACTGGGATCAGTGACAGGGACAGTCACTGTTAGTGGGATCAGTGACAGGGGCAGTGAGTGTGACTGTGATCAGTGACAGGGACAGTGAGTGTCACTGGGATCAGTGACAGGGACAGTCAGTGTGACTGGGATAAGTGACAGGGCAGTGACTGTGACTGGGATCAGTGACAGGGGCAGTGAGTGTGACTGGGGACAGTGACAGGGGCAGTTAGTGTGACTGCGATCAGTAACAGGGGCAGTTAGTGTGACTGGGATCAGTGACAGGGTCAGTGAGTGTGACTGGGAACTGTGACGGCGCAGTTATGTGACTGGGATCAGTGAAAGGGGCAGTGAGTGTGACTGGGATCAGTGACAGCGTCAGTGAGTGTGAGTGGGATCAGTGACAGGTGCAGTGACTGTGACTGGGATCAGTGACAGGGGCAGTGACTGTGACTGGGATCAGTGGCAGGGGCAGTGACTGTGATTGGGATCAGTGACAGTGGCAGATAGTGTGATTGGGATCAGTGACAGGGGCAGATAGTGTGACTGGGATCAGTGACAGGGGCAGTGAGTGTGACTGGGGACAGTGACAGGGGCAGTTAGTGTGACTGGGATCAGTGACAGGGGCAGTTAGTGTGACTGGGATCAGTGACAGGGTCAGTTAGTGTGACTGGGGACAGTGACAGGGGCAGTTAGTGTGACTGGGATCAGTGACAGGGGCAGTTAGTGTGACTGGGATCAGTGACAGGGTCAGTTAGTGTGACTGGGGACAGTGACAGGGGCAGTTAGTGTGACTGGGATCAGTGACAGTGGCAGTTAGTGTGACTGGGATCAGTGAAAGGGGCAGTGAGTGTGACTGGGATCAGTGACAGAGACAGTTAGTGTGACTGGGATCAGTGGCACGGTCAGTGAGTGTGACTGGGATCAGTGGGAGAGGCAGTGACTGTGACTGGGATCAGTGACAGGGGCCAGTGAGTGTAACTGGGTTCAGTGACAGGCGCCAGTGAATGTAACTGGGATCAGTAACAGGGGTAGTGAGTGTGTTTGGGATCAGTGACAGGGGTAATTAGTGTGACAGGGATCAGTGACAGGGTCAGTGAGAGTGACTGTGATCAGTGACAGGGGCAGTAACTGTGACTGGGATCAGTGACAGGGGCAGTAAGTGTGACAGGCATCAATGACAGTGTCAGTGAGAGTGACTGTGATCAGTGACAGGGGCAGTGAGTGTGACTGGGATCAGTGACAGGGGCAGTGAGTGTGACTTGGTTCAGTGACAGTGCCCAGCGAGTGTGTTTGGGATCAGTGACAGGGGTAGTTAGTGTGACAGGGATCAGTGGCAGGGTCAGTGAGAGTGACTGGGATCAGTGACAGGGACAGTGAGTGTGACTGGGATCAGTGACAGGGGACAGCTAGTGTGACTGGGATCAGTGACAGGGACAGTCAATGTGCCTGGGATCAGTGACAGGGACAGTTACTGTGACTGCGATCAGTAACAGGGGCAGTTAATGTGACTGGGATCAGTGGCATGGGCAGTTAGTGTGACTGGGATCAGTGACAGGGACAGTGACTGGGATCAGTGACAGGGGCAGTCAGTGTGACTGGGATCAGTGACAAGGGCATTTAATGTGACTGGGATCAGTGACAGGGACAGTGAGTTGACTGGGACCAGTGACAGGGACAGTAAGTCTGACAAGGATCAGTGACAGGTGCAGTTAGTATGACTTGGATCACTGACAGGGGCAGTGTGTGTGACTCGGATCAGTGACAGGGGCAGTTAGTGTGACTGGGATCAGTGACAGGGACAGTCACTGTGAGTGGGATCAGTGACAGGTGCATTGAGTGTGACTGGGGTCAGTGACAGGAACAGTGAGTGTGACTGGTATCAGTGACAGGGACAGTCAGTGTGACGGGGATAATTGACAGGGGCAGTGACTGTGACTGGGATCCGTGACAGGGGCAGTGAGTGTGACTGGGGACAGTGACAGGGGCAGTTAGTGTGACTGGGATCAGTGACAGGGGCAGTTAGTGCGCCTGGGATCAGTGACAGTGTCTGTGAGTGTGACTGGGAACACTGACTGGGCAGTGATGTGACTGGGATCAGTGAATGGGGCAGTGAGTGTGACTGGGATCAGTGACAGCTTCAGTGAGTGTGAGTGGGATCAGTGACAGGTGCAGTGACTGTGACTGGGATCAGTGACAGGGTCAGTGAGTGTGACTGAGATCAGTGACTGGGTCAGTGAGTGTGACTGGGATCAGTGACAGGGTCAGTGAGTGTGACTGGGATCAGTGACAGAGACAGTTAGTGTGACTGGGATCAGTGACACGGTCAGTGAGTGTGACTGGAATCAGTGGGAGAGGCAGTGACTGTGACTGGGATCAGTGACAGGGGCAGTAGGTGTGACTGGGATCAGTGACAGCGGCAGTACGTGTGACTGGGATCAGTGACAGGGGTAGTTAGTGTGACAGGGATCAGTGATAGGGTCAGTGAGAGTGACTGCGATCAGTGACAGGGGCAGTAAGTGTGACTGGGATCTGTGACGGGGCAGTAAGTGTGACTGGGATCAGTGACAGGAGCAGTGAGATTGACTGCGTTCAGTGACAGGGGCAGTAAGTGTGATGGTATCAGTGACAGGGGCAGTAAGTGTGACTGGCATCAATGACAGGGGCAGTGAGTGTGACAGGGATCAGTGACAGGGGCAGTGAGTGTGACAGGGATCAGTGACAGGGTCAGTGAGAGTGACTGTGATCAGTGACAGGGGCAGTAAGTGTGACTGGGATCAGTGCCAGGGGCAGTAATTGTGACTGGCATCAATGACAGGGTCAGTGAGAGTGACTGTGATCAGTGACAGGGGCAGTGAGTGTGACTGGGATCAGTGACAGGGGCAGTGAGTGTGACTGGGTTCAGTGACAGGAGCCAGTGAGTGTGTTTGGGATCAGTAACAGGGGCAGTGAGTGTGACAGGGATCAGTGACAGGGGCAGTGAGTGTGACTGGGATCAGTGACAGAGACAGTTAGTGTGACTGGGATCAGTGGCACGGTCAGTGAGTGTGACTGGGATCAGTGACAGGGGCAGTTAATGTGACAGGGATCAGTGACAGGGTCAGTGAGAGTGACTGTGATCAGTGACAGGGGCAGTAACTGTGACTGGGATCAGTGACAGGGGCAGTACGTGTGACAGGCATCAATGACAGTGTCAGTGAGAGTGACTGTGTTCAGTGACAGGGGCAGTGAGTGTGACTGGGATCAGTGACAGGGGCAGTGAGTGTGACTTGGTTCAGTGACAGTGCCCAGCGAGTGTGTTTGGGATCAGTGACAGGGGTAGTTAGTGTGACAGGGATCAGTGACAGGGACAGTGAGTGTGACTGGGATCAGTGACAGGGGACAGTTAGTGTGACTGGGATCAGTGACAGGGACAGTCAATGTGCCTGGGAGCAGTGACAGGGACAGTTACTGTGACTGCGATCAGTAACAGGGGCAGTTAATGTGACTGGGATCAGTGACATGGGCAGTTAGTGTGACTGGGATCAGTGACAGGGACAGTGACTGGGATCAGTGACAGGGGCAGTCAGTGTGACTGGGATCAGTGACAAGGGCATTTAATGTGACTGGGATCAGTGACAGGGACAGTGAGTTGACTGGGACCAGTGACAGGGACAGTAAGTGTGACAAGGATCAGTGACAGATGCAGTTAGTATGACTTGGATCACTGACAGGGGCAGTGTGTGTGACTCGGATCAGTGACAGGGGCAGTTAGTGTGACTGGGATCAGTGACAGGGACAGTCACTGTGAGTGGGATCAGTGACAGGTGCATTGAGTGTGACTGGGATCAGTGACAGGAACAGTGAGTGTGACTGGTATCAGTGACAGGGACAGTCAGTGTGACGGGGATAATTGACAGGGGCAGTGACTGTGACTGGGATCCGTGACAGGGGCAGTGAGTGTGACTGGGGACAGTGACAGGGGCAGTTAGTGTGACTGGGATCAGTGACAGGGGCAGTTAGTGTGACTGGGATCAGTGACAGTGTCTGTGAGTGTGACTGGGAACACTGACTGGGCAGTTATGTGACTGGGATCAGTGAATGGGGCAGTGAGTGTGACTGGGATCAGTGACAGCTTCAGTGAGTGTGAGTGGGATCAGTGACAGGTGCAGTGACTGTGACTGGGATCAGTGACAGGGTCAGTGAGTGTGACTGAGATCAGTGACTGGGTCAGTGAGTGTGACTGGGATCAGTGACAGGGTCAGTGGGTGTAACTGGGATCAGTGACAGAGACAGTTAGTGTGACTGGGATCAGTGACACGGTCAGTGAGTGTGACTGGAATCAGTGGGAGAGGCAGTGAGTGTGACTGGGATCAGTGACAGCTTCAGTGAGTGTGAGTGGGATCAGTGACAGATGCAGTTAGTGTGACTTGGATCACTGACAGGGGCAGTTTGTGTGACTGGGATCAGTGACAGGGGCAGTTAGTGTGACTGGGATCAGTGACAGGGTCAGTCACTGTGACTGGGATCAGTGACAGGGGCAGTGAGTGTGACTTGGATCAGTGACAGGGACAGTGAGTGTGACTGGGATCAGTGACAGGGACAGTCAGTGTGACTGGGATAAGTGACAGGGGCAGTGACTGTGACTGGGATCAGTGACAGGGGCAGTGACTGTGATTGGGATTAGTGACTGGGGCAGATAGTGTGTTTGGGATTAGTGACTGGGGCAGATAGTGTGTTTGGGATCAGTGACAGGGGCAGTGAGTGTGACTGGGATCAGTGACAGGGACAGTCAGTGTGACTGGGATCAGTGACAGGGACAGTGAGTGTGACTGGGATCAGTGACAGGGACAGTCAGTGTGACTGGGATCAGTGACAGGGACTGTGACTGGGATCTGTAACAGGGACAGTTAGTGTGACTGGGATCAGTGACATGGGCAGTTAGTGTGACTGGCATCAGTGACACGGACAGTGAGTGTGACTGGGATCAGTGACGGGGCAGTCAGTGTGACTGGGATCAGTGACACGGGCAGTTAATGTGACTGGGATCAGTGACAGGGACAGTGAGTTGACTGGGACAAGTGACAGGGACAGTAAGTGTGACAAGGATCAGTGACAGATGCACTTAGTGTGACTTGGATCACTGACAGGGGCAATTTGTGTGACTGGGATCAGTGACAGATGCAGTTAGTGTGATTGGGATCAGTGACAGGGACAGTCACTGTTAGTGGGATCAGTGACAGGGGCAGTGAGTGTGACTGCGATCAGTGACAGGGACAGTGAGTGTGTCTGGGATCAGTGACAGGGACAGTCAGTGTGACTGGGATAAGTGACAGGGGCAGTGACTGTGACTGGGATCAGTGACAGGCGCAGTGACTGTGACTGGGATCAGTGACAGGGGCAGTGAGTGTGACTGGGGACAGTGACAGGGGCAGTTAGTGTGACTGGGATCAGTAACAGAGCCAGTTAGTGTGACTGGGATCAGTGACAGGGTCAGTGAGTGTGACTGGGAACTGTGACGGCGCAGTTATGTGACTGGGATCAGTGAAAGGGGCAGTGAGTGTGACTGGGATCAGTGACAGGGGCAGTTAGTGTGACTGGGATCAGTGACAGGGACAGTCACTGTTAGTGGGATCAGTGACAGGGGCAGTGAGTGTGACTGTGATCAGTGACAGGGACAGTGAGTGTCACTGGGATCAGTGACAGGGACAGTCAGTGTGACTGGGATAAGTGACAGGGCAGTGACTGTGACTGGGATCAGTGACAGGGGCAGTGAGTGTGACTGGGGACAGTGACAGGGGCAGTTAGTGTGACTGGGATCAGTAACAGGGGCAGTTAGTGTGACTGGGATCAGTGACAGGGTCAGTGAGTGTGACTGGGAACTGTGACGGCGCAGTTATGTGACTGGGATCAGTGAAAGGGGCAGTGAGTGTGACTGGGATCAGTGACAGCGTCAGTGAGTGTGAGTGGGATCAGTGACAGGTGCAGTGACTGTGACTGGGATCAGTGACAGGGGCAGTGACTGTGACTGGGATCAGTGGCAGGGGCAGTGACTGTGATTGGGATCAGTGACAGTGGCAGATAGTGTGATTGGGATCAGTGACAGGGGCAGATAGTGTGACTGGGATCAGTGACAGGGGCAGTGAGTGTGACTGGGGACAGTGACAGGGGCAGTTAGTGTGACTGGGATCACTGACAGGGGCAGTTAGTGTGACTGGGATCAGTGACAGGGTCAGTGAGTGTGACTGGGAACTGTGACGGCGCAGTTATGTGACTGGGATCAGTGAAAGGGGCAGTGAGTGTGACTGGGATCAGTGACAGAGACAGTTAGTGTGACTGGGATCAGTGGCACGGTCAGTGAGTGTGACTGGGATCAGTGGGAGAGGCAGTGACTGTGACTGGGATCAGTGACAGGGGCCAGTGAGTGTAACTGGGTTCAGTGACAGGCGCCAGTGAATGTAACTGGGATCAGTAACAGGGGTAGTGAGTGTGTTTGGGATCAGTGACAGGGGTAATTAGTGTGACAGGGATCAGTGACAGGGTCAGTGAGAGTGACTGTGATCAGTGACAGGGGCAGTAACTGTGACTGGGATCAGTGACAGGGGCAGTAAGTGTGACAGGCATCAATGACAGTGTCAGTGAGAGTGACTGTGATCAGTGACAGGGGCAGTGAGTGTGACTGGGATCAGTGACAGGGACAGTCAGTGTGACTGGGATCAGTGACAGGGACAGTGAGTGTGACTGGGATCAGTGACAGGGACAGTCAGTGTGACTGGGATCAGTGACAGGGACTGTGACTGGGATCTGTAACAGGGACAGTTAGTGTGACTGGGATCAGTGACATGGGCAGTTAGTGTGACTGGCATCAGTGACACGGACAGTGAGTGTGACTGGGATCAGTGACGGGGCAGTCAGTGTGACTGGGATCAGTGACACGGGCAGTTAATGTGACTGGGATCAGTGACAGGGACAGTGAGTTGACTGGGACAAGTGACAGGGACAGTAAGTGTGACAAGGATCAGTGACAGATGCACTTAGTGTGACTTGGATCACTGACAGGGGCAATTTGTGTGACTGGGATCAGTGACAGATGCAGTTAGTGTGATTGGGATCAGTGACAGGGACAGTCACTGTTAGTGGGATCAGTGACAGGGGCAGTGAGTGTGACTGCGATCAGTGACAGGGACAGTGAGTGTGTCTGGGATCAGTGACAGGGACAGTCAGTGTGACTGGGATAAGTGACAGGGGCAGTGACTGTGACTGGGATCAGTGACAGGCGCAGTGACTGTGACTGGGATCAGTGACAGGGGCAGTGAGTGTGACTGGGGACAGTGACAGGGGCAGTTAGTGTGACTGGGATCAGTAACAGAGCCAGTTAGTGTGACTGGGATCAGTGACAGGGTCAGTGAGTGTGACTGGGAACTGTGACGGCGCAGTTATGTGACTGGGATCAGTGAAAGGGGCAGTGAGTGTGACTGGGATCAGTGACAGGGGCAGTTAGTGTGACTGGGATCAGTGACAGGGACAGTCACTGTTAGTGGGATCAGTGACAGGGGCAGTGAGTGTGACTGTGATCAGTGACAGGGACAGTGAGTGTCACTGGGATCAGTGACAGGGACAGTCAGTGTGACTGGGATAAGTGACAGGGCAGTGACTGTGACTGGGATCAGTGACAGGGGCAGTGAGTGTGACTGGGGACAGTGACAGGGGCAGTTAGTGTGACTGGGATCAGTAACAGGGGCAGTTAGTGTGACTGGGATCAGTGACAGGGTCAGTGAGTGTGACTGGGAACTGTGACGGCGCAGTTATGTGACTGGGATCAGTGAAAGGGGCAGTGAGTGTGACTGGGATCAGTGACAGCGTCAGTGAGTGTGAGTGGGATCAGTGACAGGTGCAGTGACTGTGACTGGGATCAGTGACAGGGGCAGTGACTGTGACTGGGATCAGTGGCAGGGGCAGTGACTGTGATTGGGATCAGTGACAGTGGCAGATAGTGTGATTGGGATCAGTGACAGGGGCAGATAGTGTGACTGGGATCAGTGACAGGGGCAGTGAGTGTGACTGGGGACAGTGACAGGGGCAGTTAGTGTGACTGGGATCACTGACAGGGGCAGTTAGTGTGACTGGGATCAGTGACAGGGTCAGTGAGTGTGACTGGGAACTGTGACGGCGCAGTTATGTGACTGGGATCAGTGAAAGGGGCAGTGAGTGTGACTGGGATCAGTGACAGAGACAGTTAGTGTGACTGGGATCAGTGGCACGGTCAGTGAGTGTGACTGGGATCAGTGGGAGAGGCAGTGACTGTGACTGGGATCAGTGACAGGGGCCAGTGAGTGTAACTGGGTTCAGTGACAGGCGCCAGTGAATGTAACTGGGATCAGTAACAGGGGTAGTGAGTGTGTTTGGGATCAGTGACAGGGGTAATTAGTGTGACAGGGATCAGTGACAGGGTCAGTGAGAGTGACTCTGATCAGTGACAGGGGCAGTAACTGTGACTGGGATCAGTGACAGGGGCAGTAAGTGTGACAGGCATCAATGACAGTGTCAGTGAGAGTGACTGTGATCAGTGACAGGGGCAGTGAGTGTGACTGGGATCAGTGACAGGCGCAGTGAGTGTGACTTGGTTCAGTGACAGTGCCCAGCGAGTGTGTTTGGGATCAGTGACAGGGGTAGTTAGTGTGACAGGGATCAGTGGCAGGGTCAGTGAGAGTGACTGGGATCAGTGACAGGGACAGTGAGTGTGACTGGGATCAGTGACAGGGGACAGGTAGTGTGACTGGGATCAGTGACAGGGACAGTCAATGTGCCTGGGAGCAGTGACAGGGACAGTTACTGTGACTGCGATCAGTAACATGGGCAGTTAATGTGACTGGGATCGGTGGCATGGGCAGTTAGTGTGACTGGGATCAGTGACAGGGACAGTGACTGGGACTGGGATCAGTGACAGGGGCAGTGACTGTGATTGGGATTAGTGACTGGGGCAGATAGTGTGTTTGGGATTAGTGACTGGGGCAGATAGTGTGTTTGGGATCAGTGACAGGGGCAGTGAGTGTGACTGGGATCAGTGACAGGGACAGTCAGTGTGACTGGGATCAGTGACAGGGACAGTGAGTGTGACTGGGATCAGTGACAGGGACAGTCAGTGTGACTGGGATCAGTGACAGGGACTGTGACTGGGATCTGTAACAGGGACAGTTAGTGTGACTGGGATCAGTGACATGGGCAGTTAGTGTGACTGGCATCAGTGACACGGACAGTGAGTGTGACTGGGATCAGTGACGGGGCAGTCAGTGTGACTGGGATCAGTGACACGGGCAGTTAATGTGACTGGGATCAGTGACAGGGACAGTGAGTTGACTGGGACAAGTGACAGGGACAGTAAGTGTGACAAGGATCAGTGACAGATGCACTTAGTGTGACTTGGATCACTGACAGGGGCAATTTGTGTGACTGGGATCAGTGACAGATGCAGTTAGTGTGACTGGGATCAGTGACAGGGACAGTCACTGTTAGTGGGATCAGTGACAGGGGCAGTGAGTGTGACTGGGATCAGTGACAGGGGCAGTTAGTGTGACTGGGATCAGTGACAGGGACAGTCACTGTTAGTGGGATCAGTGACAGGGGCAGTGAGTGTGACTGTGATCAGTGACAGGGACAGTGAGTGTCACTGGGATCAGTGACAGGGACAGTCAGTGTGACTGGGATAAGTGACAGGGCAGTGACTGTGACTGGGATCAGTGACAGGTGCAGTGAGTGTGACTGGGGACAGTGACAGGGGCAGTTAGTGTGACTGGGATCAGTAACAGGGGCAGTTAGTGTGACTGGGATCAGTGACAGGGTCAGTGAGTGTGACTGGGAACTGTGACGGCGCAGTTATGTGACTGGGATCAGTGAAAGGGGCAGTGAGTGTGACTGGGATCAGTGACAGCGTCAGTGAGTGTGAGTGGGATCAGTGACAGGTGCAGTGACTGTGACTGGGATCAGTGACAGGGGCAGTGACTGTGACTGGGATCAGTGGCAGGGGCAGTGACTGTGATTGGGATCAGTGACAGTGGCAGATAGTGTGATTGGGATCAGTGACAGGGGCAGATAGTGTGACTGGGATCAGTGACAGGGGCAGTGAGTGTGACTGGGGACAGTGACAGGGGCAGTTAGTGTGACTGGGATCACTGACAGGGGCAGTTAGTGTGACTGGGATCAGTGACAGGGTCAGTGAGTGTGACTGGGAACTGTGACGGCGCAGTTATGTGACTGGGATCAGTGAAAGGGGCAGTGAGTGTGACTGGGATCAGTGACAGAGACAGTTAGTGTGACTGGGATCAGTGGCACGGTCAGTGAGTGTGACTGGGATCAGTGGGAGAGGCAGTGACTGTGACTGGGATCAGTGACAGGGGCCAGTGAGTGTAACTGGGTTCAGTGACAGGCGCCAGTGAATGTAACTGGGATCAGTAACAGGGGTAGTGAGTGTGTTTGGGATCAGTGACAGGGGTAATTAGTGTGACAGGGATCAGTGACAGGGTCAGTGAGAGTGACTGTGATCAGTGACAGGGGCAGTAACTGTGACTGGGATCAGTGACAGGGGCAGTAAGTGTGACAGGCATCAATGACAGTGTCAGTGAGAGTGACTGTGATCAGTGACAGGGGCAGTGAGTGTGACTGGGATCAGTGACAGGCGCAGTGAGTGTGACTTGGTTCAGTGACAGTGCCCAGCGAGTGTGTTTGGGATCAGTGACAGGGGTAGTTAGTGTGACAGGGATCAGTGGCAGGGTCAGTGAGAGTGACTGGGATCAGTGACAGGGACAGTGAGTGTGACTGGGATCAGTGACAGGGGACAGGTAGTGTGACTGGGATCAGTGACAGGGACAGTCAATGTGCCTGGGAGCAGTGACAGGGACAGTTACTGTGACTGCGATCAGTAACATGGGCAGTTAATGTGACTGGGATCGGTGGCATGGGCAGTTAGTGTGACTGGGATCAGTGACAGGGACAGTGACTGGGATCAGTGACAGGGGCAGTCAGTGTGACTGAGATCAGTGACAAGGGCATTTAATGTGACTGGGATCGGTGACAGGGACAGTGAGTTGACTGGGACCAGTGACAGGGACAGTAAGTGTGACAAGGATCAGTGACAGATGCAGTTAGTATGACTTGGATCACTGACAGGGGCAGTGTGTGTGACTCGGATCAGTGACAGGTGCATTGAGTGTGACTGGGGTCAGTGACAGGAACAGTGAGTGTGACTGGTATCAGTGACAGGGACAGTCAGTGTGACGGGGATAATTGACAGGGGCAGTGACTGTGACTGGGATCTGTGACAGGGGCAGTGAGTGTGACTGGGGACAGTGACAGGGGCAATTAGTGTGACTGGGTTCAGTGACAGGGGCAGTTAGTGTGACTGGGATCAGTGACAGTGTCTGTGAGTGTGACTGGGAACACTGACTGGGCAGTGATGTGACTGGGATCAGTGAATGGGGCAGTGAGTGTGACTGGGATCAGTGACAGCTTCAGTGAGTGTGAGTGGGATCAGTGACAGGTGCAGTGACTGTGACTGGGATCAGTGACAGGGTCAGTGAGTGTGACTGAGATCAGTGACTGGGTCAGTGAGTGTGACTGGGATCAGTGACAGGGTCAGTGAGTGTGACTGGGATCAGTGACAGAGACAGTTAGTGTGACTGGGATCAGTGACACGGTCAGTGAGTGTGACTGGAATCAGTGGGAGAGGCAGTGACTGTGACTGGGATCAGTGACAGGGGCAGTAGGTGTGACTGGGATCAGTGACAGCGGCAGTACGTGTGACTGGGATCAGTGACAGGGGTAGTTAGTGTGACAGGGATCAGTGATAGGGTCAGTGAGAGTGACTGCGATCAGTGACAGGGGCAGTAAGTGTGACTGGGATCTGTGACAGGGCAGTAAGTGTGACTGGGATCAGTGACAGGAGCAGTGAGATTTACTGCGTTCAGTGACAGGGGCAGTAAGTGTGATGGTATCAGTGACAGGGGCAGTAAGTGTGACTGGCATCAATGACAGGGGCAGTGAGTGTGACAGGGATCAGTGACAGGGGCAGTGAGTGTGACAGGGATCAGTGACAGGGTCAGTGAGAGTGACTGTGATCAGTGACAGGGGCAGTAAGTGTGACTGGGATCAGTGCCAGGGGCAGTAATTGTGACTGGCATCAATGACAGGGTCAGTGAGAGTGACTGTGATCAGTGACAGGGGCAGTGAGTGTGACTGGGATCAGTGACAGGGGCAGTGAGTGTGACTGGGTTCAGTGACAGGAGCCAGTGAGTGTGTTTGGGATCAGTAACAGGGGCAGTGAGTGTGACAGGGATCAGTGACAGGGGCAGTGAGTGTGACTGGGATCAGTAACAGAGACAGTTAGTGTGACTGGGATCAGTGGCACGGTCAGTGAGTGTGACTGGGATCAGTGGGAGAGGCAGTGACTGTGACTGGGATCAGTGACAGGGGCCAGTGAGTGTAACTGGGTTCAGTGACAGGCGCCAGTGAATGTAACTGGGATCAGTAACAGGGGTAGTGAGTGTGTTTGGGATCAGTGACAGGGGTAGTTAGTGTGACAGGGATCAGTGACAGGGTCAGTGGGAGTGACTGTGATCAGTGACAGGGGCAGTAACTGTGACTGGGATCAGTGACAGGGGCAGTAAGTGTGACAGGCATCAATGACAGTGTCAGTGAGAGTGACTGTGATCAGTAACAGGGGCAGTGAGTGTGACTGGGATCAGTGACAGGGGCAGTGAGTGTAACTTGGTTCAGTGACAGTGCCCAGCGAGTGTGTTTGGGATCAGTGACAGGGGTAGTTAGTGTGACAGGGATCAGTGGCAGGGTCAGTGAGAGTGACTGGGATCAGTGACAGGGACAGTGAGTGTGACTGGGATCAGTGACAGGGGACAGGTAGTGTGACTGGGATCAGTGACAGGGACAGTCAATGTGCCTGGGAGCAGTGACAGGGACAGTTACTGTGACTGCGATCAGTAACAGGGGCAGTTAATGTGACTGGGATCAGTGACATGGGCAGTTAGTGTGACTGGGATCAGTGACAGGGACAGTGACTGGGATCAGTGACAGGGGCAGTCAGTGTGACTGGGATCAGTGACAGGAGCAGTGAGATTGACTGCGTTCAGCGACAGGGGCAGTGAGTGTGATGGTATCAGTGACAGGGGCAGTAAGTGTGACTGGCATCAATGACAGGGGCAGTGAGTGTGACAGGGATCAGTGACAGGGGCAGTGAGTGTGACAGGGATCAGTGACAGGGTCAGTGAGAGTGACTGTGATCAGTGACAGGGGCAGTAAGTGTGACTGGGATCAGTGCCAGGGGCAGTAATTGTGACTGGCATCAATGACAGGGTCAGTGAGAGTGACTGTGATCAGTGACAGGGGCAGTGAGTGTGACTGGGATCAGTGACAGGGGCAGTGAGTGTGACTGGGTTCAGTGACAGGAGCCAGTGAGTGTGTTTGGGATCAGTAACAGGGGCAGTGAGTGTGACAGGGATCAGTGACAGGGGCAGTGAGTGTGACTGGGATCAGTAACAGAGACAGTTAGTGTGACTGGGATCAGTGGCACGGTCAGTGACTGTGACTGGGATCAGTGACAGGGGCCAGTGAGTGTAACTGGGTTCAGTGACAGGCGCCAGTGAATGTAACTGGGATCAGTAACAGGGGTAGTGAGTGTGTTTGGGATCAGTGACAGGGGTAGTTAGTGTGACAGGGATCAGTGACAGGGTCAGTGGGAGTGACTGTGATCAGTGACAGGGGCAGTAACTGTGACTGGGATCAGTGACAGGGGCAGTAAGTGTGACAGGCATCAATGACAGTGTCAGTGAGAGTGACTGTGATCAGTGACAGGGGCAGTGAGTGTGACTGGGATCAGTGACAGGGGCAGTGAGTGTGACTTGGTTCAGTGACAGTGCCCTGCGAGTGTGTTTGGGATCAGTGACAGGGGTAGTTAGTGTGACAGGGATCAGTGGCAGGGTCAGTGAGAGTGACTGGGATCAGTGACAGGGACAGTGAGTGTGACTGGGATCAGTGACAGGGGACAGGTAGTGTGACTGGGATCAGTGACAGGGACAGTCAATGTGCCTGGGAGCAGTGACAGGGACAGTTACTGTGACTGCGATCAGTAACAGGGGCAGTTAATGTGACTGGGATCAGTGACATGGGCAGTTAGTGTGACTGGGATCAGTGACAGGGACAGTGACTGGGATCAGTGACAGGGGCAGTCAGTGTGACTGGGATCAGTGACAAGGGCATTTAATGTGACTGGGATCAGTGACAGGGACAGTGAGTTGACTGGGACCAGTGACAGGGACAGTAAGTGTGACAAGGATCAGTGACAGATGCAGTTAGTATGACTTGGATCACTGACAGGGGCAGTGTGTGTGACTCGGATCAGTGACAGGGGCAGTTAGTGTGACTGGGATCAGTGACAGGGACAGTCACTGTGAGTGGGATCAGTGACAGGTGCATTGAGTGTGACTGGGATCAGTGACAGGAACAGTGAGTGTGACTGGTATCAGTGACACGGACAGTCAGTGTGACGGGGATAATTGACAGGGGCAGCGACTGTGACTGGCATCCGTGACAGGGGCAGTGAGTGTGACTGGGGACAGTGACAGGGGCAGTTAGTGTGACTGGGATCAGTGACAGGGGCAGTTAGTGTGACTGGGATCAGTGACAGTGTCTGTGAGTGTGACTGGGAACACTGACTGGGCAGTTATGTCACTGGGATCAGTGAATGGGGCAGTGAGTGTGACTGGGATCAGTGACAGCTTCAGTGAGTGTGAGTGGGATCAGTGACAGGTGCAGTGACTGTAACTGGGATCAGTGACAGGGGCAGTTAGTGTGACTGGGATCAGTGACAGGGACAGTCACTGTGAGTGGGATCAGTGACAGGTGCATTGAGTGTGACTGGGGTCAGTGACAGGAACAGTGAGTGTGACTGGTATCAGTGACAGGGACAGTCAGTGTGACGGGGATAATTGACAGGGGCAGTGACTGTGACTGGGATCTGTGACAGGGGCAGTGAGTGTGACTGGGGACAGAGACAGGGGCAGTTAGTGTGACTGGGATCAGTGACAGGGGCAGTTAGTGTGACTGGGATCTGTGACAGGGGCAGTTAGTGTGACTGGGATCTGTGACAGGGGCAGTTAGTGTGACTGGGATCAGTGACAGTGTCTGTGAGTGTGACTGTGAACACTGACTGGGCAGTGATGTGACTGGGATCAGTGAATGGGGCAGTGAGTGTGACTGCGATCAGTGACAGCTTCAGTGAGTGTGAGTGGGATCAGTGACAGGTGCAGTGACTGTGACTGGGATCAGTGACAGGGTCAGTGAGTGTGACTGAGATCAGTGACTGGGTCAGTGAGTGTGACTGGGATCAGTGACAGGGTCAGTGAGTGTGACTGGGATCAGTGACAGAGACAGTTAGTGTGACTGGGATCAGTGACACGGTCAGTGAGTGTGACTGGAATCAGTGGGAGAGGCAGTGACTGTGACTGGGATCAGTGACAGGGGCAGTAGGTGTGACTGGGATCAGTGACAGCGGCAGTACGTGTGACTGGGATCAGTGACAGGGGTAGTTAGTGTGACAGGGATCAGTGATAGGGTCAGTGAGAGTGACTGCGATCAGTGACAGGGGCAGTAAGTGTGACTGGGATCTGTGACGGGGCAGTAAGTGTGACTGGGATCAGTGACAGGAGCAGTGAGATTGACTGCGTTCAGTGACAGGGGCAGTAAGTGTGATGGTATCAGTGACAGGGGCAGTAAGTGTGACTGGCATCAATGACAGGGGCAGTTAGTGTGACAGGGATCAGTGGCAGGGTCAGTGAGAGTGACTGGGATCAGTGACAGGGACAGTGAGTGTGACTGGGATCAGTGACAGGGGACAGGTAGTGTGACTGGGATCAGTGACAGGGACAGTCAATGTGCCTGGGAGCAGTGACAGGGACAGTTACTGTGACTGCGATCAGTAACAGGGGCAGTTAATGTGACTGGGATCAGTGACATGGGCAGTTAGTGTGACTGGGATCAGTGACAGGGACAGTGACTGGGATCAGTGACAGGGGCAGTCAGTGTGACTGGGATCAGTGACAAGGGCATTTAATGTGACTGGGATCAGTGACAGGGACAGTGAGTTGACTGGGACCAGTGACAGGGACAGTAAGTGTGACAAGGATCAGTGACAGATGCAGTTAGTATGACTTGGATCACTGACAGGGGCAGTGTGTGTGACTCGGATCAGTGACAGGGGCAGTTAGTGTGACTGGGATCAGTGACAGGGACAGTCACTGTGAGTGGGATCAGTGACAGGTGCATTGAGTGTGACTGGGATCAGTGACAGGAACAGTGAGTGTGACTGGTATCAGTGACACGGACAGTCAGTGTGACGGGGATAATTGACAGGGGCAGCGACTGTGACTGGCATCCGTGACAGGGGCAGTGAGTGTGACTGGGGACAGCGACAGGGGCAGTTAGTGTGACTGGGATCAGTGACAGGGGCAGTTAGTGTGACTGGGATCAGTGACAGTGTCTGTGAGTGTGACTGGGAACACTGACTGGGCAGTTATGTCACTGGGATCAGTGAATGGGGCAGTGAGTGTGACTGGGATCAGTGACAGCTTCAGTGAGTGTGAGTGGGATCAGTGACAGGTGCAGTGACTGTAACTGGGATCAGTGACAGGGGCAGTTAGTGTGACTGGGATCAGTGACAGGGACAGTCACTGTGAGTGGGATCAGTGACAGGTGCATTGAGTGTGACTGGGGTCAGTGACAGGAACAGTGAGTGTGACTGGTATCAGTGACAGGGACAGTCAGTGTGACGGGGATAATTGACAGGGGCAGTGACTGTGACTGGGATCTGTGACAGGGGCAGTGAGTGTGACTGGGGACAGAGACAGGGGCAGTTAGTGTGACTGGGATCAGTGACAGGGGCAGTTAGTGTGACTGGGATCTGTGACAGGGGCAGTTAGTGTGACTGGGATCTGTGACAGGGGCAGTTAGTGTGACTGGGATCAGTGACAGTGTCTGTGAGTGTGACTGTGAACACTGACTGGGCAGTGATGTGACTGGGATCAGTGAATGGGGCAGTGAGTGTGACTGCGATCAGTGACAGCTTCAGTGAGTGTGAGTGGGATCAGTGACAGGTGCAGTGACTGTGACTGGGATCAGTGACAGGGTCAGTGAGTGTGACTGAGATCAGTGACTGGGTCAGTGAGTGTGACTGGGATCAGTGACAGGGTCAGTGAGTGTGACTGGGATCAGTGACAGAGACAGTTAGTGTGACTGGGATCAGTGACACGGTCAGTGAGTGTGACTGGAATCAGTGGGAGAGGCAGTGACTGTGACTGGGATCAGTGACAGGGGCAGTAGGTGTGACTGGGATCAGTGACAGCGGCAGTACGTGTGACTGGGATCAGTGACAGGGGTAGTTAGTGTGACAGGGATCAGTAATAGGGTCAGTGAGAGTGACTGCGATCAGTGACAGGGGCAGTAAGTGTGACTGGGATCTGTGACGGGGCAGTAAGTGTGACTGGGATCAGTGACAGGAGCAGTGAGATTGACTGCGTTCAGTGACAGGGGCAGTAAGTGTGATGGTATCAGTGACAGGGGCAGTAAGTGTGACTGGCATCAATGACAGGGGCAGTGAGTGTGACAGGGATCAGTGACAGGGGCAGTGAGTGTGACAGGGATCAGTGACAGGGTCAGTGAGAGTGACAGTGATCAGTGACAGGGGCAGTAAGTGTGACTGGGATCAGTGCCAGGGGCAGTAATTGTGACTGGCATCAATGACAGGGTCAGTGAGAGTGACTGTGATCAGTGACAGGGGCAGTGAGTGTGACTGGGATCAGTGACAGGGGCAGTGAGTGTGACTGGGTTAAGTGACAGGAGCCAGTGAGTGTGTTTGGGATCAGTAACAGGGGCAGTGAGTGTGACAGGGATCAGTGACAGGGGCAGTGAGTGTGACTGGGATCAGTAACAGAGACAGTTAGTGTGACTGGGATCAGTGGCACGGTCAGTGAGTGTGACTGGGATCAGTGGGAGAGGCAGTGACTGTGACTGGGATCAGTGACAGGGGCCAGTGAGTGTAACTGGGTTCAGTGACAGGCGCCAGTGAATGTAACTGGGATCAGTAACAGGGGTAGTGAGTGTGTTTGGGATCAGTGACAGGGGTAGTTAGTGTGACAGGGATCAGTGACAGGGTCAGTGAGAGTGACTGTGATCAGTGACAGGGGCAGTAACTGTGACTGGGATCAGTGACAGGGGCAGTAAGTGTGACAGGCATCAATGACAGTGTCAGTGAGAGTGACTGTGATCAGTGACAGGGGCAGTGAGTGTGACTGGGATCAGTGACAGGGGCACTGAGTGTGTCTTGGTTCAGTGACAGTGCCCAGCGAGTGTGTTTGGGATCAGTGACAGGGGTAGTTAGTGTGACAGGGATCAGTGGCAGGGTCAGTGAGAGTGACTGGGATCAGTGACAGGGACAGTGAGTGTGACTGGGATCAGTGACAGGGGACAGGTAGTGTGACTGGGATCAGTGACAGGGACAGTCAATGTGCCTGGGAGCAGTGACAGGGACAGTTACTGTGACTGCGATCAGTAACAGGGGCAGTTAATGTGACTGGGATCAGTGACATGGGCAGTTAGTGTGACTGGGATCAGTGACAGGGACAGTGACTGGGATCAGTGACAGGGGCAGTCAGTGTGACTGGGATCAGTGACAAGGGCATTTAATGTGACTGGGATCAGTGACAGGGACAGTGAGTTGACTGGGACCAGTGACAGGGACAGTAAGTGTGACAAGGATCAGTGACAGATGCAGTTAGTATGACTTGGATCACTGACAGGGGCAGTGTGTGTGACTCGGATCAGTGACAGGGGCAGTTAGTGTGACTGGGATCAGTGACAGGGACAGTCACTGTGAGTGGGATCAGTGACAGGTGCATTGAGTGTGACTGGGATCAGTGACAGGAACAGTGAGTGTGACTGGTATCAGTGACACGGACAGTCAGTGTGACGGGGATAATTGACAGGGGCAGTGACTGTGACTGGGATCCGTGACAGGGGCAGTGAGTGTGACTGGGGACAGTGACAGGGGCAGTTAGTGTGACTGGGATCAGTGACAGGGGCAGTTAGTGTGACTGGGATCAGTGACAGTGTCTGTGAGTGTGACTGGGAACACTGACTGGGCAGTTATGTGACTGGGATCAGTGAATGGGGCAGTGAGTGTGACTGGGATCAGTGACAGCTTCAGTGAGTGTGAGTGGGATCAGTGACAGGTGCAGTGACTGTGACTGGGATCAGTGACAGGGTCAGTGAGTGTGACTGAGATCAGTGACTGGGTCAGTGAGTGTGACTGGGATCAGTGACAGGGTCAGTGAGTGTAACTGGGATCAGTGACAGAGACAGTTAGTGTGACTGGGATCAGTGACACGGTCAGTGAGTGTGACTGGAATCAGTGGGAGAGGCAGTGACTGTGACTGGGATCAGTGACAGGGGCAGTAGGTGTGACTGGGATCAGTGACAGCGGCAGTACGTGTGACTGGGATCAGTGACAGGGGTAGTTAGTGTGACAGGGATCAGTGATAGGGTCAGTGAGAGTGACTGCGATCAGTGACAGGGGCAGTAAGTGTGACTGGGATCAGTGACGGGGCAGTAAGTGTGACTGGGATCAGTGACAGGAGATGTGAGAGTGACTGCGATCAGTGACAGGGGCAGTAAGTGTGATGGTATCAGTGACAGGGGCAGTAAGTGTGACTGGCATCAATGACAGGGGCAGTGAGTGTGACAGGGATCAGTGACAGGGGCAGTGAGTGTGACAGGGATTAGTGACAGGGTCAGTGAGAGTGACTGTGATCAGTGACAGGGGCAGTAAGTGTGACTGGGATCAGTGCCAAGGGCAGTAATTGTGACTGGCATCAATGACAGGGTCAGTGAGAGTGACTGTGATCAGTGACAGGGGCAGTGAGTGTGACTGGGTTCAGTGACAGGGGCAGTGAGTGTGACTGGGTTCAGTGACAGGAGCCAGTGAGTGTGTTTGGGATCAGTAACAGGGGCAGTGAGTGTGACAGGGATCAGTGACAGGGGCAGTGAGAGTGACTGCGAGCAGTGACAGGGTCAGTACGTGTGACTGGGATCAGTGACAGTGGCAGTAAGTGTGACTGGCATCAATGACAGGGTCAGTGAGAGTGATTGTGATCAGTGACAGGGGCAGTGAGTGTGACTGAGATCAGTGACAGGGGCAGTCAGTGTGACTGGCATCAATGACAGGGTCAGTGAGTGTGACTAGGATCAGTGACAGGGGCAGTGATTATGACAGGGATCAGTGACAGGGGCAGTGAGAGTGACTGCGATCAATGACAGGGGCAGTAAGTGTGACTGGCATCAATGACAGGATCAGGGAGAGTGACTGTGATCAGTGACGGGGCAGTGAGTGCGACTGGGATCAGTGACAGAGACAGTTAGTGTGACTGGAATCAGTTTCAGAGGCAGTGAGTGTGACTGGGATCAGTGACAGGGGCAGTGAGTGTGACTGGGGTCAGTGACAGGGGGAGTGAGTGTGACTGGGATCAGTGACAGGGGCAGTTTGTGTGTCTGGGATCAGTGACAGGGGCAGTGAGTGTGACTGGGATAAGTGACAGTGGCAGTGATTGTGCTTGGGATCAGTGAGAGTGGCAGTGAGTGTGACTGGGATAAGGAACAGGTGCAGTCAGTGTGACTGGGATCAGTGACGGGGCAGTGACAGGGATCAGTGACAGGGGCAGTGAGTGTGACAAGGATCAGTGACAGATGCAGTTAGTGCGACTTGGACCACTGACAGGGACAGTGAGTGTGACTTGGATCACTGACAGGGGCAGTGAGTGTTACTGGGATCGGTGATGGGGACAGTGAGTGTGACTGGGATCAGTCACAGGGGACAGTTAGTGTGACTTGGATCACTGACAGAGACAGTTAGTGTGACTGGAATCAGTTTCAGAGGCAGTGAGTGTGACTGGGATCAGTGACAGGGGCAGTGAGTGTTACTGGGATCGGTGATGGGGACAGTGAGTGTGACTGGGATCAGTCACAGGGGACAGTTCGTGTGACTGGGATCAGTGACAGGGAGAGTCAGTGTGACTGGGATCAGTGACAGGGACAGTAAGTGTGACTGGGATCAGTGACGGGGCAGTGACAGGGATCAGTGACAGGGGCAGTGAGTGTGACAAGGATCAGTGACAGATGCAGTTAGTGCGACTTGGACCACTGACAGGGACAGTGAGTGTGACTTGGATCACTGACAGGGGCAGTGAGTGTGACTGGGATCAGTGACAGGGGCAGTGAATGTGACAAGGATCAGTGACAGATGCAGTTAGTGTGACAGTGATCAGCGATAGGGGCAGTGAGTGTGACTGGGATCATGACAGGGGCAGTGAGTGTGACTGGGATCAGTGACAGGGTCAGTGAGTGTGAGTTGGTATCAGTGACTGGGTCAGTGAGTGTGACTGGGATAAGTGACAGGGGCAGTGAGTGTGACAAGGATCAGTGACAGATGCAGTTAGTGTGACTGTGATCAGTGATAGGGGCAGTGAGTGTGACTGGGATCAGTGACAGGGACAGTGAGTGTGACTGGGATTAGTGACTGGGTCAGTGAGTGTGACTGGGTTCAGTGACAGGCGAAGTTAGTGTGACTGGGATCAGTGATAGGGTCAGTGAGTGAGACTAGGAATAGTGACAGGGGCAGTGAGTGTGACTGGGATCAGTGACAGGGTCAGTGAGTGTGAGTTGGGATCAGTGACAGAGTCAGTGACTGTGACTGGGATCAGTGACAGGGGCAATAAGTGTGACTGGCATCAATGACAGGGTCAGTGAGAGTGACTGTGATCAGTGACATGGGCAGTGAGTGTGACTGGGATCAGTGACAGGGGCAGTAAGTGTGACTGGCATCAATGACAGGGTCAGGGAGAGTGACTGTGATCAGTGACAGGGACAGTGAGTGAGACTGGGATCAGTGACAGAGACAGTGAGCGTGACTGTGATCAGTGACTGGGTCAGTAAGAGTGACTGGGATCAGTGACAGGGACAGTGAGTGTGAATAGGATCAGTGACAGGGGCAGTGAATGTTACTGGGGTCAGTGACTGGGGTAGTGTGTGTGACTGGGATCAGTGACAGGGGCAGTTAGTGTGACTGGGGTCAGTGACAGGGGCATTTAGTGTGACTGGGGTCAGTGACGGGACTGTCAGTGTGACTGGGATAAGTGACAGGGGCTGTGACTGTGACTGGGATCAGTGACAGGGGCAGTGAGTGTGACTGGGATCAGTGACAGGGACAGTCAGTGTGACTGGGATAAGTGACAGGGGCTGTGACTGTGACTGGGATCAGTGACAGGGGCAGTGAGTGTGACTGGGATCAGTGACAGAGACCAGTTAGTGTGACTGGGATCAGTGACGGGGCAGATAGTGTGACTGGGGTGAGTGACAGAGGCAGCTAGTGTGACTGGGATCAGTGGCAGGGACTGTCAGTGTGACTTGGATAAGTGACAGGTGATGTGACTGGGATCATTGACAGGGGCAGTGAGTGTGACTGGGAACAGTGACAGGGGCAGTTCGTGTGACTGGGATCAGTGACAGGGACAGTTAGTGTGACTGGTATCAGTGACAGGGTCAGTGACTGTGACTGGGAACAGTGACGGGGCTGTTATGTGACAGGGATCAGTGAAAGGGGCAGTTCGTGTGACTGGGATCAGTGACAGGGACAGTTAGTGTGACTGTTATCAGTGAAACGGACAGTGACTGTGACTGGGATCAGTGACTGGGGTCTGTGACAGGGTCAGTGAGTGTGAATTGGATCAGTGACTGGGTCAGTGAGTGTGACTGGGATCAGTTGCAGGGTCAGTGAGTGTGACTGGGATCAGTGACTGGGTCAGTGAGTGTGACTGGGATCAGTGACTGGGTCAGTGAGTGTGACTGGGATCAGTGACTGGGTCAGTGAGTGTGACTGGGATCAGTGACAGAGACAGTTAGTGCAACTGGGATCAATGACACGGCCAGTCAGTGTGACTGGGATCAGTGAGAGAGGCAGTGACTGAGACTGGGATCAGTGACAGGGCATTGAGTGTGACTTGGATCACTGACAGGGACAGCGAGTGTGACTGGGATCAGTGACAGGGGCAGTGAGTGTGACAAGGATCAGTGACAGATGCAGTTAGTGTGACTGTGATCAGTGATAGGGGCTGTGAGTGTGACTGGGATCATTGACAGGGGCAGTGAGTGTGACTGGGATCATTGACTGGGTCAGTGAGTGTGACTGGGATCAGTGACAGAGACATTTAGTGTGACTGGGATCAGTGACACGGTCAGTGAGTGTGACTGGGATCAGTCAGAGGGACAGTGACTGTGACTGGGATCAGTGACAGGGCAGTGAGTGTGACTGGGATCAGTGACAGGTAGAGTGAGTGTGACTGGGATCAGTGACAGGGGCAGTGAGTGTGACTGTGATCAGTGACAGGGACAGTCAGTGTGACTGGGATAAGTGACAGGGGCAGTGACTGTGACTGGGATCAGTGACAGGGGCAGTGACTGTGATTGGGATTAGTGACAGGGGCAGATAGTGTGACTGGGATCAGTGACAGGGTCAGTGAGTGTGACTGAGATCAGTGACTGGGTCAGTGAGTGTGACTGGGATCAGTGACAGGGACAGTGAGTGTGACTGGGATCAGTGACAGGGGCAGTGAGTGTGACTGGGATAAGTGACAGGGGCAGTGAGTGTGACTGATCAGTGACAGGGACAGTGAGTGTGACTGGGATCAGTGACAGGGGCAGTGATTGTGACTGGGATCATTGACAGGGTCAGTGAGTGTGAGTTGGGATCAGTGACTTGGTTAGTGAGTGTGACTGGAGTCAGTGACAGGGTCAGTGAGTGTGACTGGGATCAGTGACGGGGCAGTGAGTGTGATTGGGATCAGTGACAGGGGCAGTGACTGTGACTGGGATCAGTGACAGGGGCAGTGACTGTGACAAGAATCAGTGACAGATGCAGTTAGTGTGACTGGGATCAGTGAAAGGGACAGTTAGTGTGACTGGGATAAGTGACAGGGACAGTTAGTGTGACTGGGATCAGTGGCAGGGACAGTGAATGTGACAGGGGTCAGTGACAGGGCAGTAAGTGTGACTGGGATCAGTGAGAGGGGCAAAGAGTGTGTCAGGATCATTGACAGGTGCAGTGAGTGTGACTGGGATCAGTGAGAGGGGCAGAGAGTGTGACAGGGATCAGTGACAGAGGCAGTGAGTGTGACTGGGATCAGTGACAGGGCAGTGAGTATGACTGGGATCACTCACAGGAGCAGTAATTGTGACTGGGATCATTGACAGCGGCAGTATGTGTGACTGGGATCAGTGACCGGGGTAGTTAGTGTGACAGGGATCAGTGACAGTGTCAATGAGAGTGACTGCGATCAGTGACAGGGGCAGTAAGTGTGACTGGTATCAGTGACAGGGACAGTAAGTGTGACTGGGATCAGTGACAGCGTCAGTGAGAGTAACTGCGATCACTGACTGGGCAGTAAGTGTGACTGGGATCAATGACAGGGGCAGTAAGTGTGACTGACATCAATGACAGTGTCAGTGAGAGTGACTGTGATCATGACAGGGACAGTGAGTGTCAGTGGGATCAGTGACATGGGCAGCAAGTGTGACTTGGATCAGTGACAGTGGCCAGCGAATGTGTTTGGGATCAGTGACAGGGGTAGTTAGTGTGACAGGGATCAGTGACAGGGGCAGTGACTGTGAAAAGGATCAGTGACAGATGCAGTTAGTGTGACTGGGATCAGTGAAAGGGGCTGTGACTGTGACTGCGATCAGTGACAGGGGCAGGAAGTGTGACTGGGATCAGTGACAGGGGCAGTAAGTATAACTGGCATCAATGACAGGGTCAGTGAGAGTGACTGTGATCAGTGACAGGGGCAGTGAGTGTGACAAGGATCAGTGACAGATGCAGTTAGTATGACTTGGATCACTGACAGAGACAGTTAGTGTGACTGGGATCAGTTACAGAGGCAGTGAGTGTGACTGGGATCAGTGACAGGGGCAGTGAGTGTGACTCGGATCAGTGACAGGGGCAGTCAGTGTGACTGGGATCAGTGACAGGGACAGTCAGTGTGTCTGGGATCAGTGACAGGGACCGTGACTGGGATCTGTAACAGGGGCAGTTAGTGTGACTGGGATCAGTGACATGGGCAGTTAGTGTGACTGGGATCAGTGACACAGACAGTGAGTCTGACTGGGATCAGTGACAGGGGCAGTCAGTGTGACTGGGATCAGTGACAAGGGCAGTTAATGTGACTGGGATCAGTGACAGGGACAGTGAGTTGACTGGGACCAGTGACAGGGACAGTAAGTGTGACAAGGATCAGTGACAGATGCAGTTAGTGTGACTTGGATCACTGACAGGGGCAGTTTGTGTGACTGGGATCAGTGACAGGGGCAGTTAGTGTGACTGGGATCAGTGACAGGGTCAGTCACTGTGACTGGGATCAGTGACAGGGGCAGTGAGTGTGACTGGGATCAGTGACAGGGACAGTGAGTGTGACTGGGATCAGTGACAGGGACAGTCAGTGTGACTGGGATAAGTGACAGGGGCAGTGACTGTGACTGGGATCAGTGACAGGGGCAGTGACTGTGATTGGGATTAGTGACAGGGGCAGATAGTGTGACTGGGATCAGTGACAGGGTCAGTGAGTGTGACTGAGATCAGTGACTGGGTCAGTGAGTGTGACTGGGATCAGTGACAGGGACAGTGAGTGTGACTGGGATCAGTGACAGGGGCAGTGAGTGTGACTGGGATAAGTGACAGGGGCAGTGAGTGTGACTGATCAGTGACAGGGACAGTGAGTGTGACTGGGATCAGTGACAGGGGCAGTGATTGTGACTGGGATCATTGACAGGGTCAGTGAGTGTGAGTTGGGATCAGTGACTTGGTTAGTGAGTGTGACTGGAGTCAGTGACAGGGTCAGTGAGTGTGACTGGGATCAGTGACGGGGCAGTGAGTGTGACTGGGATCAGTGACAGGGGCAGTGACTGTGACTGGGATCAGTGACAGGGGCTGTGACTGTGACTGGGATCAGTGACAGGGACAGTGACTGTGACAAGAATCAGTGACAGATGCAGTTAGTGTGACTGGGATCAGTGAAAGGGACAGTTAGTGTGACTGGGATTAGTGACAGGGACAGTTAGTGTGACTGGGATCAGTGGCAGGGACAGTGAATGTGACAGGGGTCAGTGACTGGGCAGTAAGTGTGACTGGGATCAGTGAGAGGGGCAAAGAGTGTGTCAGGATCATTGACAGGTGCAGTGAGTGTGACTGGGATCAGTGAGAGGGGCAGAGAGTGTGACAGGGATCAGTGACAGAGGCAGTGAGTGTGACTGGGATCAGTGACAGGGCAGTGAGTATGACTGGGATCAGTCACAGGGGCAGTAATTGTGACTGGGATCATTGACAGCGGCAGTACGTGTGACTGGGATCAGTGACCGGGGTAGTTAGTGTGACAGGGATCAGTGACAGTGTCAATGAGAGTGACTGCGATCAGTGACAGGGGCAGTAAGTGTGACTGGTATCAGTGACAGGGACAGTAAGTGTGACTGGGATCAGTGACAGCGTCAGTGAGAGTAACTGCGATCACCGACTGGGCAGTAAGTGTGACTGACATCAATGACAGTGTCAGTGAGAGTGACTGTGATCATGACAGGGACAGTGAGTGTCAGTGGGATCAGTGACATGGGCAGCAAGTGTGACTTGGATCAGTGACAGTGGCCAGCGAGTGTGTTTGGGATCAGTGACGGGGGTAGTTAGTGTGACAGGGATCATTGACAGGGGCAGTGACTGTGAAAAGGATCAGTGACAGATGCAGTTAGTGTGACTGGGATCAGTGAAAGGGGCTGTGACTGTGACTGCGATCAGTGACAGGGGCAGGAAGTGTGACTGGGATCAGTGACAGGGGCAGTAAGTATAACTGGCATCAATGACAGGGTCAGTGAGAGTGACTGTGATCAGTGACAGGGGCAGTGAGTGTGACAAGGATCAGTGACAGATGCAGTTAGTATGACTTGGATCACTGACAGAGACAGTTAGTGTGACTGGGATCAGTTACAGAGGCAGTGAGTGTGACTGGGATCAGTGACAGGGGCAGTGAGTGTGACTCGGATCAGTGACAGGGGCAGTCAGTGTGACTGGGATCAGTGACAGGGACAGTCAGTGTGTCTGGGATCAGTGACAGGGACCGTGACTGGGATCTGTAACAGGGGCAGTTAGTGTGACTGGGATCAGTGACATGGGCAGTTAGTGTGACTGGGATCAGTGACACAGACAGTGAGTCTGACTGGGATCAGTGACAGGGGCAGTCAGTGTGACTGGGATCAGTGACAAGGGCAGTTAATGTGACTGGGATCAGTGACAGGGACAGTGAGTTGACTGGGACCAGTGACAGGGACAGTAAGTGTGACAAGGATCAGTGACAGATGCAGTTAGTGTGACTTGGATCACTGACAGGGGCAGTTTGTGTGACTGGGATCAGTGACAGGGGCAGTTAGTGTGACTGGGATCAGTGACAGGGTCAGTCACTGTGACTGGGATCAGTGACAGGGGCAGTGAGTGTGACTGGGATCAGTGACAGGGACAGTGAGTGTGACTGGGATCAGTGACAGGGACAGTCAGTGTGACTGGGATAAGTGACAGGGGCAGTGACTGTGACTGGGATCAGTGACAGGGGCAGTGACTGTGATTGGGATTAGTGACAGGGGCAGATAGTGTGACTGGGATCAGTGACAGGGTCAGTGAGTGTGACTGAGATCAGTGACTGGGTCAGTGAGTGTGACTGGGATCAGTGACGGGGTCAGTGAGTGTGCCTGGGATCAGTGACTGGGTCAGTGAGTGTGACTGGGATCAGTGACAGAGACAGTTAGTGTGATTGGGATCAGTGACACGGTCAGTGAGTGTGACTGGGATCAGTGGGAGAGGCAGTGACTGTGACTGGGATCAGTGACAGAGACAGTTAGTGTGATTGGGATCAGTGACACGGTCAGTGAGTGTGACTGGGATCAGTGGGAGAGGCAGTGACTGTGACTGGGATCAGTAACAGGGGCCAGTGAGTGTAACTGGGATCAGTGACAGGGGTAGTGAGTGTAACTGGGATCAGTGACAGGGGTAGTGAGTGTGTTTTGGATCAGTGACAGTGGTAGTTAGTGTGACAGGGATCAGTGACAGGGTTAGTGAGAGTGACTGCGATCAGTGACAGGGGCAGTAACTGTGACTGGGATCAGTGACAGGGGCAGTAAGTGTGACAGGCATCAATGACAGTGTCAGTGAGAGTGACTGTGATCAGTGACAGTGGCCAGCGAGTGTGTTTGGGATCAGTGACAGGGGCAGTGAGTGTGACTGGGATCAGTGACAGGGACAGTCAGTGTGACTGGGATCAGTGACAGGGACAGTGAGTGTGACTGGGATCAGTGACAGGGGACAGTTAGTGTGACTGGGATCAGTGACAGGGACAGTCAGTGTGACTGGGATCAGTGACAGGGACTGTGAATGGGATCTGTAACAGGGACAGTTAGTGTGACTGGGATCAGTGACATGGGCAGTTACTGTGACTGGCATCAGTGACACGGACAGTGAGTGTGACTGGGATCAGTGACAGGGCAGTCAGTGTGACTGGGATCAGTGACACGGGCAGTTAATGTGACTGGGATCAGTGACAGGGACAGTGAGTTGACTGGGACCAGTGACAGGGACAGTAAGTGTGACAAGGATCAGTGACAGATGCAGTTAGTGTGACTTGGATCACTGACAGGGGCAATTTGTGTGACTGGGATCAGTGACAGGGGCAGTAAGTGTGACAGGCATCAATGACAGTGTCAGTGAGAGTGACTGTGATCAGTGACAGTGGCCAGCGAGTGTGTTTGGGATCAGTGACAGGGGCAGTGAGTGTGACTGGGATCAGTGACAGGGACAGTCAGTGTGACTGGGATCAGTGACAGGGACTGTGACTGGGATCTGTAACAGGGACAGTTAGTGTGACTGGGATCAGTGACATGGGCAGTTACTGTGACTGGCATCAGTGACACGGACAGTGAGTGTGACTGGGATCAGTGACGGGGCAGTCAGTGTGACTGGGATCAGTGACACGGGCAGTTAATGTGACTGGGATCAGTGACAGGGACAGTGAGTTGACTGGGACCAGTGACAGGGACAGTAAGTGTGACAAGGATCAGTGACAGATGCAGTTAGTGTGACTTGGATCACTGACAGGGGCAATTTGTGTGACTGGGATCAGTGACAGGGGCAGTTAGTGTGATTGGGATCACTGACAGGGGCAGTTTGTGTGACTGGGATCAGTGACAGGGACAGTCAGTGTGACTGGGATAAGTGACAGGGCAGTGACTGTCACTGGGATCAGTGACAGGGGCAGTGAGTGTTACTGGGGACAGTGACAGGGGCACTTAGTGTGACTGGGATCAGTGACAGGGTCAGTGAGTGTGACTGGGAACTGTGACGGCGCAGTTATGTGACTGGGATCAGTGAAAGGGGCAGTGAGTGTGACTGGGATCAGTGACAGTGTCAGTGAGTGTGAGTGGGATCAGTGACAGGTGCAGTGACTGTGACTGGGATCAGTGACAGGGGCAATGACTGTGACTGGGATCAGTGGCAGGGGCAGTGACTGTGATTGGGATCAATGACAGGGGCAGATAGTGTGACTGGGATCAGTGACAGGGTCAGTGAGTGTGACTGATATCAGTGACTGGGGCAGTGAGTGTGACTGGGATCAGTGACGGGGGCAGTGAGTGTGACTGGGATCAGTGACAGGGACAATGAGTGTGACTGGGATCAGTGACTGGGTCAGTAAGAGTGACTGGGATCAGTGACAGAGACAGTTAGTGCAACTGGGATCAATGACAACGTCAGTGAGTGTGACTGGGATCAGTGAGAGAGGCAGTGACTGAGACTGGGATCAGTGACAGGGCATTGAGTGTGACTTGGATCACTGACAGGGACAGCGAGTGTGACTGGGATCAGTGACAGGTGCAGTGAGTGTGACAAGGATCAGTGACAGATGCAGTTAGTGTGACTGTGATCAGTGATAGGGGCTGTGAGTGTGACTGGGATCATTGACAGGGGCAGTGAGTGTGACTGGGATCATTGACTGGGTCAGTGAGTGTGACTGGGATCAGTGACAGAGACATTTAGTGTGACTGGGATCAGTGACACGGTCAGTGAGTGTGACTGGGATCAGTCAGAGGGACAGTGACTGTGACTGGGATCAGTGACAGGGCAGTGAGTGTGACTGGGATCAGTGACAGGTAGTGTGAGTGTGACTGGGATCAGTGACAGGGTCAGTGAGTGTGACTGGGATAAGTGACAGGGGCAGTGAGTGTGACTGATCAGTGACAGGGACAGTGAGTGTGACTGGGATCAGTGACAGGGGCAGTGATTGTGACTGGGATCATTGACAGGGTCAGTGAGTGTGAGTTGGGATCTGTGACTTGGTTAGTGAGTGTGACTGGAGTCAGTGACAGGGTCAGTGAGTGTGACTGGGATCAGTGACGGGGCAGTGAGTGTGACTGGGATCAGTGAAAGGGGCAGTGAGTGTGAGTGGGATCAGTGACAGGTGCAGTGACTGTGACTGGGATCAGTGACAGGGGCAGTGACTGTGATTGGGATCAGTGACAGGGGCAGATAGTGTGACTGGGGTCTGTGACAGGGTCAGTGAGTGTGAATTGGATCAGTGACTGGGTCAGTGAGTGTGACTGGGATCAGTTGCAGGGTCAGTGAGTGTGACTGGGATCAGTGACTGGGTCAGTGAGTGTGACTGGGATCAGTGACTGGGTCAGTGAGTGTGACTGGGATCAGTGACAGAGACAGTTAGTGCAACTGGGATCAATGACAACGTCAGTGAGTGTGACTGGCATCAGTGAGAGAGGCAGTGACTGAGACTGGGATCAGTGACAGGGCATTGAGTGTGACTTGGATCACTGACAGGGACAGCGAGTGTGACTGGGATCAGTGACAGGTGCAGTGAGTGTGACAAGGATCAGTGACAGATGCAGTTAGTGTGACTGTGATCAGTGATAGGGGCTGTGAGTGTGACTGGGATCATTGACAGGGGCAGTGAGTGTGACTGGGATCATTGACTGGGTCAGTGAGTGTGACTGGGATCAGTGACAGAGACATTTAGTGTGACTGGGATCAGTGACACGGTCAGTGAGTGTGACTGGGATCAGTCAGAGGGACAGTGACTGTGACTGGGATCAGTGACAGGGCAGTGAGTGTGACTGGGATCAGTGACAGGTAGAGTGAGTGTGACTGGGATCAGTGACAGGGGCAGCGAGTGTGACTGGGATAAGTGACAGGGGCAGTGAGTGTGACTGATCAGTGACAGGGACAGTGAGTGTGACTGGGATCAGTGACAGGGGCAGTGATTGTGACTGGGATCATTGACAGGGTCAGTGAGTGTGAGTTGGGATCTGTGACTTGGTTAGTGAGTGTGACTGGAGTCAGTGACAGGGTCAGTGAGTGTGACTGGGATCAGTGACGGGGCAGTGAGTGTGACTGGGATCAGTGACAGGGGCAGTGACTGTGACTGGGATCAGTGACAGGGGCAGTGACTGTGACAAGAATCAGTGACAGGTGCAGTGAGTGTGACTGGGATCAGTGAGAGGGGCAGAGAGTGTGACAGGGATCACTGACAGGGGCAGTGAGTGTGACTGGGATCAGTGACAGGGCAGTGAGTATGACTGGGATCAGTCACAGGGGCAGTAATTGTGACTGGGATCATTGACAGCGGCAGTACGTGTGACTGGGATCGGTGACCGGGGTATTTAGTGTGACAGGGATCAGTGACAGTGTCAATGAGAGTGACTGTGATCAGTGACAGGGGCAGTAAGTGTGACTGGTATCAGTGATAGGGACAGTAAGTGTGACTGGGATCAGTGACAGCATCAGTGAGAGTAACTGCGATCACTGACTGGGCAGTAAGTGTGACTGGGATCAATGACAGGGGCAGTAAGTGTGACTGACATCAATGACAGTGTCAGTGAGAGTGACTGTGATCATGACAGGGACAGTGAGTGTCAGTGGGACCAGTGACATGGACAGCAAGTGTGACTGGACTCAGTGACAGGGGCAGTGAGTGTGACTGGGTTCAGTGACGGGGGCCAGTGAGTGTAACTGGGTTCAGTAACAGGGGCCAGTGAGTGTAACTGGGATCAGTGACAGGGGTAGTGAGTGTGTTTGGAATCAGTGACAGGCGTAGTTAGTGTGACAGGGATCAGTGACAGGGTCAGTGAGAGTGACTGCGATCAGTGACTGGGGCAGTAACTGTGACTGGGATCAGTGACAGGGGCAGTAAGTGTGACAGGCATCAAAGACAGTGTCAGTGAGAGTGACTGTGATCAGTGACAGGGGCAGTGAGTGTGACTGGGATCAGTGACAGGGGCAGTGATTGTGACTTGGTTCAGTGACAGTGGCCAGCGAGTGTGTTTGGGATCAGTGACAGGGGTAGTTAGTGTGACAGGGATCAGTGACAGGGGCAGTGACTGTGAAAATGATCAGTGACAGATGCAGTTAGTGTGACTGGGATCAGTGAAAGGGGCTGTGACTGTGACTGCGATCAGTGACAGGGGCAGGGGGTGACTTGGATCAGTGACAGGGGCAGTAAGTATAACTGGCATCAATGACAGGGTCAGTGAGAGTGACTGTGATCAGTGACAGTGGCAGTGAGTGTGACAAGGATCAGTGATAGATGCAGTTAGTGTGACTTGGATCACTGACAGAGACAGTTAGTGTGACTGGGATCAGTTACAGAGGCAGTGAGTGTGACTGGGATCAGTGACAGGGGCTGTGACTGTGACTGGGATCAGTGACAGGGGCAGTGAGTGTGACTGGGATCAGTGACAGGGACCAGTTAGTGTGACTGGGATCAGTGACAGGGGCAGATAGTGTGACTGGGGTCAGTGACAGAGGCAGCTAGTGTGACTGGGATCAGTGACAGGGTCAGTGACTGTGACTGGGAACAGTGACGGGGCAGTTATGTGACAGGGATCAGTGAAAGGGGCAGTGAGTGTGAGTGGGATCAGTGACAGGTGCAGTGACTGTGACTGGGATCAGTGACAGGGGCAGTGACTGTGATTGGGATCAGTGACAGGGGCAGATAGTGTGACTGGGGTCTGTGACAGGGTCAGTAAGTGTGAATTGGATCAGTGACTGGGTCAGTGAGTGTGACTGGGATCAGTTGCAGGGTCAGTGAGTGTGACTGGGATCAGTGACAGGGGCAGTGAGTGTGACTGGGATCAGTGACAGGGGCAGTCAGTGTGACTGGGATCAGTGACAGGGACAGTCAGTGTGACTGGGATCAGTGACAGTGACTGTGACTGGGATCTGTAACAGGGGCAGTTAGTGTGACTGGGATCAGTGACATGGGCAGTTAGTGTGACTGGGATCAGTGACACGGACAGTGAGTGTGACTGGGATCAGTGACAGGGGCAGTCAGTGTGACTGGGATCAGTGACAAGGGCAGTTAATGTGACTGGGATCAGTGACAGGGACAGTGAGTTGACTGGGACCAGTGACAGGGACAGTAAGTGTGACAAGGATCAGTGACAGATGCAGTTTGTGTGACTGGGGTCAGTGACAGGGGCAGTTAGTGTGACTGGGATCAGTGACAGGATCAGTCACTGTGACTGGGATCAGTGACAGGGGCAGTGAGTGTGACTGGGATCAGTGACAGGGGACAGTTAGTGTGACTGGGATCAGGGACAGTCAGTGTGACTGGGATCAGTGACAGGGACAGTCAGTGTGACTGGGATCAGTGACAGGGACTGTGACTGGGATCTGTAACAGGGACAGTTAGTGTGACTGTGATCAGTGACATGGGCAGTTAGTGCGACTGACATCAGTGACTGGGTCAGTGAGTGTGACTGGGATCAGTGACAGGGTCAGTGAGTGTGCCTGGGATCAGTGACTGGGTCAGTGAGTGTGACTGGGATCAGTGACAGAGACAGTTAGTGTGATCGGGATCAGTGACACGGTCAGTGAGTGTGACTGGGAGCAGTGGGAGAGGCAGTGACTGTGACTGGGATCAGTGACAGGGGCCAGTGAGTGTAACTGGGTTCAGTGACAGGCGCCAGTGAATGTAACTGGGATCAGTGACAGGGGTAGTGAGTGTGTTTTGGATCAGTGACAGGGGTAGTTAGTGTGACAGGGATCAGTGACAGGGTTAGTGAGAGTGACTGCGATCAGTGACAGGGGCAGTAACTGTGACTGGGATCAGTGACAGGGGCAGTAAGTGTGACAGGCATCAATGACAGTGTCAGTGAGAGTGACTGTGATCAGTGACAGTGGCAGTGAGTGTGACTTGGTTCAGTGACAGTGGCCAGCGAGTGTGTTTGGGATCAGTGACAGGGGCAGTGAGTGTGACTGGGATCAGTGACAGGGACAGTCAGTGTGACTGGGATCAGTGACAGGGGCAGTGAGTGTGACTGGGATCAGTGACAGGGGACAGTTGGTGTGACTGGGATCAGGGACAGTCAGTGTGACTGGGATCAGTGACAGGGACTGTGACTGGGATCAGTGACATGGGCAGTTAGTGCCACTGACATCAGTGACACGGACAGTGAGTGTGACTGGGATCAGTGACGGGGCAGTCAGTGTGACTGGGATCAGTGACACGGGCAGTTAATGTGACTGGGATCAGTGACAGGGACATTGAGTTGACTGGGACCAGTGACAGGGACAGTAAGTGTGACAAGGATCAGTGACAGATGCAGTTAGTGTGACTTGGATCACTGACAGGGGCAATTTGTGTGACTGGGATCAGTGACAGGGGCAGTTAGTGTGATTGGGATCACTGACAGGGGCAGTTTGTGTGACTGGGATCAGTGACAGGGGCAGTTAGTGTGACTGGGATCAGTGACAGGGACAGTCACTGTGAGAGGGATCAGTGACAGGGGCAGTGAGTGTGACTGGGATCAGTGACAGGGACAGTGAGTGTGACTGGGATCAGTGACAGAGACAGTCAGTGTGACTGGGATAAGTGACAGGGCAGTGACTGTGACTGGGATCAGTGATAGGGGCAGTGAGTGTGACTGGGGACAGTGACAGGGGCAGTTAGTGTGACTGGGATCAGTGACAGGAGCAGTTAGTGTGACTGGGATCAGTGACAGGGTCAGTGAGGGTGACTGGGAACGTTGACAGCGCAGTTATGTGACTGGGATCAGTGAAAGGGGCAGTGAGTGTGACTGGGATCAGTGACAGCGTCAGTGAGTGTGAGTGGGATCAGGGCCAGGTGCAGTGACTGTGACTGGGGTCAGTGACAGGGGCAGTGACTGTGACTGGGATCAGTGGCAGGGGCAGTGACTGTGATTGGGATCAGTGACAGGGGCAGATAGTGTGATTGGGTTCAGTGACAGGGTCAGTGAGTGTGACTGAGATCAGTGACTGGGACAGTGAGTGTGACTGGGATCAGTGACAGGGTCAGTGAGTGTGCCTGGGATCAGTAACTGGGCCAGTGAGTGTGATGGGATCAGTGACAGAGACAGTTAGTGTGACTGGGATCAGTGGGACGGTCAGTGAGTGTGACTGGGATCAGTGGGAGAGGCAGTGACTGTGACTGGGATCAGTGACAGGGGCCAGTGAGTGTAACTGGGTTCAGTGACAGGCGCCAGTGAATGTAACTGGGATCAGTAACAGGGATAGTGAGTGTGTTTGGGATCAGTGACAGGGGTAGTTAGTGTGACAGGGATCAGTGACAGGGTCAGTGAGAGTGACTGTGATCAGTGACAGGGGCAGTAACTGTGACTGGGATCAGTGACAGGGGCAGTAAGTGTGACAGGCATCAATGACAGTGTCAGTGAGAGTGACTGTGATCAGTGACAGGGGCAGTGAGTGTGACTGGGATCAGTGACAGGGGCAGTGAGTGTGACTTGGTTCAGTGACAGTGCCCAGCGAGTTTGTTTGGGATCAGTGACAGGGGTAGTTAGTGTGACAGGGATCAGTGACAGGGACAGTGAGTGTGACTGGGATCAGTGACAGGGACAGTCAATGTGCCTGGGATCAGTGACAGGGACAGTTACTGTGACTGGGATCAGTAACAGGGGCAGTTATTGTGACTGGGATCAGTGACAGGGACAGTGACTGGGATCAGTGACAGGGGTAGTCAGTGTGACTGGGATCAGTGACAAGGGCATTTAATGTGACTGGGATCAGTGACAGGGACAGTGAGTTGACTTGGACCAGTGACAGGGACAGTAGGTTTGACAAGGATCAGTGACAGATGCAGTTAGTGTGACTTGGATCACTGACAGGGGCAGTGTGTGTGACTGGGATCAGTGACAGGGGCAGTTAGTGTGACTGGGATCAGTGACAGGGACAGTCACTGTGAGTGGGATCAGTGACAGGTGCATTGGGAGTGACTGGGATCAGTGACAGGAACAGTGAGTGTGACTGGTATCAGTGACAGGGACAGTCAGTGTGACGGGGATAAGTGACAGGGGCAGTGACTGTGACTGGGATCCGTGACAGGGGCAGTGAGTGTGACTGGGGACAGTGACAGGGGCAGTTTGAGTGACTGGGGTCAGTGACAGGGGCAGTTAGTGTGACTGGGATCAGTGACAGTGTCTGTGAGTGTGACTGGGAACACTGACTGGGCAGTTATGTGACTGGGATCAGTGAAAGGGGCAGTGAGTGTGACTGGGATCAGTGACAGCTTCAGTGAGTGTGAGTGGGATCAGTGACAGGTGCAGTGACTGTGTCTGGGTTCAGTGATAGGGTCAGTGACTGTGATTGAGGTCAGTGACAGGGGCAGATACTGTGACTGGGATCAGTGACAGGGTCAGTGAGTGTGACTGAGATCAGTGACTGGGTCAGTGAGTGTGACTGGGATCAGTGACAGGGTCAGTGAGTACGACTGGGATCAGTGACAGAGACAGTTAGTGTGACTGGGATCAGTTACACGGTCAGTGAGTGTGACTGGAATCAGTGGGAGAGGCAGTGACTGTGACTGGGATCAGTGACATAGCAGTGAGTGTGACTGGGATCAGTGATAGGGGCAGTGAGTGTGACAAAAATCAGTGACAGATGCAGTTAGTGTGACTTGGATCACTGACAGGGACAGCGAGTGTGACTGGGATCAGTGACAGGGGCAGTGAGTGTGACAAGGATCAGTGAAAGATGCAGTTAGTGTGACTGGGATCAGTGATAGGGTCAGTGAGTGTGAATGGGATCAGTGACAGGGGCAGTGAGTGTAACTGGGATCAGTGACTGGGTCAGTGAGTGTGACTGGGATCAGTGACAGGGGCAGTAAGTGTTACTGGCATCAATGACAGGGTCAGTGAGAGTGACTGTGATCAGTGACAGGGGCAGTGAGTGTGACTGGGATCAGTGACAGGGGCAGTAAGTGTGACTGGCGCCAATGACAGTATCGGGGAGAGTGACTGTGATCAGTGACAGGGACAGTGAGTGTGACTGGGATCAGTGACAGAGACAGTGAGCGTGACTGTGATCAGTGACTGGGTCAGTATGTGTGACTGGGTTCAGTGACAGGCGAAGTTAGTGTGACTGGGATCAGTGATAGGGTCAGTGAGTGAGACTAGGATCAGTGACAGGGGCAGTGAGTGTTGCTGGGATCAGTGATAGGGGCAGCGAGTGTGACTGGGTTCAGTGACAGGGGCCAGTGAGTGTGACTGGGATCAGAGACAGTGAGTGTTACTAGGATCAGTGACAGGGGCAGTGAGTGTGACTGGGGTCAGTGACAGGGGTAGTGAGTGTGACTGGAATCAGTGACAGGGGCAGTTAGTGTGACTGGGGTCAGTGACAGAGGCAGTTAGTGTGTCTGGGAACAGTGACGGAGGCAGTGAGTGTGACTGGGATAAGTGACAGGGCAGTGAGTGTGACTGTGATCAGTGACAGGGGCAGTGATTGTGACTGTGATCAGTGACAGGGGCAGTGAGTGTGACTGGGATCAGTGACAGGGGCAGTGAGTGTGACTGTGATCAGTGACAGTGACAGTGAGTGTGACTAGGATCAGTGACAGGGGCAGTGATTGTGACTGGGATCAGTGACAGGGACAGTTAGTGTGACTGGGATCAGTGGCAGGGCAGTAAGTGTGACTGGGATCAGTGACAGGGGCACAGAGTGTGACGGGGAACAGTGACAGGGGCAGTGAGTGTGACTGGGATCAGTGAGAGGGGCAGTAAGTGTGACTGGGATCATTGACAGCGGCAGTACGTGTGACTGGGATCAGTGACAGGGGTAGTTAGTGTGACAGGGATCAGTGACAGGGTCAGTGAGAGTGACTGGGATCAGTGACAGGGACAGTGAGTGTGACTGGGATCAGTGACAGGGGACAGTTAGTGTGACTGGGATCAGTGACAGGGACAGTCAATGTGCCTGGGATCAGTGACAGGGACAGTTACTGTGACTGGGATCAGTAACAGGGGCAGTTAATGTGACTGGGATCAGTGACATGGGCAGTTAGTGTGACTGGGATCAGTGACAGGGGCAGTCAGTGTGACTGGGATCAGTGACAAGGGCATTTAATGTGACTGGGATCAGTGACAGGGACAGTGAGTTGACTGGGACCAGTGACAGATGCAGTTAGTGTGACTTGGATCACTGACAGGGGCAGTGTGTGTGACTGTGATCAGTGACAGGGGCAGTTAGTGTGACTGGGATCAGTGACAGGACAGTCACTGTGAGTGGGATCAGTGACAGGTGCATTGAGTGTGACTGGGATCAGTGACAGGAACAGTGAGTGTGACTAGTATCAGTGACAGGGACAGTCAGTGTGATGGGGATAAGTGACAGGGGCAGTGACTGTGACTGGGATCCATGACAGGGGCAGTGAGTGTGACTGGGGACAGTGACAGGGGCAGTTAGTGTGACTGGGATCCGTGACAGGGGCAGTTAGTGTGACTTGGATCAGTGACAGGGTCTGTGAGCGTGATTGGGAACACTGACTGGACAGTGATGTGACTGGGATCAGTGAAAGGGGCAGTGAGTGTGACTGGGATCAGTGACAGCTTCAGTGAGTGTGAGTGGGATCAGTGACAGGGGCAGTGACTGTGACTGGGATCAGTGATAGGGGCTGTGACTGTGATTGAGGTCAGTGACAGGGGCAGATACTGTGACTGGGATCAGTGACAGGGTCAGTGAGTGTGACTGGGATCAGTGACAGGGTCAGTGAGTGTGACTGGGATCAGTGACAGAGACAGTTCGTGTGACTGGGATCGGTGACACGGTCAGTGAGTGTGACTGGAATCACTGGGAGAGGCAGTGACTGTGACTGGGATCAGTGACAGGGCAGTGTGTGTGACTGGGATCAGTGATAGGGGCAGTGAGTGTGACAAAAATCAGTGACAGATGCAGTTAGTGTGACTTGGATCACTGACAGGGACAGTGAGTGTGACTGGAATCAGTGACAGAGGCAGTGAGTGTGACAAGGATCAATGACAGATGCAGTTAGTGTGACTGGGATCAGTTATAGGGTCAGTGAGTGTGACTGGGATCAGTGACAGGGGCTGTGAGTGTGACTGGGATCAGTGACTGGGTCAGTGAGTGTGACTGGGATCACTGACAGATACAGTGAGTGTGACTGGGATCAGTGAGAGTGGCAGTGACTGTGACTGGGATCAGTGACAGGGCAGTGAGTGTGACTGGGATCAGTGACAGGGGCAGTGAGTTTGACTGGGATCAGTGACGGGGCAGTGAGTGTGACTGTGATCAGTGACAGGGACAGTGAGTATGACTGGGATTAGTGACTGGGTCAGTGAGTGTGACTGGGATCAGTGACAGGGGCAGTGAGTGTGACAAGGATCAGTGACAGATGTAGCTAGTGTGACTGTGATCAGTGGTAGGGGCAGTGAGTGTGACTGGAATCAGTGACAGGGGCAGTGAGTGTGACTGGGATCAGTGAATGGGGCAGTGATTGTGACTGGGATCAGTGACTGGGTCAGTGAGTGTGTGTTGGGATCAGTGACTGGGTCAGTGAGTGTGACTGGGATCAGTGACAGGGGCAGTGAGTGTGACAAGGATCAGTGACAGATGCAGTTAGTGTGACTGTGATCAGTGATAGGGGCAGTGAGTGTGACTGGGATCAGTGACAGGGGCAGTGAGTGTGACTGGGATCAGTGATAGGGGCAGTGAGTGTGACTGGGATCAGTGACTGGGTCAGTGAGTGTGACTGGGATCAGTGACACTGTCAGTGAGTGTGACTGGGATCAGTGAGAGGGGCAGTGACTGTGACTGGGATCAGTGACAGGGCAGTGAGTGTGGCTGGGATTAGTGTCAGGGGCAGTGAGTGTGACTGGGATCAGTGACACGGGCAGTGAGTGTGACTGGGATCAGTGACACGGGCAGTGAGCCTGACTGTGATCAGTGACAGGGACAATGAGTGTGACTGGGATCAGTGACAGGGTCAGTGAGTGTGAGTTGGGATCAGTGACTGGGTCAGTGAGTGTGACTGGGATCAGTGACAGGGGCAGTAAGTGTGACTGGCATCAATGACAGGGTCAGTGAGAGTGACTGTGATCAGTGACAGGGGCAGTGAGTGCTAGTGGGATCAGTGACCGGGTCAGTGAGTGTGACTGGGATCAGTGACAGGGGCAGTAAGTATGACTGGCATCAATGACATGGTCAGTGAGAGTGACTGTGATCAGTGACAGGGACAGTGAGTGTGACTGGGATCAGTGACAGAGACAGTGAGTGTGACTGTGATCAGTGACTGGGTCAGTATGTGTGACTGGGTTCAGTGACAGGCGAAGTTAGTGTGACTGGGATCAGTGATAGTGTCAGTGAGTGAGTCTAGGATCAGTGACAGGGGCAGCGAGTGTGACTGGGTTCAGTGACAGGGGCCAGTGAGTGTGACTGGGATCAGAGACAGTGAGTGTGACTAGGATCAGTGACAGGGGCAGTGAGTGTGACTGGGGTCACTGACAGGGGTAGTGAGTGTGACTGGAATCAGTGACAGGGGCAGTTAGTGTGACTGGGGTCAGTGACAGAGGCAGTTAGTGTGTCTGGGAACAGTGACGGAGGCAGTGAGTGTGACTGGGATAAGTGACAGGGCAGTGAGTGTGACTGGGTTCATTGACAGCGGCAGTACGTGTGACTGGGATCAGTGACAGGGGTAGTTAGTGTGACAGGGATCAGTGACAGGGTCAGTGAGAGTGACTGGGATCAGTGACAGGGACAGTGAGTGTGACTGGGATCAGTGACAGGGGACAGTTAGTGTGACTGGGATCAGTGACAGGGACAGTCAATGTGCCTGGGATCAGTGACAGGGACAGTTACTGTGACTGGGATCAGTAACAGGGGCAGTTAATGTGACTGGGATCAGTGACATGGGCAGTTAGTGTGACTGGGATCAGTGACAGGGACAGTGACTGGGATCAGTGACAGGGGCAGTCAGTGTGACTGGGATCAGTGACAAGGGCATTTAATGTGACTGGGATCAGTGACAGGGACAGTGAGTTGACTGGGACCAGTGACAGGGACTGTAAGTGTGACAAGGATCAGTGACAGATGCAGTTAGTGTGACTTGGATCACTGACAGGGGCAGTGTGTGTGACTGGGATCAGTGATAGGGTCAGTGAGTGTGACTGGGATCAGTGACAGGGGCAGTGAGTGTTACTGGGATCAGTGACAGGGACAGTCACTGTGAGTGGGATCAGTGACAGGTGCATTGAGTGTGACTGGGATCAGTGACAGGAACAGTGAGTGTGACTGGTATCAGTGACAGGGACAGTCAGTGTGATGGGGATAAGTGACAGGGGCAGTTAGTGTGACTGGGATCAGTGACAGGGGCAGTGAGTGTGACTGGAATCAGTGGGAGAGGCAGTGACTGTGACTGGGATCAGTGACAGGGCAGTGTGTGTGACTGGGATCAGTGATAGGGGCAGTGAGTGTGACAAAAATCAGTGACAGATGCAGTTAGTGTGACTTGAATCACTGACAGGGACAGTGAGTGTGACTGGGATCAGTGACAGGGGCAGTGAGTGTGACAAGGATCAATGACAGATGCAGTTAGTGTGACTGGGATCAGTGATAGGGTCAGTGAGTGTGACTGGGATCAGTGACAGGGGCAGTGAGTGTGACTGGGATCAGTGACTGGGTCAGTGAGTGTGACTGGGATCACTGACAGATACAGTGAGTGTGACTGGGATCAGTGAGAGTGGCAGTGACTGTGACTGGGATCAGTGACAGGGCAGTGAGTGTGACTGGGATCAGTGACAGGGGCAGTGAGTGTGACTGGGATCAGTGACACGGGCAGTGAGTGTGACTGTGATCAGTGACAGGGACAGTGAGTATGACTGGGATTAGTGACTGAGTCAGTGAGTGTGACTGGGATCAGTGACAGGGGCAGTGAGTGTGACAAGGATCAGTGACAGATGTAGCTAGTGTGACTGTGATCAGTGGTAGGGGCAGTGAGTGTGACTGGAATCAGTGACAGGGGCAGTGAGTGTGACTGGGATCAGTGAATGGGGCAGTGATTGTGACTGGGATCAGTGACTGGGTCAGTGAGTGTGTGTTGGGATCAGTGACTGGGTCAGTGAGTGTGACTGGGATCAGTGACAGGGGCAGTGAGTGTGACAAGGATCAGTGACAGATGCAGGTAGTGTGACTGTGATCAGTGATAGGGGCAGTGAGTGTGACTGGGATCAGTGACAGGGGCAGTGAGTGTGACTGGGATCAGTGATAGGGGCAGTGAGTGTGACTGGGATCAGTGACTGGGTCAGTGAGTTGTGACTGGGATCAGTGACACTGTCAGTGAGTGTGACTGGGATCAGTGAGAGGGGCAGTGACTGTGACTGGGATCAGTGACAGGGCAGTGAGTGTGGCTGGGATCAGTGTCAGGGGCAGTGAGTGTGACTGGGATCAGTGACACGGGGAGTGAGTGTGACTGGGATCAGTGACACGGGCAGTGAGTGTGACTGTGATCAGTGACAGGGACAGTGAGTGTGACTGGGATCAGTGACAGGGTCAGTGAGTGTGAGATGGGATCAGTGACTGGGTCAGTGAGTGTGACTGGGATCAGTGACAGGGGCAGTAAGTGTGACTGGCATCAATGACAGGGTCAGTGAGAGTGACTGTGATCAGTGACAGGGGCAGTGAGTGCTACTGGGATCAGTGACCGGGTCAGTGAGTGTGACTGGGATCAGTGACAGGGGCAGTAAGTATGACTGGCATCAATGACATGGTCAGTGAGAGTGACTGTGATCAGTGACAGGGACAGTGAGTGTGACAAGGATCAGTGACAGATGTAGCTAGTGTGACTGTGATCAGTGGTAGGGGCAGTGAGTGTGACTGGAATCAGTGACAGGGGCAGTGAGTGTGACTGGGATCAGTGAATGGGGCAGTGATTGTGACTGGGATCAGTGACTGGGTCAGTGAGTGTGTGTTGGGATCAGTGACTGGGTCAGTGAGTGTGACTGGGATCAGTGACAGGGGCAGTGAGTGTGACAAGGATCAGTGACAGATGCAGGTAGTGTGACTGTGATCAGTGATAGGGGCAGTGAGTGTGACTGGGATCAGTGACAGGGGCAGTGAGTGTGACTGGGATCAGTGATAGGGGCAGTGAGTGTGACTGGGATCAGTGACTGGGTCAGTGAGTTGTGACTGGGATCAGTGACACTGTCAGTGAGTGTGACTGGGATCAGTGAGAGGGGCAGTGACTGTGACTGGGATCAGTGACAGGGCAGTGAGTGTGGCTGGGATCAGTGTCAGGGGCAGTGAGTGTGACTGGGATCAGTGACACGGGGAGTGAGTGTGACTGGGATCAGTGACACGGGCAGTGAGTGTGACTGTGATCAGTGACAGGGACAGTGAGTGTGACTGGGATCAGTGACAGGGTCAGTGAGTGTGAGATGGGATCAGTGACTGGGTCAGTGAGTGTGACTGGGATCAGTGACAGGGGCAGTAAGTGTGACTGGCATCAATGACAGGGTCAGTGAGAGTGACTGTGATCAGTGACAGGGGCAGTGAGTGCTACTGGGATCAGTGACCGGGTCAGTGAGTGTGACTGGGATCAGTGACAGGGGCAGTAAGTATGACTGGCATCAATGACATGGTCAGTGAGAGTGACTGTGATCAGTGACAGGGACAGTGAGTGTGACTGGGATCAGTGACAGAGACAGTGAGTGTGACTGTGATCAGTAACTGGGTCAGTATGTGTGACTGGGTTCAGTGACAGGCGAAGTTAGTGTGACAGGGAACAGTGACAGGGGCAGTGAGTGTGACTGGGATCAGTGACAGGGGCAGTGTGTGTGACTGGGATCATTGACAGTGACAGTGACTGTGACTGGGATCAGTGACGGGGCAGAGAGTGTGACTGGGATCAGTGATGGGGCAGAGAGTGTGACAGGGATCAGTCACAGGGGCAGTAAGTGTGACTGGGATCATTGACAGCGGCAGTACGTGTGACTGGGATCAGTGACAGGGCTAGTTAGTGTGACAGGGATCAGTGACAGGGTCAGTGATAGTGACTGCGATCAGTGACAGGGGCAGTAAATGTGACTGGGATCAGTGACAGGGGCAGTTTGTGTGACTGGGATCAGTGACAGGGTCAGTGTGTGTGACTGGGATCATTGACAGGGGCAGTGAATGTGACTGGGATCAGTGACAGGGGCAGTGAGTGTGACTGGGATCAGTGATGGGGCAGAGAGTGTGACTGGGATCAGTGACAGGGGCAGTGAATGTGACTGGGTTCAGTGACAGGGGCAGTGAGTGTGACTGGGATCAGTGACAGGGGCAGTGAGTGTGACTGGGATCAGTGACAGGGACAGTGACTGTGACTGGGATCAGTGACGGGGCAGAGAGTGTGACTGGGATCAGTGACAGGGGCAGTGAGTGTGACTGGGATCAGTGACAGGGGCAGTGTGTGTGACTGGGATCAGTGACAGGGGCAGTGAGTGTGACTGGGATCAGTGACAGGGACAGTGACTGTGACTGGGATCAGTGACGGGGCAGAGAGTGTGACTGGGATCAGTGACAGGGGCAGTGAGTGTGACTGGGATCAGTGACAGGGGCAGTGTGTGTGACTGGGATCAGTGACAGGGACAGTGACTGTGACTGGGATCAGTGACGGGGCAGAGAGTGTGACTGGGATCAGTGACGGGGCAGAGAGTGTGACTGGGATCAGTGACAGGGGCAGTGAGTGTGACTGGGATCAGTGACAGGGGCAATGAGTGTGACTGGGATCAGTGACAGGGACAGTGACTGTGACTGGGATCAGTGACGGGGCAGAGAGTGTGACTGGAATCAGTGACAGGGTCAGTGTGTGTGACTGGGATCAGTGACAGGGACAGTGACTGTGACTGGGATCAGTGCTGGGACAGTAACTGTGACTGGGATCAGTGACGGGGCAGAGAGTGTGACTGGGATCAGTGACAGGGACAGTGACTGTGACTGGGATCAGTGTCGGGGCAGAGAGTGTGACTGGGATCAGTGACGGGGCAGAGAGTGTGACTGGAATCAGTGACCGGGGCAGTGAGTGTGACTGGGATCAGTGACAGGGGCACTTCATGGTTTGATGGTCAGTTGGCAGTGCGAGAGGCTGTGCAGATCTTCCTATTTAGCAGGATCATGACGCAAGTCTATGTAAAAACAGACTCCACAAGGCATCAGCATCCGCCTGGCACTGTAACTCTGTTGATCCATATTAAACCCAGTCATAAATATTTCCCGAGCGAGTGCAGTGTTTGCCAGCTTGGGGACGTGCGTCTCATTCTTCTGTGTCACTTTAAGTGCCGCTGATTTGTTTTCGGCCTGGACCACCTTAAAAGTCTGACGAAAGCATCTCCAGGACAACAGCTTTCCGCTCCAAGGACGGGGCTAGAAAACACACACAGGCACCGAGCTTCCCTTCAGTACCACCTTCTCCTGGACAGATCCCTGCCGCTCAGTCAGACACTCCCTGCCGGCAACTCGTCCCAGCTCCACGAATCCCCACAAGGTGCAGCCAGGGAGCCAGTCCCGGGCTCGGAATCTAACATCTGGAGCAAGAAAGAGAGAGGGGGGAGTGGATCCGGATCAGCAGCCTGGCCCCATTTGGAGAGTTGCCCCAGAGCCGAATCCTGTCCCTGCCGCCTGCTCCAATCTGGGTGACATTCCTCCAGCCGCCCACAGAGCCCGAGGGAGAGACCAGAAAGCGAGTTTCAACCCCCACTCAACTGCCAGCACCATCACCATCAGCAGCACTCTCTCGTTCTCCTAAACTCCAGCACTGGTGAGTGTATCTCTTACTGCTATATCTACACAGTTCTGCCCAGTGCAGAATAGAATCACCCCCCCCCCCCCCCCTCCTCTCATCTCACACTGCGAGAGCCTGGAGTCGCCCTTTGGGATCCAACCTCCTGTTGCTCCCAGCTGAATCATCATTGCCAACAGCAAAAGTGGGCACACTCTCAACAGGGACACCGCTCCCCTGGAACTGACGGCGTAAGAGCTACCCGGGGAAGTCAGATAATGTAACAAGTTTAAACTGGGACAGCCATACAACTGTTACCCACCCGGAACCCTCTCTCTATCAAACATGTACAATATTGCTGTTGAGGCAATCTTCGTTATTAATAAGACGCCCCGGCACCGGTGGCTCTCCACCAGCGTAGAGAGGGAGCGGTTGCTATTATTCCTAATATCAAGCCGAATCAGGGAAACAGAGTCTTGTCCGCTCCCGCTTTGTTTATTGAATCTTTCCCATCGGACTTTTTAAATGGGCGCTGGGTTCAAAAAGAGTGACTTGGATTGTATATCATTGGCCACCCGTGCTGCGATGTACATGACAGTGTAGCTCTGCCTTGTATCATTCCTGTCCAGACACCACAGCCTGGCGCATTGCCACCAGCCGAGGAACAACCACGCTGCACAAATCACACCGAGCGCTTTGCTTACCGACAGAGGGAGAACATCTGTACAACATACACATGAATCTACGCACTCAGTACCTGTCTCCGTACAGGCATTGGCCCTTGTGAGCAATTCTCATTCGGAAAAGCCCAGCCAGCCAGTGTGCCGAGGTTTCCCCCAGTGTCAGCTTGTTGTTAGCGGCGGGGAGAGATTATTTTCCATTAATGAATGGACCAGCTCGCCTCCGGCATGTGGCTGCCCGGGCTGTTTACTACAGTCCTAAACCACTGGGGAATATTGATGTTTTTAAAAAAAAACATTCAGACCCACCTTGTCCTAGGCAAGCCTGCAGGGAAGTTGAAGCTTTGAGGAGAGGGTTGGAGAGAGGGGGGTGGGGGGATTGATTCCAAACGGGAACCTAACCCCCATCTTGGTCCAGTGATTCACGGAAACGAAGGCGCACATTTCAATGTGATCACAACAATCGATTGAAATCGATTCCCTCCAGCTCGTTGTATGTATCCTGCTCCTCTCCGGGTGACCCGCATTTTTTGTTTATTAGAAGCGAGCTCCTGGTGCATTCACTCCGGCAGGGAGAACGCAACCAGCCCCCTCTGTCCTCACCAGCTCCAGAATTCATTAATACCATCAACAATACCAACAACAAGACCCAGAATGTGTCTTGGGGGTGGCAACATTAGGGGTTAAAATCTGTCCACGGGACAGGGTGGAGATTAATGGCTGTTTTCTTTTTGTTTACACCGCTATCGCAATCCTGTTAACTGGGGAGGGAGTGTGAGGGGTAGGTCACATTGTTTAATATGCCATATTATTAAACTGACTGCTGTACGCTCTGTCTGACAGGCAGCGCCCAGCACAATTGATGGACTTGACCTGCGGTCAGCTCAATAGATGGGTTTGTGCGTCAGGAGTGGAACACACTCTGTCAACAGAGCTGTTTTTAGTGCATATGTTTTACATCATTGGGAGCTGGAATATCAATTAGATCATGTCTGTTCGCCACCTCTTTAGCATCTCCCTGCTTTTGCTCCATATTCCTCCAGACGAACAGCAATCTCCAGTCTTGAACGCTTCAATTGTCATTACATCCTTCCGGGGGTGGGGGGCGGTGTAGGGGAGCAAATTCCAGCTTCTGCAACCTTTTTGATTGTAAAATAAAACCTACTTCCACATTTTGCCATATTTTAAGCGCACCCCTCCCCCCCCCCCCCCCCCCCGCCTCCCCCGCCCCCACGGCAGTTCATTTTGTGTTTTTTTTAAGCGTCGATGTTGATTTTCTCTCTGTTTATTTCCATATGTTAATGATTTTTTATTTGTTTGGAGGGGTTGACAAGCTAAGGGGTTTCCTGCAGCTCTTTGACCCAGAGGCTGCTGATCCCAGTCAATAGGCAGCCAGCTGTTATCATCTGGAATGTATTGCTTGGGAAGGCAGGTGGAAGCAAATGCAATAGGAACTTTCAAAAGGCAGTGTGATATACACTGGCAAAAGGGGGAGGGAGAATAATTTTGGGGCTATGGGGAACAAGTAGGAAGTTGAGACTGTGACTCTTACAAAGACCTAGCCAGCACAGGCACATTGGGTGAATGGGCCTTCTTTGACAATTCTTTAAGACTTGCTTTTATTTTCATTTCATTTCATTTTTGAAACAGATGCGAAGCCTGAGTTCAGTTACAGGCATAACTAGGATGGGTCGAATGGCTGAATGTTGCTGAATAGATAACTGTTAATATAGAACAATTTCAATTACTGCCGCTTTTAGGACACAGTATAATGATGTAGGAAGCATAGTTGTTTTTAAGGTAAAATAATGAGCATGTTTTTTAAAATAAATTTAGAACACCCAATTATTTTTTCCCCCAATTACAGGGCAATTTAGCTTGGGCAATCCACCTACCCTGCACATAGAATCATAGAATCATAGAATTTACAGTGCAGAAGGAGGCCATTCGGCCCATCGAGTCTGCACCGGCTCTTGGAAATCTTTGGGTTGTGGGGGTGTGACCCACGTAGACATGGGAAGAATATGCAAACTCCACACGTACAGTGACCTGGGGCCGGTATCGAACCCGTGTCCTCAGCGCTGTGAGGAAGTAGTGCTAACCACTGCACCACTACGCCAGCCTTATAATGATGTGGAGATGCCGAGGAAGGAGCAGCGCTCCGAAAGCTAGTGACATTGAAACAAACCTTTTGGACTTTAACCTGGTGTTGTAAGACTTCTTACCAAGCCTTATAATGAGCATGCTATTATTATACCGAGGAATGTAGGAACAGGAGGTGGCCATTTGGCCCTTCAAACCTGCTCCACCATTCAACCTGATCAGGTTGTGGTCTCAGCTCTACTTTCCTGTCTGCGCCCCCCCCCCCCCCCCCCAACCTTTCACTCCCTTGCCTAACAAAAATCTGTCTAACTCTGCCGTGAATAAATTCAATGACCCAGCCCCCACTGCTTTCCATGGTGGAGAATTCTACGCAACTACGACTCTTTGGGAGAATACATTTCTCCTCATCTCTGTCTTAAAAGGGAGACCTCTTATTTTTAAACAATGTCTCCTAGTTTTAGTCTTCACCCACAACAGGGGACATCTCCTCCGGGTTTCCAACCAATCAAGTCTCCTCAGAACTTTGTACTTTAAGGACAAACTTTAATTAATCTTACAAATACCAAGAACAGAGTGCAACTCTTTCGGATGAGAATTTCTCACACAGCTATTTCAGAGTGTGGAGCCAGACAATTTTAATGATGAGTTAACAATGAAAGGCAAGCCCAAAACACAGCATTCTCCAAGACTAACATGATTGAAATCTATACAAATGTTACTGTTCAAATTATAACCCAGGACAATTTAATCTCAGGTAAATTCAAAGGTTGCAGGGATGGTCACCATTCTACCTGACTTTTTTTTCTCTTTGGCAAGTAGAAATTAAATAAATATGCTCCTTAAAGACTTCTCAAAGATGGGAACATTTTCATATTGTAGGTTATGGTGCTGGTGGATTTACAGCACTGATTGGTTGCTCTTTATCTTTGGATCTGACTCCTCCAATGGATGAAAATACAAGCAGAGAGCACAAGCAGGCAGTGTGAGTATATAAATCACATCTTCTGAAGCTTAAGATGCAGTGGATGGCAACAGAAAGTGTTCTACAGAAAGATGCCTTTCATTTCTCCCTGATAACTTTTTTTTTCAAATTACAATGGGATGTCAAGGGCAACTAGCTGGTAACATTTTTCTCAGATACTCAAATGGCATTTGTTCTCGAAAAGGTAATCTCAATTGTGACATTTTAGGCCGTATTTATTAAATTAGTTTATGAAGTCAGCCACTGTATGTTAAGTTTCAACAGGGCAGCATGGTGACACAGTGGTTAGAACTGTTGCCTCACAGCACCAGGGATCCGGGTTTGATTCCAGCCTTGGTTGACTGTCTGTGTGGAGTTTGCATGTTCTCCCCGTGTCTGAGTAGGTTGCCTCAGGTGCTCCGGTTTCCTACCCACAGTCCAAAGATGTGCAGATTAGGTGGATTGGCGATGCTAAATTGCCCCTAGGTGGGGTTACAGGGCTAGGTGGGGGTTTGGGCCCATAGGGTGCTCTTGCAGAGTGTCGGGGCAGACTCGATGGGCTGAATGGCCAACGTCTGTTGGGATTCTATGGTTTCCTTCTATGGAATTAATTATTCCATTTTAATTCATGATCATTTGAGCGAAACTTTCTATATTCATCCAGAAAATAGTATCATGATAGCAGAAATCAAGTGACAACCAGATCGTGACTAATGCCAGAAAGCACTTCTTTAAGCAAATAATTAACAACAACTGGAAAGGACTCTGCGTAAGGTTCTGGAAATTGTACAGTTAAATAGCCGAGGAATGTTTATCCTTTATATTTGGTGTCTTCGATTGTTGTAGTTTGGCAGGTCCTTTTCATCTTAAATGTTTGCTGTCCTCCCCCTGAGGCTCAAACCTCAGCTTTCACATGGCTAAAAACAATGGTGCAAAATAAAGCCATTGTGTGAAAAACAGGGGAGTCAGAACACAAATTCAATCAAGGAAAAATACAACAATAAAATGAAAGTTCTTCAAAAAGAACTTTTTGGGGTCACAAAGGGCTTCTCTTCTCTGGGAATTATGGACGAAAGTCTCTTCAACTGTAACTGTCTATGAAGTTAGATTATCAGATCCAACCCGCCCTCATGAACAAGGACCCATAGCGTCTTACTCAGGATGGATGATGTTTGGGATTTGAGGAAGAAAGGGGATGCTTTCCTGAGGTTGTGCTGGAGGTATACCATAGGGGAGAGTAGAGAAACATTTACTCTGCAGCCAACTCTATTGCAATAAAAGTAAAATACTACAGATGCTGGGAATCTGAAATGAAAACAGGAAATGCTGGAAGGACTGAACATGTCTGGCGGCATCTGTGGAGAAAAAACAGAGTTAACATTTGGTGTCTGTATGGATGTGAAGGAGAGTCATACACACTCAAAACGTTGGGATGAATTTTCCAAGGCTTCCGCCGATGTGATCTTCTGGTCCCGCTGAAAGTGACCGGCCATGATGGGTTCCCTGGTGTTGGGAATGGCGAGCCACGTAAGACACTGTAGATATCAGTGGGACTGAAAGACCCCCCCCCCCGCAGCATGGTAAGATGCCTCTGCCGCTGGAAAACCCGCCATAGGGAGGGGGTGGAAAATCCCACCCCATCCGTTAAACCCTGTTTCTCTCTCCACAGATGCTGCCAGAGCTGCTGAGAGTTTCCAGCATTTTCAGTTTTCATTCCTAACTCTACCGCGTTCAACTTGGAAATAATTAATGTTGACACCTGGTGCTCAAAATGAGAAAGTATTTCATTACTTGAAGATAAGTTTTCAATTCATCTTGATCACGCACCTCTGGTCTTTACTCCATCTGGATTACTATGAGGCAATTTATTTTGAGTGCTTTTGAAGAATATTTCCATAGTATTGTTTTGAGATGCAGGGAGCAGGAATATATTGCAGGAACTCCCCAACACTCCTGAGGGGTGATCTGTATCCCTGCTCCTAGCTCGACTAGACTGTAGCGGTTCAAGAAGGTGCAAGGATAATTATGGATGGGCAACAACAGCTGGTCTAGCCAAAGACGTCCATATCCCATGAAAGAATAAGAAAGATTACAGTGACTTGACCTCATTTCATGAGTTCAGTATACACAGCTTCTGAGAATTGCCATTTGGCCTATTTGTTAAAGAAATACCAACAAGATTGGCAGGGGGCGCCACAGTGGCACAGTGGTCAGCATGGTTGCCTCACAGCTCCTGGGTCCCAAGTTCAATTTCAGCCTCGGGTGACTGTGTAGAGTTTGCACTTTCTCCCCGTGTCTGCGTGAGTTTCCTACGGGGGGCACCGGTTTCCTCCCACAGGCCAAAGATATGCAGGTTAAGTGGATTGGCCATGCTAAATTGCCCCTTAGTGTGAAAAACGTTAGGTTGGGTTACTGGGTTGTGGGGATAGGGTAGAGGTGTGGGCTTAAGTCGGGTGCTCTTTCCAAGGGCCGTTGCAGACCCGATGGGCCGAATGGCCGCATTCTGCACTGTAAATTCTATGAAATATGTTGAGGACCATTTTTCTGAAAAGTAATTTGAACACCCACCATTTGTTGGGTGTGGGGGAATAGTGGACAGCATTGTGACAGATTCGAAACAAATCTTAGGAATCATTATTTCAATCAGTTAGTAGTAAATCTATAGGTTCCTTACGGAGATGGTGGAGATTGATTGCTCTGATGTTTCAACAGCTCCATTAATTTTTTGACACGTGACTGTCAAGATAGCAGAAGGTGACCTTGGCCTTTTAAAATCTAGCTACTTCCTACTTCTACTGTAGAATTCTACACACTCACTACTCTCTGAGAGAAGAAATCCTTCCAAATCTCTGTCTTAAATGGGCGCCCCCTTACTCTGAGATTATGTCCTCTGGTTCTAGACTTTCCCACAAGAAGAAACATCCTCTCATCATCTACCCTGTCAAGCCCCCTGAGAATCCTACATGTCTCAAGAAGGTCGCCTCTCATTCTGCTAAACTCCAATGCGTACAGGTCAAATCTACTTAACCCCTCCTTATAAGAAAATCCCTCAAAACCTGGAATCAACTGAGTGAACCTTCTCTGGACCACCTCCAATGCCAGTATCTATTTCCTTAGATAAGGGAACTAAAACCATTCACAGTATTCTCAGTGTGGTCTAATCAGTAACAATAATAATCTTCATTAGTGTCACAAGTAGGCTTACATTAACACTGCAATGAAGTTACTGTGAAAATCCTCTGGTCGCCACACTACGGCGCCTGTTCGGGTACATTGAGGGAGAATTCAGAATGTCCAATTCACCAAGCAAGCACATCTTTCAGGATGTAGGGCAGCACGGTAGCATTGTGGATAGCACAAATGCTTCACAGCTCCAGGGTCCCAGGTTCGATTCCGGCTTGGGTCACTGTCTGTGCGGAGTCTGCACGTTCTCCCCGTGCGTGCGTGGGTTTCCTCCGGGTGCTCCGGTTTCCTCCCACAGTCCAAAGATGTGCGGGTTAGGTGGATTGGCCATGCTAAATTGCCCATAGTGTCCAAAATTGCCCTTTGTGTAGGGTGGGGTTACTGGGTTATGGGGATAGGGTGGAGGTGTGGATCTTGGGTAGGGTGCTCTTTCCAAGAGCCGGTGCAGACTCGATGGGCCGAATGGCCTCCTTCTGCACTGTAAATTCTATGATAATCTATGATAATCTATGATAATCTATGACTTGTGGCAGGAAACTGGGGCACCACAGGAAGAATGTGCAGACTCCATACAGACAGTGACCCAAGCCGAGAATCGACCCCGGTCCCTGATGCTGTGAAGCAACAGTGCTGACCACTGTGCTACCGTGCCATCCATGCCAGGACGTCCCTACTTTTATACTTCAATCCATAGAATGTGTGGTCTAACTAGTGTCTTGTATAGATGTAGCAGGACTTCCCTATTTTATACTTCATTCCTTTTGAAATAAAGACCAATATTCTATTTGCCTTCCCAATTACCTGCTGAATTTGCATGTTAGCTTGATTTATGCACGAGGACCCCCAAATCTCTCTGTTCTCCAGTTGTCTCAGCAATCTTTCCCCATTTAAATAATACTCAGCTCCTTTATTCTTCCTACCAAAATGCATAACTGAACATTTTCCTACATTATATTCCATCTGACAAGCTTTTGCCCACTCACCTAACTTGTCTACATCCCTCTGCAGTTGCTTTGTGTTATCTTCACCACTTGCCATCCCACCTATTTTTGTATCACCTGCAAACCTGGCAAGAGTTCATTCACTTCCTTCGTCCAAGTCATTAATATATATTGTAAATAATTGTGGCCCCAGCAAGGATACTCGTCACACTCCACTAGCTAAAGGTTTCCATCTTGAAAATGCTCCTCTTATCCCAACTCTCTAAATTCTATAAGTTAGCCAATTCTCTATCCAGGCTACCCCCAATACCATAGGCTCTAATCTTATTAAGTAGCCTTTTGTGTGGTACCCTATTAAACGTATTTTGGAAATACAAGTATATTACATCTACTGGTTCTCCCTTATCTATCCTGCTTGTTACCACCTCAAAGAATTCTAATACATTTGTCAGACATAATTTCTCTTTCATGAAGCCATGCTGACTCTGCTTGACTATATTATGCATTTCTAAATGCACATTCTTAACACTTCCATTAAAAAACCAAATGGATACATTTAATACAAACAGACTAGGGGCGGGATTCTCCCCTACCCGGCAGGGCGGGGGGTCCCGGCGGGATGGAGTGGCGTGAACCACTCCGGCATCGGGCCGCCCCAAAGGTGCAGATTCCTCCGCACCTTTAGGGGCCAAGCCTGCACCTTTAGGGGCCAAGCCCGCACCTTTAGGGGCTAGGCCCGCCCCGGAGTGGTTGGCACCCCGCCGGCTGGCAGGGAAGGCCTTTGGCGCCATGCCAGCTGGGGCCGAAGGGACTCTGCCAGCCGGCGGGAGTCCACGCATGCGCGGGAGCGTCAGCGGCTGCTGACGTCATCCCCGCGCATGCGCAGGGGGGGGTCACCTACGCGTCGGCCATCGCAGAGACCTAAACGGCCGACGCGTAGTAAAAGATTGCCCCCACGGCACAGGCCTGCCTGTGGATCGGTGGGCCCTGATCGTGGGCCAGGCCACCATGGGGGCACCCCCCAGGGCCAGATCGCCCCACGCCCCCCCCCCCCCCCCAGGACCCCGGAGCCCGCTCGCGCCGCCAGGTCCCGCCGGTAAGGGACCTGGTTCAATACATGCAGGCGGGATCGGCATAGCAGCAGCGGGACCTCGGCCCATCGCGGGCTGGAGAATCGCTGGGGGGGGGGGCCCCACCGACCGGCGCGGCGCGATTCCCGCCCCAGCCGAATCTCCGGAGAATTCGGTGGTCGGCGGGGGCGGGATTCACGCCGCCCCCGGCGATTCTCCGACCCAGCGGGGGGGGTGGGGGGGGGGTGGAGAATCCCACCCCAGATGTTTGTTTAATGATACCACTCACAGTAATTTTCAATCTATTATTTGACGTAGTCTTTCCCAGATAAATGTTTTTAAATTTCTTGTTAACATATTTTCAAGTTAAGCTCTCTGGATCTAAAAAGCTGCCTAAGAGGGTCACAGAGAATTTACATAATCATCAGATTTTTTTTTAACTTCATTACTCTTTTATCTTGGATGTTGTCATGCTAATAAAGCACATTTCTTGTAACAGTAGCATTGCTTTCAATTAGATTGCTGTTTCTCAGTTAGGACAGGACTCCCAAGCAGTGGGTTCAGATTTTCAGTCCTTCCTTTCAGAGAGCAAGATTTTAAGACCAATGGCTTAATCATATTTTCTTTCCCACATTGGATATTATCATCTATTATCAATGTAATATGAAGATCACATTGCTGTTATGTAAATGAGTGCTATGTTTGGAGTTTCAGACACTTTCAGGGGAACATCCAATTAAAATTATGGTTAGGCCAGATGGGACAACATGCTTTGACATATTAAAAGATTCCTACAATCAATTAGATCCAGGATAAGAATTATCATTGAAAGTCACAAACAGATATATTAGTTTTAAGTTCAGCTCATGTGTTTCTGACTGAAGTACTGTCACTTGAAAAGAAATAAAATAAATGGGCTAAAATAATCACATTCATATTTTGTGTGTTCATCCATAGTAAGGTTGGAATCGACAAAAATTCACAGGAGATGTGACTGTTGTTGGAATTTATCACTTGTCACTGCAACTTCATTATTTTCAATTTGTTTTGGCAGATAAAGACTTGCCAGTCTGCATCATGGGTGAGAGTCTCGACTGCAGGTTCAACAACCTTAACTGGGAACAGATTCAGAGCTTGGATCAAGTCTTAACAGAAGTGATACCTATTCATGGAAGAGGCAACTTCCCCACATTGGAAATAAAGCCAAAAGACATAATTCATGTTGTGAAGGATCGCCTGGAAGAGAATGGGATTATGGTCCATGACATTCGTCTGAATGGCTCAACAGCAAGCCACATTCTTGTGAAGCAAAATGGAACAAGCTACAAAGACCTTGACATTATCTTTAGAGTAGAGTTGCCTGGAGAGGAAGAGTTCCAGGTGGTAAAAGGGGTGGTATTGGATTGTCTTCTAGACTTTCTACCACAAGGTGTGAATAAAGAAAAGATCACAGGGCTCACATTGAAAGAAGTCTATGTTCAGAAAATGGTTAAAGTTGCTAATGATTATGATCGGTGGAGTCTCATCTCCTTGTCTAATAACAGTGGGAAAAATGTTGAGCTAAAGTTTGTTAATTCATTACGGCGGCAGTTTGAATTTAGCGTAGACTCTTTCCAAATAATTCTGGACTCACTGTTACCTCTTTTCTGCTGTGAAGAGGATGAAATGACAAAGGAGACCCATCCAGCTGTCATAGCAGAGAGCATGTATGGAAACTTTGAAGAAGCAATGGATCATCTGAGGTACAAACTGATTGCCACAAGAAACCCTGAAGAGATCCGAGGTGGTGGCTTGCTTAAATACAGCAATCTCTTGGTTCGAGAATTTAAACCAGCATCTGATTCAGAAATCAAAAGCTTAGAGCGCTACATGTGCTCAAGGTTTTTCATTGACTTCCCCGATGTGTCTGAGCAGCAAAGGAAGATCGAATCCTATTTACGGAACCATTTCATTGGCGAAGAGAAAAGCAAGTATGATTACTTGATGACAGTGCGCCAAGTTGTGAACGAGAGCACAGTCTGTTTGATGGGACACGAGAGAAGGCAGACTTTGAATATGATCACCCTTTTGGCTCTGAGAGTACTAGGTGAACAGAATATTATTCCAAACGCTGCCAATGTCACCTGCTACTATCAACCTGCCCCTTATGTCAGTGACCGCAGCTTTAGCAATTACTACATATCACACGGACAGCCGCACCTTGTGTATCAGCCCTATCCGCTACACATCAATATGCAGACTGGCCTGGTGTAGTGTTATGCTGAATGCAAAAGCCTGACTTTAAATAAGACCCGAGCTTTCAGGTCCCTAGAGATCTGATGAAAGAGGCAGGTTGTAACCCATTGAGTATACTGCTGTTTGCCAGTAAAGTCAACTATTTAGATATATGCCAATTGTTGGGTAACCCATGTTTAAGCTGACCTGCAAAGAGACGACCAAACTGTAGGTGTGACACATAATAAACACATGTGCTTAATCAGTGAAGAATGATCTCACAACTGAATAAGCACAGGCACATCTACCCGAAGTGTAATGGAGGATTTTTTTTTCTAAAGATAAACTTGAGCCAATGAAGATGTGGAAAGATATATTAATAGGTGAAGTTAGATAATGTGAATGACAGTCCCGCATACCCCTGCTTTGGTGATTGTAGTTAGGGCTAAAATCTTAATGAAAGAGTGGATGGTAAAGTTAATCTGTTACCAGAAATACTAATTGCACAGAAAATAACTACTTTGTACTTGAATGACTTTGGTTACGAGGCAGTTAAGTACAACTCAGAACACGTGTAGGAAACATTTCTTAAACATGAAATAATCTTGTGACAAAGAAAACCTTACTGACCAAAGATTGTTTGTAAATATTGCATCACCCAAGTGCCTAAGCTATGTAGATAGGTCATGAAAGCTATATGATTTGTAATAATTATTTCAGGATGTGCCATTTAGTTATCATTTGGATTGGGATTACATTCAATTAAGTAACAGCCCGTATCCTAACGGCACAGCAGGAGTCTATTCAACCCCTCATACCTGTGCCAGCAATGTGGGGCTTCTGATAATTAATACCGATGACTTGATATTTTTAAGTCCGGAGTGTCTTGTATCATTTGCAGACACTCTTTGATACTCCTGCTCTATCTTTCAGAACCTACTTGTCAACATCAGGTAACTGAATTTGGTCAGCCAACTGCAAGAGAAATTACTGATTGAAAATTTCCCAAGAAGTGACACATACTTCACTACTCTGTTACACCCAACAATACCCAGTGCCAGTAAAACTGAATGCAAGAAGGAACATGTGACAACCCATTCACTTACTATACAAGGAAATTAAAAAGTGTCAAAGATATAGATCACTCTTAATACGAGCAACCTAATATAATAATTATAATCTTTATTGTCACAAGTAGGCTTACATTAACACTGCAATGAAGTTACTGTGAAAAGCCCCTAGTCACCACACTCCAGCGCCTGTTCGGGTACACTGAGGGAGAATTCAGAATGTCCAATTCACCTAACAGTACATCTTTCGGGACTTGTGGGATAAATCCGGAGCACCCGGAGGAAACCCACGCAGACACGGGGAGAACATGCAGACTCCGCACAGACAGTGACCCAAGCCTGGAATCGAACCTGGGACACTGGCAGTGTGAAGCAACAGTGCTACCAATTGTGCTACCGTGCCACTCCTAGAATTGCAGTAAAATCATGCAACAGACATTCTAATAGTTAACTGATCTTATTAAATGATATAATTCTTACCCTACAAAAGTTAGGAACAAGCGATGACAATAAGTTTAAGCCTTATTTACGAACAAATTGCTTTTTCGCTTGCATTTGTTTCCTTGTAGACTGAAGACTATAGGACTGGATTTTCTGGTGGGTGCAGACATAACACTGGACCCAAGGGGGGTTCCTGAACCCACCAAGGTCACCCTCGGGCGCAGCCTTTCGGGAGCTGGCAACCTAACCGTCTGCTCTCCAGACTCAGGCTGCCAATACTGCAGGCGCAGCCAGAGGCCCTGCAGTGACTTCAAGTTGGGAGACCCATTAAAAGAGGTGGGCACTGCTCAGGCAGGCACCTGTGTTTGCAGACTCCTCAATATGGAGGTGCAGCCATCAGTTGAGTCCATAGAAGTCATAAATTAAGGAGCCAAGGTTGGTACAGCCTTGGGGTTTAGAGGAGTCCCTTCCATTTGCTTATCCATGGATAGGGCTACGGCCATCATCACCAAGACCGCATGATTGCTGCCTGCAGCCACTGTTGGATCCTGCCACCTTGATAGAGATGGTGGTCTTTGCATATGGCAGAGGTGTAGTGTGGGGGCTTGTGGCGGTCACTTGGCAAAATACCAGTTCCGCCTCAAAATGGCCCTTAAATAGGCTCTTAATCTGATTAATCAATTGGACCCGGTTCCCAGCCCACCTCTGGGAATGCCCCATGGAGGCATCAATGCTCCATGGCTCCACAATTTTTTCACAACCTGTCTCCTCCAACCAGTCACCACAGGGCTGGGAAAGCCCCCTCCTACATTCCTGTTTTCAGTGAATACATCTTTAAATCGTCTTGCTCAGTAACGTGTGAAAATGGTCTCACTCAAGTCCACATTTTCTCGAGCAAAAGGTATTGTTGCTCAGATTGGTTTTTTGTTCCTTTTGTAAGGAGTAATTCAGTGGGAGTAACAAACCAGAATGGTCTATGGATGATTGCGAAACATCAATCAATGGCTCATTCAATAGCGTCTGTTTCCTGTTTGGATAACACTTTAACCACAAAACATAAAAGAGTTCAGCTTGCCAGCAAAACTGTAGCTAAGATCCTATTAATCACCATGACAATGTTCTATGTAAAAACGAAAACAATGATACAGAAAACATAGAGAAGAAAACTAAATTGACAAAATGAATAATTTTTCTTGGATTCAAATTATCATTCCGCCTAAAAGTATGCCATTGGGTCTATTCATGCATATACCTTTTCTGTGTAAAAGAAATGACTGATTAGTCCCATGCCCTTGCTCTTTCTCCATTACCCAATACTTTTTTCAAGTGCATATCTTGACTTTAGATATAGAATTCAAATAATTTATGGTGCACTAACGTTCCTGTTGGTTGGGCTAATAGTCTTTGTCGATAGGTTGCGTTCTTTTTTATTTCCAACCTGAAAACTCTTCAGTCATTTCTAATAATTCCTTGGGGAGACAGTACAGATATACTGGATTTTTCAATGTACCAGAATTAGATAACTTTGTTCTTGGCGGAATAAAAATATTCTTCTAAAAAAAATGCATATGCACACTATTCCATCTCACGTTAGGGGCAATGATTTCTCAACTAGTGCAGCAGCCCCTCATTGTGACACTGTCTCAGCAACAAAAAAAATGTCCCGAGGGAAATCTTCTGTGGGACTTCCATCTTCTAAGAGCAAGACACTTTCTGTGAGGAATCGCAATTGATTAGAGTCACTGACAAAAGAAATAAAAGGTAATGTTCCAGCAAGTGTAAAATTCAACTCCATCTGCCAAATCCCAAATGCTGAGGTTGAGAAATTGGTTAAATGATGACAATACATCTGGAAATTTCATTTTCTGCTTTTAAACTCTCAACTTGTGAAATTGAGAAGTGCGTTCTCACCATGTTTTACAAATTAACCCTGTCTTTGTAACAGAAAAAAATCCAGTAAAAGGAAAGTGAAGTCTAATACCCAATTGCAAGGTGGCTAAGTGTACCGACTGCCCCCAAAAAAGAGGTGACATTCCTTTTACTATATTTAAATGGAATGAGAGCATGAAAATTCCTGAGGCTATGAACTTTGTTTAACCTCACCCAAGGCTAGAAATCCGACTCTTACGGACAAAGTCATATGTACAACACTGTGTATCTGAAGCGCAACAATGGCGACCATTTCAGCCCATGCAAACTCCACCATTCCAAGATGGAGCAGAGTCTCACATGAGGTCCTATTGGACCAAAGAAAAACACATTTTTCATCCTTTGACTCCCACTTAAGCCATGTTAATTAAAGAAGTTCCTTCATCCCTCCTAAGTTTGCTTACCTCGATCTAGTGAAGGACTGGGGCCCTCAGAAGATCTTAAACATAACACATGTCATCCGGTGCCGGCTCCACTGAAATGTTTGCAGGGCCAACGGGCAGAATTTCCTCGGAATCCCAAGAAATCCCGAATTGCACACTTCCTTGATGTAGGAAAATCCGAGCTTAGTTACAATCAACTGGAATTAAAAATCTGAATCAAGCAGTTTGGGATCTCTACAGATCTGGGTTCTGGACGATAGACCAGGTACTTCCCAGGTGGAAAGGCCATAGATTTCAGAAACCTTTAAAACCATGTTGTCATGTACTGTTTCATTGGTAAAGCGGTCATTTTGTTTCAAGCAAACGGAGGCTTCATTTTCCAAAACAAAACATAGAAATATAGAAAACATATGTTTTGACAAACTTCAGCATCATAAGGTATGCTAAATTCGGTAAACTTGAAATAGTGTGTCAAAATGCGTTTCATATACTATCCAGGCATCTTTAGAGGCATCTAATTGCGATGATTTTTTTTAAACAAAGTATCTTTATCAAATTCCCTGCCACATAATTTTTTATTTTCTCAGGACCATGAAGTGTATTCTTACAATTGTAGCTCAAGGTATGAGCTAAAAAATCATTCAGACCAGTTCTCATCTTACTTTCAAAACTGTAAACACACAGGTCAGAATTAACTCAAACCCAATGAACCTTGTGAAGAACTATTAACATTGTCACAAGATATTCCAGTGTTGTGGTATCAGCCTTTGTTTAATACCAACACTCTTGCCTCTGAGCCAGACGTTCATGAATCCAAGTCCCACTCCAGAAAGTTCTTCAATGCGTTACCTAGGCTACCAGCTCAGTGCTGCACCATCAGAGGGACTATCTTTCAGTTGAAATGTTAAACCCTAGGCCTGGTTGCCCTCAGTGATAAGTAAAGATCCCATGAACCTGCTCGAAGACAAACAGGCGAATTATCCCCAGTGCCCTGGGCGATATTTGCCCCGGGCCAATGCCACTAAAACAGGTTATTTAAATGTTGTTTCAAGGGACCTTGCCACGCATAAGTTAGCTGCCCCTTTTCCTTCATCGCTGAAGTGACTACGCTTCAAAGTGCTTTGGGATGTCCTGGGTTGAAAAACACTTAGAAATGCAACTGTTTCTTTCAATGCAAACAGAAAATTGAATGCTGAGAGATAAAGTAGTAATATATTTTCTACAGATTATTTTAGTGTGTTTAAGCATATGGACCTAGAAATTGCACTTGTGCAAATATTAGAATATGGGCTAATCCATCAGTTGAAAGAAGTGGTTAAAAGAATTTCATTCAAAAACTTTCAAATCTCATACACTAATATTCACAAAGTGTAATTTCAAAGGCTTGTTGTTCTTGGTGTTCCTATATTGTATAAATCACAAAATACGTATGTACATAGTCAAATACAAATATAAAACTCTATATTTTGCCTAAAGTAGTTTTAAGAGACTACATTTAACCCTGGTTTTCCATGAGTATGTAAACAAAACTGAGCAGCATAATTTCTACCCAGTCAAGATCTCTTCCTTTTAATAGTCCTGTTTTCTGAAGCTGTTGTGCAGATGTTGGGTTCCTCATTTTGTTGTGACCTTATCAGAATTTCAAAACTAGTGTGTATACCTTGATTTGTGTTTGATGACTTGAAACCTATTGATTCCTGTAAGTTTCAGTGCAATGGAAACTGAACACCACCACATGTATCTGCATTGCAAAAGAGAATGGTTTTGCAAACTGTGAATTGAATACAATTATATCACCAGCTGAGATACTGTGCCAATATTTTTTTACTTATATAACAGAGCATTTTAAAATTGTCCAGTGCATCACCCCTGGTAATTTTATATATTCCTAACACGCAGTTACCAGCATATTGAGATGGAGAATAAGAAGCAAAGAATTATTTTAGGGAGATCTTACTAAACGACAAAATAAACAACCTATTTGTGCAGTTCTTTTCCATTCACCTGTAAAAATGCGTCAGAGTTGTAAGAACTCATGTCGCACCCGCACAATCCTTGAGTATCAATTGAAATATTCAGTGCACTTGACACTCGTACAGCTGTTTCAGCATCTGTTCTTGGATTAACTGTTACTGCGGTATCAATGCATAAAACAAGTCAACTGAGAAGCTTTGAAACAAAAACAAATAAACAAGAAGATCCATGCGTATCCTGCAGATAGTTAAGTCTGGTATTTTATGAATTGAAAGATAACGTCAAAGATGTATAATGTGAAATGTGAAAGGGAGATTGTTCTGTGCTGGTTGTTGCTGTTGTCTCCTGCGTTTTTATTGTTTCATGTCTGCAGTCACTGTGATAATCTGTTTTGTTCTGTTTTTGGTGATTGTGTACTTGTTTACAGTGTTCAATAAAGAGTGGAAATTTTAAACTAGGTTTCAAATAAATGCCTGCAGTCATTCTGACTTTCTTGTTCTGGGACATGATTACATATCACCAAACAGCCGATAGCTTTCCACTTGCTATCTTGTGTCGGATTCTGAGCACTTTATTTCCAGCTGCCTTTTTGATGTCTGTAACATGTACTAGTTTTGAGTTGAAATTTCAGTCTTAATGGATAGGCTCCTTGTTTATCCTCACTATGCCACTTCAATAGTGCTCTGCTGAATTGCTGGCTGGATGGCTTCATTGCAGCTGAATTTTAGAATGTAAGGGCGAGGTGCAAAAAACTCATCAGCCACGATCATTATGAAGTAGAATTGCTTATTGGGGAGGAAGCATTTAGATGAGCACTTGAAACACCATGGGCGAGATTCTCCGACCCCCCGCCGGGTCGGAGAATCGCCGGGGGCTGGCGTGAATCCCGCTCCGCTGGTTGCCGAATTCTCCGGCACCGGATATTCGGCGGGGGCGGGAATCACACCGCGCCGGTTGGCGGCCTCCCCCCCCGCGATTCTCTGGCCCAGATGGGCCGAAGTCCCGCTGCTAAAATGCCTGTCCCGCCGGCGTAGATTAAACCACCTACCTTACATGCGGGACAAGGCGGCGCGGGCGGGCTCCCGGGTCCTGGAGGGGGCGTGGGGCGATCTGTCCCTGGGGGGGGCCCCCACGGTGGCCTGGCCCGCGATCGGGGCCCACCGATCCGCGGGCGGGCCTGAAGACTCCCTTCACTGTGCATGCACGGGAATGCCGTCAGCGACCGCTAACGCTCCCGCGCATGTGCCGCCTGGAGATGTCATTTCCGCGCCAGCTGGCGGGGCGGAAATTCGTCCGGTGCGGGCCTAGCCCTTTAAGGTTGGGGCTCGGCCCCCCAAAATGCGGAGCATTCCACACCTTTGGGGTGGCACGATGCCCGACTGATTTGAGCCGTTTTGGGCGCCAGTCGGCGGACATCGCGCCGATACCGGAGAATTTCACCCCATAGCACTAAAGTATACGGATCACAAGTGCTAAAAAATGGGATTAGAATGGACAGGTACTTGATGCCCTGCGCAGACAGGAAGGGCCAAAGGACCTCTTGCTGTGCTGTAAAACTGTATGGGTCTCTGAACCTAAGATTAAGTCATTCTGCCCCTTGGCCCTGTTCCATCGTTCCAGTAGACACCTGTACCTCAAACCATGGTTCCATGTCCCTTTAAACCTTCAACAAAAATATAAAAATCTCAGATTTTAAATTTTTAATTAACTAACCTCAACAGCTTCCTTTCTGGGAAAGAGTTCCGTATTTTCAAGTGGATGTCGCTGGCTCGGCCAGCATTTATTGTCCATTCCTAATTGCTCTGGCAAAGGTGGTGGTGAGGGATCTTTTTGAGCCCCTGCAGTCCATGCTGGCGATTGCTGAAGGATCATTCTAGGCACCGGAAACACATTTTCAACATTCCACAAGCTTACTCAATGGCACATCTGGTGGTCTTGTAATAAAAATAATAATTTTTATAAGTGTCACAAGTAGGTTTACATTTACACTGTAATGAAGTACTGTGAAAATCCCCTAGTCGCCACACTCCGGCACCTTTTCAGGTACACTGAGGGAAAATTCAGAATGTCCAATTCACCTAACAGCAGGTCCTTTGGGACTTTGTGGAAGGAAACCGGAGCACCCAGAGGAAACCCATGCCGACGCGGGGAGAACGTGCAGACTCCGCACAAACATTGACCCAAGCCAGGAATCGAACACAGATCTTGGCGCTGTGAAGCAACAGTGCTAACCGCTGTGCTACCGTGCCGCCCGTGTAGCATTCCTACACATCATTGGTGATATCACTCGTAGGTGTCCCGAGCCTGGTTCAATGTGGGGTTCCCTTACCTCCTCAGTACCAACCCTTAAGGTTGTTTCCAGGAATGAACAGTGCTGGCTGATGCATTGACGTACCATGAAGGTACCAGGGAATCAGGTGGACAATCACATCAACCTCTTCTTGTGGTTCCATATTGATGGAATAATATCGCTTGTGGTTAATGAAAACACTTGGTTGCTGTGGTGGTGCTCGGATTGTCAAGTGTGCGCAGTTGATGGCTTGTACCTGTGGGGAACCAGAGAGGCAAATCTGAGCGCCTTGTATCCTAGCTATTGTCAGCTCAGACAAATCTTCAATAACTCCCAACCCTGGCAAACAGTCCATCAGTTACCCTGTTTATGCATTTATTTGCAATGGACTGCAGACATTTTGAGGTATCTCTGAGAGGAACCAAAGGCAGAAATTATGAAGGCATTCGTGATTTGGTAGCCGATAGTAATGTGTGGCAAAGAGAAGTTGGCCCACGGAATAAGTCCCAATGTCAGGAGCTAATGTCAGACCCAAGCCAACGCAAGCGGACAGCAGGACTGTCGCAGCAAACTTCGTGATTGTGGCCTCGTAATTGGAAAATGGGCAGCATATGTATTCCATGAATGCCTCTGAAACAGCCAAAAAGGAGTTTTAAAATAGGTAGGGGTTTTGGTACACTTCACACCCAATCAATGCACAGGAACAATGAAAAAGCCATTAGGAGGCTGAATTACATTGTCAGAAATAGAACATAGAACATAGTTTCAGAGAATTTACAGTGCAGAAGGAGGCCATTCGGCCCATCGATTCTGCACCGGCTCTTGGAAAGAGCACCCTACGTAAGATCACACCTCCACCCTATCCCCATAACCCAGTAATCGCACCCAACACTAAGGGCCATTTTGGACACTAAGGGCAATTTATCATGGTCAATCCACCTAACCTGCACATCTTTGAACTGTGGGAGGAAACCGGAGCACCCAGAGGAAACCCACGCACACACGGGGAGGATGTGCAGACTCCGCACAGACAGTGACCCAAGCCAGGAATTGAACTTGGGACCCTGGAGCTGTGAAGCAATTGTGCCAACCACGATGCTACGTGCTGCCCTTCGAACTGAACAGCGAAGTACAGGCCCTTCGGCCCACGATGCTGCGCCGACCATATATCCTAATCTAAGAATTATGTAGAACATAATCCAGAGGAAGCCATAAGTCAGCCATGGCTCACTGATAACACTCCTGCCTCCGAGTAAGAAGGATGAGGGTTTAAACACCACCCCCCCCGATATTTGAACCTAAAATTGAGGCTGACACTCCTCCAGTGCAGCACTGAGGAAATGCTGCATTATCAGAGGTGTTGTCCTTTCAAAGGCTTGTCTGCTCCTGCACATGGCTGTAAAAGATCTCACGTGCAACATTCAGGTAAGCGCAATGGCATTCCTCCAGGATCCTCAAATGACAGTACTCAAATGTTTTGGTCAATACCACATTGCTGTATGAGAAAATCTGCTGTGTGCAGAATTGGCTGCTCCTCTGCCCACACTAATTGTAAAGCATTGTCAAATTTCCCGAGGTCATGCAAGGAGTTGTATAAATGCCAATCTTTTTTTTCTACAGTAGATCTGTAGAGGGTTCTGTTCGGGTTTCCCCTTGAATACAGGGTCCAGCTCTGGTCGCCAAGAAACAAGGGAGCTCATCGAGAGCTGGAACAGTGCCGGGAAGAGTTGAAAGGACTTGGTCACCAGTGTCAGAGGTTTTGCAAGTAAAGACAGGCAAAATGTGAACTTTTCAGCCTGGGTAAGAAGCATGTGAGAGGTGATATTGTATTGGAACATAAAATTGTACATGCTACGGGAAAGACCAATCTGAAAAATGGTGAGAGCAAGACAAAAGCACAGAGGTTCAAACGTGTAATAGAAAAATAACCTTATGACTGACGCCCAGAAGTTGTTCAGGAAAATGGTATTCAACAGTTAAAATGGTCGATGTGAGGTAAATACCTTGGAAACATTTAAGAAATAAGTAGACACATGGGGCGTCATTCTCCGACCCCCCAGCGGGTCGGAGAATGGCCGTTGGCCGCCGTGAATCCCGCCCCCACCGGTTGCCGAAGTCTCCGAAGGGAGAAAAGTCGGCGGGGCGTTAATGTCGCCGCTGCCGTTGGAGAATGGCACGGGTCTGCGCAAGGCAGCTGATTTTCGGCCTGCCGATATTCTCCCTTCCGGATGGGCCGAAGTCCCATCGACGTGATGACCGTTCACGTCGACGTAAATTAAACCTCCTTTTCATCGGCGTGACCCTGTGCTCCAGGTTCACGCCGACCAGCGTGGAGGTGAGTGACGGCCTGGGGGGTTGGCTCTGGGCAGGCGATGGCGTGGCCGCAGTCTGAATGCGTGAGGAGAGGTGTGTCTCGGGTTGTGTGTGTGTGTGTGCGGCGGGGGGGGGGGGGGGGGGGGGCGGGGGGGGCGGTGGTTAGAGTGGGCTGGGCTCCGGGGGAGTGCCGGGAGGGGGGTCCGTGCCGGGGTGGGGGATGGGGGAGGTCCGTGCCGGGGAGGGGGACAGGGGGGGTCCGTGCCGGGGTGGAGGTTGGGGGGGGGGGTCCGTGCCGGGGAGAGGGATGGGGGCGTCCGTTCCGGGGAGGAGGTTGGGGTCCGTGCCGGGGTGGAGGTTGGGGGGGGTCCGTGACGGGGAGGGGGATGGGGGGGGTCCGTGCCGGGGAGGGGGATGGGGGGGTCCGTGCCGGGGAGGGGGATGCGAGGGCAAGTGAGTTGGTCCACCTGGCCAGGTGCCAGCCTCCAACAGTTGGACCCATGCGGTCCATGCCACCTGGCTGGGGGGAGGAGGGGATATGGGCAATGATGACATGTCGTCGTTCACCTCCCCCCCACCAGGCCGTCATGTTTTCCGATCATCCAGCGATGTTGGCCGCCGTGGCGGCAGCCGCTAATGTCTAAGTTGCCCTGGATGAGGAGGAGGAGGAGGAGCGTGCCAGAGAGGCGGCGCAGGCTGCCGCAGAGGGACAGGCGGCAGCCGCCCAGGCTGGAGGGACACCTGACCGACAGGGCGAGGAGGGGGAGGAGGACGTCACGGCCCCACGGCAACGGAGGCATCCGAGGGCGTCCCGTGTGTACCGGCCCCGGCAGTCATACCAGGACCTCACGGACCGGGAATGCAGGAGGAGACTCCGGATGAGGCGGGAAACCGTGGCACACATCTGCCACCTGCTGGCACACCTGTCACCGCGTGGCACTGGCGGGGGACACCCTCTCCCCGTGTCCGTCAAGGTTACGGTGGCCCTGAACTTTTATGCAACGGGGTCATTCCAGGCACCGAGTGGGGACCTGTCCGGCATATCGCAGACATCGGTGCATCGGTTCATCCGGGCAGTGACAGATGCTCTATATGCCATGGCGCACCGCTACATCCGCTTCCCCGTGGACCGGGCCAGCCAAGATGCCCGGGCCGTGGGCTTCTCTGCCGTGGCCGGGTTCCCCATGGTCCAGGGCGCGATCGATGGGATGCACGTCGCCGTGCGGCCACCTGCAGATAACAGGGCCGTGTTCACCAATAGGCAGGGGACCTATTCGATGAACATACAGGTGGTCTGCGACCACCGCATGATGATCCTGCACGTCTGCGCCCGTTACCCAGGCAGTGTACACGACTCATACGTGTTGTTGCGGTCATCCATCCCCGGCATGTACGAGGGACGCCATCCCCGGCTGAGTGGCTGGTTGCTGGGCGACAGGGGCTACCCATTGCGATCGTGGCTGATGACGCCTATACGGAGGCCATGCAATGAGGCGGAGAACCGCTACAATGATGCCCATGTAGCGACAAGGGGAGTGATAGAGAGGTGCTTTGGCGTGCTGAAGATGCGTTTCAGGTGCCTGGACCTCTCTGGGGGCGCTCTCCAGTATCGGTCAGATAGGGTCGGCCGCATCATTGTGGTGTGCTGCGTCCTGCACAACATAGCCCAGCAGAGGCTCGATGTGCCTCAGGCAGAGGAGGGCGGAGTGGAGGAGCAGCAGCAAGAGGCGCAGTCCTCCCCAGATGAGGGGGATGGGGGTAATGGTCAGGGCAGACGGGGTAGACACAGGCGGGTGGCTGTCCACCGTTACCGGCTGGCCCAGCGGGCACGGGACAGACTGATAGCCGCCCGCTTCACTGACTAGATGGGCGTGGGAATCGGGTAGTATGGCCACAGACCGCAGACCATGGCAACAGCCGATCACCCACACCCCCCACCCATCCACCCACCCAGCACCCTCACCCCCTTCCCCAACCCCACCCACCCCACCCGCATGCACACCACCCCCCCCATTGCCGATCCACCTGCGGCACAACGGGCCGGGCTCACACAGTTGCGGGTGGACGCGTGTCTATTGCAGGCCATGGAGGATGATGACAACCCGCCCTGCGGTGAGCTCCTGGCTCCACATCGTTGGACTATGTCTGACCCATGGCCACAGTACCACCATCCACCCGGACCATCCCTGCATGCGGCTGCGACACTGCAGCGCACGGTCCCGTCCTCTGCCCGGGGGATGTTGATGGCGGCCCAGGGGGAAGGGGGCAGACTCACCTGGGGCTGAGGTAAGACCACCCCTCACACACACACTTGCGCTCAACGTACATGACACCCCCGCACGCTTTGGACAGAGCACAAAGGCAGCTTCTGTAGGTGTAACATTGACTTTAATAACCAAAGGAGTTCATGCACGTGCCCTAGCCCCTAAAACTCATCTGTGCCCTGCACCCGTGCCAACTTACTCAGTGTCTAATTGTTTGGCCTTACGGGCCCTTTGACTACGTCTCCGTGGTTCCCCAGACGGTACAGCAGAACTGGAGGTGGACTCCTATGATTCCTGCCCTCTGACACTGGATCCCTTTAGCGGCCGTTTACTGGGGCGTCCTGGCCTAGATGGGCCAGGCTGCGGCCCGGGCGACTGGGATGGCGAGCTGCCAGCCTGTCCTGCCCGTTGCCCACCCGATGCACCTGGGACGGAAGGGGGGGAGTCCGAGGTGTCGCGGTGTACCGGGACCTCCCCTACAGGGGGAGCCGGGACGGACCACACCACCTCCTCCTCTCTCGGGGTGCCCGGTGGCCCCCAGGCCTCTACATGGGTGGGGGATGCGAACGGACTGGCCATCCGAAGCCCCCCCGACATTTGGCGCTGCCAGTCCTGGAGGCCCGTGCTGGTATCGACAGGGGTCTGCAGGTTTGCAGCCATGGAGCCCAGGGGGTTGGCAAACCCTGTCTGTGACAGTGCGACGCCGATGCCCTCAGCGATGGCCTGCAGAGACTGGGCCATGGCCTGCTGAGACTGGGCCATGGCCTGCAGAGACTGGGCTATGGCGTTGAGCGCCTCTACCATCTGGCGCTGGCACTGGCTCATGGCCTCCTGTGAGAGGGCAGCCATGTCCTGGGCCACAGACGCCGCCTGCACGGAAAGCCCCAGGCCTCGCAAACCGTTCCCCATGTCTGACACCGTCGCACCCATTGCCTCCACCGCGGACGCCACCCGTGCGGTGTCAGTCTGGGTGGCACGCATGACCGGCACCACTCCCAGCTCCTGGACGCGGGTGGACTCCTCAAACTCAGCAAAGTGACGCAGGGCAACGTCATCCTGTTCAAAGTAAGAGGACATGGAGAGTTAAACATAGGAGGAATAGAGCTCCAGGTTGATCTGCCTGTTAACACTTCCCTCCATAGACGCCGGCTGTGGCGTGGGGCAACTCTGCGGCCGTGCCCGGGATACAGGGCATCCCTCCTCTGCTCCACTGCGTCCATGAGCGTCTCCACATCCCGTGACTCAAACCTCTGGGGGTGAGCGTCGGCCAGCCATCCAGTCGGGTGTTCCGGTCGGGTGTTCCGGTCGGGTGGGGGGGAGCAGCGCGGCCTTATGAGCCGTCACGCCGTGCGGCGCGTATGACGCTGCACGGCGTGAACCACGTGCCCAAGTGCGGATCCCGTTACGTCGCTGCTAGCCCATTTCGGGCCGGAGACTTTCGACCCATTTTTCCGACATGACGCAAGTCGGATTTGTGCCGTTTTTTGCGCCAATCGGCGGACTTTGCGCTGATAACGGAGAATTTCACCCAAGGGGTTTTATTTTTTATTTGAAAATACTTTTTGATCCTATGATCAGGATATAAATAGGTATTTATGAAAATGGACTTTAGGAATACATCAATAATGTAGATGAATAGAAAAACAAAAGGATATAATTAATCCAATATAGAAAAGGTAGGAAAAGTGAGTAAAACAGTGAATCAGGTAATGGCTGCTGAGATGTATCCATGATTCTGAGATGCAATTTGAGACAGCGTTGCTTCCAGACGAGTAGCTTTGAGGTCAGTTAGAAGGTCTATTACCTATTTCTGGGCTTCAGTCAGTAGACTTGTTTTCTGAATATGAATGTTTCACACCTGGGGCGTCATTCTCCAACCCCCCGCCGGGTCGGAGAATGGCCGTAGGCCGCCGTGAATCCCGCCCCCGCCCCTGCCGCAGTCCGCACCTTTGGGCCGGCGCGATGCCCGTCTGATTGGCGCCGTGTTTGGCGCCAGTCGGTGGACATCGCGCCGTTGGGGGAGAATGGCCGTAGGCCGCCGTGAATCCCGCCCCCGCCCCCGCCGAAGTCTCCGGTACCGGAGATTGGACGGGGGCGGGAATCGGGCCGCGCCGGTTGGCGGGACCCCCCGTTGGATTCTCCGGCCCGGATGGTCCGAAGTCCCGCCCAGAAATTGCCTGTCCCGCCGGCGTAAATCAAACCTGGTATTTACCGGCGGGACCAGGCAGCGTGGGCGGGCTCCGGGGTCCTGGGGGGGGGGGGGGCGCGTGGCGATCTGACCCCGGGGGGTGCCCCCACGGTGGCCTGGCCCGCGATCGGGACCCACCGATCCGCGGGCGGGCCTGTGCCATGGGGGCCCTCTTTCCCTTCCGCCTCCGCTACGGCCTCCACCATGGCGGAGGTGGAAGAGACTCTCCCCACTGCGCATGCGCGGGAAACTGACAGCGGCCGCTGACGCTCCCGCGCATGCGCCGGGAAACTGTCAGCGGCCGCTGATGCTCCCGCGCATGCGCCGCATTTCCACGCCAGCTGGCGGGGCAACAAACGCCATTTCCGCCAGCTGGCGGGGCGGAAATCCCTCCGGCGTTGGCCTAGCCCCTCAATGTTGGGGCTAGGCTGCCAAAGATGCGGAGCAGTCCGCACCTTTGGGCCGGCGCGATGCCCGTCTGATTGGCGCCGTGTTTGGCGCCAGTCGGTGGACATCGCGCCGTTGTGGAGAATTTCGCCCCTGAAGTCAATCTTCCTCCTTGCATCTGCTGCCTTGCTGAGTAAACCAGCATCATTCCTGACCGATGAGGTTCACTCGGGGCTGCTCTTGGAGGTCAGCATTATGGTAACGGAAGTACATCATGTGCAATGTAAAGAGAGCGCTGAGAAGCGATAAAAACAGAAAATGCCGGATAAACTCAGCAGGTCTGGCAACATCTGTGGAGAGAGAAACAGAGTCTGAGTCCATATTGTTAACTCTGTTTCTCTCCCCACCAATGCTGCCAGACTGCTGAGTTTATTCAGCATTTTCTGTTTTTAATCCAGATTTCCAGACTCTGCAGTATTGTGCTTTTATTTCAGGTTCCTTTTAATTGAACTTAAGCCTTGCTATGTGATCTCTCATGCTCGATTCAGTTGTTTGTAGTGCATTTGGGTTTTGTCTCCTCTTCTTCTTTCTTCCATTCTTCCTCATTGTCTTCTTCTGCTTCCCCTTTACATCCCAAGGGATAGTGTCTAGACCTTCATGACTGCAAGATTGTGGGTTTAGTTTTTAGACCCTCATAACTACAAGATTTTCAGCACGAAACAAGAAGCATGCACACACTCCTTTCGGGCATCTACTGCAGAGATTCCCCTCCTCCCACACACACACACACCCTCCCAGTGACTTAAGCAATGTTTTCTCTGCTTTAAGAGCCTGATGATTTGCTCCACAGTTTGGCAAGTGGTTCCATGCCTTTCTCGGTCAAGGTTCTCTAACCTCATGCGGTCAGATTTCAGAGGAGGATCCAACACCCTTATGTCTCTGAAAAGCCATCCAGTGAATTCTGGAAGGTTGAAGACGGGGCAATATTGCTGATTCTCGCAGGATAAAAACATCGTGGGTGCTGCCAGGATAGCGTGCCTACACCAAGATTAAGTTCTTGGTGTGATCACAGACTAACCATTCATTGACAGAGTGATAACTCCCCATGGTTGAACGATTGCTTCACAGCTTCACAGAGCCGTATGTGTGCAGTCACCGCCTTCCACCTGGTGAAGAAAGAAAAGGCAAGAGTGACCTTCACAGCCAATGGGGTGCCGCCCTACTGGCTTCAAGTCATTGAGAATGAGGTGGCACGTCTCTTTTTATCTCCTTAGTGAATGTCTCCTGAGGGACTGAGAACCCTGGTTCATCTCAATGACATCCCAAGGGATGGTGCTCCTGGAAGACCCTGGTCCTGTGGAGTGTCCTAAGACGAGCCTTCCTTTCCTTCCTCCTCACATAGGTTCCCCTCTTTGCTTCCTCCTCTGCCCATTCTGTTCACCTTACAGAGCAAGTAAATACTATCCCCATACCAGTGTAAGGCAATGCTTTTTCTTTGCCTTCCTGCAGTCAGCAAATTCCTCTAGCAATTCACAACAGCGCTTCTATCAATGTTGCCTGAGCACATCAAGCTACAGCTAAGGTTTGTTAAATAGGCTGAGAAATGGGGCCCACATTGTCTCCTATCACCATTATTGATTCAGCAGTGAATAAGAAAGATCGTCCCTGCATTGTGTTTGACCAATTTTGATATTTCTGTATTGTATCAGCCCATTGACATCAATGGCATCATGATTGTGCACATTCAGCATGTTCAGGTGTTTCAGGGAAGCCTCTGCGTCCATTACTTCCACTGTCCCAGGCCCTGTAGATCACGTAGGAAGCGGTCAACGGTGCCTCGCACACTTCATCTCCACAGGTAAGCCTGTGTGCTGCTAGGCCCAGCTCTAGCCAGCTGAATTTCACAATCTAAATGTCTACAGGTGTGGGTGTGTAGTGCTTGCAGGGGTAGTCAGGGGCAGAAAGAAGTGTTTAGGCATCATGGCCTAGGCATCATGGTGGGGCACAGGTTTGTAAAGAGCTTTTGTCTGGTCGAAGCATATATTTCCCAGAACATAAAAAGATCAGCTCCTGAAAGTTACCATCTCAGCTCAAACAGGCAAATGAGAAGTGGTCATTTATATAATGATCCATTTGAGCCATATTTAGTGCTTAGACATCATCTGTTCAAATTTCATATGTGTTTGCAACTCCCTGACAAATACTTATCCATCTGGAGAAAGCGGTTTTACATGAACAAATGGAAAGCTTTTATCATTGATTCTTTCCTGAAGTACATTTTCTCTCGAACAAAATTGTGGGCAAGGCAAATTGAAGTACTGTAAGCTTGAATGCTCACACGGAGAACAAGGGTGGATGGGAAAAAAACATGAGAGAACAGGCCAGTTGACCAAAGTAGGTCAAAATGCAACTGAGGAGATCTTTCAAAGCTAGTATTAAGATGCCGAACTTCCTAAAAACTCCGATGAAATTCAAGCAGGGCCCAGCTTGAGGATATTGAATCAAGCAAGTGATTAAATCATAATTAAAAACAGAAAATTCAGGAAATTCTCAACATTTCTGGCAGCATCTGTAGCGAGTGTAACAGCGTTAAAATTTCAAGTCAATGTCCAGTTCTGATGCAAGAATATTGATTCGAAACATCAACTCTTTCCAAGTGATATATCACTTGAGGAGGTAATATTTCCTCCGAGCCTGTAAGAAGGGAAAAAGGGATTACAGTTAAGGAATTATCAGGTAATGATGGTTTAATATTCAGATAGGAAGCATGGGTCATCCTGGAGGGCTGAAGGAATCAATTCCATGATCAGGCGCACAATGTGCCTGCAACAATCTGGTCCGGTTGTACTCTAACTTGATAGGTAGAAGTAATTTGATGGGACTAGAGGCAGTCACTGAGCATTATAGCCACAGTAAAACCCAGATCCAGAAGTTTAAAAAATCCTCATGAGATTCAAGCACATGGGGGTCCTTGGCTTCATTTACAGGTTGTGGTAGTCACCACTGTTGTATTGTATATACCGCATACGAGGGGTATTACGGTAAGGCCCCTGTACTACAGGTACGGGGGTAGATCCCTGCCTGCAGGCTCCGCCCAGTAGGCGGAGTATCAATGTGTGGGCTCTCCGAGCTGCAGCCATTTCGGCAGAAGCTGCGGGAGGCTACACATCTCTGCGTAATAAAGCCTCGATTACACTCTATTCTCATCTCGTCGCAATTGATAGTGCATCACAGGTTGAACATATTCGGCCATTCCCACCATCTTCAGCTAGTAAGATGGGTGACAGTGGATCCCTCTCTCTAAACGGGTAGAATCATTATCTTGTACCCAATGTTTCCAGTAAGAGCATGGCAAATCCTTGGTGGCCCATGTGCTCACAACATGAAGGCCGCTAAAATTTATCAGTTTAGAGCAAGGAACACTGTCTGGGTGTTGCAACACGCCATGATGCCGTTCGGAGTTAAAAAAGAGATTTCCACATTGCCCACAACCCCACTTCCTCAGGAATTGTAGAAAGAGTTTACTGAACTGTTAAAGCTTTGTTAAAGCAATTAGTAGCCCAGTCAAGTAGAGACTGGGAACATCTATTACTCTTACCCCAAATGACTCAAAGAGCCGAAGAACTTGTACAACTAATATTTCACCTCCTCAGACCATGACTGTCAAAGATACGTGAATGACCGAACATCTCCTCTCTGTCGTCCTTCCTGAATTCTGGTGCCAAGCTTTGACACTGGAAGCACACTTGAAGCTATTCCTTGCAAAGCCAAATGAGTTTGCAGCACTAAACACCAGCACCTCAAAAGGAAGAAAAAAATTGTACTTTGATGCGCAAGTGGGTTTTACAAAATGAGGCAAAGGCTAACAGGTTATAAGATTAATGCGTTCTCTGCTGCCTATCAAGACCCATACTCCATAGTGAGCACAAGGTGATCACATGGAAAGAGAAAGAGTGGCATCACGTTAACCAGTTTAAAGCACTTCTAAACGAGAAACCACCACCCACGTCTCCGATGCATGAATTGACAACTTTAGGAAGTATCTCATAGGAGGAATTAGCCCCATGCGGAGATGATGATGATGACTTCCCCAGAACCCCTCTGCCCTCATCTGAGGGAAGGTGCAGATGTTAAATAAGTAGAAGATAAGGCTCTCCCCTCCTGGTGTCATGAAAGTTGGAGGCCATCCATGTAAGATATTGAAAGGAAGGTAGGAGAACATCAGTTACTAATAATAGATATGGCAATATGTTTGTTTTCCTTTCTTCTTATGTATGTGCCGTTATGGTGGCCACAAAGGACGTAGGATATCATTAATAGATCCCCGTGGACTTTTTGGAATATGGATTCCCCTATTGAGTGGGCAGAGACTTTCCCAATAGGGGATGCATGTCTGGAGTTGACTTGTACCGGTATCTCCTGGGTTGTCCACCCTTGCGGCCCTTTGTGTTACTTTAATAAAGGGAGTTATTGTTAGAAGACTGGCCTTGGCCAAGTTATTACATTGGCAATGAGGCTGGGATTAAGCTTATGATGCCCAAACCTGGCAGGGAAGGAGGAGTCCCAACACGAGAATCAGAAACTAAATTATGATTTTGTGAGATCCGAAAGAATACCTAAGACAACGATAAAACGTCATCGTGAGGAACAGTGGAGATGGCTGCAGTTGAGTATCCAGAGTCATGTTGGAGAAAACAGGGCCCATAACTTACAAAGTAAATGTCCAGAATAAGTCCTTGAGGAAATACCTGATGGAAGCAGAGGACTCATGTGTTCCATCGGTAGCAGACACCGAGGAGGAATCTGCATCGGTAACTCCTCAACGCTCTTTCTGGTAACGAAGATCGCCAATCTGGTTGACGCCTCCAGATCCCGTTCCACTCTCACTGGACCTCAGGCTGATTGCAAAGAGGGAGAAGGGACCTCCTCACTGTGGGAGTACTGAGGGAGAACAACCTTAAGAGGGGAGGGATGTTATGATGGCCACAAAGGGCACAGGGGAGGAAACAATAGATCTCGCCCTGGGCTTCATGGAATACGGATTCTCCCATAGAACGGGTGGAGGTTCGCCCAATAGAATGATACATGGCAGGAGTTTAAAACCCAGACAGAACAAGACCGGCACCTTCGTAGGCTCCTAGGCTGAGACACAAGTGTTGCACATTCCTTTTGTTGCTTTAATGAAGGGAGTTATTGTTAGAAGCCTGGCTTTGACCAAGTTATTACAGGAGCTTATTTTAAGAATAAAAGATCTACTGATTATGTCAAAGATGAGGGGAATTTCTTTCTCTGAGACAATCATGAGTATTCTCCCCAGAAAACAGTTGAGATGGGTTCATGGAATATATTCAAAGAAAGCCTATCTCCTGCTCTCACGTCCTAAAACCAGGTTAAAGATAAGGATAAGCATCCCCAGATAAAATAAATCTAACAGGAAGATGCAAAGAGGAGACTATGGGCACAATCGAACACTCAACTTCGTGACGCGACAAGACTGTTAAATCTCCTGAGAAGCCTCTCGCAAAATTTGCGACACTCGGGAAGCCTCACGCGATCGAATGAGATTTCGTGAGCCATCGCGATCTGGATCTTGCCCTCGCTGGATGAGATCCAGATAAACATATTAAAATGAGCCATTGGGCTCACTTAAATATGTCGGCGCCGGATCATCCCAGCACCTGGGAATTAATGGCAGCGCCTGGGAGACCTCGCCATGATGCGTTGTGTACTGCTCCACACAAACATGGACCAGGTGTAACGGCACCTGAGGGGGTCTCCCAGTGGAGACACATAGGTGGTCAAGGACAGGGCAGGATGGTCCCCAGCTCTCCTTCTGGCACATGGGCACCTTAGCACTGCCAAGCTGGCATTGCCAAGGTGACCAGGTAGCACTGCAATGCTTGCACGTCGAAGGTGCCTGGATGGCACTGCCAGGGTTCCAGACTGGTAGTGCCAGGCTGGCATGGGCACTGCCAGGGTGCCAGTGCCTGGGTTCCCAGGTGTCAGGGTGGCACTGCGAAGGGCTGGGTCCTGAGCAGGATCATGCCCATGAAAGGGGCAGTAGGAAGGAGACGGACAGGTATGAAGGGGCCTCCTAAAGCTAAGGAGGTGATGGGTTGGGGGTTTCTTAATGAGGTGGGACCCAAAAAGGGTGGGTTGGAGAGGCCTGCAAAGGGGGAGGCGGGGCGGGGGTGGGGGGGGGGGGGGGGTAGCACTCAACCACTCCAAAGCAGGGCATCTTCACTGAGGCCCGAAAAAACCTAGAGTCCGTTATTTAGCTTGGTCATTCCAGCTCCTGCTAATTCCACCAAGAACAGACCCTTTTTTTTCATTAGCTTGTGCCCTTAATTCCCTTTTAAATTGACACAAGAAGCCTTCAAGATGGCTGCCAAATGTCACCTGACATTTTCATTTCCAATGTTATCAAGCTTCCAGAAAGTTTTAAGTGAATTGAAGGCCGACAATTCCCAGACATGTGAAGACATTTGCATTTCCCCAATTCACATTTCCCCAACTGTCAACAGAAACTCATTGTGGAATCCCTGGAGGTGTTAACAGCTCTTCCCTATCTCCTCTCGCCTGGGAGAATTGGAATCGTTGACGATAATGGCTGAGACATTTAAAAGATTACCTAGCTCAGCTAAAAAGACTGTCACAAAGATTTAACCCCTGTCAGCATTCTGAAGGGTCCGTTCTCTCAGCAATACCCTGGTCCACTCCTCCATCACGCCCAACACATCATCCCTTTCCCACACAAGGGATATCACATCTAATTGCAGGAGGTGCAACATCTGCCTCGTTACCTCCTCGTTCCTCTCCATCGAAGGCCCCGAACACGCCTTCCAGGTGAAGCAGCGATTCACTTGCCCTTCTTTCAATTTGGTCGACTGTATTCACTGCTCACAATGTGGTCTCCTCTACAATGAGAAGACTAAACGCAGACCGGGTGATGACTTTGCGGGACATCTTCGCGCAGTCCACAGCATGATCTGACCTTCCGGTCGCTTGGCATTTTAATTCACCATCCTGCTTTCATGGTCATATTTCCTGTCTTTAGCCTGCTACAATGCCGGACTCCGGTGAAGCCAGGTGGATGCTGAGGGAACAACAACTGATCTTCCGATTAGGCAAGGTACAGCTTACTGAATTCAATATTGAGTTCAACAACTCCAGACCATGAACTCTGTTCGATATTTTGGATTCTTCCCCAGGTGCCGGTCGGTATCTTGTTCTCTTGTTTTTGCTTTCAAACAGCATTGATCTTTATTCTGCAATTACTACTAACTCTGACCAAGTTTTGTATCTTTAATACTATCGCTACCATTCCTTTTGCCTGTATTCCAATGCATCTTTTCCTTCCCCGCCACCCACTTTTTCAAAAGCATACACCTATCACATTCTGAGGAAGTCGTAGTTGGCTCGAAACATTAACTTTGTTTTTCTCTCTCCGTAGATGCTGTAAGAGATGCTCAGTTTTTCCAACACTTTCTGTTTTTACATTATAAAAAGACAATGGGTAGGATTACGCCGCGAAGCTATCCAAATAAAGGTAAAGTCACCATAGTCCGAGATGACTATAGGCTGCTTTCCCCTTTGGGGGGGGGGGGGGGGCGCTGACTGGTGATTGAGTTTAACCTGATCCTCAGGGTAAATCCCCACATCTCAGGCGAGGGGCAAGGTTGAGAAGGCGGGGTCTTCATGAATAACCTCTGTAGTGATCTCTGTATGTGCATGTACACAAGCGATTATTGTGTAATCAGTAGCACCACATGATCACTAGAAGGCCAGACCAACAGGGGTATAAAAAACACCCACATTGGGTCTCTCGTCCTCTCTTGGGTGCACTGTGACCAGGGCAATAGCAGACTAGTTCAGATGGCTAGTGGAATTACGTATAGTTACCATAGTTAGATCTTGTTAACCTTATCACTAGTATCAGAGTTAAAGTAAAGAACTCATGCAATTATTGTTATAGTTACTCAATAAACCTTTTGTTACTACTGGACGAGTTCGAGTCTTCTTCATCAAGATTCAGAAGACCTCATCACTAACCAAGGTTTGAGTAGCACATGTTACCTACCACACAGATAACAAAACATGGTACCAGGCATATTGGCTTTAACAGAAATAGTTAGATTAGGTTAGACAAAAAGAGAAGAAAATTCAGACCGGATATTCAAAGTGGAAGACTTTGCAGCAAATGGATCCTCGATGACTAACTATGGGGCTCATTGGACCCCTCGGGCAGCTGGAAACAGCCGGTAATTTAAGTTATGACTGGAAAAGATTTGAACAGATATTCCAAATATTTATCGCAGCTAATGATTTAAGCACGGTCGCTGACACAACAAAAATAGCACTACTACTCTCAATAGGAGGGCATGAAGCTAGAGAAACCTATAATTGCTTTAATTACTTAGAAGGTGAAGACAACACCAAAGTAGAAGTAATACTCAAAAGTTTTGATGAACACTGTAAGAGTCAGTCTGGTGAGATGTTGAAAAAATTTAACTCTTGTCATAAATGCCAGAGAAACAGAGGGCCCATCACTGATTTTATTACAAATCTCAAGTTAATACCACAAGGCTGTGATTATGCTGATTTCAGAGACACTATGATAATGGATCAATTAATTTCTGGACTATCTGACAAAAATTTGAAGGAAGAACTTTCACACGATAAGTATCTAACTCTAGAAACTGCTATACAAAAATGCCTTGCTTCTGAACAAAAACAAAATCAATACTGTGACTCTTTACAAACACAGAATCAGTATCTAGAAAACAAGATTGGTAAAAATGGCACAAACACTCACCACGAGGCAGAGGCAGGATCTCACTCGATGCAATAGCGCTTTTTGATTGGCAGCCATCTTCAGTGAGCGCGTTCCGGCCAGTACGCACATGCGCACTTCTCAAAAAGAAGGAAAATGGCAAAATACACTCGAGAAGCCGTGCATGCGCAGTTGCGAAAAAAGTGCACAGTAAAGGAAACTCGAATTGCGCATGTGCAATCGATTCCTACGCATGACGTCACGAGCGTCATGACGTCAGAGGACCCGGACCATGCCCACTTAAAAGGGAAATGCACGGAAATGAACAAAAAGAAATGTAAAGCGGCAAAACCCAATTTTCTTACCTCAAAAGACAGAACAATGCTCGAACTTACACCAGCAGTTGAAAATAACTTTCACAACACCCTGGAACAAGCAGTCTGCACTACCCAAAGTGAACAGCACAATGACAAATCTGAAACCTAAGAAGATGATTTGTTCATTGAACATGAAGAGAACGATAACAACTCCGAAACAAAAAGAGATGATTTGTCTACCAAACAATACACACAATACTACGCAGACAGTTATTTGGATATGCTGATCACAGCATCAGCAACACGGTTGCAAAGCTCAACATGACTCTACTTATGGTAGATGATTCCAATACCATGGAGCCATGGCAGATCATCAATACATTAGATGACAGCAATACCCAAGAAGAAGACGACGCCACACAGAGAGCACAGATTGACTCTACAGCGAGAACACTGCACGACTCCACAGAGAGAGCGATGACAGACTCCACAGAGAGTGATGAAAGACTCCACAAAGAGAGCGATGAAAGACTCCACAGAGAGCATGATGAAGTACTCCACAGAGCGAGCGATGAAAGACTCCACAGAGCGAGCAATGAAAGACTCCACAGAGAGAGCGATGAAAGACTCCACAGAGAGAGCGATGAAGGACTCCACAGAGAGCGCGATGAAAGACTCCATAGAGAGAGCGATACAAGCCTCCAGAAAGAGAGCGATGCAAGCCTCCACAGACAACTCGGTGACAGACTCAAAAATGGAAGCAAGCAAACACTCCATAGCGAATGCCATGCATGAACAAGACTATGGAAGTCTACCAACCTCACGTGAATAACAAAAAGACTATGACAGTCTTCCCCAACTTTTTTGAGCCACCGGAACCCAGCTCATTTAACCAACAAGAAGTCAGTCTACCCAGCTCATTTAACCAACAAAAAGACACTGAATGTCTACCCACTGTATGTGAGACAAGTGACGAAGAAATCACAATTCCCATACAGGATGTGCAGGATCACAGTGAGACTGACAGACCTCAGCCCGTCTGCACAGAAGCACTCAACAATCAGAGGAGGGCTACTAATGAGTCCAGAGAGACCACGTCAAATGAAATCATGAAGATTTTGACTCCAGAAGAGGAGCACCAAGAGTCCAGAGGGACCACGTCAATTGAAATTGTGACGATTTTGACTCCAGAAGAGGAGCACCAAGAGTCCAGAGAGACCACGTCAATAGAAATACTGAAGATTTTGATTCCAGAAGAGGAGCACCAAGAAACCAAAGGTGATTCAAATGAACCAGAAATAACTCCAGAAGAGGAGCACAAAGAGATCACAGATGATTCAAGTGAACCAGAAATGACTCTAGAAGAGGAGTACCGAGGAAGCAAAGAAGAGGAATCAAATCCACCACAAATCACTGATGTCACCGACATCAATGCAACGTCAGATCATTCTCACAATTCTCAAGAAGAAACGCTCAATGTAACAGATACCACAAAGGACACTGACACCAATAATTGTGACAAAGACTCACATCATCCACACGGAACACTCATTGAGCGCAACAGGAACAGCAAAAAACTGCAAGAAGCACAGCAGAAACAAGAACAACAACAGCAAAAAAGAAAACAACATGCAGCGCAACAAGACCAACAACAATAACAAAAATCGCTGCAGAAACAAGAACAACGACAGCAACATCAAAAACTACCAGCACAACAACAAAAAACTACAAGAACAACAACAAAAACAGAAACAACAAGCATGACAAAAACAACAACAAGAACGACAACAACAAGAACGACAATGAAAACGACCAAGACAGAAACGACAAAAACAATGACAACAAAAACAACAAAGACAGACACGACAGAAACAACAACAATGAAACAACGGCCTGTACAACATGGTACAACTCTGTATATGAAGGACAATGCCACAGCACAGTGCAAAACAATAACAAGACTACAAACATGCCAAGGCATGACAAAGAATCTCACAAATTCACATCTGCTCCAGAACAAGCAACGCCAGCTTTCGAGGCAGATGACACACTAGATCAATACCGCAAGTACAGGAGAAAGTCCAGGTCAGACGACAAAGATGACATACAGAATCAATACCGCAAGCACAGGAAAAAGTCCAGGTCAGACAACGGTGTAACACAGAATCGCAACCACAAGTATAGAAAAAGAAAGAAAGTCTAAATCAGACAACAAAGTGATTCGACCATTCGAACACCTCATGATGACTTGATGGTCACTTAAACACAAGAAACTGATGACGTTCACAAAGAAATAACGACATCAACATCACCACTTCAACAACAGAAGAAGAAAGCAACTCAACCGAGCAAATTCATAAAGTTTGGACTCACAATTTTTTAAATTAAGATTGGACTCATAAATATTAATTGGCTTTGTATAATCATCCAGATCATCACAACTTGTGTACAACATCTTTTGTCTACCTATTTCACGCAAACGAAAAAAACCTAAGAGACTAAATATATTCACATTTGATGGACCAACTCATTGATTTTATGTAATGCATTTGCAAACTGCATCCATTATGTTTGTTCAATTTTCTTTACAACATACAGAAAATATGTAACATGAAAAGAAGGGGGATGTAGTGATCTCTATATGTGCATGTACACAAGGGGTTAATGTGTAATCAGTAGCACCGCATGATCACTAGAGGGCCGGACCAACAGGGGTATAAAAAACAACCACATTGGGTCTCTCGTCCTCTCTTGGGTGCACTGTGACCAGGGCAATAGCAGATTAGTTCAGACGGCTAGTGGAGTTACGTATAGTTACCGTAGTTAGATCTTGTTAACCTTATCACTAGTATCAAAGTTAAAGTAAAGAACCCATGCAATTATTGTTATAGTTACTCAATAAACCTGTTGTTACTACTGGACGAGTTCAAAACTTCTTCATCGAGATTTAGAAGGCCTCATCACTAACCAAGGTTTGAGTAGCACATTTACCCCACACAGGTAACAAAACAACCTCAGCGGCTATGAGTATTGAACCCAACCTGTTGGCCTTGCTCTGCATCATGAACCAGCTGCACAGCCAAGTGAGCTAAACAAAATTTGATGCTGCACCACATAAAGAATATTTTTTTAAACATATTTAATGAAAATTTTAAAGTGTCCAATTTTTTTTCCAATTGAGGGGCAATGTGGTGTGACCAATCCACCTCGCCTGCCCATCTTTGGGTTATAGGGGTGTGGTAGTCTCTGTAGAGGCATTACGATACCTGGTAATGTGGAACACCATTGGTAGATATTGTATGTTTCCCATTGGTCAAACTGTATGGTAGCTCTGCCCTGCTAGGCGGGGTATAAGAGCCCGTGCCACCCCAGCAGCCTTCATTCTGTACCTGAGCAGCTGGGGGAAACATCTAGCTTATTAAAGCCTTTAGTTGGACTACAACCTCGCTTTAGTGGTCATTGATCGTGCATCAAGGGTTGAGACCCACGCAGACATGGGGAGAATGTGCTAAATCCACACGGACAGTGACCTGGTGCCGGGATTGAACCCGGGTCTTCGGCGGCGTGAGGCAGCAATGCTAACCATCACGTCACCATGCCGCCCAGATAGAATCATAAAATTCCTAGAGTGCAGAATGAGGCCATTCGTCCCATCGTGTCTGCACCAACCCTCTGAAAGTGCACCATACTCAGCTCCTACCCCCGCAACCCCATAACACCACCTAACCTTTTGGACACTAAGGGGCAATTTAACATGGTCAATCCACCTAACCTGCAGCTCTTTGGACTGTGGAGGAAACCCACACAGACACAGGGAGAACGTGCAAACTTCACACAGTCACCCAAGGCCAGAATTGAACCTGGGTCCCTGGCGCTGTTAGGCAGCAGTGCTAACCACTGTGCCAGAATATATAAAGAATCTTAAGGCAGATGACCAAAAGATTTGTCAAAGAGGTAGGTTTTCAGGGTTGTCCTTAAGAAGGAGAGTGCAGTAGGGATGCAGACAGGTTTACGGAGGTAATTCCAGAGGCAAACGACACGGTTGTCTGCTTTTTACACAATGTATCTTTAAATGCACCTTACACTAACATTAACCATTGGCATGAAATTTGCAACAAATATGAATGGAGCACTGACATGTCTCCTGGGAGCAATCATTCTTTGTCTACTCGCTTTGTTATTTACTATGCAGGCATGTGTATGCATTTGTTTGGATTGCACAAGCACTTGGCAATTATCAATGATCAGATCTTAGGTTAAAAGTGTAAATCGATAAAACTCATCTACTTGAGGAGAGTGATTGAGTAAACCCACTGAAGGAAAATATCCTCAATTTTAATAACCCTACCTGGTAGCCATGCCTTCAGTTACTAAGGTGCTAAGTCTGGAATTCCTTCTCTGAACCTGTCTGTTTCTACCTTTCTCTCCTACTGTAAGACACTGCTTAAGATCTACCTCCTTGACCAAGCTTCTCTTCATCTGTCCTTATATCTCCCAGTGGCTTTCAGTGGCAAAGGTTTCATAACATACCTGTGAAGTGCCTTCCGATTTAAAAATATATATATTTTTAATTAAGAGTACTCAATTGCTTTTTCCAATGAAGGGGCAATTTTGCATGGCCAATTCACCTACCCTGCACATCTTTTTGGGTACGCAGTAACGGGAAGAAGGTGCAAACCCCACACGGACAGTGACCTGGGGCCGGGATCGAACCTGGCACCTAGGCACCGTGAGGCAGCAGTGTGAACCACTGGGCCACCATGCCTCCCCCATCTTCAGATCTTTTATTATGTTGACGGTTGTTACTGCTGTTATGTGGTGGTGCATCAGGTGCTGGTTTAGCACAGTGGGCTAAACAGCTGGCTTGTAATGCAGGACAAGGCCAGCAGCGCGGGTTCAATTCCCGTACTGGCCTCCCCGAACAGGCGCCGGAATGTGGCGACTAGGGGCTTTTCACAGTAACTTCATTGAAGCCTACTTATGACAATAAGTGATCATTATTATCATGTGATATTTGATCATGATGCAGTCAACAATGTTAAGCGAGGGACAAAAATACAACAGTAACCTTGTCATCAAACTATTTTGTGGAAGCTCATTGCAAGACATAGGAGCAAACAATCAAACCAAGTGACTGTTAGAGAACAATCATACAATTTTTTTTTCATAGAATCCATAGAATTTACAGTGCAGAAGGAGGCCATTCAGCCCATCGAGTCTGCACCGGCCCTTAGAACGAGCACCCTACTTAAGCCCACACCTCCACCTGATGTATTGGGTGTTCTGGGTCACATACAGGTCACCAACACTTGAAATAGTGCTACACTATTTTATTGAATCATTAACTGTTTAAACTTACTTGGACTGTGGGTTAATATGATACTAGCTTTAACTAATAATCTTTGCCTTGTCCTAACCAGTCTATGCACTCAGCACATGGTGAATGTCTGTGTTACAGGCTGTGAGCTCTGTCCTCCTAGCTAGCTGCAACTCGAATGAGTGGGAGCTCTGATGCCCCCTGTCTTTGTAGTGCGTGTGCTCTCACTGGTGATTGGCTGCGGTGTTGTGTGTGTTGATTGGTCCCACTGTGTGTCCATCAGTGTGTGTCTGCACCATGATATACTGGTCTACCCTACACCCGTAACCCAGTAACCCCACCTAACTGTTTTGGACATAAGGGCAATTGAGCATGGCCAATCCACCTAACAAGCACATCTTTGGACTCTGGGAGGAAACCGGAGGACCCAGAGGAAACCCACGCAGACACGGGGAGAACGAGCAGACTCCGCACAGACAGTGACACAAACTGGGAATTGAACCTTGGACCCTGAAGCTGTGAAGCAAGAGTGCTAACCATTGTGCTACCGATAAAGATGTGGAATGCTGAACCAGCATGATAGACCGACAAGGAAAAATGTGCTGAATCAAGAAACAGACTTATGCAGAAACAATACGTTGAGGGCCATCCAAAGATCCCCAAAGCATCGTTGGCTGAGGTTGTGTCACCATTGACGAGTTGAGGTGGGAGAATAACCTCAGTAGGGGAGTTGAACCTGTGTTGCTGGCCTTGTACCTTATGCTACATCACAAACCACTGATCTAAACCTGCCCCCTACCATTTGCCTTCTTTATCCCTGCTGTACTGCACGCTTATTTTTGGCGCTTGATGCACGAGGACTCCAATATCTCATTGAGTATCTACCTCTCTCAATTTACAACCATTCAAATAATAATCTGCTTTCCTATTTTTGCTACCGAAGCAGATAACCTCACATTTATCCACATTATACTGTATCTGCCAAGCATGTGACCACTCGCTCAGCCTGTCCAAATCCCGCTGAAGCATCTCTGCATCCTCCTCACAGCTCACCCTCCCACCCAACTTTGTATCATCTTCAAATTTGGAGATAATACATTTAGTTCCCTCATCCAAATCATTAATATATAATGTGAACAGTTGCGGTCCTAGCACAGTTACCCTGCGGTACCCCACTAGTCACCGTCTGCCAATCAGAAAAATACCCATTTATTCCAGGATGTAGGGGGATAATAAGGGGGATATTCAAGGTGTCAGCATCCTGCAGTGTCTCACCATTCCGTTTTATTTTACCTGAAGTTGTGGCGATATTAAAATGTGAATCCAGATTGTAAAATACAAGTGCCCTGAGTTATGCTGTAGGATAATAAGGGACAGATGCCAGTTGGTTCATCTCTCTGATATAATAGCAAAGAGAGGCATCTCAAATGACTGCCAGTTTGTCTTAGTGTCTATGTTGATCGACTTTTTAATCTTCCTCGTGATTCATGCTCTGATCCCAGTTTTTACAAACGTTAGGAACTAGGAACAGGAGTAGGCCATTCAGCCCGTCAAGCCTGCTCCGCCATTTAATACGATAATGGCTGACTAGAAACTTAAATGCATTTTACACCCACTATCCCCATAACCCCTTATAGAATCATAGAATTTACAGGCTATTCAGCCCATCGAGTCTGCACCGGCTCTTGTAAAGAGCACCCTCCACCCTCTCCCTGTAACCCAGTAGCCCCACCTAACCTTTTTGGACACTAACGTCAATTTAGCATGGCCAATCCACCTAACCTGAACATCTTTGGACTGTGGGAGGAAACCAGAGCACCCGGAGGAAATCCACGCAGACACGGGGAGAAAGTGCAGACTCCACACAGACAATGACCCAAGCCGGGAATCGAACCTGAGACCAGGGGCGTCATTCTCCGACCCCCCCGCCGGGTCGGAGAATGGCCGTTGGCCGCTGTGAATCCCGCCCCCGTCAAAGTCTCCGGTACCGGAGATTGGACGGGGGCGGGAATTGGGCCGCGCCGGTTGGCGGGACCCCCCGTTCAATTCTCCGGCCCGGATGGGCCGAAGTCCCGCCCAGAAATTGCCTGTCCCGCCGGCGTAAATCAAAGCTGGTGTTTACCGGCGGGACCAGGCGGCGTGGGCGGGCTCCGGGGTCCTGGGGGGGGGCGTGGGGCGATCTGACCCCGGGGGGGTGCCCCCACGGTGGCCTGGCCCGCGATTGGGGCCCACCGATCCGCGGGCGGGCCTGTGCCGTGGGGGCACTCTTTCCCTTCCACCTCCGCCACGGCCTCCACCATGGCGGAGGCGGAAGAGACTCTCCCCACTGCGCATGCGCGGGAAACTTTCAGCGGCCACTGACGCCCCCGCGCAGGCGCCAGGAAACTGTCAGCGGCCGCTGACGCTCCCGCGCATGCACCGCATTTCTGCGCCAGCTGGCGGGGAAACAAACGCCATTTCCGCCAGCTGGCGGGGCGGAAATCCCTCCGGCGTCGGCCTAGCCGCCAAAGATGCTGAGCATTCCGCACCTTTGGGCCGGCGCGATGCCCGTCTGATTGGCGCCGTCTTTGGCGCCAGTCGGCGGATATCGCGCCGTTGGGGGAGAATTTCGCCCCATGGCACTGCGAAGCAACCTGCTTCCACCACACGCTCAGGCAGTGCGTTCCAAATCCTAACCACTTGCCACATAGAAGTTTCTCCTCATATCATTTTTGCTTCTTTTACTAAATACGTTACATCTGTGCCCTCTCTTCCTCGACCCTTTCACCAGTGGGAACAGCTTCTCCTTATCCACTCTGCCCAGACCGCTCATAATTTTGAATACCTCTGTCAAGTCTCCTCTCAGCCTTCTTTTCTTTAAGGAAAACAGTCGCAGATGTGGGTGTGAGGCTTGCAACAGGGCTGTGTGTGAGAGTGATGTAAATCATATGAACTATAGAGTTAGTTCTGGTTAATAGGAACTGTTGGTTGATGGGTGATAGGGGTGTAGAGAATTGAGTGGCGGATAAAGCTGGTGGCACAGCTGGTAGAATGTTTGAAGTTGAACTCACTCACCTTGAGAGTACATGGCAGATCATTAAACATCTTCCTGCACTGCACCGATGCCTTTGAAGGAACACTTCTGCTTGTTCTCATTGCCTCCTGAGCATCTCTTTGGAGGACCTCCTTCTGTGGATATCTCGTCTCTTCTCCCCCTGTTCCAGAAAGACGTCCAGTGCAGTAACTAAAAACTAAAAATCTTGGTGCTTGCTTTCCTGTATGTTCAGCTACTCTTTAATCTTTCACAACTACAAGTTCAGTTCACAAAAATCTCCAATTAATTTGTGTAGCCACAATGCACCTCCACCTTAAGAGGTCTGGTTACCTTTAATCAGTGCTGGCAACTCATAATATTGGTGACCCCCCCCCACCTCCCAAGGAAGATGTGTGCAGCCCATTATCAACAAGAGTAGCGATCATGCAATGTCATGCTGCCTGCATACAATGGGTTAAATCACGAACCATTTATTTACTATATATCTTCACACGTGTTGTGTTATGTACTTTGGAATAACACAAGCTGCCACTTGATGCAGTTTTGATTAAAAGATGCTCCAGACTTTGAAGTGAGTTCAATGTGTTTTATTGAACTATTAGCACAGTTCTCAATGAGTTCGACTCTTTGCTAATCTAAATGTAATAACTCAGTCTAACTGAACCAGCCTTGCTCTAAGCCACGTGCTGGGGTGTGATGCTGAGGATACACCCTGCCTCACTCTGTAGATGTTGGTCTGTAGAAAGAGGCAGGGTGTGAGTGCCTCATCCCTTTTATAGTGAGATACCACCCTGAGTGTCCTGACTGCTCATTGGTCGTGTCCTATTCTATGTGTTCATTAGCTGCATGTTTGCATATCATGACTTCTCCCCGTTTTTTATGTTTTGTTAGCATATGTGAATGTATTTACATGTGAATGAGTCTGTCTAACGTGACTGATGGAGGACAACAGAACAGAGCAAACAAAACAAACGTTCACAAGTCCAGTCTCTGAGGCTTGCGGCTGATCCTGGTCGACCGCCGGAGAGGTGGCGGAGGGGATGACGGCACCTTGACAGGCACGATGGAAGCCTGACTGGTAGCCTCGTGGTCCGAGGTATCAGGAGGTGGCAATCAACATATGGGAATGGAGGGGAAAGTGGTTGCGGGCCGGCAACTTTGCGCAGTGCCCATCGATTCCTTCGCACGATGGAGCCATCGGCCATACATACAACATAAGAGCGGGGCATGGCCTGTCGAACAACGGCAGCCGGGGGAGACCACCCACCATCCGGTGTCTTGATCCTGACAGTGTCTGCCGGGGATAGCACGGCCAGATCGGTGGCATGGACATCATACCCCTGCTTTTGATGGTGTCTGAGCTCCTGCATCTTCTGCAGCACAGGGAGGTGATCCAGGTTGGGCATGTGTATGGCTGGGAGCATCATCCGCAGGTCCCTGGTCATCTGGAGTTGAGCCGGCAACATGCCAGAGGACAACGGAGTCGTCCTGTACGCGGGAAATGCAAGGTGTATGTCGGAAGCAGAGTCTTGCAGATGAGCTGTTTCACAATGTGCACCCCTTTCTCGACTTCTCCATTGGACTGCGGATAGTGCGGACTGGAGGTGACATGCTAGGAATTGTATGACCTGGCAAGCGTGGACCATTCTCGACTGCTAAAGCACAGGCCATTGTCGCTCATGACGGTGATTGGGATGCCATGCCTTGAGAATGTCTCCTTACAGGATTTGAAGACGGTCCGAGAGGTGAGGTCTGGGAGCTTCAGCACCTCAGGATAATTTGAGAAATAATCAATGATCAATACGTAGTCGCGACCATTCGCATAAAAGAGGTCGATGCCAGCCTTGGACCATGGAGAGGTCACTATGTCATGCTGTTGGAGCGTCTCCTTGCTCTGCGCAGGCTGGAACCGCTGACAGGTAGCACAGTTCAGGACCATGTTCGTGATGTCCTGGCTGATGCCGGACCAGTAGACAGCTTGCCGGGCTCTGCGTCTGCACTACTCGATGCCCAGGTGTCCCTCATGAATCTGGCGCAGCACCAAGCTCTGGAGACTGAGTGGAATGACAATCCTGTCCAGCTTGAGGAGGATACCATCAATCACCGTCAGGTCGTCCTTCACATTGCAAAATTGTAGGCACCGCCCTTTATGCCAGCCATTGGTGAGGTTGTGGATGATGCGCTGCAAGAGGGGGTCTTTGGTTGTCTCATCACGGATGAGAACTACCTTCTCATCTGTCACCGGGAGAGTGCTGGCACACAGCTGCACCTGCGATTCGATGTGTTGGATGATCTCGAGCGGCTCACTGGGCGAGGTGACGGAGCGGGACAATGCATCAGCGATGATGAGCTCCTTGCCAGGCGTGTACACCAAGTTGAAGTCATACCTCCTAAGTTTAAGCAGGATTCTCTGCAACCGAGGTGTCATGTCGTTCAGGTCTTTGTGGATGATGTGGACCAAAGGCCTATGATCCGTCTCGACAGTGAATGTCGGCAGGCCATAGACATAATCATGAAATTCGAGGATGCCAGTGAGAAGACCCAAGTACTCCTTCTCAATCTGAGCATATCTGGTTTCAGTGGGTGACATCGCCCTTGATGCGTAGGCTACTGGTGCCCAGGATGATGTGTCATCTCGTTGAAGCAACACCACACCGATGCCATCCTGACCCGCATCTGTGGATATCTTTGTCTCCCGGTCCGGGTCGAAGAATCCCAGAACTAGTGCAGTAGTGAGCTTGGCTTTCAGCTCCAGCCACTCTGTCTGGTGTGCCACCTTCCACTCAAAGGCAGTTGACTTTTTCACCAGGTTGCGTATGGCCATGGTGTGTGTGGCCATGTTTGGAATGAACTTGCCCAGAAAATTGACCATACCCAAGAAGCGCAGCACCGCCTGTTTGTCCTCAGGGACCTTCATCGCCTCGATGGCCTTGATTTTGTCTGTGTCCAGGCGCACACCATGCTGTGAGATCTGGTCACCTAGGAACTTGAGTGTCGATGTGCCAAAACAACATCTGGACCTGTTTAACTTTAGGCCGTTCGCATGTACATGGTGGAATGCCTTCTGGTGACAGGACACATGTTCTTCAAGGGTCGTGGACCATATGATGATGTCGTCCACGTACACACGAACACCTTCAATGCCTTCCATCATCTGCTCCATGATGCGATGGAATATCTCCGATGCCGAGATGATGCCAAATTGCATGTGATTGCAGCAGTATCTGCCAAAAGGTGTGTTGAGGATGCAGAGCCTTCTGCCGTACTCTTCCAGCTGGATTTGCCAAACTTCCTGTGATGCATCCAATTTGATGAAGAAGCGCGCGTGTGCCATCTCACTCGTGAGTTCCTCCCGCTTCGGGATGGGATAGTGTTCCCGCTTAATATTCTTATTGAGATCCTTGGGATCAATGCAGATGCGCAGGTCCCCCGAAGGCTTCTTTATGCACACCATTGAGCTGACACAGTCAGTCAGTTCGGTGACCTTGGATATGATGCCTTTTTGCTGAAGATCCTTGAGCTGTGCCTTCAGGCGCTCTCTCAGTGGAGCAGGGATTCGTCCTGGTGCGTGGACCACTGTCTTGTATCGATACGGCAGCGTGCCCATCCCGTCGAACACATCTGGATACTGGGCAAGGATGTCGTCGATGCCAGCCTGAAGATCCACATGGGAGGATGTTGTGGTGTAAACCCTTTGAATGAGGTTCAGCTGCTTGCAGGCATGTGCACCTAGTAGGGATGCCCTGTCCGGTTTAACAATTTCAAAGCTTAACCGTGCTTGTGTGCGTCGGTTGGATACGTGCAGATGGCAGGATCCCAGTGCCATGATGGCATTCCCATTTTAATCCAGGAGCTTGCAGGCAACTGGATGGACCGTGGGGGGCTTCTTAATGCATCTGACGTCTGCCTGTGAGAAGAGGTTGGCAGAGGCACCTGTGTCCAGCTTGAACTGGATGGGGCAGTGGTTGACCTTCATCACTGCTCACCATTCATCCTCGGAATCCACAACTAGGATTGATTGGACTTATGATGTGTCTGGTATGGCATTTTCACACGTTGTAATAATGCCCACACGGTAGGCATTGTCCAGGCGTTCAGCATCTGGATCCGCTGCACTGCCGGGATCAGAATCCTGTAGGCGTTGTTGCACACTCTGGATGCGCCGTCGTTGGAATTGGGAGCGCTGGCTCCTGACTGGCGGTGCAGATCTGCACAGGGCTGCATAGTGGCCTGGCTTCCTGCAGTTTAAACAGCGTCTGCCTGTTGTAGGGCAGTGTTTCTTTAAATGGGCAGTGCCACAGTTCAAACACATCATGACGTCGGGTCCTGACGCTCCGTGTGTCGTTGCACATGCGAAGTACGGTTCTCAGACATCTGCACATGCTCAGTGCGGGTTTCAGCCGCTTCGTTATCCCGTTCGCATCGCGCATGTGTCGGGCCCCGGGAAGAGCATGCAAAATGGCTGCTTTCGTCAATGTTGAGGCGCTGCATCCGGGAGATGGCCTGCACACTCTCCGCCTTGTGGGAGGTTAGTTTCTCATTTTCTGCCGTTTTGTACTGGGAATAGTGATTTTTAGCTTGCTCATGCACTGTGCATGTTTCAATCGCGATTGGCAGGGTCATATGCTTGATCTTCAGTAACTGCTCTCTCAGAGGATCAGCGTGAACTCCAAAAACGATTTGGTCTCTGATCATGGAGTCAGTGATATCACCGAAGTTGCAGGATTGCACTAGCAGTCTAAGGTTAGTTAATTATGAATTGAAGGATTCGTCTTTACCTTGCAATCGCTGCTTGAATATGTAGCGCTCGAAGATTTTGTTGGTGGCCACCTCACAGTGGCTGTCAAACTTGTCCAGGATGGTCTGAAACTTTGTCTTGTCCTGGTCTTCGGCAAAGTGAAAGGAGTTGAATATTTCCAAGGTGTGATCACCCGCTGTGGTGAAGAAAAGAGCTATCTTCCGTGCATCAGACGCGCCATTGAGGTCTGATGCTTCGACGTAAAGCTGAAATTTCTGCTTGAATGTCCGCCAGTTGGCACTGAGATTGCCGGAGGTCCTGAGCTGGTGAGGAGCCTGAATCTTTCCATTGTGCCGGTATACATTTGCTGGTCGTCACAGATCTTGCTGAGTTGAACTAACTAGATTGAACAGACTCCTGGTATCATGTTGTGTTATGTAATTTGGAATAACACAAGCTGCCACTTGATGCAGTTTTGTGTGAAAGATGCTCCAGACTTTGAAGTGAGTTCAATGTGTTTTATTGAACTATTAGCACAATTCTCAATGTGTTCGACTCTGCTAATCTAAATGTTGTAACTCAGTCTAACTGAACCAGCCTTGCTCTAAGCCACGTGCTGGCGTGTGATGCTGAGGATACACCCTGTCTCACTCTGTAGATGTTGGTCTGTGGAAAGAGGCGGGGTGTGAGTGCCTCATCCCTTTTATAGTGAGATACCACTCCTGAGTGTCCTGACTGCTCATTGGTCGTGTCCTATTCTATGTGTTCATTAGCTGCATGTTTGCATATCATGACAACATGCACCTCTTCCCCCTTCGGGAAATGGTGGAGAAGCGTTGAAAGTATTAGCAGACCGGTACCAAGCATATCACGGACCACATCTTCTGTGACCAGTGTCGTGTTATGTACTCTGGGATAACACAGGCTGCAACTGGATGCAGCTTTAACCAAAAGATACTCCAGATCTTGAAGTTAGTTCAATCTGATTTATTGAGCCAGTAGCACAATTAGCACAGTTCTCTATGAATTTGATTCTCTGCTAACCTAAGTATGGCTACTCTATCTGACTGAACCAGACTAGCTCTTAGCCACGTGCTGGAGGTGTGGTACTGTACATACACCCTGACTCACTCTGTAGATGTTCATCAGTGGGAAGAGGCGGACTGTGAGTGCCTCGTGCCTTTTATAGTGAGATACCACCCCTGGCTGCTCATTGGTCATGTCCGGTTCTCTGCGTTCATTAGCTGCCTGTCTGTGCCTGTCTGTATATCAGTATCTGCATGTCTGCATATCATGACAACCAGCAAGTCCTGGAGTGGAGCTTGAACCTGGAGCTTTTGGATCAGAGGCAGAGGTGCCACCGACTGAGTCGTAAGACCTATATCATGAACCTGTGATCCCTACTCCCATTCAGATCATATCCAAATCAATCCCTTACCTGTCTCAGGAAGGATTCTTCAATTTTAATGGCTAAGTATATATACAGTTGCCTTCTCTGTTCACACACATTCCATATCCCCTGTCAATGATTCCACAGCAAACTGTATTTCGAAGCACAATAAATTCCATCGAGGAGCACACAAAATGTCTGTTGTCAAATTAAAGTGGAATGAATAGCGAGGTCCATTTGTTCATTGCCCATGGTAAAATCCCGCACAATGCTTTCTTATGGAAAGGCAGCTCCAGTGCCATAAAAAAAATATCCCCTGGTAGTATAGGGGAAATGTTGATAAGAGGATACAAATAAAAGAAAAACATGTTGGAAGATGTTATCGTTATATTAAAATTTCTCTGGTCTCAAGGCATGTTAGTCATTTGTGCTGACATGAAATTCCACTTTGAAGAATATGCCAAAGGTATCGAGGTTTAATATTTTGCTTTGCAGTGGGTAATCCGTTCAAGTGTCTGGCCGGGAGATGAACATCCACTTTCCTTGCCCCCAAATTGATCAAACATTATGTGAGCCGAAAGCTCCACCCGTAAACCTAGATGAAATAATGAAAACCTCACAGTGATTACTGTGCTGGTAATAGGATTTAAAGAGTGATAATCTGGGTGATGGATCATGCATTATAGATGGCAATTGAATCATTTTCACAGAAACTATTGCCACCGACTCAGTTATTTACTTACAGTGCAAATTGCTCTGGTTCAGATATGCAAACTGGTAAAGGTCAGTTTGTCTTAAAGTTGATGCACTTTCCCTTTTTGCCTCCTTTAATTTAATATTTGATCTTGAGATGTGAACGACAAGATAGAATTTATTGTGCATTTCTGCTTTCCTGGAGAGCATTCAGAGTCGATGTAATCCCGACCTCGTTGGGGAAAGGAAGAATCATAACATTTCTATGGTACAGAAGGAGGCCATCGGTCCACCAAGTCTGTGCCGACCCTCTGAAAGAGCACCCTACCTAGGTTCACTGTCCTGCCCTATCCCCGTAACCCCACCTAACCTTTTTTTTCCCAATTAAGGAGCAATTTAGTGTGGCCAATCCACCTGCCCTGCATCTTTGGGTTGTGGGGGGTGAGACCCATGCAGACACGGGGAGAATGTGCAAACCCCACACGGAGAGTGACCTGGGGCTATAAACGAACCCGGCGCCTTGGCGCCGTGAGGCAGCAGTGCTAACCACTCTGCCACCCTCAAATCCCATCTAACCTACACAGCTTCTTTGAAAAGGTTTCTTTGCCTGGCGGATTAAGTTACCACACAACAATTGAGCTGCCCTCATGGTCATTTTCTCATGCCATCCCACAAGTTACCAAGTGGCTTGAATTAGTAATCTTTGGATAATGAGTCCAGCTCCACAACCACTAGGTCACTGACCCCTTTCAAGCTCATACCTCATGTTTTGTGGTTGAGTCCGCTTGCGCCCCCTCACTGAAAATACTTCTCCAGTCCGTGTGGAGTTTGCACATTGTGTAGATGGGCTTTAGGGCAACATCGAGGGCCGAAGGGCCTGTACTGTGCTGTAATGTTCTATGTTCTATGTTCTCCCCATGTCTGTGTGGGTCTCAGCCCCACAACCCAAAGATGTGCAGGGTAGGTTAATTGGCCACGCTAAATTACCTCTTAATTGGGAAAACAAATTGGGTACTTTAAATTTTTAAAAGATATAAAACAAAAGGAAATACTTCTCCAGCCTCCTTAAGGAATTCATCCTCTTGACTTCTCTGACCGATGGCAAGACCTTGGCGATTATTGATCGAACCACAGAAAAGTACTGCAACCTCTTACTAGAGGTAGGGCAAGGCAGCAGGTTCTGAATCGAATCCCGTGCTCTTGCCATTAATCTGATCCAGACTCTAGCCATCTAACCAACTGAGCTAACTGGCCTGCCCTTAAGGAATTGCCCTTCCCAAAAACTGGTGGTGGACATCAAAACTGTCAAAACTCATTATGGAATAACATGACTTTTGGAGCAAGTACCGAATCCAGGTAATTGTTTAATCGTGTCAAACCCTTATGAAGAAGACCTATTTGAAAGACACATCGTGTAAATATTTTTTGACTGGCTGGTACAATAGTTTTGAGCCAGTATTAAACACAAGCAGAGAAACAAATGCATGGATCAATTGGATTAGCACACAGGAATGACACTGACTATTGAACACAAATTGGATGTGAGAGATATTCATTTTCCTTCAACACATCTCCGATTTCATTTGGTTGATTATCGGGTGCAAATTTATGGCCCTTGTTGCTGGGGTGAGGGGAACGGGGGAGGGAGGTTCTTCCGACCCCATGTTGTCTATGGACTTTTGAATGGCTTGCTGCAGTTTCTTGCTTGGCATGGTCGCGATGGTGGCTGTGAAATTCCACCCACTGGGCAGCAGCAGTGAAACACCGTCCTGTGTGAAAGTTTACCTTTGTCACGGTCACATAGGATGTCAGTGAATGATTTTGCGAAGGGCTGTTTCTGTACTCTGGCAGGCGTGGAAACCTGACTGGAGATTTTCAAACATGGAGTTCTGGGAATAAAGGGCATGGATTTGGGAAATGAAAATACATTTGAAGACTTTGGAGAGGAAAGGGAAATTGGAAATGGGGCAGTAGTTTGTAAGGATGCTGGGGGCAGGGGTTGGTGTTTTTGAGGAGATAGGTGATAACAGCAGATTTAAAGACCATTATGACCATGGGCACAATCTTCCTATTGGGAACAGAGTCCCATAACACACACAATTAGCCAGGTGTTTCCCAGCGCTCGGAGCACTGAGAAACAAACCTGCTATTGGGGGCTTCACCAGGGAACATGCGACCAAGGCCTGACCCCCCCCCCCCCCCACCCCCCCCCTCCCCCCCCAGCTCCAACTCACCAATAAGGGGGTCCTTCCTTACATGGCCCCCACCTGGTCCAATCCCCAATGCACAGAAAATTCCAGCTTGGTATCTTGGCAGTGCCAGCATGGCACGCTGGCAGTGCCCCTGCCAGCTGACATTGCCACCTGGCACTGCAAGCCTGGCACTGCTTGGGTGCCAGACTGGCAGTGCCAGGGTGCCATACTGCCCAGCGGTCAAGCACCTAGGAGCCTCAAATCTCCTTGGAGACCCCAAGAGTGCCGTTACATCTGCTTCCCATTTGTGGAGACTCTGGGATGGCCACTTTCAGCATATAAAATGGACACTCGCAGAGCATACAGGGAAAAATGGACAATGCAAAGAAACAAGCAGGCACAGAGCCTGAATGTGTATTTAGAAGACAGACTGCAGACAGAACAAAAACTCTTGGCTGATTTGCACATTGATGGCCCATCTCCGATAAACAAAAGACTAGTGCTCAGGTAGCCGATACCATCCCAGACATTCCGGCGCCACTACCTCAGCAAGAAGATACAAACAAAGCAAGGCCAATGCCCAGCCATCAGGGCACCCGCCCCTTTATTGGCTCAGATCGATGGCGGTGATCGAGAAGCTGCCCAATTGATTGGGACCAAGTTTAAGGCCCGCCTACAAGCGCAAAGCCCCCCCCCCCCCCGAGTATAAGAAGGAACCCCACCATGTGTTCGTTCTCTTGGATTCAGCTCTCAACTGGCGAGACCCTTTCACCTGCACCACCAGAAGCAAGTTCAGGTTCAACGCTCGCTACCAGACGGACGACCTTAGCTGTACTCCTGCTACCTCTTCGAACCCAACAGCCTCAGATCCGAACAATGGCCACTGTTCCTCTGACCTAAGCGGGTATCCGAAGTTAAGTATAGATGTGAGTGATAGACTTAGTTTAGCCTGTAGTGTTATTGTGCATGAGTAAACCATACTGTGTGTAAATAAAGTATCATTGACTTTGAACTAACTAACTGGTGTATTGGCTCTTTGATCGATATTCGGTTGAACCTTGTGACGGTATCAAGAGATACCTGGCGACTCTGAGAGCATATTCAGAATTAAGATTAAGAAAGGCGACCTTATTAACCACCATATTTATAGCCACTAAAAGATAGCAACAAGACCAGCACTGAATGGAGCTCGCCCAAGGTCTCCAAGGCAAGGAGCTTGATCTCCCGCTTTGGTTTGATGTTGGGAATGCATATTAGAGTGAGACTAGCTGTCTCACTCTAATATGCAGATTCGCAGAAAGTGATCCCACACACAATGGGCTTGATTCACATTGTGAGAGCGTTTTCATCTCGTGAGGTGTGGCGAGCCAGGTAGATCCCGGAAGAAGGGAGTTTGTGGGGGTCCCTTGAATTAGGGGGACTCTGGGGGAGTCTCTTTACTTAGGGGGTCTCTGGTGGGGATGGGGGTGGTGAAAGGGAGTTGGGTCACCCCCACATTGGGGTGGAGGGAAGGCAGGGGATAACCTAGAAAATCCAACGGTGAAGGCTGAACAGAGGGGCCCAGCCAAGGGACCTCGTTATCGGTCGCCCAATAGCGAGGTTCCCTAGGGAATGTCTCACAATCTTCGGCATGCAAACATTTGCATGACTACGGAATGGGAATTACGGTATTTCCCAGAGAAGGCTCAAATTTGGTGCAATTCAGCTCCGACGGGAGAACATAGAGCTGGATTCTCCAGTTTTGAGGCTATATCCGAAGGAAGTGTCTAGTTTTACAATGAAAAGGTCGGCGGTGCCCCTGCGCCAATGCTCCGCCTGATGGAGGGCTAACAGCCGTGCCACATAAAATTCCCGGCGTTCCCGACATAAACGGCCGGAGAATTGCCAGGTCCATGGCCGTGCATGCACACGGCGATGACCTGCAGCACCGTACAACATGGCGCTGGCCGATGCGGATCCACCAGGCCAACTAATGTCCCCATGGCCACCCTCTTGCCACCCCTAATATCTAATCGGCCCTCGCCGAACACCCCCTGCCAGCACCACGGCTCCCGCAGGACTGTGGCAGCGGTGATGGTAATCGACTATTTCCTGATAGATCTGATAGGTAAAAAGGACTATTTAGTGTAAATATTAAGACACAGTTTTAATGCCCATTTTAAAATGAGGATTTCAGCACTCATAACCTCAGATCATGACAAAACACATAGCTTCAACAGAGACACAAAAAGCCTGACACATGCATAAACTAATTGGAGATAAAAACAACATCTTCACTAAGCAAGATGAAAAAGCTATTGTTCTAATAAACATATTATCAAAGACAGTTTGACATTAAGAAATGAGCTGTACCAGTAATCAGATCAAGGCCAAGTAAACACCATAGCAACATGAAGGCACCATTGTCTAGAATGTGGATAAAAGGAAAGTCAGCAGAAAACCAGTAGAAACTAGTCATGATAAAAGCACAGAATCGCATTCCATAACATACACAAATATTCAAACATGAAACATTCAGAACTTATGTTGCACATTAAGGATTGACAGTTAACCATCGAGTCAAATGTATTTGATTCTAACCCAAACCAATCAGGACGACATAGAGGTGTAGATAGATGGCACAAGACTGATAAGCTTCCCTTTAAACATGATGGTCCGTATGGCTATCTTTATTCCGGGATCATCCTATAATTTTATCTAACTATTCGCTATCTCTTTTATTCATATTTTCACTTTTCCACTCTAACTCTTGAAGTAAATGCAAGTTGTTTTGCCGTAAACAAGAAATCATTTCTGTATTATTTTGAAAGTTAATTTGTTTATAAGTTACTTCTCTTTAAGTCCTTTGCTAGCCGGACTTTATTGAGAATAGATTTAAAATTCTCCTAATTGTAATCAAATAGAGGCAATAAAGATTCTTGTTTGCATCCGAGAAGTTTCACTCAAATTTCTACTGAGTTTTAGTGTTGCAAGACTTCACTAATTCCGCATGGTGGATCTCTTCAATTTGGTGGTAGGTTGGCAAAAGGGGAGGATGAAATCGAAAGACTAAAGAAAGACCAGAAGGACAGAAGACCCAGAGACATCTATCCGAAAAACAGTTAGACTTGGGTAAGAAACATCTTTTTCACTCATTAAAAGTCTTAAAGCGGCATCAAGCAGTGCTTCGACCCCTTAGAAAGGACTTTTTTCAGACTGTGTTATTCAATCGGGTGCTGGTCGTAGAAACTAAAATAAAATGAGACTGAATCGTGAATAGACGCGGTAGTGTACAAAGATTGCACAAAAACATAGTTGATGAACCAAAAATTGGGTGTAAGGCTGAGTTTATGGCGGACATGACTCCTAAAATATATTCAGAACCTTCAAAAGGTACAAGAGAACAACTTCCCACAACTCCAAGGGGATGTCATGTTATACCGGAAGTCTCTGCTGACGATTTATTGGGTGATCTTAGATCTTTGATTTATAGACAATTTGGACTGTCTAAAGTATCCACAAAAATTGAATCAAAATATGACACCCCTAAAGGACAGTGGTCCCTTGACAACATCTAAAAACCACACGATTGACCAAAAAGAAACCTATGAAATAGTCTTTTGCAGTAATGGCACAGCTCCATAAGCAGCAAGAAACAGTCACAAACACAAAACGCAATTGCGAACTTAAAACTGCCAAAGAAAAACTAGTGGCAGTCATTGATCAATTGCAAGCTGGAAAATCTAAGCCTGAGAAATTTGATCAAACTGAAACACTATTTCAGACTATTAACTGGCAGACTCAAAATATAGAACTCAGCTATTACTATTACAAATTGATGAACTCCAAAAGAGAAATACTGACTCAGAATCCAAGCTTCAACAGTTAGTATCAGAAAATGATGGTCTTAAAAGTCAAAATTGCCAGTTACTTGAGGAAAGATGTATTTTGGAAAGTGACATGGACACCATGAAATGTCAGACAAATTAACAAGACAAGACAAATTAACAGCGCCACCAACGGGAAGAGTTGAAATGATTTTAACTAAGGCCCAAGATGTACCAGCGGTAACTAGATCAGATCCTGCATTATTGCAAGCTGCTACTGACATGAAAACAATGAATACACTGATTTAAGTTCCACAGGGGGAGTCTGGCCAAATTAACTATCTGTCCGTTCTGTGTTCAAGGACACTTTTACCCCAGAACAAACCGTTATCTTACTCTGAGACCGACCACGTGATGCTGCTGGCCCTGATCCAAAAGCCTCTCATGGCAGCTTTAATAGACTGTGAGCTTTTTAAACAAGAAAAGCCTGTTCGGTTAAGCAACGAGCCCAGTGGCAAACAAAGTGTAATACAACTTAACCCATTAAGCACCAAACAGCTTGGAATTGACGTGACGAAGACAGCAGCCTGGGTTCTAAACCATTTAAAAGATTTATCATCCAAAACCCATGTTGTCATTGGTTTAAAACCAGAACTGTCTACAGCTTTAAACTTGATCCTACCAAGACCTCAGTCCCAGTCCGAAATAGCAACTGCTAAAAAAAGCACGTCAATCGTTGCCTCTCCTCCTCCGTTAACGACAAATCCAACCGTACTCACTTCAAAAAAGAAGTCCAGAAAAGAAATGAAATTCCTTTCTTGTGTTGAAGATGGCCATTTTGCGAATTTCAGATTTCATGATTACAAACTGGACTCCTACGATGAAGGCCCACCTCCTGGCTACAGGGATATGCCCCAAGTCACTTAACGCTAAAAAGTTGCCAAGAACTGTAAACTTGAAAAAACTAGCTTTATTTTGAATGTTGCTTTATTAATTTTAAGAAATTAACAAATCTTGTTCGCTGTGCTTTCTTTAACAGAGTTGACAAATTTATCTACAGAAAACCAAGTTAATTCAGCGAAAGATTGATTCAGTCATATATTCAATAAGTTATTGTGTTAGATTTTTAAAAATAAATGTTTAAAATTAGCTTGGAAATTAAAAGTTCAGACAATGTGGAAGCTGTTTTTAAGAAAAGTAACTCTGATTAAAAGCAAATCCATGGAGAGAACACACTGTTCTAAGACAATTGATAACGGGAATTTGGCAGCAATCCAACTTTTACTCCCAGTCCATTTGAGTGACATATATAAAAAACGTTTAGAGATGCAAATGGCATCATTCCAAGTTATCCATCCACTATACGCCCTCTTTTGTCTCTGCAGGAAAATTAACCCTTTCAACAGGCTTTTGTGTATAATCCAGAAGATGTCAAAGACTTGGCAATCCACATCCAATACAAAGTTAAAAAAAACTTGACCAACCCTTTGATTTCACTCTTTGGGGTTGGCATTCCAATTGGTTGGGTGGCACAGCAATTAACATCATTAAGGGACTTTTCCTATTTTGCATATTTGGACTTATCATTTACGTACTAATGTTGCTGATCAGATACTTTGGCTAATGCATGCTTACCCATGGTTCCCCACCAATCCACATGGCTCATATAAATTCATATGCACCACTAGCCAATAACATCAAAATGGAAAGTTTCGCTTGAACTATTATTTGCTGCATTATTATTCATTTATTAGTGAATTATTATTAATAATTTATTACTAAATTACATGATCAATTTTGATAATAATTTTACCAATTATTACTAAATCATATACTCAACTTCAGTTATTTTACTGTATAATCATTTTATTTGTATACATGAAATTATTATGTTTGTTTATTACTGAATTATGGATTGGATTTGTTTATTGTCACGTGTACCGAGGTACAGTGAAAAGTATTTTTCTGCGAGCAGTTCAACAGATCATTAAATACATGGGAAGAAAAGGGAAGAAAAGAAAATACATAATAGGGCAACACAACATATACAATGTAACTACATAAGCACCGGCATCGGATGAAGCATACAGGGTGTAGTGTTAATGAGGTCAGTCCATAACAGGGTCATTTAGGAGTCTGGTGACTGTGGGGAAGAAACTGTTTTTGAGTCTGTTCGTGCGTGTTTTCAGACTTCTGTATCTCCTGCCCGATGGAAGAAGTTGGAAGAGTGAGTAAGCCGGGTGGGAGGGATCTTTGATTATGCTGCCCGCTTTCCCCAGGCAGCGGGAGGTGTAGATGGAGTCAATGGATGGGAGGCAGGTTCGTGTGATGGACTGGGCGGTGTTCACGATTCTCTGAAGTTTCTTGGGGTCCTGGGCCGAGCAATTGCCATACCAGGCTGTGATGCAGCCTGATAGGATGCTTTCTATGGTGCATCTGTAAAAGTTGGTAAGGGTTAATGTGGACATGCCGAATTTCCTTAGTTTCCTGAGGAAGTATAGGCGCTGTTGTGCTTTCTGGGTGTAGCGTCGATGTGGGTGGATCAGCACAGATTTTTGGAGATGTGCACCCCTAGGAATTTGAAACTGCTAACCATCTCCACCTCGGCCCCGTTGATGCTGACAGGGGTGTGTACAGCACTTTGCTTCCTGAAGTCAATGACCAGTTCTTTAGTTTTGCTGGCATTGAGGGAGAGGTTGTTGTCGCTACACCACTCCACTAGGTTCTCTATCTCCCGCCTGTATTCTGACTCGTCGTTATTTGAGATCCGGCCCACTATGGTCGTATCGTCAGCAAACTTGTAGGTGGAGTTGGAACCAGGTTTTGCCACGCAGTTGTGTGTGTACAGGGAGTAGAGTAGGGGGCTAAGTACACAGCTTGCAGGGCCCTATTGTTGAGGACTATTGTGGAGGAGGTGTTGTTGTTCATTCTTACTGATTGTGGTCTGTTGGTCAGAAAATCAAGGATCCAGTTGCAGAGTGGGGAGCCAAGTCCTAGGTTTTTGAGCTTTGATATGAGCTTGGCTGGGATTATGGTGTTGAAGGCGGAGCTGTAGTCAATAAATAGGAGTCTGATGTAGGAATCCTTGTTTTCGAGATGCTCTAGGGATGAGTGTTGGGCCAGGGAAATAGCGTCTGATGTGGACCGGTTGCAGCGGTATGCGAATTGCAGTGGATCCAGGCGTTCTGGGAGTATGGAGGTGATGCGCTTCATGATCAACTTCTCGAAGCACTTCATTACAACTGAAGTCATGACGGTAGTCATTGAGGCACGTTGCCTGGTTCTTCTTTGGTACCGGTATGATGGTGGTCTTCTTGAAGCAGGTGGGGGCCTCAGAGTGGAGCAGGGACAGATTAAAGATGTACGCGAATACCTCTGCCGGCTGGTCCGTGCAGGCTCTGAGTGCACGACCAGGGATCCTGTCTGGGCTCGTCGCCTTCCGAGGGTTCACTTTCAGGAAGGCCAATCTGACTTCGGAAGCTGTGATGGTGGGTATGGGTGAATTATGGGCTGCTGGGGCACTCGACAGCTGATTGTTGGTTACCTGCTCGAACCGAGCGTAGAATGCATTGAGTTCATCGGGGAGGGGTGCGCTGCTGCCAGAGATACTGTTCGGCTTCGCTTTGTAGCCCGTTATGTTGTTTAGTCCTTGCCACAACCACCGAGAGTCTGTCTGTGACTCTAGCTTGGTTTGATATTCTCTCTTGGCATCTCGGATGGCTTTGCGGAGGTCGTACCTGGATTTTTTTGTCTAGGTCAGGGTCGTCTGCCTTGAACGCCTGAGATCTGTCCTTCAGTAGGGAGTCAATCTCGCGATTGAGCCATGATTTCCAGTTGGGGAACGTACATACTGCTTTCTTTGGCACTCAGTCGTCCACACATTTGCTGATGAAGTCTGTGACGGTGGTGGCATACTCATTTAAGTTGGTCACTGATTTCTTAAATATGGACTCGTCCACTGTCTCTAAGCAGTCACATAAGAGCTCTTCTGTCTCCTCGTACCAGCACTGCACAACCTTCTAAATTACATGATCAATTTTGATAATCATTTTACCAATTATTACTAAATCATATACTCAACTTCAGTTATTTTACTGTACAATCATTTTATTTGTACACATGAAATTATTATGATTAATTGTTTATTACTGAATTATGTAATCATGATATCAATTTTTAATCAGTATATCAATGTTTTAAGCAATACTATGGAAAGAAAGGTTGGATCCATGTATCACATGTGAAGCGCGCGTATAAGTATTAAGATCTGTAAAAATGCTTACCGTGTTATTCATTTTCAGTTATTTGATTGGCTTTGTAAATGTTGTACCAGAACTGAATGAGAACACATTCCTTTACACATCTAAGATATATGCTAAAAATGTCAACATTTCCAATTGTTGGGTATGCATTGCAACTCCTACTAACTCAGGAGAAGGTATTCCTTTCTTAACTATCCCCTTTAATGCTTCAGAAACAGCAGAATGGTACATCTATCAAAGTGTCTCTCGCTCTGTAGTGGTCCATTCTGGAGCATAATCATGTGAAAAAGGAAAGTACAAGATTTATCTAAAGAAATGTATTAACTTATCAAAATCTGCAGGCTATCCACTAAACACCTTTTCAGGATGGCACCAACTTAAATATAATCCGAACAAAAATCCTTAATATATTAGCCTTCCAACTAATATTAAACAAAAGGGATCAATATCCCTCACTAGTAATCACTCGAAAGGGCTGAAAATGGGCAATAGTGTTTGTACTAATTTTTTGGATGTTAACACAGCTTATAAATGTACACAAAATGTATTACAAAGAACTGAACAGTCCTCAATAATAACAGGCCAACACAACATCACAAATAATAAAACATTCTCAGATCATTGGTACTTAAAAGATATTAACTTATACTCTGCTTATAATGGGACTTATTTTATTTGTAATGACAAAGCATATTCCTGGCTCCCAAAATACTGGTCAGGATTTTGCTATTCAGGATACATAGTACCTGCCACCCGTCATCTTCCTCCTCTCCCTTATGTTTCAGAACCAGCCACTCGAAGAAATAATCGTGCCATAACCTTACGAGACTCAATTACCCTAAAATTATTCCTTTCTATTGGGAAGTAAGGGTGGCCAATTAATTGAATAAAATAACAACCATCATACAAAACGTGGCTGATTACACCGCCACTGCCCTCGATAAAATTTCTGACGAAATGTGAGCAATTCGAACCGTGGCATTACAAAATCGAATGGCACTTGACTATGTGCCAGCCGAAAAAGGTGGCACCTGCGCCCTGATTGGTGCGGAGTGTTGCACTTTTATTCCAGATAACTCACAGGAAGTTAAAGCATCACATATCCAAAAGGAAATCAAGAAACTTGACTCACTCCCTGATACCTCTCTCTGGGAGAAACTTTGCGGGTGGTTGGGACACACTGGGATGTCCACAGTAAGAATAATCTTTTTTTCCTATGGAGCAGGATTCGTCATTTACATAACATACCAGTGTATTGTGTGCATTAAACAACTATTCACTAAACGCAAGGTCCCAACAGTCAGAATGATTCACATTAACTCCACTGCACCACCATTAGATGAAGTAGGAATGCAATATTATTGTTGAAATGTTCCTGATCAATCAATTATTTGACTGTATTATTAACATATTGCTAATAGATTAATACTGAATCAATAGAATCAAATTTGATTAATTGATTAATTATTGTTTTATAATATTGATTCTTTAAGAATTAAATTAATTTTTGCTGTAATGCTTGTAATGCAAAGCTTGCCCACTCTATTGTTTAAAACTGCAATGACAATATGAATGAGATCTTCTTCGCGCTTTTACCTATCCTATCGCATTTATTATATCGTTTTATCTTATTGTGATATATCTTGCTTGATCTTTCGATTTATCAAAGGGCGGACTGATAGTAATCGACTATTTCCTGATAGATCCCCCAGGGTTGCTGCTGACCATCTTCTAACGCTCTGCCAGGAAGTCTAGGAACGGTTGCCACCGCCTGAAGAACCCTTGCACCGATCCCCTCAAGGCAAATTTCACCCTCTGCAATTTAATAAACCCCACCATATCATTGGTCCAGGATTCCACGCTTCCTTCCACTGAAGCAGAATCCTTCGCCGGGCTACCAGGGACGCAAAGGCCAGAATACTGGCCTCTTTCGCCTCCTGCACTCCCGGCCCCTCTGCCATCCCAAATAAATTTGAGCCCCCAGCCCGGCTTGACCCTGGAACCTACCACCCTCGACACCGTCCTCGCTACACCCTTCCAAAAGTCCTCCAGCGCTGGGCACGCCCAGAACATGTGGGTGTAGTTTGCTGGGCTCCCTGAGCACCTAACACACCTGTCCTCGCACCCAAAGAACCGGCTTATCCTTGCCCCGGTCATGTGAGCCCTATGCAGCACCTTAAATTGTATAAGGCTGAGCCTTGCGCAAGAGGAGGAAGAGTTCACTCTCCCCAGGCAATCAGCCCATGTCCCCTCGCCAATCTCCTCACCCAACTCCTCCTCCCACTTACCCTTTAGCTCCTCCACCGAGGCCTCCTCCTCTTCCTGCATCTCCTGGTACATTGCCGAGATCCTTCCCTCTCCAACCCACACCCCCGACAGCACCCTGGCCTGGACCCTGCGTGGCGGCAACAGTGGGAACTCCACCACCTGCCGCCTAACAAACGCCCTTACCTGCATATATCTGAAGGTGTTCCCTGGGGGGAGCCCGAACTTCTCCTCCAGCTCACCCAGGCTCGCGAACTTCCCGTCCACAAACAGGTCCCCCATCCTCCTAATACCTGCCCTGTGCCAGCTCAGGGACCCTCCGTCCATCCTCCCCGGGACAAACCGGTGGTTCCTCCGAATCGAGGACCACACCGAGGCCCCCACCTCCCCCCTGTGACATCTCCATTGCCCCCAAATTGTGAGGGTAGCCGCCACCACCGGGCTCATGGTATATGGTATACCTCGTTGGAGGAAGCGGCAGCGGCGCCATCACCAGTGCCTCCAGGCTCATGCCCACACAGGACACCATTTCCAGCCCCTTCCATGCCGCCCCATCCCCCTCCATCACCCATTTACGCACCATCGCCACGTTGGCGGCCCAATAATACCCACAGAGATTAGGCAGCGCCAACCCCCCCTATCCCTGCACCGCTCCAGGAACACCCTTCTCACCCTCGGGGTCTGCTGCGCCCGCACAAGCCCCAGAATGCTCCTATTAACCCGCCTGAAGAAGGCCTTAGAGATCAGGATGGGGAGGCACTGGAACACGAACAAAAATCTTGGGAGCACCGTCATTTAAACTGACTGCACCCTACCCGCCAGGGAGAGTGGCAGCACGTCCCACCTCTTAAACTTCTCCCCATTTCCTCCACCAGCCTCGTGAAGTTAAACTTATGCAGGGCCCCCCAACTCCTAGCCACCTGGACCCCCAGGTACCTAAAACTCCTCTCCACCCTTTTTAGTGGGAGCTCACCAATCCCCCTCTCCTGGTCCCCTGGGTGAACAACAAACAACTCGCTCTTCCTCATATTGAGCTTGTACCCTGAGAAATCCCCGAACTCCCTGAGGATCCTCATTACCTCCAGCATTCCCCCCAACGGGTACGCCACATATAACAGCAAATTGTCCGCATAGAGCGACAACCCCCTCCAGTTCCTCGACTCCCTCAATGCCATGCCCAGGGGCTCAATCGCAAAGAACAGGAGGGACAGGGGACACCCCTGCCTCGTCCCCCGGTGTAACCGAAAATACTCTGACTTCCTTCTGCTCGTAGCCACACTCGCCACCGGAGCCTCATACAACAACTTAACCCACCTGACAAACCCCTCTCCAAACCCAAACCTTTTCAGCACCTCCCACAGGTACCCCCACCCCACCCTATCAAAGGCCTTCTGCGCATCCATCGCCGCCACTATCTCCGCCTTCCCTTCCACCGCCGGCAACAATATAACATTCAAGAGCCTCCGTACATTCGTATTCAACTGTCTCCCTTTCACGAACCTCGTGAATGACCTGCGGCACACAGTCCTCTATCCTCGTGGCTAAAATCTTCGCCAACAACTTTGCATCTACGTTTAGGAGTGAGATCAGCCTGTATGACCCACATTGTAGGGGATCCTTGTCCCGCTTCAGGATCAAGGAGATCAGCGCCCGAGACATCGCGGGGGCAAAGTCCCTCCTTCCCTTGCCTCGTTAAAGGTCCTTACCAACAGAGGGCCCAGTAGGTCCGCATACTTCTTACAAAGTTCGACTGGGAACCCATCCGGCCCCGGTGCCTTCCCTGCCTGCATGCTTCCTATCTCTTTGACCAACTCCTCCAACCCAACCAATGCCCCCAGCTCCGCCACTTGCCCCTCCTCCACCCTCGGGAATCTCAACCGGTCCAGAAAGCGGCCCATTCCTCCCTCCTCCAGTGGGGGCTCAGACCGATACAGTTCCTCGTAGAAGTCCCTGAAGACCCCATTGATAACCACCCCACTTCACACCCTGCTCCCTCCCCCATCCTTAACTCCCCCGATCTCCCGAGCTGCCTCTCACTTCCGAAGCTGGTGCGCCAGCATCCGTCTCACCTTTTCTCCATATTCATATACCGCCCCTGCGCCTTACTCCACTGCCCCTCTGCCTTCCTGGTGGTCAACAGATCGAATTTGGCCTGGAGGCTACGCCGCTCCCTAAGCAATCCATCCTCCGGGACCTTCGCGTACCTCCTGTCCACCCTCATCATCTCCCCCACCAGCCTCTCCCTCTCTCTCTTCTCCCTCCTCTCCTTATGGGCCCTAATGGAGATCAGCTCTCCCCTGACCACCGCCTTCAGCGCCTCCCAGACCACCCCCACTTGGACCTCCCCATTGTCATTAGCCTCCAGGTACCTCTCTATGCACCCTCGGACCCGCCCGCTCACCTCCTCGTCCGCCAGCAACCCCACCTCTAAGTGCCACAACGGGCGCTGGTCCCTCTCCTCCCCCAGTTCGAGATCTACCCAATGCGGAGCGTGATCGGAAATGGCTATGGCCGAGTACTCCGTATCTTCCACTCTCGGAATCAGCGCCCTGCTCATAACAAAGAAGTCAATCCGGGAATAGACCTTGTGGATATGGGAGAAGAATGTGAATTCCCTGGCCCCCGGCCTCGCAAACCTCCATGGATCCACCCCTCCCATCTGGTCCATGAACCCCCTCAGCACCTTGGCTGCCGCCGGCCTCCTACCCGTCCTAGACCTGGAGCGATCTAGCACCGGGTCCAGCACCGTATTGAAATCCACTCCCATTATCAGGCCCCCTGTCTCCAGGTCCGGAATCCGGCCCAGCATACTCCGCATGAAGCCTCATCGTCCCAATTCGGGGCGTATACATTGACCAACACCACCCGCTCCCCCTGCAGCTTGCCATTTACCATCACATACCTACCGCCATTGTTTGCCACGATGCTCGACGCCTCGAACGACACTCTCTTCCCCACCAAGATCGCCACCCCCCCCCTATTTTCTGCATCCAACCCTGAATGAAACACCTGGCCTACCCACCCCTTTCTCAATCTTACCTGATCTGCCACCCTCAGGTGCGTCTCCTGAAGCATGGCCACATCTGCCTTCAGCCCCTTCAGGTGCGCAAACACCCGGGCCCGTTTGACCGGCCCGTTCAGTCCCCTTACGTTCCAGGTTATCAGCCGGATCAGGGGGCTACCCGCCCCCCTACCCCATCGACTAGCCAGATCCCCTCCCAGGCCAGCCACGTGCCCGCTCCCCCTGCACGGCCCGTTCCCCACAGCGGCAGACCCCCACCCCGACCTCGTCTACCGACTCCAGCACCCCCTTGGCCATTCCAGCAGCAACCCGGTTCCCCCCCTCCCCCTACCCAGCTAGCTCCCCCCCTTGCTGCATTGATCCCCCCATTGCACTCCCGTAAGTCAGCCGACTCCTGCTGACCCCTGCCACTCCCGCCACTCCCTAGACCCCTCCCAGTGTGGAACTTCCCCTCCCCCCCCATTGCCCACCAGCAGGCTGTCGCCCTCCCCCTTCCACTCCCAGCGCTGGAAAAAGCCCGCGCTTCCCAGCTCCGGCCCCACCCCCTTCAGCCCTTAGTGCGGGAAAAAACCCGCGCTTTCCACTCGCCCGGCCCCGCCTCCTCTGGCGCAGCTCCCTTTTCAGGCCCGGTCCCCTTGCCCCCAACCGAGGCCTCACCCCCACCCCCCGCAGGGCCCCATCCCCCCTGCCGGCCATCAACCCCCCCAAGCCGTTTACCTGCCCCCCCCCCCACGAGCACACCCGGCGGACCCAATCAAAACAATGCCCAACCAACCTCCGAAAAACCAAGAACCAACAATGAACAAAGAACCCACCCTCAAAATACAATACAACAATCCCCAACCATCCCTTCACCATGGCCCCCCACCCCTGACCTCAGTCCAAGTCCAATTTTTCGGCCTTGACACAGGCCCACGCATTCTCCGGGGACTCAAAATAATGATGTTGGTCCTCATAGGTGACCCACAGACGCGCCGGCTGCAGCATGCCGAACTTCACCCCCCTCCTGTGCAGCACCGCCTTCGCCCGATTGTACCCGGCCCTCTTCTTCGCCACCTCCGCACTCCAATCTTGTAGATCCGGACCTCCGCGTTCTCCCACCTGCTGCTCCACTCCTTCTTGGCCCACCTTAGCACGCACTCCCGATCAGCAAACCGGTGGAACCACACCAGCACCGCCCGTGGCGGCTCGTTGGGCTTGGTCCTCCTCGCCAGCACTCGGTGGGCCTCCTCCAGCTCCAGGGGCCTAGGAAGGAACCCGCTCCCATCAGCGAATTCAGCATGGTGACCACGTAGGCCCCCACGTCCGACCCCTCCAATCCCTCCGGGAGGCCCAGGATCCGCCTCGACCGGTTCTCCATCTCTTTGAACCTCTCCTGCCATTTTTTATGGAGCTCCTCGTGCGCCTCCACCTTCACCGCTAGGCCTAGGATCTCATCTTCGTTCTCAGAGACCTTTTGTCGGACCTCCTGGATCGCCGCCTCTTGGGCCGTCGGGGTCTCCAGTAGTTTATCGATTGACACCTTCATCGGCTCCAGCAGATCCGTTTTCAGCTCCCTAAAGCAGCGCTGAAGAAATTCCTGCTGCTCCTGCGCCCACTGCATCCACGCTGCCTGGTCTCCACCCACCGCCATCTTGGTTTTCCTCCCTCGCACCGTCTTTTGCTTCACTGCCACTTTTCTGGTCGCCCCATCCTGGTCCCAGCCATACACTATTGGGGGAATGTTGCTATCTCCTTCCCACACCGGGAAACGTCGACGAAGCGCCGTTACGGGCTCTAAAAACAACCTAAATGTCCGTTTCTCGCGGGAGCTGCCGAACGTGCGACTTAGCTCTGCATAGCCGCAACCGGAAGCCGGCAATAAATATTCTTGTTTGCATCCAAGAAGTTTAACTCAAATTTCGACTGCATTTTAGTGTCGCAAAACTTCACTAATTCCTCATGGTAGATCTCTACCAGCTCCGACGGGAGAACATAGGGCTCGATTCTCCGATTTTGAGGCTATATCCGGAGGAAGTGTCTAGTTTTACAATGAAAAGGTGGGCGGCGCCCCTGCGCCGATGCTCCGCCCGATGGAGGGCTATCAGCTGTGCCACATAAAATTCCCGGGTTTCCCGACATAAACGGCCGGAGAATTGCCAGGTCCATGGCCGTGTATGCACACGGCGATTACCTGCAGCACCGTACAACGTGGCGCTGGCCGGTGGGATCCACCGGGCCAACTACTGTTCCCCTGGACACCCTCTTGCCACCCCCAATATCTAACCAGCCCTCGCCAAACCCCTCCTGCCACGCCATGGCTCTCGCTCGACTGTGGCAGCGCTAAACGCAGTCCGCAGCCGCCTCGCCAGGTTTACGAAAACTCAGACCACATGCGACCCGCGTGGTCGAGAACTTGACCCATCGGGGACTGAGCATCAGGGGGAGGGCATGCACCTCAATGATACCAATTTGGAGGGGCGGAGCTTCTGAAAAACGGCGCCGGCCCCTATTTGGTCGCAAATGGGGATTCTCCGCCCGATCGCCGAATATGATTTCGCCGTCAGTCACCGGTGAATCCAGCCCATAGTCTCCCAAACGGAGAATCCAACCCACTGCTTCCACTGTATTTGAGGAGGAAAATTTCAGAGATTCACGATACTCAGAGAAAACATGTCTCCTTATCTCTGTCGTGAATGGGTGACCGCTTATTTTTAGACAGAGACCCCCGAGTTCTTAATCCTCTCACAAGAGGAAACATCCTCTCCACATCCACCCTGTCAATACCCCTCAGGATCTCAAAAGATCTGATCAAGTTGCCTCTTTTTATTCTAAACTCTAATGGATACAAACCTAACCTTCTGAACCTCTCATAAGACATGAGGAGAGGGAACATGTTTCCATTGGGGGGTCCACAAAGACACTCTCAGGAACGAATGGGAGCAGGCCACGGGGACTAAGTCCTCCAATAAGCTATGGCCACCTGGCAGCAGTGCAATAAAAAGTCGAATTACCTCATGTGGATGGTTGTCAGTGAAAGCATCCTCACATGACGTCTCATATCAACCACACTGCCAACCTCTCAAGCTACTCAATGCACCAGATCCCCATCATACTCAGAGCAGAGCTCCCTTGCAAGTGCCAAGTGAATACGCTGATTGAACCTGTGTGACCCAAGTATATAATTAGAATGCCAAATCAGTTGGCGGAGCTATGGAACATCATGGCAGCACCAGTTGGGAAGCTTGCAGTACACACATGCCACTCCCAGCATGAAGTACCCATGGGCTGAATCGGAGTTGGCTAGAACTGCAGTGTGCCATCACTAGGGGGCCACCAGCTGCCATATATCCATGCCAACAATCCAAATTTTGCACTGCTCATCTGATCACTTAACTCAGCGTCATTGGTGGAATCATACTGCGGGCAAACTGGCTGCCACCTTTTCCTGAAATTCACTGGTGAGCATCCTTCAAACGAACCTCATTGGCTGTGAAGCATTTTGAGATATCCCGAGATTGCAAAACACGCCACATAAATGTGTGTTCTTCCTATGTTCCGCTGGTTATAGAGAATGCTGGGGGAAGTGGTAGAAAATGTTATAAGCCTCCAAGTCACATGAGCAATTTCACAAGGGGAGCCAGGTTCTTTAGCATCAAACGAATGTTACAAACCCAATGAGATGCGGTCCACCCCACACCCTGCCGTAGCAAACTCTGGCGAATTCATAACATTCAACCATGCAGATGATTTCCATGGAAACCGATACTTCATGCTGCTGAATGAAGAAGTTGCATCAGCCCGTTTACGCATAGCTGGAGATGAAGAAATAAAGGTTCAGTCGCATACCAGCAAGGGGGAGCAATTTAAAGCTCTCCCACCCATGGGGGAACCAACCGGATCCAGTACAATGCTGTTTTTTACAGACTATCCTGATTTTCTCCTACATTGAAGTTGAATGAATCGAGAACAATATTGTCATGGGCAAAGCCAACATTGCACACAATTCTTTGAGCCTATTGTCACCTGGAAAGATGGATTAAAATTAGCCCAAATGTCCAGAATAAAATGAAGTTGAATGCATGTAACAATCTGTGTTATTGTTCATTTACAATCTATCGCCTTACTGAATTCAGCTGAAGAAGATAATCAGTAATGCCATGCTTCCGTTAAAGGAAACATTGCACATCCCAATTACGCTGTGATTAAAAGATACTTTATTCATTTCAATAAGTAGCAAGCGTTTTAGATAACAGAATTTGCAACGCTCCACTGGGACACTTACAAACATAATCAGACTTATATGGTCCTTGAAGAAACGTTTCATTAGACCTTTCTTGTTGAGGAACCCCATTAAACTTGCTTATGAAACAAAGTGGTCTCTTTGCTCAGTAAGTTTGAATCAGGAAAACAAAATGATTAGACAATGTAGCGATTACCTTTCGCCTATTCAATTAGAGCAAATAGAAATAAGGGCAAATCAGTTTAGGACCGAACATAAGGAGATCATTCAAATTCTCTTCTGTAATCTACCATATTTACATTAATTAATTAGCACTATGAGTGGAAGCAATATCATTGGAGGTGTAAAAGCAAGGGTGAAAATTGAATGGCTGCCTTTAAAGAGCAACTACTTTACCTGAGTATAAAAACAGCTCATTGATAACGCCTCTCCTGGTGAATTTTACTTGTAGCCTTAGAGGATCAGAAAAGCCATCTGAATAATAATAATACTAATAATCTTTATTGTCACAAGTAGGCTTACATTAACACTACAATGAAGTTTGTGAAAATCCCCTAGTCGCCACACTCCGGCGCCTGTTCGGGTACACTGAGGGAGAATTCAGAATGTCCAAATACCTAACAGCACGTCTTTCGGGACTTGTGGGAGGAAACCAGAGCACCCGGAGGAAACCCGTGCAGACATGGGGAGAACGTGCATACTCTGCACAGACAGCAATCCAAGCCGGGAATCGAACCAGGGACTCTGGCGCTGTGAAGCAACAGTGCTAACCACTGTGCTACCTTGCCACCCAAAAGGCAAATAATAAAGACTTGGGTTTTCTGTCATTCCTGTGTGTTGGATCGATTATTCCACACATTGGTTCCTCTGGTGACACTTTAGTTTGACTGGCAGAAAACACATTAGATAGTGTTGACTGACCAAAGATAGCTTAAGACCTGAACCAAATGCTTTCCGTCTAGGTATCCTCCAGAATGAATAGATGTCAGCAGATGAACTTTTGCGTGTACAACAGAGAAGGCAGCCATCTGGCCCTTTGTGTTCATGCTGGGTCATTTTTAGAATAACCCAAAATTAAATGCATTGTACTGCTTCCTTCCCAAAGCTTTGAACAGTCTCTGCTTCAAATATTTATCTATGTTACCCTCAGTCTCTTGTCCTAACCACTCTCTGTTTCTGAAGCGCATTAGGAGAAACCAAATAGTGTAGGTGAGAGTCACATATAGTTCAGAAGAGGTAGGCTCTATAAATAAATATGAGATGCTGATTTTGACATTTGAATGCTGCAATATATATTTGTTTCCACAGGTAGGAATTCACCTTTATGTACTTAGACTAGTCAGGGTGGAAGTCCTTCTTCAGCTGACTTTTCTTCACAAAAGTACAGCAGAGAAAATAGTTGCACAGAGTTGTTCTAATGATCTAGAATACAAAATGTGCAGCAGCACACATGCCCATCCTCACCTGGGACAGTCTGAATCTGTGATACAGAACTAAATCACATCACTGGAATCAAAACCACTAACCCTAAATAACAATTCTAAATTCAGGACTCTTTCCTCGATGCTTCAACCAGAAGAAAGAATCTTTCTTTTATCAATCTCTCAGTTAAGTTCCACATCACTGATATAGCATCAATCAAGTAGAAATTATGACATAATGTAGCACACAAGCGCACAGTTGTTATTTGGACATATTAATTTCACTGAACGAATAATTCATAAGACTGGAAAAATAACCCAGAGAAGTTGTTTGCAGAGATCGGAAATGCTGAGCTGGGGAGCAGATGTTCTGACTTTTTTAAATACCTGTCTGGGCTTTCGGTCAATTTCACAGTGTTTGTTAACATAAGTTAAGTGGCTTCAAGCATTTGTGTTTTTTGAAACTTTAGAGGTCCTAGGTGAATGGCAGATTTTTTTCAGAGGAGAAATTTATTTAAATTTTTTCCAAGATTATTTCCTTTTACAGAAACCCCCATACACTATGGTGTTCACTGGTTCTTGAAAGTGTACAGTGAGTCAATGGGCATGGAAGTGCCAGGGTTTGGCCTAGGGTCATGAGAGACATGGGGAAATGGCATAAAATGGCATGAATGGGCATAGGGGATGGTGCAAGGACATAATTTAACATAGGCACGGTAGCATTTTATTAACACTGTAATGAAGTTACTGTGAAAATCCCCTAGTTGCCACACTCCAGCGTCTGCTCAGGTACACTGAGGGAGAATTCAGAATGTCCAATTCACCTAACAAGCATGTCTTTTGGGATTTGTGGGCGGAAACTGGAACACCCGGAGGAAATCCGCACAGACACGCGCAGAACATGCAGACTGCGCACAGGCAGTGATCTAAGCCGGGAATTGAACCAGGGACCCTGGCGCTGTGAAGCAACAGTGCTAACCACTGTGGTCACAACTGTAATTCAGAGGAATCTACCGATCAATAGGTTTTTGATGGACAAGGGTAACAAGGAATAGAGAGAAAACGTGGATAACTGGAACCAAGAAGCAGATCAGCTATTGATCCAATTGAATGGTGATGAGGCTTCATTGAGGACTGACTGGCCTAAGTCTGTTTCTAATGTTCTTGATTTCTTCTGACGTTTGCCAGCTGTAGTTTTGAGCCTGGCACTATAACCCAAATCTTTGCGAGATTTTATAAGGTTTGCTGAAGTCTTTTGATGAAGTAGAATGCAAGAATGGAACAGAGGAAGATGTATTGGTCACTGACGCCCCAACACACCACAATGCAAAACAAAATCATGGCACACAAAGTGGAAAAGTTCCATTCAATTATGCCATTTATGTGTTGCTGCTAATGTGTGCAGTCAGATAGTCAACAACTTGACGAATGTTATTATCCGCTAAAGATCTCCATGGGCCTGAGGCTCAGGTCCTTATCAACTATGTATAAGTGTTGTCAAGCTCAATACAGTAAATCAGATTGATAGCAAAGTGATGAGAGTTCTTCAGCAATTTCCAAATAATTAATAATCCAATAACATTACTGAGTCATTCACTGGAGCTGTCTGTCTCTTTCAACTTAGAGAGGAGGTAACAGAGCTTTATTGCTTTTTAGCTTGTATTTCTCACTGACTCAATTAACTGGAAGCAGTTTTATAAGTGACATAGGCTTGGGGGTGGGGATAGACAGAAGGTATCCTGATGTGCAATCTGTAACAAAATCAAAAATGTTTCATCGACAACAGATTTATGATTTTATTATATTTAACCCCCACACCTCGCATCACTTTGTAAGAATGTATGATCTGAAGCCCACTTATGAAATAAGGGTTGTTTAATGGTTTGAAGGGTTTATGACCTAATATGTGATCTGGCCCGCTCCCGTATACAAAATTGGGATCTCGCCGTAGCTTGGTGAGAAACAAATTATCACAACTTAAGCCCTATTTCCATACAATTAATGGGAGCGACCCCAAATCCAACAACCTCTTGTCATTCCTTCGCCTCCCCAGCAAGTGGTCACACTGACGCCGATTTGTACTCTTTTAAAAACGTGAACCTGTGCTCGATGGGGAGTGGGGGAACCGCGGCTGGGGGAGGGGGGTTGGGGGGGGCACCCGCCAGAATGGTGGACCGTCATGGAAAGGGAGAAGGCGGGGAGGCGCTGGGAGTGGGGGAGGAGGGGGGGGGGGGGGCAACCACGCACAGCACCAGCATGCCAACACCTGGATTGTGTGTACCCATTCTGGGGGCAACACTAGCCCATACTTGCCTGCCCCAAGACCTCCCATAACCCTCACAGACTGCCGAGGCCTCTGACCGTCTGGCTGGAGGCTATTGCTAATAGGGAATTGGCAATCGTTGTTACATGAGCATTTCATACAACTCAAATGGATTCCCGTGGGTGGGCGGGAGTCATTTCCTAGTATCTCTGCAGGGCCTCTGCAAATTACACCTGCGACAGGGACAAGCTCCGCAGCACCTCAGCCATTCCAATCTGAGAGCGGGACATTCCTGCAGCACCTCATCAAGGTTAGCCTGGATCACGTCCCCCAGTGAGTATGATATTCTGCCGAAACCCTCAGCCATGGCCGTCCCCGACCTGTGCAATGCCTTGGACACCTTCACTCATGGTGCCGACGTCGTGCACCAGACTCTCCACTGCGGTCATCACCCTAACAGTGTTGGCCTTGGTGCCGCCGACATCTCCTACGCTCATAGTCTCTGGGACTCCTCCAATCGGCTGTGGACATGCTGGAATGTCACTGACATCGCCAGCTGAACATCCCGGCCACTCCGTATCGTCTCGATCATCTCCGGGTAATGGAGCAGACCGTTGAGTTGCTTAAACAATGATTCCACTGCCTGGACTGCTCTGGTGGAACCCTATAGGACTTGGTGATGTGGGTGTCAGAATTCTTCATGGCGAGGGCAGCACGGTGGCACAGTGGTTAGCACTGCTGCCTCAAAGCACCGAGGACCGGGTTCGATCCCAGCCCTGGGTCACTGTCCATGAGGTTTTTGCAAATTCTCCCCTTGTCTACGTGGGTCTCACCCTCACAACCCAAAAAGATGTGCCGGCTAGGTGGATTGACCATGCTAAATTGCCCCTGTTTTGGAAAAAAATAATTGGATACTCTAAATTTTAAAAACACATTCTTCATGTTCCACTGAACGGTGCACAACCTCGACATCATAATGGCATCGTCTTTACCGTTAGCAATGGTGGCAACCCAGCTGAGATGGCGAGAAAGAGCTGGAAGAGAATGTCTGTGATTGAAACATCTGCCTGTGATAGCAATAAAAACAATGCAAATTCTCAACAGCCCCTGTTCTACTCACTGGGACTGCCTGACTGACCTTTGTGATCCTGCCCCCTCATCTTTACCTCCCCATGGTGACAAGTACCAACATCTGGTTTATCATGGTGACTCAAATGCAGATGGTATTGTTGATTAGCATCGTGACTGCTATCTTGGGCATTGAGCTGCCTGATACACCATGTGTAATCACAAAACTGTTGGAATCCCTCTCAGTTGTAGTACATATCAGAATTGACATGACGCTTCTACTTATCTATAATAACCCTCACGAGACCCACGGGGACACATTGATCGATCTCCCCATGGGACTCGTAGAATATGAGCTCCCTTGTAAATTCACCCTTTCAAAGCCGGGACCGACAATTCCAGTAGTCCCGGCTAGGATCTTTGAGCTTTGAACCATGTTGCAGCTTTTATGTCATGTTAACAAATTAAATGTTGTTTAACCTACTTTCTCGGGCCTCCTGAGCTTTTATCCTATCCATAGAGTCAATGACACCCTGCACCATGGGGAAAACCTGGGAATCCTGGAAACGCTGTGTGCTTACTTTGCCTGCTTCACGCTGGCGAGGGAGAGAATGAAATAGATTCAGCCCTCTGAGATTACAGAATCAGTGAACTTCCTGATATAATAATGCATGGCAAACTGGAACAGTGCAAATATCACTTACTCCAGCCTGGAAGGAGTTGAATGTATAAAAGGTCTTGGCCACATATGGCCACCTTTACAGTCACTGACAATGCCATTCTCACCCTGCTCTGACGCTCTACATGCAACTGCAGAATATGGCAGATTTCAATGAGGGTGTCCGCAATGGAGCACAATCTTCACCGAGATTCAGGTAGTGGGATTGGTCCTTGAAGATCCGAAGCAGATGTGCACGATTTTAGAGAAACATAACCTGTATATTAATGTGCGAGCCCTTCTTCCCATATCCTCCTCTCTCTTCAGTAGCCTGTTCTGTTCTGCACACATTCTCACTGCCATGCTGGACATCGAGCGGGGTGCAAACTACTGCACCCATGTTTGGGATCGATTGATTTGTCCACACCCTGTGGACGTCATCAACTTTAAACAACCCTGGCAACTACCCAACACTTTTACAATCACAGTAGGAGTCAGTAGAAATCAATGAGCAACTAACTGGAATAGTTGATGGTCCCTTTAACAGCTCTGGCGGGATGTTCCTCTTGCTGCAGAACATGCATTCAGCTGTTCAAGGTTAATAGAAAGCATTAGGTGGGGTGCTGAGATTCAATATAGCACCACTAACATCAAATCAACACTACACTGCATTCTCTACATACTCCCGATGAACCCTCACTGCACTTTCAAAATGCCATCTGGCATGGCTAACACTAGAAGGCCCTCGGACACTATTTTGGAAGCAAAGCAGCACTGATTTTCATTTCATTTCATTTCATAGCAGCTAAAAACCTCACTGCCAATGTCAGGTTCATTCTTGACTCACCTAACAAATATTGAACTGAGATCCTTTTTTGATGCCTTGCACCTCTGTAAGTATTATTGGCTAATGCCAAGCCATGGATACTAATAGGCAAGGAACCATTTTAGCCATGATTTTCATGATCAAAATTCCTTCTTTTTCTTTTACTCGTTTGTTTTCCCTTTGTTCTGACGGTGTGGGCTCATACTGGTAAATGCATCTATGGTTGTCCTGTACAGCATGTTGCCTGCTCGCATTAAACAATAATCATAGACGCAATAATAGAATGGTTACAGCACAGGATGAGATTGTTCTGCCCATGATATTTGCATCGGCTCTGCAAAGGAACAATTTACTAACTGCCACTCCGGGAATCGGGCCCAGGGGTCCAGTGTCCATGTGAGGTGAGATACGGGGGTGGGGTGGGGGGGGGCCTAAGGACCCCCTTATAGGTGAGTTGGGTCATGCCGAGGGGTTGGGAGATAGGGACACTATTTAAAAATGATGTCTTGATCTCTTCCTGCACTGAAGTTTCTGGCGAGCATAGCTCTTCAGTGAAGGAAATGTGACTAAGTGTGGCCTCAGTTGGGGGGGGGGGGGGGGGGGGGGGGGGTGCGGGGGGGGGGGGGGGGGGGGGTGCGGGGGGGGGGGGTGGAGGGGTATTCCCCACTGGGCCACCAAAAAAACCAGTGTGCTGATAGATAGCGGGATCGTACCCGCCACTTGTAGCGCTGGAAACAACCTCTCAGAACAGACTCCTTTTTTTGTTAGATCACGCCCGTATTGTGCTTTATTTACCATGCTCAACCTGCCCTGTCACCCACAATGATTTATGCACAGATACACCCAGATCCCTCAGCTCATATACTCCTTTAGAATTGTGCCCTTTATTCTACACTGTCTTTCTGCGCTTTTTCTACAGAGTTTCTCACTTCACCCTTCTCTGCATTGAATTGCATCTGCCACTTGTCTGCCCATTCCACTGACCATCCTTTTGAAGTTCTACGCAATCCTTCTCATGGGTGGGGCGGTGGCACAGTAGTTAGCACTGCTACCTTACAGTGTCAGGGGCCCGAGTTTGATCCGAATTTGCACATTCTCCCCATGTCTGCATGAGTTTCCTCCGGGTGCTCTGGTTTCCTCCCACAGGACGATGTGCACGTTAGGTGGATTGGCCAGGCTAATTTGCCCCTTAGTGTCCAAAGATCTGCAGTTTGGGTGGATTGGCCATATTAAAATTGCCCCTTAGTATCCAAAGATGTGCCGGTTGGGTGGGATTACGGGGATAGAGTGGGGGAATGAGTCTAGGTGGGGTGTTCCTTCAGAGGGCCAGTGCAGACTCGATGGGTGGAATGGCCTCGTCCTACAGTGTAGGGATTCTGTGGTCCAGGTTTTGTGTCACCTGAAAATTTTGGAAGTCTGCATTTGAATTTGTACTTTAGTGGCATCAGGGTTATAGAGTACCGTCAAAAGCTAATGCTGCCCATCAAAAGGGGAGAAATTTACAGCTAATGTATTCTGCACAGATCGTAAAAACCTGCCTCCGCTTGAAAGGCCATGGGTTGATTCCCATTGGAAAGCGTTGAACGTTTCTGGCTTCTCCCAATCCTCCATAATAGTGAACGATCCAGGGAAACTGTGGAGATAGAGCCATTACATTTTTATGGGGCTTATGCTGAAGTTATGACAGAAAATATGAAGGAGACCCAAGGACATTCAGACCCCCCCCCCCCCCCCCAACCCCACCTCTGCTGCATCTTATGGCGTACTGCTCTGATGAATCAGATATGGAAAACAGCACCAACACAAGTAGGGCAGCACAGTCATTAGCACATTTGCTTCACAACTCCAGGGTCCCAGGTTCAATTCCCGGCTTGGGTCACTGTCTGTGCGGAGTCTGCACGTTTTCCCTGTGCCTGGGTGGGATTCCTCCGGGTGCTCAGGTTTCCTCCCACAGTCCAAAGATGTGCAGGTTAGGTGGGGTTACGGGGCTAGAGTGGAGGTGTGGGGCAGGGTAGAGGTGTGGGCTTAGGTAGGGTACTCCTTCCAAGGGCCGGTGCAGACTCGATTGGCCGAATGGCCTCCTTCTGCACTGTAAATTCTATGATATGATTCTATGATAAGTAAATGGTAGCAAATTTGTAGGAACATACTGTCTTAATATTCAAGCCTCGTATCCACTTCAACGAGCTATGCTCCCACCATCCCTTACTTTTGATGCACTCCATGTTAATGTATCCACGAAAAATGATATTTGAACACAAAAGTGGGACATTAATATACAGGTTATGTTTCTCTAAAATGGTGCAGACAGTAATTCATCTAAATACACCGATGGGTTGAAAAGATCACGCAGAGAAAACTGACTCCACAATGGTTCACTGGGAGAGATCAGATTAAGAACTGAACAAATTATTTCTACATAACACACAACATGATTCCCATATTCAAACCCATACTTTGAGACATTGCAGCAGAAATTGAAACAAAAGACTGCACATTGAGCACTTGCCCTTGTCCCTGGTTGCTGAGAGACGAAGGAGGCAATCACGCACGGGAGACAGTGAAAATCCTGGAGGTTGGTCCCGAATGTCAAAGGTTTGAAAAGGATCTGAGAAATGGTCCTTCAGAGAGAGGCACACAGAAGAGCTCATAGAACAGAAATAGTAAATTTGCAAAATTGTTTGAAGTTTGTTGTACAGTGAGGGGGCCACAAGTCCAAACTAGGACTGTAGTGATCTGTATATCTGCAGGTATGTAAGGGGTTAACGTCTGTAAGTAAGTGCTAGACAACCACTAGATGGCAGCATCAGATATATGTATATAAACTACACTCAGAAGGGGTTCCCGCCTCTTTGTATCAGGAGTGACGATTAAACAGAGAGTTAGAGATATACCTTAGTAAGCAGGAGTATTTAAACATTAAATATACTTATTCTTATTTATCTGATCTTCAATTATAGTTGTAGAAGAGTGAAAAAACTCATAGTTATTTACAATCGGTACTCAATAAACGGCAGTTGCTTAATTTAAAGACATAGTTTTACTGAACATCAACCATCGGACCATTCTGGAAGTGAGCAAAAGAGTAAGAAGATATTACTATAACATAATATAACATGGTACCAGGATTTGGCTTTGTAAAAACTAGCTAGATAGATTAGGAATATCAAGAAAAGGAGAAATTAGTAGCAGCTAAAAAGCTGGGGAAGCTTTGCAGCAATCGGATCCTTCGCAGAAAACCGCCTTGATGGACCATGCACAAGCTCCACGTCAACTCAAGACAACCGGTAATCTTAATTCTAATTGGAATTGTTCAAGCAACAATTTCAAATCTACCTAGAAGCTACTGATTTAACCACCGCGACTGACGCTAGGAAAATTGCATTGCTTCTATCAATGGCAGAACAGCATGCAATTGAAATATATAATTCATTCCTATACTCTGAAGGTCAGGACAAAAGCAAATACGACTTAATACTAAGTAAATTTGATGACCACTGCAAAATACAAATACAACCCTGTTTGACACCAGTTTGCACACACATTGGACCTGTGATGGTTCCATTGGTGAAGATCACGGTTTGCATGGAGAAGGCAGAGAATGGTGACGAATTTCTGCGGGCAGACGAATTTTAAGAGGATGCTACACAATCCCTCACAGTTGACAGGTCGAAGGCCTTTGTGAGATCGAAGAAGGTGATATACAAAGGTTAATGCTGCTCCCTGCACTTTTCCTGGATTTGTCACACGCTGAAGATCATGTCCATTGAGCGTCTTGATGAGTGGAAGCCCCACTGAGACTCAAGGAGCAGCTCTTCAGCCACTGGGAGAAGGCAGTTGAGGAGTATGCTTGCAATGACCTTTCCCATGGCGGAGAGGAAGGAAATCTCTCTGTAATTTCTGCAGTCAGACCTGTCTCCTTTTTTCAAGATGGTCACAACTAAGGCGTCTCTGAGATTGCCCAGCATGCTCTCTTGCATCCAGACAAGGGTGATGAAGTTGTTGTCAATAGTGCATCGCCACCGCATTTTACTACTTCTGCGGGGATTCCATCTGTGCCAGAGGCCCTGTTGTTCTTCAGCTGACAAAGTATACAGAACAAAGAACAATGTAGCACAGGAACAGGCCCATCGTCCCTTTAAGCCTGCGCCGACCATGGTACTTGCTTAAACTAAAACCGTCTTCACAAACGGAGTCGGTATCCTTCCATTCCCACTCTATTCATATATTTGTCTAAATGTCCCTTAAATGCCACTATTGTACCTGCTCCCACCACCTCCCCAGGCAACGCGTTCCATATATTTACCACCCTCTGTGGAAAATACTTGTCTTGCATATCTGTTCTAAACGTTTCCCCACTTTAAACTTATGTCCCCTAGTACTTGACTCTCCTACCCTAGGAGAGAGCATCTGACTATCCACTCTGTCATGCCACTCATAATCTTGTAGACCTCTATCAGGTTGCCACTCAATCTCCGTCGTTCCAGTGAGAACAGATCGAGTTTATCTAACCTCTCCTCATAGCTAATGCCTTCCGTACCAGGCAACATCCCAGTAAACCGCTTCTGCAGCCTCTCCAAAGCATTCACATCCTTCTGGTAGTGTGGCGACCAGAATTGTACACAATATTCCAAATGAGGCCTAACTAAGGACTTGTCCAGCTGCAACATGACTAATCAATTTTTATATTCAATGCCCCGACCGATGAAGGCCAACATGCCTTCTTGACCACCTTATCCACATACGTTGCCACTTTCAGTGATTGGTGGATATGCACTCCCAAATCTCTCTGCCTCGCAAGAGTTCTACCATTTACTGTGTAATTCCTACCAGCATTGGACCTTCCAAAGTGCATTACCTCACACTTGTCAGGATTAAACTCCGTCTACCATTTCCCCGCCCAAGTTTATAACCTGCTGTATCCTCTGACAATCCTCTTCACTATCCGCGACTCCACGATTTTTGTGTTGTCTGCGAATTTACTAATCAGACCAGCTACATTTTCTTCCAAATCATTTATATACACCACGAACAACAAAGGCTCCAGAACTGACCCCTGTGGAGCGCCGCTAGTCACAACCTTCCGCTCAGAAAAGCACCCTTCTGCTGCTACCCTCTGTCTTTTGTGCCCAAGCCAGTTCGGTATCCAACTTGCCAGCTCTCCTCTGATTCCATGTGACTTCACCTTTTGTACCAGTCACCATGAGGTACCTTGTCAAATGTCGGATGGCTATCTCAACCTCACGGCGAGCTAATGGGCTTGCGACGAGTTTGGGTTGACCGTCAGGGTGGCACACCACTCATCGGCTGGATTGATGGCATTGACCTTGTTGACATCGATGACAGAAACGCGGAAGGCATCCTGGTCATCTGTATCACTTAACTGGAAGTCTTGATGCGTGGGCTGGACGGTCCTGACTTGTCTGCGAGATTGTCCGGGATGTGCAGGATCCATGGGTTGAGCCGAACGACAGTGGGCAGCATAGTGGCCCATCTTGCCACATCTGAGGCACTGTCGGTTTTTAGCAGGACATTGCCCTTTTAAATGTACAGCTCCACAATTGCCGCACGTCATGACGTCACGGCTATCGTTGCGCCACTGCGCATGCGCAGTGCGATCTTGCGGTGGGCGCGCCTGCGCAGTGCGTCCCTCGATGTGGCCATTATTTTTGGCGCGCACCAGCGCGGGAGACCGCGAAAAGCGCGGGAAGCGGCCGCTGTCGTCCGGGCCGTGGGTCGGGAAGTAATCGATGGCCTGGATGCGTTCGGCGTCGTGGGCGGCCTGGCTTGCCGATTCGACGGCTGGGGACCACCTCCGTGCCAACTCGGACGCCTGAAATCGGGCAAAACGGCAGGTTGCATTCTCGTGGAGGACACAGGCTTCCACAGCAGACGCTAAGGTGAGGCTTTTTATTTTAAGAAGCTGCTGGCATAGGCCACTAGAGGCAACGCCAAAAACAATCTGGTCCCTGATCATGGACTCTGTGGTGCTGCCGTAACCGCAGGACTGCGCTAGAATTCGGAGGTGTGTCAAAAAGGGTTGAAAAAGCTCCTCCTTACCTTGCAGGCGTTGCTGAAAGAGGTATCTTTCAAAACTTTCATTCACTTCAACCTTAAAGTGCTGGTCCAGTTTGAGGATGACCGTGTCATACTTGGCTTGGTTTTCGCCTTCTTCGAACACCAGTGAGTTGAAGATGTCGAGGGCGTGCTGACCTGTGTAGAAGAGGAGCATTGCAATCTTCGTTTCATCCGAGGCACTCTGTTTTTCGTTGGCTCGGATGTACAGGTCAAATCGCTGCCTGAAGAGCTTCCAATTGGTACCTAGGTTCCCCGCGACTTGCAACGGCTGCGGTTTTTCGGTGCGGTCCATGTCCAGAATGGCAGGTTAGTTGGCAGGTATCGATCCACTCCTGTACCATGTGGTGTTGGGCGTTCTGACACACAGATGAGCCAACACGATTGTATATGGTACAACGCTATTTTATTTAAACTTTCTATGTACAGTTTTGCCTTGATACTCTGCACGTGGGGATTCCCTGTTTGTGATCTTGTAACAGGTCTTGTCCGTGTCTTTGTCCCCAGACCTACTGTCCACTAGGTGTCGTGCTCGTGCTTTTATGTGGTTGCTGTCCTTGTGTGTGATTGGTTGTGGTGTTGTGTGCTCTGATTTGTTTGTTGGTGTGTCCATCATGATGTGTGTGTTTGAATATCATGACAGTTGTGTCTTGGTTGAGGAGGTTATCGAAGTGCTCTCTCCAACGGGTCTTGACTGCCTCTCTGTCTTTGATGAGCGTCTCATTTTTGGCTCTCAGGTACTCTAGGTACCTAGGTACTTGGATAGTTTTGATTGTGTTGAAGATGCCACGTATATTATGGTTGTCAGCGAGTTGCTGGGTCTCCTGCACTCTTTCCATTCACCATCTGGTCTTTACTTCATGAGTTCTTTGTTGCACCTTGGCCTTCAATTGGCCTGTAGGCTTGTTTCCTCTCACTTGAATTTTGGTGGACCTGACAGTTCAGGAATGCCTTACGCTTGTGGTCAAAAAGATCCTGGATCTCCTGGTCGTTCTCATCGAGCCAATCTTGGTGTTTCCTTGTCGAGAGCCCAAACATCTCCTCAGGTTAGCTGTGAGGTGCCGACATAGTATCTATTTTTATCAGGGTCTTTGAGTCCAGCAACATTGAGTGTCCTGTGGCAAAGTTTCTTATGCCCGTGCTGCTTTGGGACCAAGGTGAGGGAGATGGTAGAGCGGATTAGTCGGTTCCGGTCATGGCGCGGGTGATGCGGACGACTTTGCGGTCCCTTGCCTGGACAATGATATTGTTTCTTAGATTCTGGTGCTTGGAGTGGGGGTGTTGCTATAAGGCCTTCTGCTTGTCCCTTTAACAGAACAGGGTGTTTGTGATGACAAGGTCATGTTCTGAACATTTGTCAGCAGGAGGACTCCGTTGGCCCTGAGCCTCCCCTGCCTAACAAGCCTTTCCAAGGATTTGCGTCCTTCCCAACTTTAGCATTCAAGTCACCGAGGAGAATCAACCTGTCTCCCTTTGGGATGTGGGACAGCGATTGGTTGAGATTGGAGTAAAATTCCTCTTTTGTCTTGTCCGCTGCATCTACGGATGGGGCTTAGGCACTGACGGCTGTGCTGCCTTTGAGTTGTAGTGTCATGAGTCATTCGCTCACCCTGCAGGGGGGTTCATTGAGATGTCTAACCAATTTGTTTTTTACGGTGAAGCCGACCCCGTAGAGACCGTTATCTTCTCTGGTTTGCCTTGTTCGTTCAGCTGGCCTTCTCCTGCCAGTCATGTCTCGCTCAGAGCAGCGATTTAGTGTTGTGTCATCGGGCTATAATGGCAGTGCGACCTTCAGGTCTGTTGCTGTTGGCGTTGTCGATGAGGGTTCAGACATTCCAGTGTTGGTGGCGTGGGGCTGAGGTGGAAGGTGCCTGTGCATGGACTCTTTTAACGTGAGGTGGTCGTTGCACACCAATGACCACATGGTCCAGCGGAGCAGGGTCTTGGCGCAGTGACAGGGAAACCTGAGGTGACTGGAGACCAGGCTTTGCTGTAAGATGGGGACAACAGGATATATATTGAATGAAATGCTTGACCTTGGTAGAACAACATTTTCTTGAGGTTAAAAAAAACAGGATATATAGAAGGCAATCTGTAATGGACGGTTCGATAAATCAGCCTGTTAGCTACAAACTGGAGATGGAAAGAATATGTCAACCTTGACTCAAGGCTGCGAACAATACGAGTGCAGTAAATGCTTTGAAAGAAAGCAAAATAGGATAGCCTCTTAAAATATGTGTCTGTTGGTGTACATTGAAATCGTCTGTGAATAGGTCTCATTGACGATTTCTATTACTGCTGAGGGAGCTATTGTAAATTTGACGTCACAGGTTTAATTCATAACTTTTAATTTCATGGCTGTTGAAAAAACCTATCATTCATTAAATAACCATAACCGTGTTCATTCTGAAAACTGATGGTCCAGATCAAGGCCATTGACAAGCTCTGCAATATGGATACTGTTTCCACTGTTTAATTCTGAAATGAAAGCAAAATACTGTGGGTTTTGGAAATCTGAAATCAAAATTGGAAGGGCTGGAAATACTTAGCCGGTCTGGCCGCATCGGTGGAGGGAGAGAAGAGTCACACTGGACTGGAAATGTTGACGTCGGCCGGAATTCTCCAGCCATTGGGGTTCTCTGTTCCCGCCAGCAGCGAGCCCCGCACACGGGTTTCATGTCAGCGTGGGGTGTCTTCAATGGGAAATCCCATTGACAAGCAGTGGGAGTAGAGAATCCCGCCACCAGCTAACGGCACGCCACCGAGAAATACGCGGCCGAGGAACCGGGAAATCCCGCCCTCTTTCCGCAGGCGCTGCCAGACAGGCACTTTGTTTTTTGTCTGAAAGTTGCTTCTGTTTTTACCTCCCCTCAAAGGAGCCAGCCATTTGCTAACTAACTGTAGATGTGACTGAGGAGGGAAAATTATACGATCACTCCTACAATTAGGAAATTATTCGTCGTGAAATAACCCTGACATAATCGGAACTGAAAGTAATCAGTGCTCTATGAGGATAGCATGTCACTGCATTGAACCAGAAATCAGAATGTAGCATCAGAAAATAATTAAAGTCATGACCAGCAATGAAAATGCTCTTACCTATTCAAGCCCAGATAATGCAGATATTTTGAAATCCTTTGTCACCAAATTTCATTGTCAAGCTTTGTTTTAAGCAAAAAGGCATCTTATTTCCTGTTTGCTCTGAGTTTCTTCTGATTTCTGATCTGCCGAAAGACAATTTCACTTTAACTAGCCACCGGCAGACATAACAACCAGATTATGTGGCCTTAAAGAGATGTACAAACAATTCCACCACAGCACAATGGGCCATAAGACAGTTGAACACTTTTGGCCTTGCTAATTGTGGTAGTCACCACTGTTGTATTGTATATACTGCATATGAGGGTATTACGGTAAGGCCCCTGTACTACAGATTCGGGGGTAGATCCCTGCCTGCTGGCTCCGCCCAGTAGGCGGAGTATAAATGTGTGGGCTCTCCAAACTGCAGCCATTTCAGCAGCAGCTGCGGGAGGCTCCATATCTCTGCGTAATAAAGCCTCGATTACTCTCTACTCTCGTCGTAATTGATAGTGCATCAATATATTACGCAAAGCTTTTACAACGATGGATCTCCGCATCAAGCCTAATCGCCTGCAGCTGCAAGCAGACACCGCCAAGTTGGCCTTCGCACATTGGCTAGCTTGCTTTGAAGCATAAATTGGATCTGCGACAAACCCACCCTCAGAGAAGCTCCAGATCCTTTACACGCGGTTGAGCTCCGATATCTTTCCCCTCATCCGGGACGCACCGACCTATGTTGAGGCCATGGCGCTACTGAAGGAGAACTACACTCAGCAGACTAACAAAATCAATGCCAGGCACCTCCTGTCCACGCGGCATCAACTCCCCAGTGCAGCCACCTGGGTTGGCCACTTCCCGACTTAAAATGGAGATCCGCAAAGGCTACAGGGAAATTCAGCCAACACAGGCAAAAACTAGCAAGTGCAAAAATCCTGTGTATTAGAACTTGCAAAAGCCCAGACAGCACTGAAACTCACAGCCATCTGCATACTAATGAGCGATCCCTGGGAACAATCGAAACATTTAAGGTGAATAAGGCCAAGCCATAATCCTCGGCGCCAGCAGGAGCCAAGACAAAGGAAGGTCAACGGACACTCAGGGACCGCCCAGCGATCAGGGAACAACTCCAGTATTGGAGAAATCGATCCAAGTGATCGGAACGTAGTCTAATCACTTGGAACCAGATACGAGGTCCGCCCCGAACTGTGTGATGCCCCTGGGGACTATAAAGTAAAGCCCCCAAGTTCAAATCGGTCTTCTTGGCAGGGTCACTCAGCAACTCGAATCAACCCTTGAGAGTGAACTGCCTAAGCTGCCGCATCAACCCAGTAAGTCTCCAGTCAACGCACGCTACGAGATAGGCGCTCCTAGCTACCAGTCCATACCAGCTTTTGAATCCTGCAGACTCAGATCGAACAAAAGGCCATTTGTTCCCCTGACCTGGTTGGCCAGTTCCGAAGCTAAGTATAGGCCTTTTAGTGATAGAGAATAGTTTAGAAAGTAGAGTTTATGCATAAGTAGTGATTGACTGTGTATAATAAATGTGTTTTGATTTGAATCTTACTAATTGGTGTGTCGAGTTATTGATCAGTACTTGAACTTGAACCTCATGGTGGTATCATAAAGATACCTGACGACTCGAGAGCAAAGGTTATAGAAACAGAGCAAATTAAGTAAAGACACAACAGGCAAAAATTAAGAGCCAACTCAAGTTAGCAACATTTACTGGCGACTCTGCCGGGACCCGACGTAGAAGTGGTCTAACCACTCCGGGAGAACTCAAAATTTGAATTAGAATCCAATTGGGAACAGAAAAACCACAAGTGCTCAAACAGTTCTGATCAATCCTTGTAATTTGGAAGCGTGTTAATGCATGCATAACTAACAGAGCTCTAAGGTAAAACTGATAGATTTTTGTTGTGAAAAACTGTCGGGAGTTTGTATTCCGGAAATTAGCGAACGCCGTACCCATGATTACAGCACCGCCTTAGCACCCCTCGTTCCAAATTTTAAAAGAGCATTCAGAGAGAGAAAAATGGCAATGAAGGCAATGGAACGCCTTATGAACCCTCACGAATTTGTGGTTGCAGCGACCAGCAGCAGAGTAGGACAGTGTCCCGTTTGGGAAGAAGAGATCAGGAAATATCTCAAAGGGAAAGGATGGCCCCTTTGGAGTGAATTCTGTGATAATGAAGAAACAGGACCCAGGAGTATAGGACATACTTGGTGGGAGAACCTGTCGGAGATCCATAAGAAAAGCTGAGGGAAAGACCGCAAGCCAATGGCAATCGTGTCCTGTCCGGCACAATTGCGAGTCACAGAAGAGGTCGTTTGGACGCTCTGCAAAGAGGTAGAAGAGAGACATAGAATGAGCAAGGTCGATGTTAGTGAGATTGAGAGAGAGAATATAGAATTAAGAAGGAAGTTGGCAGCAAAGGACGGAGAGGTGGATGATGCCAAGTGGGCACAACAGTCTTGTCTAGCGCAACTGGGCAGCTTCCAAACCCAATATGAGAAGGCCTATCAGGACACACAACATACAGTCCTGGTAAGAGAACAGACAGAGAAACAGGTAGAGGCATTACAAAGGAAGTGCAGCGATCCAAAAGCAGCGTTAAGAGCACTCCATGTTGCTATCACGGAGCACAGACAAAGCTCATTAGATCATGCGAAATGCAGGAAGCAGATTGCGGAACTGCAGTCTTTGCTTTCCATGCAAAATGGGTTTCAAAGCACCTTTGGATCCCAATTAGATGAGGAAGACAGCCCTGATTGGCAAGAATTAAACAAAATCGCGCATAGGTATGTTCAGGGACCATGGGCGCAAAGAAAGCCCAAAAGAGGAAAGCACCCCAACCCCTCACAGAACAGATAGATCAGGCACCCATGAATCCAGTAACTACCCACCGTACAGTCACATCGGAAGGAGACACAGAATTTCTTTACACCACCCCCTTAACCGTGACCCAATTACGGGACGTGTGCGAAAAGATCACACCGTTCCTCCCCACCTCAGACCCCCACCACTTCTTTGCTAGAGTGAAGCAGCAGGCGACCATGTATGGCCTGGATGAGCGTGAGCAAGTGAAGCTCACAGTTTTGAGTTTAGACTCTTCAGGTGTAGCAGCCCTTCCGACCCACAGAATGTAAGAGGAGGCACCCTTGCAGAGATGCATACGGCGATCCTAGACGCGATCGGTTACAACAGAGGTGACCCAGTAAAAGGCCTGAATAAGTGCAGGCAGAAGGACACCGAACACCCCACAGCGTTTGCTGGACGCCTGTGGATCCATTTTACAGCCGCTTTTGGAAACTTAGACCACGCCCATTTGTCCCCAGACAACATGGCCAAATGGAGCCGCACCCTTATCTCCCACGCCACAGAGGCAGGACAAAAAGCTTGTACTAATTATGACCCTTCAGATGAGGCCCACAATGAAAAATGGGTTTTGAAGAGATTGTCCCATGCTTGGGAGCAATCAATTGCAGGCAAAACCGCATTTATAACACCCGATGAAGAGCAGGTAGAAATGAACCCAGCTAAATCACACCAGAACCCCGCCTGGGTAAATGAGGGCAGGAATAGCCAACCCCAGCCAAAACCTCAAGAATGTTACAATTGTGGACAATTAGCACATTACGCACGAGAATGTCAAGTCCCCCGAACCAGCAACGACACCAGCAGCCCCGACCCCCCACCCAGGGAACCATACCCAAGGGACCAATGCGCCAGAGAGCCTGCTCCATCTTACATGCCTCAGAGATCATGTTACAACTGTGGGAAGCCAGGACACTTCGGCTGAGATTGCAGGAGACCCCCCCCCCCCACCAGCTAGACTAGCCCCCGGATATGAAAGAGAACACCACTCACAGCAGCTACAAGGTCCCAGCTGCCCCATGCAAACTGTGAGCACTTACCCACCACTTCTCATGGCAGGGACACCTCAGCAAGGCCACGTCATTTTTGTTTCACTCCTCCTTCCTCTCTTCTTCGGCCACACTACACTGCCTCCATATGCTAGTTACACCCCAGTCCAAATGTGATTTACGATGTCCTTTCTGATGGAACCTGCAGCAGTTCAATGTTTGTTATTGTTAAGTGTTGTTTGTACACTCGGAAGTTCCACGGCCTCACGCCATATTTGTCGGCAGAAACCTGTGAAAACTTGCCAGCACGCTTATCGGCAGAAACCGCTGAGAGCTTCCCAGCCCCCGTTCAAAACTGCTCTTCTGGTTCGCCGGTAGAACCTTTACAGTAGCCCCCCACGATGACTACATTTTTGCCCGTTCTTGCCGGTTGCTCAGGCAGTGGAGAAACGGCATTGGTCTCCACCCTGCCTCAGGACCTCCGCTCTGGTCAGCTACGCTCGGGTAGAGCACATACGGCATTGATCACCGTCCTACCCGGGGATTCCATCCAAATATTACCTGTCGCGGCCCATACGCACCTCATTTCGGCACTCTTGTTTCAAAAAGTTTTGTTTTGTTTTCGGGCAACCCTTAGGTTGCCATCCCTATGCTATTTACATTCTCAAACATTTGGGTGGTAAATCGCACAGCCTGCGAGACGGCTCGCACGGTTTCAGTATTTTGTTTAAGTGTGTCTTGTCCTTACTATTCGGTTTAAAAAAAACTGAGGGAGTCACACATGGTGACAAATTATAACGTGAAATTGGTACTACAAGACAGACATGCTAATGCATGAGATATTAACCAAGATAGTAACATAAACTATGCTTGATCCACAGAATTCCAGAAGCTCCAGGAAGAGAGAAGAAACGGAAACGAAGAGACAAAAAGGAAAGAAGACAACAATGAAGACGTCATACGTGTTTTTCGTCGTTATTGTAATTTGTATCCGGTTCCACGCGAATGCGAACCCCCTGTCCCCTACCACACAGGCCGTGAATGATTCCCACCCCTACCATACACTACACCCTGAAATAGTTAACCCCGAGATAGTCACCGACACACCATCATGGTGTGATATGTTCATAACCTGATATTCACTATCATACGTAATTGAATCCCTTCTAGTATTGGCGATACTCTGCAGCATCGTGCAGACTATCCGCATGAGGAAATGGTGAAGGAGAGCCTACTGCTCTTGCATCCCGGTATACAGGATAGGAACCCCTATTTTCGGTTATCACCAGGACCCCGAACCCCTTAATCTACAATAAAGAACATTTGTGTTGCATCATTTGTAAATAAAGAAATGTGTTTCGTGTACACCTCTGTGCTTGACTGCCAAGCCAGAGGAGAAATGTGAATGCTGCTATTATTTTTGTATTGTTAGGAAGTTAGTATGATTGAATGTTTGAGTGAGTGTAGTTTATGAGAGATAGTTAGAGGTACCATTTTTTTGTTGTTGTAATGCATGTCCCTGTTGTGACATAGCACCACTTAGAATTGTTAGTTAAAAAATTTTCATACATAGTTACGGTCAGTGAGAGGCCATGGAAAGAGTGCTCGCTGGGTCAGGAAGTGAAGACAACGCAGTTATGTGATCCTTCACGCTTCACGTTAGGGATCACAAGGAGGACGTGTAGCCACCTGGGTTGGCCACTTCCCGACTTAAAATGGAGGTCCGCAAAGACGACAGGGAAATTCAGCCAACACAGGCAAAAAACTAGCAAGTGCAAAAATCCTGTGTATTAGAACTTGCAAAAGCCCAGACAGCACTGAAACTCACCCAAGTTCAAATCGGTCTTCTTGGCAGGGTCACTCAGCAACTCGAATCAACCCTTGAGAGTGAACTGCCTAAGCTGCCGCATCAACCCAGTAAGTCTCCAGTCAACGCACGCTATGAGATAGGCGCTACTAGCTACCAGTCCATACCAGCTTTTGAATCCTGCAGACTCAGATTGAACGAAAGGCCATTTGTTCCCCTGACCTGGTGGGCCAGTTCTGAAGCTAAGTATAGGCCTTTTAGTGATAGAGAATAGTCTAGAAAGTAGAGTTTATGCATGAGTAGTGATTGACTGTGTATAATAAATGTGTTTTGATTTGAATCTTACTAATTGGTGTGTTGAGTTATTGATCAGTACTTGAACTTGAACCTCGTGGTGGTATCATAAAGATACCTGGCGACTCTAGAGCAAAGGTTATAGAAACAGAGCAAATTAAGTAAAGACACAACGGGCAACAAATTAAGAGCCAACCAAAGTTAGCAACACAGGTGAGTCTGTGGAAGATTTCTGGCGTGCCTGCACGTCCTGGTGAGAGACTGTGATTGCCAAGCCGTTTCGGCCGCTGAACATTCTGACCTGCTACTTAGAGACACGTTTGTTACGGGCATAGGGTCGGCCTACATCCGCCATTGTCTCTTAGAATGGGCTACCCTCGACCTCGCGGCGACCAAGAAACTAGCGCTCTGGCTCACAGTCGCCTCACGCAATATACAGTCGTATGCCCCCAACCGCACGGCCCACCCCTCCTGGGCATCGTGGACCCGCCAGCGAACACCCCACCGTAGACCCCATCAGCGCTCTCCCCCAGCCAGCCCCAGGCCTGTGCCATGCGGCAGCCAGCCAACCGTGGGGGACCCAAATGCTACTTCTGTGGACACTCAAAACACCCCTGACAGCGCTGCCCGGCACGGAACGCGCTCTGCAAGGCCTGCGGGAAGAAAGGACATCTCGCTGCCGTGTGCCAGGCCCGCTCGGTCGCCGCTATTGTCCCGGCACCCCCCATGAGTGACCCACGAGCGCCGCCATCTTCCTCACCTCAGACCATGTGCGGCCCGTGGGCACCACCTTCTTGCTCCCCTCACAGCATGTGCTGCCCGTGGGCGCCACCATCCTGCTCGCCATCTTGCCTGCCTCAGGACACGTACGGCCTGTAGGTGCCGCCATCTTCCCCGCCTCAGGACCCCTGCTCAGCGGACACCTCCTCAGGCTGCTCATCGCCTGCAACCGCCGCCGACCAGCCACGTCTGGCCTCCATCACGATCGACCAGTTCCGACCGCACAACCTTGCGACCGCGTCGACGACAGTGAAGGTCGACGGGCACAAGATATCCTGCCTTCTGGACTCCGGAAGCACTGAGAGCTTCATCCACCCCAATAGGATAAGACGCTGCTCCCTCACGTTACCCACCATCAACCAGAGAATCTCCCTGGCTTCCAGATCCCACTCCGTGGCGATCCGGGAGTACTACAGCGCCACCATCACCATCCAGGGCAGAGAGTTCAGCGGCTTCCGGCTCTACGTCCTCCCCAACCTCTGCGCTGCCTTGCTACTCGGCCTGGTCTTCCAGTGCAACCCCCAGGCCTAACCCTGAAATTTGGCGGGCACCTACCACCCCTTACTGTATGAGGCCTCACAACCCTTGAGGTTGACCCACCTTGCCTGTTTGCGAACCTCACCCCGGATTGGAAACCCGTCGCCACCAGGAGCAGACGGTACAGTGCCCAGGACAGGACCTTCATCAGGTCTGAGGTCCAGTGGCTGCTGCGGGAAGGCATTATCGAGGCCAGAACAGCCCCTGGAGAGCCCAAGTGGTAGTGGTGAAAACTGGAGAGAAAAACAGGATGGTCGTTGACTACAGTCAGACCATCAATCGGTACACGCAGCTCGACGCGTACACCCTGCCACGCATATCTGATATGGTCAATCAGATTGCACAGTACTGGATCTTCTCGACAGTGGACCTGAAATCTGCCTACCACCAGCTTCCCATTCGCAAGGCGGACCGCCCGTACACTGCGTTTGATGCGGTCTGCCGCCTTTACCACTTCCTTAGGGTTCCCTTCAGCGTCACTAACGGGGTCACGGTCTTCCAACGAGAGATGGACCGAATGGTTGGCCAGTACGGACTGCAGGCCACTTTCCCGTACCTGGATAACACCACCATCTGCGGCCATGACCAGCAGGGCCTTTCCAAATTCCTCCACACCGCCAAACTCCTCAACCTAACCTACAACAAGGAGAAGTGTGTGTTCAGCATGAACCGGTTAGCCATCCTCGGGTATGTGGTTCAGAACGGAGTTCTAGGGACCGACCTCGATCGCATGCGCCAGCTCATGGAACTCCCCTTTCCCCACTGCCCCAAGGCCCTCAAACGATGCCTGGGGTTCTTCTCGTACTACGCCCAGTGGGTCCCTAACTATGCGGACAAGGCACGCCCACTCATCCACTCCACAGTTGCGATGCACGCGGTCGACGAGAAGCTCCCCCTTCAAGTTGAGTGCGATGCATCAGACGTCGCTCTGGCCAGTACCCTCAAACAGGCAGGCAGGCCTGTGGCATTCTTTTCCCGCACCCTCCATGCCTCCGAAATTCGGCACTCCATCGAAAAGGAGACCCAAGCTATCGTTGAAGCTGTGCGGCATTGGAGGCATTACCTGGTCGGCAGGAGAGTCTCTCCTCACTGACCAACGGTCGGTTGCCTTCATGTTTAACAACACACAGCGAGGTAAGATCAAAAATGATAAGATCTTGAGGTGGAGGATCGAGCTCTCCACCTACAATTACGGGATTTTGTATCGCCCCGGTAAGCTCAATGAGCCCCCTGATGCCCTATCCCGAGGTACATGTGCCAGCACACAATTGGACCGACTCCGGACCCTGCACAACAATCTCTGTCACCCGGGGATCAGCCGCTTTCATCACTTCATAAAGGCCCGCAATCTGCCCTACTCCATCGAGGAAGTCAGGGCTATCACCAGAGACTGCCAGGTCTGCATGGAGTATAAACCACACTACTACCGGCCAGACCGTGCGCCCCTTTGAACGCCTCAGCGTGGACTTCAAAGGGCCCCTCCCCTCCACCAACCGCAACACGTACTTTCTTAATGTGGTCGATGAATATTCAAGATTACCCTTCGCCATCCCATGCCCCGATATGACGTCTGCCACCGTCATCAAAGCCCTCAACACCATCTTCGCTCTGTTCGGTTTCCCCGCCTACATCCACAGCGACCGGGGATCCTCATTTATGAGCGATGAGTTGCGCCAGTACCTGCTAAACAGGGGCATTGCTTCGAGCAGGACGACCAGCTACAAACCCTGGGGAAACGGGCAGGTGGAGCAGGAGAATGGGACAGCCTGGAAGACCGTCCAGCTGGCCCTACGGTCCAGAAATCCCCCGACCTCCCGCTGGCAGGAGATCCTCCCCGACGCCCTTCACGCCATTCGGTCGCTCCTGTGCACGGTGACTAACGAAACCCCCCATGAATGTCTCTTTGCCTTTCCCAGGAAGTCCACCTCTGGGGATTCCCTCCCAACATGGCTGGCAGCTCCAGGACCCATTCTCCTCCGCAAACATGTGTGGCTCCACAAGGCAGACCGTTGGTTGAGAGTGGACAGCTACTCCACGCGAACCCGTAGTACGCCTACGTAGCGTACCCCGATGGCCACCAAGACACTGCCTCCCTCAGGGACCTGGCGCCAGCTGGGTCCCCACACACACCCCCTTCTGCCCCGGCGCAACCCACCACAGCCCGCACTCCAGGACGATCCGTCCTCCCCTTGGTCCCATACGGGGATGAAGATGAAGTCGACACGCTCCCGGAGTCACCGACGACCGAACCGACGCCTCGCAACGACGGATCAAGGCGCCCGATTGTCTAAATTTGTAACCTCTTTCTTAAATTTAAAACAACCTGTATGTAAATAGTTTTCCACCAACCCGCTGGACTCCGTTTTAACAGGGGGTGAATGTGGTAGACACAACTGTTGCATTGTATATACTGCATATGAGGGTATTACGATAAGGCCCCTGTACTACAGGTACGGGGGTAGATCCCTGCCTGCTGGCTCCGCCCAGTAGGCAGAGTATAAATGTGTGTGCTCTCCGAGCTGCAGCCATTTTGGCAGCAGCTGTAGGAAGCCACACATCTCTGTGCAATAAAGCCTCGATTACTCTCTACTCTCGCCTCGTCGTAATTGATAATGCATCACTAATTGCACAAATTATTAGTCTCCTGTCAAAACAAAAATGTCTGTCTCATTTAGAATACCCTTGTTGGACAGGAAATCGATACAATTGTTTGGGTATAGAAATGTAACCAGTCCGTTTAACACCACAGGCTTTCTGTAGTCATGTGACCAGACCCTGAGAAGTCTGCCTCTGGGGTAGACATCCTTAAGATCAGTTCAATAAAGTTCTCACAGAGACATGCTAATGAAGACTGCTTTCCTCATACTTGCAACACGCATGTTTTGAGAACAGTGACATGTTTTACATTAAGATTTTGACATACTTCAACCATCAAAATGTTTCAGAAGTATCAAATGTACTTTCTCAACATTAACTGGGACAGCCATAGCACTAGGGGTTTGGATAGAGAGAAATCTGTCAAGTGTATTCAGGAAGTATTCCTTATTCAGTGTGTGGATGGCCCGACTAGAGAGGGGCAAAACTTGACCTCCTCTTGTGGAATAAGGAAGGGCAGGTGACGGAAGAGTTAGTGAGGGATCACTTTGGGACCGCTGACCATAATTCCATTAGTTTTAAGATAGCTATAGAGAATGATAGTTCTGGCCCAAAAGTAAAAATTCTAAATTGGGGCAAGGCCAATTTCGAGGGTATTAGGCGGGAACTTTCAAAAGTTGATTGGGGGAGCCTGTTTATAGGCAAGGGGACAGCTGGTAAGTGGCAGTCTTTCAAAAAGGTATCAACAAGAGTTCAGTGTGAGCATATCCTTCTTAGAGTGAAGGGAAGGCTGGTAGAAGGAGGGAACCCTGGATGACTCGGGATATTGAGGCCATGGTCAAAAGGAAGAAGGAGGCATATGACATTCATAGGCAGCTGAGATCAAGTGGATCCCTTGAAGACTATAGGTCTTGTCGGAGCGGAGTTAAGAGGAGGGCAAAAAGGGGGCATGAGATTGTCTTGGCGGATAAGGCAAAGGAAAATCCAAAGAGCTTTTCCAAATACATAAAGGGTAAAAGGGTGACTAGGGTAGGGCCTCTTAAGGACAAACAAGGTCATCTTTGTGCAGATCCACAAGGAATGGGTGAGGTCCTAAATGAATATTTCTCATCAGTATTTACTGTTGAGAAAGGCACGAATGTTAGGGAAATTGGGGAAATAAAAAGTGATATCTTGAGGAGTGCACATATTACAGTGAAGGAGGTGCTGGAAGTGATTTGTTATGTTGTAGGTGTAACATAAGCGGCTTCCTTGTGGTCCACTTGATAAAGGAAGATTCAGACGTGGAGATAACTTCAACACGTTTATTAAACTATTTACACTTCTATTACTCGGGTTCGACACTACTGCTAATCCTACTATAGCTACCCAGACTGACTAACCAGTTGCTGCAATCCACGTGGTGGGTGTAATATTGAATCAACCCTGTGTCTGTAGTCACTGACTGTCTCCACTGGAAAGAGGCAGATCATGTGTGTGGTGTTCTTTATATATGGGTTGGCGTAATGCCCCCCTGTGGTCGTGTCATCTCCTTGTGTATCGTGAATGTCCATTGGTCGTGTCCTATCTACCTGATCTATTGGTTGAGTGTGTTTGTGATGTTTCTGGTGCTCCCTCTGGTGTCTAGCTAGCCTACATGCATTTACATTGATGCACATCACCACATCCCCCCTTTTTTATATGTTACATATTTTATGCACACTTTGAGAAAATTGAACAAAGAACAGGTTGATAAGGTAAGGTATATACAAGTCATGGGAACAGTGATTAAACAATAAGTCCAAATCATTCGTGTGAGTCCATAAACCATCAATCATCATGGTCAAATGTCTCTCTTGGTTATGAACGCCATCAACGTCCCTATGCCACAGGAACCAAGAAGTGGTCAAATTCCTTCGCTGTCTGATTTGGAGTCCCTTTCTTTTTTCGATGTTTGTGATGGTGCTGTTGGATGGCATCTTGTGGCTGATAAGGTGTTGACGTTGAAGAGGTACCATCAACAGTATCATTCGAGGTCATGGATGTGCCATATGTTGAAGTTGGATAAGACTGTACATACCGGTTGCGGCCACATGCTGTGCTGGAAGGGTGATCTGCTGAGAACCGTTGAAGCTTGTTGAATTGGAAACAGAATTGCTGCTGGCATAAATACCTGGTGATGGTGTGAAACTAGAACCTTGCATCTGATAGGAATATGCCGTCTGACCAGGCTGGGGTGCAGCAAATCCTGGGCTGTAACTAAGCACCCAGTCTGTAGTGCAGATTGCGTTTGTGGTAGTCCTCCTTCGGTCTTGATTCCATTAGTGGGCAATTTGTAGTGCTGGTCTGTTTGAGAATATCCTGTACAGACTGCTGGCTGCTGCATGCCTGAATACTGGGTTTGTCCAGTGTGAGCTGTCATTGGCTGCACTGCTGGTGTGGAAATAAATGTGTGGATATAGCTGTGGTGAATGTTGATGTATTCCTCTTGGACTGTAGCCACTGCTTGTTATTACTGACCCAGTGTAATTGTTAAGTGATCCATCTCCTGTCGTTGTGGCATCTGCTGTCACCCTGAGTGTGCCATTACTGAGGTTGTGGCACTCCCTGTCTGGAATAAAGTCTGGCTTATGTGAATCAGAGTCGGCGTTTGGTTGCTCCCCATCTGGAGTCTGGTCTGTTTTAACTGAGTCAGTGTTGGTTTGTTGATGTTCCCCGTCTGGAGTCTTAGCAGGTTCACTGGAGTCAGCTGAGATTTCTTGAAGCTGCACGTCTGGAGTCGGAACATGCAGGAATGCATTGACTTGTGGAGAGGTTCGAGCGAATGAGGGTGGCAGTATCATGGTGTCACCGGAGTCATCAGTGGTCTCACAGTGATCGTCGAGTGCCTCTGTACACACGAGCTGAGGTCTGTCACTTTGCACATCTTGCATGGGATGCAGTCGTCACTCGTCTCACATACCGTGGGTAGAGCCTCAGTGGCTGCTTGTTGTTCACTAGGGTCGGGTAAATTGTCAGAATCTTCAACTGGTGGCGCAAACAATGTGTGTGGACTGTCATTGTCTTGCTGTTGTCCTTCATTTGGGCTTGGACTGTCATCGTCGCTTTGTTCTTCACTGTAGCATGATGGACCGTCATGGTCGTCCTGCTGTGCACTGGAGCATGGTAGACCATCATAGCCTTCTTGCTGTTTACTTGAGCATTGCAGACTTGCATCATCTGCCGCTAGTTGGTCAGAGGAGGGTGCTAGACCCTCATGGTCTTGTTCCTGCAAGGACTGCGCGTCGGAGTCTTGCGTTGCTTCTATCGTGGAGTCTGTCCATGAGCTCCCTGCAGAGGCTTGTGACACTGGAGTCACGTCTTGTGTGTGCAAGGACTGCGCTCTGGAGTCTTGTGTTTCTTCTATCATGGAGTCCGTCCACGAGCTCGCTGTGGAGGATTGTGACACTGGAGTCACTTCTTGTTCATGCAAGGACTGCACTCTGGAGTCTTGCGTTTCTGCAATTGTGGAGTCTTCTTTTGTAGAGTTGGGAACCCTGAGCGGTGCATGGACCAGGCTCTGTGTGGCAGCAGGCCGCTCTCTGTGGGCTTGTACTGCTCTCTGTCTCTTGGTTTCAGGCCGCAGCATAATACTGCACCACATGAAGGTACTCTCTGTACTTAGGAAGAACATATGACCTGGATTTGGATTTTGTTTATTGTCACATGTACCAAGATGCAGTGAAAAGTATTTTTTTGTGAGCAGCTCAACAGATCATTAAGTGCATGAAAAGAAAAGGAAATAAAAGAAAATACATAAGAGGGCAACACAAGGTACACAATGTAACGACAAAACACCAGCAACAGGTGAAGCATACAGGGGAGTCACTTCTTGTTCATGCAAGGACTGCAGTGTGGAGTCTTGCGTGTCTTCTTTCGTAGAGTCAGGAACCCTGAGCGGTGCGTAGATCGCGCTCTGTGTGGCAGCAGGCCGCTCTCTGTGGGCTTGTACCGCTCTCTGTATCTTGGTTTCAGGCCGCAGCATAATCCTGCACTCCCGAGTCGGGATGTTGTATATGCTGGGCTGAAGATCCTCAAATCCGAAGAACGAATCCGCGCCTGCGTCGGATTCAATACGGGGGTCGCCAATGTGCAACACGTCTAGTTGCGGTTCGGATTTGGTACTGGGGTAGCCTCCAAAGGTGAAAGGTTTGTCTGTGTCGTTGTCTTCCAGGACCATATCATCACTATTTGCGTCGGAGCTGGCATTGGGCTCGCGAGGTCCAGAGAAAATGTAAAGGTCGATATCGAAGTATTCAAGGTCAGAATCATCGGTGTGGGCATAGGTGTTTGCTTGTTGCAGGGTTCTTCGGAGGTCAATTTCATTTCCTGGTTCAATTTGAGGCATTGTGCTGTCATTCCAGGTGAAGGAAGGTTGTTTTATTACTTTAAAGATTTTTTCTTTGATTTGGGATGTTCCCCCTTTAAATGGGCGTGGTCCGAGGCCTCTGACGCCATGACGCATGTGACGTAGCGCGTAGGAAGCGATTGCGTGTGCGCAGATCGCTGTTCCTTTACTGGTGGCCGTTTTCGGGATTGCGCATGCACGGCGTCTTGCGCATGCGCAAACAGACCTTCCCGTTCTGCCCGCTTCTCGTGCAACTGTGCAAGTACAGACCCTTTAGAAAGATGGCCGCCGATCAAAACTGTTCTCTGCTCCGGGATCTCGGCATCGTGGTGAGTACTGGCGCTTCTCTTACCTTTTCTTGCTGGTTGGAATGTGTTTTCCTCGCAGTATTTGCCGAATTTGTCCAGGACTGCCTGGAAGTCGCTCCTGTTTTGCCCTTTGGAGAACTTGAATTTTTAAAAGATTTCTTCTGCTCTGGCACTGACTATGGTGAGGAGAAGCTCTGTCCTTTCAGCATCGGCCAGGTCTTCTAGTTCGGCTGCCACCAGGAGGATTTCAAACTTTTGCCGGAATGCCTGCCAGTTTTCGCGGAGATCGCCGTGGCACTGGAGCCGCTGCGGAACCCGGATCTCAAACATCTTGCCTGGGTATTGTTGCTGGTTGTCACTGTACACTGAGGTATGGCTATAGGGGAGCCACAGGGGAGGTGCCTGGAGATTGGAGGGTAGCAAATGTTGTGTAGTGCCAGTGTAGTAAACTATGCGTAAATCAATCACCAGATGGCGTTACTAATTCATTGTATATAAGGCAGCATCTCTAGGAATTCTGGGAGAAGCTGAAGAGAACAAGGGGGCGGGATTCTCCCATCCCGTGGTAGAGTGCCCACGCCGTCGTAAACGCTGTTGTGTTTTACGACGGCGTGAACGGGCCATTGCCAGGAGTAATTCTGCCCCTGCAGGGCGCCAGCACAGCACTGGAGTGGTTCACGCTGCTCCAGCAGCCGATCCTGGTGCGAACTGGGCGCTGCAGGATCCGCGCATGCACGGTGGCCTCCTTCATTGCACCAGCCCCGATGCAACATGGCGCAGGAGTACAGGGGCCGGCGCGTAGGAAAAGAGGCTGAGTGATTGAGAGGCCGGCCCGCCGATCGGTGGGCCCCAATCACGGGCCAGGCCCCATCGGAGGCACCCCCGGAGTCGGAGCCCCCCTCCTCCTCCACAGGCCGCCACCCAACCTTGCGCGCAGAGTTCCCGCCGGCTGCGAGCAGGTGTGGACGGCGCCGGCGGGACTCAGCGTTTTAACTGCGGCCGCTCGGCCCATCCCTGGCCGAGAATCGGCGGACAGGCCGCGCAGAGCAGCACGCAACCTGCGGCGCACCAATCACGCCGAGAATCGCGTGCCGGCATCAGGGCGGCGTGGCCCGGTCGCAGGGATTCTCCGGTCCGGCCCTGTGCTGAGAGAATCATGATGAGGAGCTTCAGAGAACAGAGTGAGAATTAATTGTAGAGAGATAGCACAAGGTCAAGTCATAGTGTAGTTTAATAGTTAGATAGAATATTGATTACTGTGCTACAGATTCAGTATTACTAGTTTAGTATTTGTTACTCAGTAAAATGTGCGAACCTAATAAGTGTTAGTAGTGTAAAATAAATTTGTTTTGATTCAAACTTCTTATTTTTATATTCTTTGTCAACATTACATGTCTGGCTATCTTGGAGGAAAAGACGAGGAATATAATCGTGCCCTTTTTAAGAAGGGCTGTAGGGATAAGCCTGGGAACTACAGACTCCTGTTGTGGGTAAATTGTTGGAAGGTATTCTGAGGGACAGGATCTACAGGCATTTAGACAGGCAAGGGCTAATTAGGAAAAGTCAGTATGGCTTTGTAAGGGGAAAGTCATGTCTCACAAAATTGGTCGAGTTATTTGAAAGGGTAATCAAGAAGGTAGATGGGTCCAGCACAGTCAATACTGTCTACATGGACTTTAGCAAGGCCTTTGACAATGTACCGCATGGTAGGTTGTTGCAAAAGGTTAAATCTCACAGAATCCAGGGTGAGGTAGCCAATTGGATACAAAATTGGCTTGGCAACCGAAGCCAAAGGGCAGTTGTGGGGGTTGTTTTTCAAACTGGAGGCCTGTGACCAGTGGTGTGCCGCAGGGATCGGTGCAGGATACACTGTTATTTGTTATATATATTAATGATTTGGACGAGAATGTAGGAGGCATGATCAGTAAGTTTGCAGATAGCACCAATATTGGTGGCATAGTGGATAGTGGAGAAGGTTATATAAGATAGCAACAGGATCTTGACCTATTGGGCCAGTGGATCGATGAATGGCAGATGGAGTTTAATTTGGGTAAATGTGAGGTGATGCATTTTGGTAGATCAAATCAGATCAGGACCTACTCAGTTAATGGTAGGGAGTTGGGAGAGTTACAGAACAAAGAGATCTAGGGGTATAGGTTCATAGCTCCTTGAAGGTGGAGTCGTAGGTGGACAGGGTGGTGAAGAAGGCATTCAGCATGCTAGGTTTTATTGGTCAGAATATTGAATACAGGAGTTGGGACGTCTTGTTTAAGCTGTACAAGACATTGGTAAGACCACACATGGAATACTGTGTTCAGTTCTGGTCACGCTTTTTTAGGAAGGATATTGCTAAACTAGAAAGAGTGCAGACGAGATTTACAAGGATGCTACCAGGACTTGATGGTCTAAGTTATAAGGAGAGGCTGAATAGGATGGAACCTTTTTCCCTGGAGTGTAGGAGACTTAGGGGTGATCTTATAGAGGTCTATAAAATATAGAGGAGCATAGATAAGGTAGATACTCAACATCTTTTCCCAAAGGTAGAGGAGTCTAGAACTAGAGGGCGTCGGTTTAAGGTGAGAGGGGAGAGATACAAAAGAGACCAGAGGGGGAACTTTTTCACACAGAGAGTGGTGAGCATCTGGAACGAGCTGCCAGAGGCAGTCATAGAGGCGGGTACAATTTTTTCCTTTAAAAAACAGTTTGACAGTTACATGGGTAGGGTGTGTATAGAGGAATATGGGCCAAATGTGGGCAAGTGGGACCAGCTTAGTGATAGAACCTGGGCAGCAGGTAACTATCTACGACTCGATGACTCAATCGCAAAACATGACTGACGCCTGTTCTAACTGATTAGAATATGCCATTGACTGCCTCATCAGCACATGAAAACTAACATGTTGCCTGTGCATCTGCAGGGGAAGTATGATATAAAATCGCACGTGAGCAGTGGCATAGTGGTAATGTTACTGGTCTGATAATCCAGAGGCCCTGACTAAAGATCTGGGGATACAAATTCAAACCCCACCACGACAGCTGGTAGAAATGAAATTCAATTCGTAAATCCGGTATTTAAAAACTAGTCGCAGTATTGGGGATCATGAAATCACCCAATTGTTTTAAAACCCACCTGGTACACTAATGCCCCTAGGGAATGACATTTCTACCACCCTTATCACTAAAAATAAATTCAGAAGGACCGCCTGGTAACAACCGAGGCATTGGAAATGGCAATGGGACACCCTGCACAGCCGACCCTGCAAAGTCCTCCTTACAAACTGGTGACTTGTATCAAAATCAGGGGGGCAACATCCTGACACAGTCATCCTCATTGACTCATACCTTACTTCCAATGTCACTCACTCCTTCAGCCTTGGTGTAACCTGCCCCACTTACAAATAGATTCACCAGAGGTGGGATCACAGTAGGGAGGGAGTGGCCCTCGGAATCCTGAACATTGACTCCGGGCCTAGGAAGTCTCACGGCATCAGATCAAACTTGGGCAAAGAAACCTCCTGATGGCTACCACTTACTATAATGATATACATAGAGGCAAGCTAGTGAAGGGTTAACTATTACATCTCTGTGTAATTCAAACACTAGAGGGCACCATCATTTCTCTGTATATAAATCAGACCTCAGGGAATGCTGGGTAGTGTTAGTGAAGGAGAAAGCCTGATAACAGCACTAGGAGAAGATTAGATTAGGGAGAGCTGACACGAGAATATTATTAGTGACAACTAGATTATTGATTACTGCTCGACAGATTCAATATTACTTTATTATTAACTATAGCTCAGTAGTGTGTGCAAACTTCATTTAATTAATCGTTATACAATAAATTTGTTTTATTTCAATTTAATGATTGGTGGATTCTTTGTCATCAACTCAACCATTCTGGAACAAAAGACAAAGAACACGACATATTACCATCAAGGGTAATATAACGCTTACCAGCCTCCCTCAGCAAATGAATCCGTACTCCTCCATGTTGGACATCATTTGGAAGAAGCACTGAGGGCAGTATGGGCAAGGAATGTATTCTGAATGGGAAACTTCAATGTGCATCACAAAGAGTGGCTCAATATGGCACTACTACTGGCCGACTAAATCATACCTTATTTCCAATGTCCTGAAGGGTATATCTGCCAGACTGGCATGCGGCAGGTGGCGATGAAACCAACAAGAGGGTATAACCTCCTTGACCTTATCCTCACCCATTTTTATTAGACGGATCTATCAATAACAGTATTGGTAGGATTGACAACTGCACAGTGCTTGTGAAGACAAAATCCTCTCTTTACAATTCATTGTGTTGTGTTGCACCAGCAACATGCCATATGGAATGGATTCAGATCAGATCTAGAAGCTTAAAACTGGACATTCCTGAGGTGCTGTGGGCTATCATGTTTTAGGTGGACATAACTCTCACTCTATTATTACCAACAGCCAATCTTGTGAAGATACAACATAGGACTGCTAAACACCAGAAGCAGCATATAATGGACAAAACTACACTAGGAAACAATGAATCAGATCAAAGTTCTGCAGTCCTGCCACATCCAATTATGAAAGAGTGGTTGACAGTCCTATCAAGTGTCAGTTACACTTGATAATAATGTGTTCTCTGAAACTCAGGTTTGGATTCACCATGGCCATATGCCTTGGTCTAAAAATGGGCAAAAGAACTGAATTCAAGAGATGAGATGCGACTGAGTTCCCTTAACATCAAGGCAGAATTTGATCAAATGAGGCATCAAGGAACCCTCGCAAGGTTGAAACGAGTGCGAGTCAGGGAGCAAACTCTCCGCTGGAAGATTGTGGATGTCAGAGGCATTCAACTCAGGCCCAGAACATTGCTGCAGGAGTTCCTTAAGTTATCTTCCTAGGCCAAACCGTTTTCAGATGCTTCATCGAAGATTGTTTCTCCAACATAAGGTCAGAAGTACGGATGTTTGTTGATGATTGCACAGTCTACAGTACCATTTATGACTCCTCAGATACTGAAGCAATGTATGAACAATATTCAGGCTTGGGCAAGTAAAAAATTAATTCACACAGACGACGCCAGGCTATGATCATCTCCAACAAGAGAGAATCAAACCATCTTCCCTTGACATTCCATAGCATTACCATCACTGAATCCTCCACTATCAACATCCTGGGGTTACTGTTGATGAGAAACTTGACCGGATCAGTCATATAAATACTGAGCAGGTCAAAGATTGGGGTAACTCACTGCTGAGTCTCCAAAGCCTGTCCGCCATCTACAAGGCCCAAGTAGATAAACGTGATCCAGGACAAAGCAGCCCACTTGACCGACACTTCCTCCATTACATTCCTCCACCACTACCACACAGTGGCAACAATATGTACCATCTACATGTTGCATTGCAGCAACTTGCCAAAACTTATTCAACAACAAATTCCAAACCCACAACTTCTGTTGCCTAGAACGACAAACAACAGATGCATGGAAATGTCACCACCAGCAGATTCCCAAGCAAGGTCTCCACCATCCTGGTGTGGAAGTCGCTATTCTTTCATTGTTGCTGCGTCAAAGGCCTTGTACTCCCTTCCTAACAGCACTTGTGGATGCACCTGCAATAGATGAGCTTCAGCTGTTCAAAAACATGTCTCCTCACCTCCTGCTCAAGGGCAATTAGGGATGGACAACAAATGCTGGCCTTTCCAGAGACTCTCACATCCATGAGCATGTAAACAAAACCCAGAAAAACATATGTGGAGGGAAAAACGTATTTACTTTTAAGGTTTTACTTTTCTGACTTTTTGTCAGAACAGGAATGAGAAATCTGACCAGCTATTGTAACAAACTTTTTCATACGCAGTTAAATTACTGATAATATTCTTCTGGCTGCGATTACAGACAGAGGAGATTTAGTAATTAAATTGTTGGGCAATATTTACAGACGGCCTTCTGGACAAGTTCAAAGTAATCGCCTTCACAGGGCACAGTGTGTAGGGCATATGAACTTCTAGATTAAAAGATTAGGGCTGAGTTAACCTCCCAGTGTTTCGGAAAGCCTATTTTTTATTTTGTCTTGTGAATCCTACCCTGCGGCCAACAGAGTGGAAGAATTTCCACTTGACAATATTGGAGATCCAAGTGGAAGGGATACTTTGTTTATAGAATATACTGTATGTTCTTGGTCTCAGGAGCCATTCTGGTACAAATGCAAGACACTGACGGGGAAACACTGCACAGACAAAGCCAAAAACTTCAGAAAGCAAAGTACTATACACACCCCTGTCAGCATCAACGGGGCCGAGGTGGAGATGGTTAGCAGTTTCAAATTCCTAAGGGTGCACATCTCCAAACATCTGTCCTGGTCCACCCACGTCAAAGCTACCACCAAGAAAGCACAACAGCGCCTATACTTCCTCAAGAAACTAAGAAAATTAGGCGTGTCCACATTAACTCTTACAAACTTTTACAGATGCATCATAGAAAGCATCCGATCTGTGACTGCATCACAGCCTGGTTTGGCAACTGCACAGCCGAAGACCGCAAGAAACTTCAGAGAGTCGTGAACACAGCCCAGTCCATTACACAAACCTGCCTCCCATCCATTGACTCCATCTACACCTCCCGCTGCCTGGGGAAAACGGGCAACAGAATCAAAGATCCCTCCCACCCGGCTTACTCACTCTTCAAACTTCTTCCATCGGGCAGGAGATACAAAAGTCTGAGCACACGCACGAACAGACTCAAAAACAGTTTCGTCCCTGCTGTTGCCAGACTCCTAAATGACCCTCTTATGGACTGACCTCATTAACATGAGACCCCTGTGTGGTATTGTGCATCAATGTAAATACATGTACGCTAGCTAGACACTAGAGGGAGCACAAGAGGCATCACATACACACACTCAACCAATAGATCAAGTAGATAGGACACGACCAATAGACATTCACGATACACAAGGAGGTGACACGACCACAGGGGGGCATTACACCAACCCATATTTAAAGGACACCACACACATGATCTGTCTCTTTCCAGTGGAGACAGTCAGTGAGTTCAGACACAGGGTTGATTCAATATTACACCCACCACGTGGTTTGCAGCAACTGGTTAGTCAGTCTGGGTAGCTATAGTAGGATTAGCAGTAGTGTCGAACCGAGTAATAGAAGTGTAAATAGTTTAATGAACGTGTTGAAGTTATCTCCACGTCTGAACCTTCCTTTGTCAAGTGCACCACAAGGAAGCCGCTTATGTTACACCTACAACATAACAAATCATGGTACCAGAGTGAAATGTTTCAATCCATATAGCCATACCTCAGTGTACAGTGACAACCAGAAACGATACCCAGGCAAGATGTTCGAGATCCGGGTTCCGCAGTGGCTCCAGTGCCACGGCGATTTCCGCGAAAACTGGCAGACATTCCGGCAAAGGTTTGAAATCTTCCTGGTGGCAGCTGAACTAGAAGGCCTGGCCGATGCTGAAAGGACAGAGCTTCTCCTCACCATCGCTGGTGCCAGAGCAGAAGAAACCTTAAAAAAATTCCAAGTTCTCCAAGGGGCAAAACAGGAGCGACTTCCGGGCAGTCCTGGACAAATTCGGCAAATACTGTGAGGAAAACACACTCCAACCAGCAAGAAAAGGTAAGGGAAGTGCCAGTACTCACCACGAGGCCGCGATCCCGGAGCAGAGAACAGTTTTGATCGGCGGCCATCTTTCTAAAGGGACTGCGCTTGCGCAGTTGCGAGACGCCGCGCATGCGCAATCACAAAAACGGCCATCGGTAAAGGAACAGAGATCTGCGCATGCGCAATCGCTTCCTACGCGATATGTCACATGCGTCATGATGTCAGAGGCCTCGGACCTTGCCCATTTAAAGGGGAAACGTCTCAAATCAAAGAAAAAATATTTTAAAGCCTTGAAACAACCTTCCTTCACCTGGAATGACAGCACAATGCCTCAAATTGAACCAGGAAATGAAATTAACCTCCGAAGAACCCTGCAACAAGCAGTTACCTATGCCCAAACCGATGATTCTGACCTTGAATACTTCGATATCGACCTTTACATTTTCTCTGGACCTCGCGAGCCCAATGACAGCTCCATGGTCCTAGACGACTACAACTCGGACGAACCTTTCACCTTGGGAGGCTACCCCAGTACCAAATCCAAACCGCAACTAGACGTGTTGCACATTGGCGACTCCCGCGTTGAATCCGACGCAGACGCAGATTCATTCTTCGGATTTGAGGATCTTCAGCCCAGCATATACGACATCCCGACTCGTGAGTGCAGGATTATGCTGCGGCCTGAAACCAAGAGACAGAGAGCGGTACAAGCCCACAAAGAGCGGCCTGCTGCCACACAGAGCGCGATCTACGCACCGCTCAGGGTTCCCGACTCTACGAAAGAAGACACGCAAGACTCCACACCGCAGTCCTTGCATGAACAAGAAGTGACTCCCCTGTATGCTTCACCTTTTGCCGGTGTTTTGTCGTTACATTGTGTACCTTGTGTTGCCCTCTTATGTATTTTCTTTTATTTCCTTTTCTTTTCATGCACTTAATGATCTGTTGAGCTGCTCACAAAAAAATACTTTTCACTGCATCTTGGTACATGTGACAATAAACAAAATCCAAATCCAGGTCATATGTTCTTCCTAGGTACAGAGAATACCTTCATGTGGCCCTGTTTCTAATCCTGAAAACCTGTGAGCTAAAGCTGCCAAGCAGGTGAGTGAAGCCTGGCCATTGTGCTCCTGGTCCATGTTGGCTGTCATTCTCATTGCCAACACCTTAGAGTTCAATCCATCAAAAATATACTGATCAATCTCACCGCTGAAGTGGGGCCCCAGATCATAGTTTTGTGGTTGCCATATTTGATTGGCAGAATAATGATGGGCACGAGCCCTTCTCTTGTAAGTTTGCCTAACCTCCTCAGTAATCAACAGTTGCTCCTCAATGTCCTACTCTTCATTAAGGTAGCATATGAATAATCGGACTGGAAAGGACACACCCATTGTGGAATCAGCAACAGTGGGCAGTACAGCCTCAACAAAGGCCTAAAAGCACCTAGAACCATATAGTATAACACAACTGAACCTGAGATTTCCTATCTAAATGGCTGATAAAGAAACTATATCACCAAATTGAATGTTGCTAACTGCCCTTTTGGAATCCTCAAGGCACAAAGTATGCAACAACTAATGTCCAGTTTTTACAGACATTCCACCAAAGAGATGTTCATTCAGTATTGAAAAATGTCATAAGGTCTTTAATCACATAAAATGGCTCATCTTCGAGAATGCAGTAATCCAAGAGACAGGAAGCTGGAGATTTAACTAATTTTATTTTAAACTCAAAAGTAAAGCTGTGCCTGTGGCAAGCACCACGTGTCCCGGTCCGGGTCTGGGATGGTATTGAAAGGGCTTGACAACGAGTCCTAGCTGGACAGGCCTCTGCCCGTTACCATGGGAACCCTCACTCCATGGGGAGATCGATGAGTGGCCCCACCTGGTCCTCGTGAGGGTTATCACAGAGAGGGCTGCGAACATTGTGGAAGAATTTGTGTTTTTTAAAAGGCATGAGCCAGAATTCTCCGACTGTTGTGATTCACTTTTCCCGCTGGCAGCTCACCATTGCCTGTGGGGTTCCCGGCGGCGTGGGGTGGCTTCATGGGAAATCCCATTGACAAGTGGCGGGGAGTCAGAAACCTGTCGCCAGCGGATGACGTGCCGCCCACTTTTCCTTGGAGGGTCGATGCAAGGCTGCTGCTGTTCCTGGAAAAGACAACAATTGACAAGGAATGGTAATGGAGCAGTTTAAAAGAAGCTGAAACCTCTTGACCTTGGTGGACTGTTTACAAAAGAGTCACATGGTTGGTTTCTGGCTTTGAAAGAAAAGCCGTGCCCGGAAAACGGTGTTTAAAAAGCTGGTTTCGGTTTTGCTTTGGAAAAGGAAACAAGAAGGATCAACTGCCCGGGTGAAGAAGACAGAACAGCTCCTGACCCATTCCAAAGCAAAAAAAGTGAATGGAGGTAGTGCCTGTCATGATATACATCAGCATATCATGGTGCAATGATACACTGACACACTGATGGACATACAGTAGGACCAACCAGCATACACAACATCGCAGCCAATCACCAGTGCGAGGACATGCACTATAAAGACAGGGGACACCAGAGTTCCCGCTCATTCTAGCAGCAGCCAGCTCAGAGCACAGAGCTCACAGCCTGCCTCTCAGACATTCACCATGTGCGGAGTGCCTCACCTAGATAGTGATAGGACAGGGTCCACAGATTAGCTGGTAATGCACATACCCAAGCTGACAGTATGTTATTACAGTTGAGTTGTTAATAAAATAGAGTTACATCATCTCCAGCCGTGGTGACCTGTTTGTAGACCAGAACACCTAACACGACAGTGCCCAAATTGCTTTACATGCTGAAACTGACTGACTGCAAGTTTTCCACAAAGTCTGCCTGGGACCAGTGCTGAGACACCAACCATAGAACCCATTTCAAGGACTCCATCATTTATCTTTTTCTCTTGGGCCATTGACTTTTAACCTTTTGGCAGAATTCCCCAAATTTACTTTTTGTGTGTGAGTTAGGGTATTTAGAAAGATTCTTTATTACACTTTCATATTTTACACAGTCCATTAATAAGCATCACCTTTTGAATTAACAAGTCTGGTTTTATATAAACTAAAGATTTTGTTGTTTCTTGAAGAGACCTGGGCATTGAGTGGTCATTGTGAGGTTAATTGGTAAAGCACATATGTGATAATATAGCTGGCTGGAAAAATCATTTAAATATAATAATAATAGCTTATTGTCACAAGTAGGCTTCAATGAAGTTACTGTGAAAAGCCTCTAGTCGCCACATTCTGACGCCTGTTCGGGGAGGCTGGTACGGGAATGTGAACCCGCGCTGCTGGCATTGTTCTGCATTACAAGCCAGCTGTTTAGCTCACTGTGCTAAACCAGCCCCTGATATATGTTGTGACCATTGGATAGTGGAACTAGGGAGAGAGAGAGAGACAGTGCACCCCTCCCATCTCAGTCATAACATGAACTGGGGAAATGTGTCCCTTCTATCCCCATGTGAGCTTTACTCTTCTAAATATGCAGATGCAATGAAACCAAGAGGACATTATGTGCAATTGTAGAAACGCATGTAGAATTTAATGGCAAGCCATTTCAAGCTCTCCTGAGTTATTATTTAAAAACATTAATGCTGGTTTTCCATCTGTTGAGACTTCCAAAGCTATTGGAGTGATGTATTCTTAATAGGCTGCATATTGAATTTAAGCTCTATAATTGCAGTAAAGTTTTTCAAATGTATTGAAAACAATCCAGTAGATTAAGGTATAAAGCATGATGTATCACACATCACTCTTGATTGAGGCAATGTTCAAACAACAATTGTCTCAAATTTGTGGTAATCCCCAGAAATATTAGCTTGCCAAATCTTTTTAAAATTCATTTACGGGATTTGGGCTTCACTGGTTTATCGCAACTCCTTAGTTGCCCTTCAGAAGGTGGTGGTGAGTTGCCTTCTTGAACCGCTGGAGTCCTTGAAGTGTAGGTACACCCACAGTGCTCTTAGGGAAGGAGACCCAGAATGTTGCCCCAGCGACAGTGAAGGACTAGCGATATATTTCCAGGTCAGGGTGGAGGGTGACTTGGAGAGGAACCTCCAGGCGGTGGGGTGCCCAGGTGTCTGCTGCTCATGTCCTTCTAGATGGTAGCAGTCATAGGTTTGGAAGGTGCTGTTTAAGGAACCTTGGGGAGTTACCCTGCAGTGCATCTTGTAGATGGTTGCCGCTGTTTGTCGGTGGTGGAGGGTTTCAATGTTTGTGGAAGGAGAAGCAATTAAGTGGGCTGCTTTGTCCTGGGTGGTGTCGAGCCTCATGAGTATTGTTGGAGCTGCACTCATCCAAGCAAGCGGAGAGTATTCCATTACACTGTGCTGGTTTGCTGCGCTGTCCAGAGAAGTGAGGTGCTTGAAGAGGGTGAAGTCATGGAATGACACAACTCACAGGGGTAGGAGGTAAAAAAGATCCACAGCTGATTGGAGGAGTCCCAGAGGCTCCAGGTGCAGGGGATGGCACCGGCAATGAGTGATACCGAGGCCAACACTGCTAGGCTGAGGACTGCAGTGGACTGTCTGGTGCACGATGTCGGCACCATGAGTGAAGGTGTCCAAGGCATCGTGCAGTGACAGCCATGGCTGAGTGCGAACGTCAATATTTTCCCACTTCTGTGGTAGAAAAATTCAACACACTCGTTAAGACAGAATAACAAGCTTTATTTTCGAAAACAACTGCTTGCAGTAATGGCTGAAACTTGAAGTCAGAGAGCGTCAACAAAACTGCTCAGTCTGTCACAAGTTCCGCGCTTTGCGGAGAATTAGCTTAATATTTATACAATATCTTTATCAAGATTATGTGACAACAGTATGGTCAGGAGTTTGATCGGAAATACAAACGGAAGCAAAGACCAGACCATGTTTGGTCATATCACTCATACCGTTATTTAGTCCTCAGAGGGAACATTGAAAGGTCAGAATAGACTTGTTTCTTCCTGAACTTATCTTTGTTTTAAATTCCTACGGCCCTGGGTTATGACGAGTTAGTTTTATCAGGAGTTGCTGAGGTCCGGTGTTTTGGAATGGCTCGACCTTCGTTGGTCTTTTCAGACTTCAAGTTATGCAGAGTTGGCCTCCGGCCATACTAGTCTGAAAATGGTTAGGGCAGCATTCTTTACCTGGGACTGGGGAGCTGGAATGAGTAGTTTCAGTCTTTCTGGTATTGTATCAAACCTTTTGACCAGTCTTCCCATTGACCAGTTTCCCCGTCATGCCATTACTTAATTCATACCATATCACATGAGTGTCTCGGCAGTATGTCTGCCTCGCTGGGGGGATGTCACCCAGTGCCAGGCCGATCTAGATGACATGTCCCATTCTCAGATGGGCATAGCCGAGGTGCTGTGGAGCTTGTCCCAGTTGCAGCTGGGCATTGCCGAGGCATGGCCCGGTCACAGGGGGATGTGTTCTACTCACTACGGAGTATCACCGAGGGTGTTGACACCTACATTGGGGAACCGTTTGGCTGGCAGAGCCGTATGGTGCAGCAGCAGCCGGGGCTCGATCCAGCTGCCACCCCCCCCTGCCACCCCCCCCCCCCCCCCCCCCCACCCCCCCCCCCCCCCCCCACCGGCTCCCTTCCCCGCCCCAAGGTGAACTCCAGAGCCCCATGGGCACCGACTGGATGTGCGGCAACTGTGGCTCCGCCCATTTAAAGCGGCAATGTCCGGCCAAAGCGCGACAATGCCTACGCTGTGGCAGGCTTGGCCACTATGCTGCGTGCTGTCGAGCACCTCACCCTGGGTGCCAATACGGACCCATCCCATGGAGTGGTGAGGGTGGGCACCAGCTCCCCCAAGATCCACCCCTCTGATGAGGCTGTGTCTCGTAGCCAGCACACGGGACAGGGTGGCTTGGCTGTGCATGTGCCGCAGGCAAGTGAGCCAGGCCCCTCAGGCTCCAGAGCCTCCAAAGGATGCCCGCCAGGGGCATTGAGGGGCACGGGGCAAGGTAGGCAGCTGGCTGTCTGTGCATCCTGGGGACACACCTGGACGTAGCGATAGAGCTAGGAGGACCAGGCACGTTGAGGATCACTGCGGGCATCGGGGTGGGGGAGAGGGGGGAAGGGGTTTAGGGGGGGGGCAGCACCACTGGGAGTGGGGTATTGTACAGCACATTAAAACCCTTTTTGCACAACCATTATGATGTCTCTGTCACCTCTTTCCACAATGCGGGCTGAGCACTGGACCCTTTGCCCATCCCTCCCCCCCTCCCACCCCCACATCCCGCGGCACTCACCCACCCTCCAGCCATGGACATGTCCCCAGAGCTGTGCCCCACCCCCTGGGTGTTCGGATGTTGGCTGCTGCGTGTGTGGTGTTGTCTCCCGCAGTGTTCAAGCACAGTGTCCAGGCATCAAGGTGTGATTGGGATGCTAGGCAATGACTCCCACATGCTACATGACCCGCCCACCCACGGGAATCCACTTGGCATCTGTGAACTGCTCACTTAACCATGATTGCCAGTTCGCAATAGCCTTGAGCCGATCAGCCAGAGGCCTCAGCAGTCGATGGGGGTTACGGTAGTCGTCGGGGCGGACGGGCAGGGATAATGGATGCCCCCCGGAAAAGGAACACACAATGCAGCATTGGCATAGTGGCGCTGCGAGAGGTTGCCCTGCCCCCCGCCAGGTGGGACCCCATCCACCCCCGACCCACCCCCGGCCTGTCATGATATACATCAGCATATCATGGTGCAATCACACACACACTGACACACTGATGGACATACAGTAGGACCAACCAGCATACACAACATCGCAGCCAATCACCAGTGAGAGCACAAACACTATAAAGACAGGGGAAACCAGAGTTCCCGCTCATTCTAGCAGCAGCCAGCTCAGAGCACAGAGCTCACAACCTGCCTCTCAGACATTCACCATGTGCTGAGTGCCTCACCTAGATAGTGATAGGACAGGGTCCACAGATAAGCTGGTAATGCACATACCCAAGCTTACAGTATGTTATTACAGTTGAGTTCTTCATAAAATAGAGCAATCCGGGCCGGAGAATCGAGCGGGGGGGCCCACCAACCGGCGCGGCGCGATTCCCGCCCCCGCCGAATCTTCGGTGCCGGAGACTTCAGCAACCGGCGGGGGCGGGATTCACGCCAGCCCCCGGCGATTCTCCGACCCGGTGAGGGGTCGGAGAATCTCGCCCCAGAACACCCAACACGACATAGTTCCAGGAGTGGACGCATACTAGCCCCTGTGAGACCTACCTGCAACTTATCAGCAATCCGCCATCCTGCAGCATGAAGAACAACCTGTTCCAGCAGCGCCTGCAGGGTAAGGACGAGCCTTTCCAGTCTTATTTAACACACATCCGCATCCTCGTGCAGTCCTGCGGCTATGGGCCCACCTCTGACTCCATGATACACGACCATATAGTTTTCAGGGTCATGTTGGACACCCTGCGCCAGGGTTTCGCGCGCTTTCCAAGGCCTCCTGCGCTTGTATGTGCCAAAAGAGGGAACGTTGACACGGAGGAACGCGATGCGCAGGCGCGCACTATGCAAGACCACACCGCGCATGCGCGGTGGCGCACCGAACGCACTGACGTCATGACGTGCGGCAACTGTGGATCCGCCCATTTAAAGCGGCAATGTCCTGTCAAAGCGCGACAATGCCTACGCTGTGGCAGGCTTGGCCACTATGCTGCGTGCTGTCGAGCAGCCCAGCCTGCCAACTCGCAACAGTTTAACCAGCCTCGCAGAAATGTTCGGGCAATTCTACCCACGTTCCCCGAGTCCGATCTTGACATCATACAAACCAGTGACACTGAGGTCAGGGAGCCTTTCCGCATTGCTGTCATCAACAATAACAAGCTGTCCCCGAGTCGAACGCACCAGCCACTGTCGGTGCACAGCATTGATCCGGACGTCGAGTGGTGTGCCACCCTGACGGTCAACCGATCCCAGATCACATTCCGCCTGGACACGGGTGCTTCTGCAAATCTCCTTGCATGGTCAGCATTTCAAACCCTGAGGGTCAAACCAGCAATTCTTCCATCCATCTGTCAACTAGAACTGGTCGACTATAATGGCAACGTCATCCCCGCCACGGGTCGTGCCAACTCGAAGTGACGCACAACTCGCGTAAAGCCATCCTACCCTTCGAGGTCGTGGGCTCTTAAAAGGACTCTCTGCTCGGCGCACAGGCGTGCAAACTCCTCCACCTCGTTCAGCGAGTACACTCTTTCTCTCCAGAAGGCACGTCTGACTTCTAAGATGCGGAATTCAGGGCGCAACTAAATTCAATCCTCTCTCACAACCAGGATGGTTTCGAGGGCATGGGTACACTGCCCTACACATACAAAATCCTGCTCAAACAGGATGCCACCCCGGTAGTTCACGCACCTCGCAGGGTCCCAGCACCCCTCAAGGACCGCCTCAAGCAGCAGCTGCAGGACCTTCAGGACCAAGGAGTGATTTCCCGGGTGACGGAGCCAACTGCATGGGTCAGCTCCATGGTGTGCGTCAAGAAGCCTTCCGGCGAGCTCCGGATCTGTATTGACCCGAAAGACTTAAATCGCAATATAATGAGGGAACATTAATCTATACCCAAACGTGAGGAGATCACTTGCGAGATGGCTCGGGCAAAAATATTCACCAAGCTTGATGCCTCAAAGGGCTTCTGGCAGATTCAATTGGATCAGTCCAGCAGGAAGCTGTGTACCTTCAACACTCCATTTGGCAGATACTGCTACAATAAGATGCCATTTGGGATCATATCGGCCTCTGAAGTTTTCCATCGCATCATGGAACAGATGATAGAGGGCATCGAAGGCGTGCGCATCTATGTGGACGATATCATTATTTGGTCTACCACACCGCAGGAGCATATCAGTCGCCTCCAATGCGTCTTTCAACGGATACGGGACCAGGGCCTGCGCCTTAACAGAGCCAAATGTTCTTTTGGCCAAACCGAGCTCAAGTTCTTGGGGGACCACATCTCCCGGTTGGGTGTGCGGACGGATGCCGACAAGGTGGCAGCCATCACGGCTATGCAGAAGCTGACAGACAAGAAGGCGGTGCTACGCTTCCTAGGAATGGTCAACTTCCTGGGAAAATTCATCCCTAACCTCGCTTCCCACACCACAGCTCTCTGGCATCTTGTCAGGAAGACAACTGAATTCCAGTGGCTTCCCACCCACCAGCATGAATGGGAGGAGCTCAAGGTCAAGCTTACCACCGCCCCGGTACTGGCGTTCTTCGATCCTGCAAGGGAGACGAAGATCTCGACTGACACCAGCCAATCCGGCATTGGGGCGGTCCTCCTGCAACGAGATGATGCCTCATCATGGGCCCCTGTCGCCTATGCGTCACGTGCCATGACCCCCACAGAGCAGCGCTATGCGCAAATTGAGAAGGATTGCCTACGCCTGTTGACTGGCGTTGACAAGTTCCACGACTATGTGTATGGCCTTCCCCAGTTCACTGTGGAGACCGACCATCGCCCGCTGGTTGGCATCATCCAAAAGGACCTTAATGACATGACCCCTCGCCTCCAGTGCATTCTGCTCAAACTCCGGAGGTACGAATTCCAACTTGTATACACCCCGGGTAAGAAGGACCTGATCATAGCAGACGCTCTGTCCAGGGCAGTCAACACGCTGTCCGACCCCGAGGGGTTCGTTTGCCAAGTCGACGCACATGTAGCCTTCACTTCTGCCAATCTGCCGGCCACTGACGAATGCCTTGCCCACGTTCGCCGTGAACTGCGGCTGACCCCTTCTGCAACGTGTGATGCGCCACATGATGGACGGGTGGCTCAAGGGACAATACCCACAGTTTTAAAACATTCGGGACGACGTGGCAGTCGTGGATGGTGCCCTCCTGAAGCTGGACCGCATTGTGATCCCACACAGCATGCACCGGCTTGTTTTAGAACAACTGCACGAAGGCCATCTCGGTGTTGAGAAGTGCCGGTGGAGGGCCTGAGAGGCTGTATACTGGCCGGGAATAAATGAGGACATTGCCAACACTGTGCTCAATTGCCCCACCTGTCAGTGGTTCCAGCCGGCACAACCACGTGAGTCCCTTCAGCCCCGTGAGTTGGTCACGTCCCCCTGGTCGAAGGTGGGCGTGGACCTGTTCCATGCGCTCGGCAGGGACTACATCATCATCATTGACTACTTTTCCAGCTATCCTGAGGTCATACGCCTGCACGACACCACGTCATCAGCTGTTATCCGGGCCTGTAAGGAGACCTTAGCTCGCCACGGCATTCCACTCACCGTGATGTCAGACAATGGCCCCTGCTTCGCGAGTCAGGAATGGTCTTCCTTCGCTAGTGCATACAGCTTTGCACACGTGACATCCAGTCCCCTGCACCCTCAGTCAAATGGCAAAGCAGAGAAGGGCGTCCACATTGTAAAAAGGCTCCTCTGCAAGGCTGCTGATGCAGGATCTGACTTCTGCCTCGCCTTGCTGGCCTCTCGCTCGGCCCCACTGTCCACGGGCCTATCGCCGGCCCAACTGCTAATGGGTCGCACCCTCAGGACCACTGTGCCATCCATTCACATCCCAGACATCGACCATGCTCCGGTACTTCGGCGGATGCAACAAGAGCGTGAGCAACACAAGGCGGCTCATGATGCTCGGGCGACTGATCTTCCTGCCCTGGTGCCTTGAGATCATGTCCGCATACATCTTCCGGAGGGTGGCTGGTCGGCAACCGCTGTGGTTCTTAGACAGGTGGCTCCCCGCTCGTTTCTGGTTTGTTTGCCTGATGGCTCCATTCGCCGCCGCAATCGGCGTGTCCTTCGTCTGGTTCCATACGTGCTACAAAATCCTGCACCGGTGCCACGCCCTCCTATTGTCCCTGACATGGACTTTGTTGAGCCTCCGGATACTCTGCCTCCTCCTCACTCGACCGTGGCCCGGCCCGATCCTCAGCCGGGGATCATGAACCACCCTTGAGGCGGTCAACCCGAATTCGTCGCCCACCCCAAAGACTTGATTTATAAACCTTGCACTATTGGACTCACTGACTTGTTCTATTTAAGAGTTTTTCATTGTTTGTTAATAGCATTTGTTTCGTTCTTGGTGTAACATAGTTTTCCTCTGCACCTGGCACCTTCCCGTGTATATAGTGTAGCCACATGTACATATTGATGTAAATAATGCACACGCATGATCAGACACACTCACTACACTATATTTATTCTCATGTAGGCACATATTCTTTGCGAAAAGGGAGGATATCATGATATACATCAGCAGATCATGGTGCAATCACACACACACTGACACACTGATGGACATACAGTAGGACCAACCAGCATACACAACATCGCAGCCAATCACCAGCGAGAGCACACATACTATAAAGACAGGGGACACCAAAGTTCCCGCTCATTCTAGCAGCAGCCAGCTCAGAGCACAGAGCTCACAGCCTGCATCACAGACATTCACCATGTGCTGAGTGCCTCACCTAGATAGTGATAGGACAGGGTCCACAGATAAGCTGGTAATGCACATACCCAAGCTTACAGTATGTTATTACAGTTGAGTTGTTAATAAAATAGAGTTACACCATCTCCAGCCGTGGTGACCTGTTTGTAGACCAGAACACCCAACACGACACCGCCGATCACTGAGGTGGCAATCCCAGCACACCGGGGCTCCTTGCCCGTGTGCAAAGATGGCTACTCGCCTTCTCGCTTCCCCACTGAAGCCCTTCCGTCAGGTGGGGGGATACAAATCAGTGCCAGCGTGAGCACTCACTGGGGAGGCCGTTGAATGACGAGAGGCCATTGGATATGAAATCTTTCGCGTTAATCGTATGGAAATGGGGCTTTCGTGGTGATAATTAGTTTCTCGCCACACTACGGCGAGACCCCCATTTCGCTTACCGAAACGCCCCCCCCCCCCCACGGAACAGCTCCAGCATCCATTTGCGATCCTGGAAGTAAAATCCTGACCTTCGTTTCCAATAACACTGAATGCCATTTGTTGACAAATTCACTTAATCCGATTCTCTGATAAGCTCAATTGCACCATTCTAGCCTAAATTCCGTCCAATCATTCTGGGCTAAATTTGAAACCAGGTCATGTTAACCGAGGGAACAGGTTAACCCACCGCACCAGTCCACAGCAACCGCCCATGCCAAATCCTACCTGAGAGCCTACTGCACAAATCTTACAGCATTCTTACAAGCGATTTTGAAAACTTAGATGACATTATGCTCATCCATCATTCAGCATGTGGTATGTTATTATAAAAAGGGACTCATATTGAGCCTGAAACTTCGCAGCTCATCATTTGAATTTGCAAGAACAACACAGAAGGGCACAAAATCTTGAGTGTTTGCTGAACCAAAGTAATGGGCATTTTGTTCTGATTCACCAACATTGCCCAGCCTGCTTACAATTAATTATTTTTTTTATTTACGGGATGCGGGCTTTGCTCGCCATGCCAGCATTCACCGCCCATCCCCAATTGCCGTTGAGAAGGTGGTGGTGAGCCGCCTTCTTGAACCGCTGCAGTCCATGGGGTGTAGGTACACCCACTGTGCTGTTAGGGAGGGAGTTCCAAGATTACGGCCCAGCGACAGTGAAGGAACGGCGATATATTTCCAAGTCAAGATGGATTTAGCAGAGCTGATATCAAGATAAAGATGAATGTATGGCCTGAATTTTACGCTCCCTCACTGGCAGGTTTTTAGGTAGTGGGGGGTCGTGTTATATTTCAGGGGCAGGATTCCCTCTGGTTCACACTCCACACAACAATTTTACACATGGGAAGCCCGCCCTTGCCCTCAATTTCGGGCAGGAAGTGAGGAGGGGTGGAATCTCAATCAGAAGCCTCATTCTGCATGGGCGCCCTCCCACCTTAATGCCCAGTGAGCTCCAGACCTCCCTCCCACCCCCAACAGCCTCTCCCCCGGGACACCTAACATACTCCTTATGACCTTATGACCTCCAGGCATTCCCTACCCTTCCCGCTCAGGGACACTTGACACTTATCTTGTCCTCTGGTTCTGGGACTTTGGATCAGGCAGATTCATGCTGTCCTTGTTCCATAAACTGCTGCACTGTTGCTGCAGGGATTGGAGAGCTCCTGGACAATTAGATTGGCTGGAAGCACTCTAAGGCAGAATTTCCTCCTGAGTAAGGGCCGACTGTCCCCTCTAATGTCGATCCCACTTATTGGAGTCGAAAATGGCTCTGGAGCGGCCTAAGATTTCCTGCCCGTGTTTGTGAGTGCAATTCAGGAAACAGCCAGGTACATCAGGCTGCACATTATCTTATCAACATGAGAGTGGTTTTACAGTCCTCGCCAGAAAGTCAGCAAATCACGCAGTGGGAAAACATTTGAGAGCATTTTAACAAACTTTTTTCATGCTGGCCCATCTTTAAACAGAGAGACAAACACAGCTCGCTGGCTTGTGCCCTGTGAAGATCAGACAGCTTCCAGGCCACCGGGCTTGCGGTCAGGTATGCCTTGGGCGGGTGGGGTTGGAGGGTGACCGGGAAGGTTTCCGCAGGCAAAGGGGGAGAGCCCTGGGAGTTGCACTCTCTACATCTCCAAGTCTCATAAAAAGAAGGTTCCGTCTTACCTGACAGAGACTCTGTTGGCTGGATGCAAGGTTTTATTGAGCATCACTAGTTGCCTTGGGATGTTATGAGGGGCTGGTTTGGCACAGTGGGCTAAACAGCTGGCTTGTAATGCAGAACAAGGCCAGCAATTCCCCTACCGGCCTCCCCGAACAGGCGCCGGAATGTGGCGACTCGGGGCTTTTCACAGTAACTTGAAACCTACTTGTGACAGTAAGCGATTATTATTATTATTTCTGCCCCCTTTCGAACCGGGACTATTCTGACATTATTTATTTCTTCCTCTATTTCTCCACTCCTTCCCCCAGCCCCCAGCTCCCAGCCTGCTGTGCTTGTCTCATTCAGGGCCCCCGTTGTGCACCATTTCTCAGCTGTCAATGCAACTATTCAATATAGAACAATTCCATTCATTACGGCAGTGTTCTACACCACAGACTACCAATCAGCAATGCCATAGGGGGTTAGCTATCATTGTGGCGAACTTCGGAGACCACATGACCTCCTCGTCCGAGGTTTTGGCAAATCTCAGAAGCCAGGTGGCTTCTCGGCCAATGGAAACAGAGCCTGCACAGTTTCAGCTGGAGCGCGAGCCTTTAAAACCCACAGTCAAGGTTTGGACAGCTGTGGTGGTCTAGGTTTCTGGCTAATATAACTAATGCATGATGGGATGCTTGGCCATAATTATAATGTCCCCAAAAAACTACTGACAGGGCAAGAATAAGAAACTACCTATTTGAAAAGCATATTTGCAGTATCAGTTAAACATAAACTCACATCTGAAACCATAGACCTTTTACAAAGCGCTTTGACATCGTTAAAGTGAGTATGCAGCCAGAAATGACGCAGACCCCTTAACTGCGTTAAACCCGTCTTTAATCATATCAACTGGACAAACAAACCAGACATCTGGGGCAGGATTCTCCGACCCCCCGCCTGGTCAGAGAATCACCGGAGGGCGGCGTGAATCCCGCCCCGCCACTCCGATACCGGCTGCCGAATTCTCCGGCGCAGGTTTTTCAGCGGGGGCGGGAATCACGCCGCGCCGGTCGGTGGGCCGTTGACAATAGCCCCCCCCCCCGGCGATTCTCCGCCCCGCGATGGGCTGAGCGGCCGCCCGTTTTCAGCCGATCCTGCCGGCGTAAATCAAACCAGGTCCGTACCGGCGGGACCTGGCTCTGCGGGCGGCCTGCAGAGTCCTCGGGGGGGGGGGGGGCACGGGGGGATCTGGCCCCGGGGGATGCCCCCACGGTGGCCTGGCCTGCGATCGGGGCCCACCGATCTGCGGGCGGGCCTGTGCCGTGGGGGCACTCTTTCCCTCTGCGCCAGCTGCTGTCATCCTCCGCCATGGCCGGTGCAGAGAAGAATCCCTCTGCGCATGCGCTGAGATGATGCCAGCACACGCTGGCGCTCCCGCGCATGCGGCAGCTTGTGCTGGCTGGAGGAGGCCCTTCGGCACCAATTGGTGTGGCGCCAAGCCCTTCCACGCTGGTTGGCGGAGCACCAACCCACCGGCACCGGCCTAGCCCCTGAAGGTGGGAGAATTCCCCACCTTCCGGGCAGCCCGACGCCGGAGTGGTTCACGCCACCCCTCGCCGCCGGTATGGCCCGCTCCGCTGGGTAGAGGCGAATCCCACCCCAGGTTATGACAAAGTGTCACATACGGATAGAAAACCTATTATGCTCCTTACATTGCAGTTTTGCTTCTTAAATCAATCTGTTTTTGAACATAGTTACACACATAAGCTAGAATGACGGAGAATGACGCCCCAGATTTTTACAGAGTTGGGCCGACTTTTGGAGGCTTTTAAAGTTGCCTGGTGGGTCCCGGTTCTGGGACCCCTACCCCCATTGCCGGAGATTGCAATTTTCAACAGTGTGGGATAAGGATGCAGTTGGTGAACCCAAACCCTGGGCACACAATCTGGCTGGCTCCATTGCGGAGGTAGGCCTCTCATACACCCCCACAATTTTCATGGAGGTGAGGCCAAATTCTCAAGGGCACGTGGTTCAAGGCCCCTCGGAGGATTTGTGAAACATAGTCTGGATTATGGAACCTTTTGTAAGATATGTTCAAAAGGTCTTATCCGGGTCCCCAATCGTGCCCTCTCCATGCCTCCCTGCATCCTCCATGCCTACTCGCCCAGTTTACACACCAGAAGTAATGAACCAGAAGATAACATTGGAAAGTCTTGAAATGCCTCTTTCGCAATAAAAATATTGTGGTTAGGGACCCTTTTCAAGAAAGCAGACCTGCCAAATCAGGAAATTTCTCAACTTGAGCTTCCTGTCTTGATGGTGAAAATCTAGCCACTGGTGTTTACGTTGCTTTTAATCCAGTAAAATGTCTCAAGGCATTTTATAGGAGGATTATCAAAAAAAAATTGAACATCGAGTCACATAATGAGGAATTCAGCTAGATTACCAAAAGATTGTCACAGAGGCAGGTTTTAAGTAGCATCTTGAAGGAGAAGAGAGAGGTAAAGAACTGGAAGGGTTTAGGGAGGGAGCCTCACAGCTTAGGAACAATTAAAGCAGGCACATAATGCCAGAATTGGAGGAGGATTGATATACTGAAGATCTGTAAGACTTGTGAAGGTAACAGATACTAGGAGGTTGATTATTACCTGAATATCTTTAAGTTAGGGGAGTAGAATGTACAACGAGACCTGGGTGTTCTTATACACCAGTTGTTGAAGGTAAGCATGGAGGTGCAGTGGGCGGTAAAGAAGGCAAATGGTGTGTTGACCTTCATTATTAGAGGATTCGAGTACAGGAGCAAAGATATCTTGCTGCAATTATACAGGGCCTTGGTAAGACCACTCCTGGAATACTGTTTGCAGTTTTGACCTCCTTATCTATGGAAGGATGTTCTCACAGTAAAGGTTTACCAGACTGACTCATGGATGGCTCGTCTGACAAATGAGAGATTGAGTCGATTTGGATTATATTCACTAGATCTCAGAAGAATAAGGAGAGATCTCATGGGAACCGAGAAAATTCTAACAGGGCTAGACAGGGTAGATGCAGAAAGATTTTCCTGATGGTGGGAGTGTCCAGAACCAGGGGTTATAGTCATAGGATACAGGGTAAACCATTTCGGATTGAGATGAGGACAATTCCTTCACCCAGAGAGTGGTGCACCTGTGGAATTCGATACCACAGAAAGTAGTTGAGGCAAAAATGGTGTATATTTTAAAGAAGGAGTTAGATATAGCACTTGGAGCTAAAGTGATCAAAGGATATGGGGGGAAAGGAAGAACAGGTTACTAAGATGGATGATCAGCCATGATCGCATTGAATGGCGGAGCAGACTTGAAGGGCCAAATAGTTTCCTCCTGCTCCAATTTGTTATGTGAACAGCAGTCATGGGATATTTGTTTCTTGGAATCCATTATTAAGGACATTTTGGCAGGATATTCAGAATATTCTAATTCAATCAAGCAGTCAACATAATTTTATGAAAGGGAATCGCGGCGCGCTGGTCGGCGGCCGCTGGCAGCGGCCTCCCCGACGATTCTCCGGCCCACAATGGGCCAAGCGGCTGTCCGTTTTCACTCAGTCCCGCCGGCGTAAATCAAACCAGGTCCCTACCGGCAGGACCTGGCTCTACGGGCGGCCTGTAGCGTCCTCGGAGGGGTGGGGGGATCTGGCCCCGTGGGATGCCCCCCACGGTGGCCTGGCCTGCGATCGGGGCCCACCGATCCACAGGAGGGCCTGTGCCGTGGGGGGCACTCTTTCCCTCCGCGCCGGCTGCTGTCAACCTCCGCCATGGCCGGCACGGAGAAGAACCCCCCTGCACATGCGCTGGGATGACGCCAGCACACGCTGGCGCTCCCGCGGATGGGCCAACTCGTGCCGGCCAGCAGAGGCCCTTCGGCGCTGGTTGGCGAGGCGCCAACCCCGCTGACACCGGCCTAGCCCCTGAAGGTGCAGAGGATTCCACACCTTCTGGACAGCCCGACGCCGGAGTGGTTCACGCCACTCCTCGCTGCCGGTACGGCCCGCCCCGCCGGGAAGGGGAGAATCCCGCCCACTATCTATATTAATGACTTGGATGAAAGGATCAAAGGTATTATACCCGTAATTGTGGCACTGCAAAGCTAGGTAGTAAAGCAAATTGTGAGGACACAAAGAATCTGCAAACGGTCATAGCTAGGTTGGCAAGAAATTGACAGATGGACTATAATGTGGGAAAATGTGAGATTGTCCACTTTAGTAGGAAGAATAAATAAGTGTTATTTAAATGGAGCACCACTTCAGAATGATAAGCTACAGCAGGATCTGGTACATGATACAAGGTTGGTATGCAGGCACAACAATTAATTAAGAAGGAAAATTGAATGTTTACCTTCATTTCAAGGTGGATGGAGTACTAAAATAGAGAAGTCGTTACAATTGTACAGCACCCTGTTGGAATCACACCTGGAGTAGTGTGTAGAGTTTTGATCTCATTTGAGAGGGACTAAGAAGTTACATTGTATGTTTGTGTAAAATATATAGAAATATCCTCATGGCAATTTCTAAAATTAAAAAAAACTGAGCAATGATACTTAAGTTGACTGAATCTATGTCTGCCTGTGACTCTTGAACGAAAGGAGCTACCTGGCAGTACCAGGGAAACGCATATCTTGTTATCTCTACGGAGCCATTAACGACCCTGTGAGCTTCACAGGCCAAATTCAAAGAGCGCTGTACAGAGGCCATCTGCCATAACCCAGGCTGACCAACAGGAGTCTGCATGTCTGCTAAGACTAAGGGTCCGCATTATTCCTTTCAATTCTTAATGGTTGAGACATTTAACAATCTCTAGGAATCAGATGAGCATTATGCATCCTTTGTCAAAGACAGCATGGAAACGTGGGAGCCATGTGACATGGGCCTCCAGCTTGTGGAACCATTAGCTTGGTGAAATGCAAAGTTCAGTCTGCTGTTTGTCATCTAACTGGCAGCCTTACAGAAAATGACCTCTGCCCAGGATGAACACCCAGCCCTATCTGTACTGCTTCGCTGGGTATTCTGTCCCATCACCTACAAGCCTGATTCGCCTCTGCATGCCTTCTCATTACGTGAAATCAAAGCCACCAGAAGAGTCGTGAATTACCCAGCATTGGGTTTTAGTCTATTGACCTCCTCATTGGACTTTGATTCCGGACTCTGGAAGCAAAATGTAACAATATCTCTTGTGGTCCCTGAATTGGATTTTTTTTAAAGAATTTTTGTTCCAAATTTTCAACATTCTTACATTTTACAACATGAACCCACACAGCACATTAAACCCCTCACCCACCCATAACACCCCTCCTTACCCCCTCCCTCCCCCTCCCCACCCCTCCCTCAACAATAACGGTAACGGTCACCAAAATGCAATTAAACAAACCCCAAATTTTATAGAACCCATCACTCACCCCTCCCTTAGAGCAAAGTTCACCTTCTCCACGGCCAAAACCTCCAGCAGGTCCCACCCGCCATGCCAAGGCACAGGATGGAGGAGCTGACCTCCACTCCAACAAGACCCGCCTGCGAGCAACCAGCGAGGCGAAGGCTAAGACATCTGCCCAGCCATCCGTCTGCATCTCCGGCTGGTCCGACACCCTGAATATGGCTTCCAGGAACCGGGCTCCACATTTCCATGAAAACCCCCTGAAATGATGCTGAAAATCACCGCCCAAAACCTTTCCCGCTTCTGGTAGGACCAAAACGTATGTACATAGTTCGCCACGTCCCAAACCACGTCCACCAATGTGCAGCATGATCCGAGATCACAATTGCCAAATGCGCTGCCCTCTTAACGCCAACCAACAGTGCCTTCCCCACCATGAAAAAGTCAATCCTTTTGAACACATTGTGCACCAGGGGAAAAAGAAATACGCCCGATCCCTCGGGTGTAAAAATCTCCATGTGTCAACCACTCCCCCCCCCCCCCCCCACCCCCCCCCTCCCCCCACCCCCCACCCACAATCCTCCCTCATAAGCCCGGCCAATGCCTCCCCACGCACCTCCCGACGGGGTCAGTGGGTGCGGCTGGGACCTATCCACCCTCAGCTCCAGCACTGTGTTCCAATTGCCCCCCCCACAAAATCCACTCATGGGAATCCAAATCCAGGATTGCAGCCAGTGTTCTCTTCATGAACCCTGCATCATCCCAATTGGGTGCATATATGCTTACCAATACCACCAACCTTCCCTCCAGCACACCCGTTATGATCACGTACCTGCCCCCCTGATCTGCCACCATCTGGAACCTCAACCGCTTGCCCACCAAGGTCGCCACCCTTCGAGCCCTTCTATCAAACCCCGAATGAAACACCCAACCCTTCTGAAGCCTCATCCATCATCCTCAGATGGGTCTCTTTCAGCATCACCACATCGGCTTTCAAACTCTTCAAATACGCAATAATGTTTGCTCTCTTCACCGGTCCCCCTAACCCCCCTCACGTTCCATGTCAATATTCTGACAGCCTCTCAAACCGCCCCCCCCCCCTCCCCCCTCCTATCCACCAGCACCAATACACCAATACTCCAGGCCCTGCGCATCCGTCCGGATCTGCCCCATCTTTTCGTTACCGTCAGCCCATACCACCCTCCCAGAATCACCCCATCCACTTCCTTTTGCAAACACCTCACCAATATCAATCCCCTCTCCCCACCAATTCCGTTCCAGGTCCATCGAAACCTGCTCGACCAAGCTCCAATGGACCCTCCCCACCGCATTCCCATTCACTGGAACATAGAACATAGAACAGTATAGCACAGTACAGGCCCTTCAGCCCACGATGTTGTGCTGACCATTTATCCTAATCTAAGATCAACCTAACCTACACCCCTTCAATGTACTGCTGTCCATGTGCCTGTCTAAGAGTCGCTTAAATATCCCGAATGACTCTGATTCCACCACCTCTGCTGGCAGTGCATTCCACGCACCCAGCACTGTCTGTGATGAGAACCTACCTCTGACATCTCCCCTATACCTTCCTCCAATCACCTTAAAATTATGTCCCCTTGTGACAGCCATTTCCGCCCTGGGGAAAAGTCTCTGGCTATCCTCTCTATCCATGCCTCTCATCACCCTGTACACCTCTATCAAGTCACCTCTCTTCCTTCTTCACTCCAGTGAGAAAAGCCCTAGCTCTCTCAACCTTTCTTCATAAGACATGCCCTCCAGTCCAGGCAGCATCCTAGTAAATCTCCTCTGTACCCTCTCCAAAGTATCCACATCCTTCCTATAATGAGGCAACCAACTTTTGTTTGCTAGAGCGGTGAGCCCTGCCAGAGGCTCCTCCCCAACCCATCCTCAGTAATCCAGCCCCTCATGCCTAAAAACCTTCCAACACCCCCCCCCCCCAACCCACTCTCCCACCAACCGCCAACTCCAACCCCCCCCAAGCCATACCCCAGAGTGGGGAGATCACATTCCCTAAACAAAAAAAAACACATCTATAAGAAGAAACAAGAACCCATGTGAAAAAAATCATTGAGAAAAAAAACAATCCTGGAAAAAAGCTCAAAGAAAAAACATTCCAAGTCCACACCATCAAAATCCAGATCCCAACTCTCATCTCAGTCCCAGTCCGTCAGCCTCAACGAATGCCTCAGCCGTCTCAAAATAAAAGTCCTTTGAGTTGCGAATAACATTCAGCTTCGCAGGGTAGAATACTCCGAACCTCACCACTGTGGTAAACCACTGTTGCACCTGTATTAGGTGATGTAAGGTAGGCCCTGTACTACAGGTTCGCCGGTAGTCCCTGCCTGCTGGCTCTGCCCAGTAGGCGGAGTATAAATATGCGTGTCCTCCATTCAGCAGCCATTTCGCCAGGTGCTGTGGGAGGCCACACATCTTAGAGCAATAAAGCCTCAGTTGTATCCAACTCTAGTCCTTGTTCAAATGATCGTGCATCAATTTATTGCTCTAAGATTTTCTAAAAGATGGACCTCCGAATCAAACCAGATCGCCTGCAGCTGGATTCGCAATCAAGCAACGCCAAAAAGGACTTTAATCACTGGCTAGCTTGCTTCGAGGCATACATCAACTCAGCGACCACTCCTGTTCCGGAGGCTCAGAAGATACAGATCCTGTACTCAAAGTTGAGCTCCAACGTGTTTCCGCTGATCCAGGACGCCCCGAACTACACCGATGCCTTGCTGCTTCTCAAAGAAAACTACACAGAGAAAACGAACACGCTATTCACCAGGCACGTACTCGCCACTTGCTTTCAACTCCCCTCCGGCTCCAGAGCCTCCAAAGGATGCCCGCCAGGGGCATTGAGGGGCACGGGGCAAGGTAGGCAGCTGGCTGTCTGTGCATCCTGGGGACACACCTGGACGTAGCGATAGAGCTAGGAGGACCAGGCACGTTGAGGATCACTGCGGGCATCGGGGTGGGGGAGAGTGGGGGAAGGGGTTTAGGGGGTGCAGCACCACTGGGAGTGCGGTATTGTACAGCACATTAAAACCCTTTTTGCACAACCATTATGATGTCTCTGTCACCTCTTTCCACAATGCGGGCTGAGCACTGGACCCTTTGCCCATCCCACCCCCCCTCCCACCCCCACATCCCGTGGCACTCACCCACCCTCCAGCCATGGACATGTCCCCAGAGCTGTGCCCCACCCCCTGGGTGTTCGGATGTTGGCTGCTGCGTGTGTGGTTTGTCTCCCGCAGTGTTCAAGCACACTGTCCATGCATCAAGGTGTGATTGGGATGCTAGGCAATGACTCCCATGTGCTACATGACCCGCCCACCCACGGGAATCCACTTGGCATCTGTGATCTGCTCACTTAACCATGATTGCCAGTTCGCAATAGCCTTGAGCCGATCAGCCAGAGGCCTCAGCAGTCGATGGGGGTTACGGTAGTCGTCGGGGCGGACGGGCAGGAATAATGGATGCCCCCCGGAAAAGGAACACACAATGCAGCATTGGCATAGTGGCGCTGCGAGAGGTTGCCCTGCCCCCCGCCAGGTGGGTCCCCATCCACCCCCCGACCCACCCCCCGCCTGGCATGATATACATCAGCATATCATGGTGCAATCACACACACACTGACACACTGATGGACATACAGGAGGACCAACCAGCATACACATCATCGCAGCCAATCATTAGTGAGAGCACACGCACTATAAAGACACGGGACACCAGAGTTGCCGCTCATTCTAGCAGCAGCCAGCTCAGAGCACAGAGCTCACAGCCTGCCTCTCAGACATTCACCATGTGCTGAGTGCCTCACCTAGATAGTGATAGGACAGGGTCCACAGATAAGCTGGTAATGCACTTACCCAAGCTTACAGTATGTTATTACAGTTGAGTTGTTCATAAAATAGAGCAATCCGGGCCGGAGAATCGAGCGGGGGGGCCCACCAACTGGCGCGGCGCGATTCCCGCCCCCGCCGAATCTTCGGTGCCGGAGACTTCAGCAACCGGCGGGGGCGGGATTCACGCCAGCCCCCGGCAATTCTCCGACCCGGCGAGGGGTCGGAGAATCTCGCCCCAGAACACCCAACACGACATGGTTCCAGGAGTGGACGCATACTAGCCCCTGTGAAACCTACCTGCAACTTATCAGCAATCCGCCATCCTGCAGCATGAAGGACAACCTGTTCCAGCAGCGCCTGCAGGGTAAGGACGAGCCTTTCCAGTCTTATTTAACACACATCCGCATCCTCGTGCAGTCCTGCGGCTATGGGCCCACCTCTGACTCCATGATACACGACCATATAGTTTTCAGGGTCATGTCGGACACCCTGCGCCAAGGTTTCGCGCGCTTTCCAAGGCCTCCCGCGCTTGTATGCGTCAAAAGAGGGAACGTTGACACGGAGGAATGCGATGCGCAGGCGCACACTACGCAAGACCACACCGCGCATGCGCGGTGGCGCACCGAACGCACTGACGTCATGACGTGCGGCAACTGTGGATCCGCCCATTTAAAGCGGCAATGTCCTGTCAAAGCGCGACAATGCCTACGCTGTGGCAGGCTTGGCCACTATGCTGCCTGCTGTCGAGTACCTCAGCCTGCCAACTCGCAACAGTTTAACCAGCCTCGCAGAAATGTTCGGGCAATTCTACCCACGTTCCCCGAGTCCGATCTTGACATCATACAGACCAGTGACACTGAGGTCAGGGAGCCTTTCCGCATTGCTGTCATCAACAATAACAAGCTGTCCCCGAGTCGAACGCACCAGCCGCTGTCGGTGCCCAGCATTGATCCGGATGACGAGTGGTGTGCCACCCTGACATTCAACCGATCCCAGATCACATTCCGCCTGGACACGGGTGCTTCTGCAAATCTCCTTGCATGGTCAGCATTTCAAACCCTGAGGGTCAAACCAGCAATTCTTCCATCCATCTGTCAACTAGAACTGGTCGACTATAGTGGCAACGTCATCCCCGCCACGGGTCGTGCCAACTCGAAGTGACGCACAACCCGCGTAAAGCCATCCTACCCTTCGAGGTCGTGGGCTCTTCAAAGGACTCTCTGCTCGGCGCACAGGCGTGCAAACTCCTCCACCTCGTTCAGCGAGTACACTCTTTCTCTCCAGAAGGCACGTCTGACGTCTAAGATGCGGAATTCAGGGCGCAACTAAATTCAATCCTCTCTCACAACCAGGATGGTTTCGAGGGCATGGGTACACTGCCCTACACATACAAAATCCTGCTCAAACAGGATGCCACCCCAGTAGTTCACGCACCTCGCAGGGTCCCAGCACCCCTCAAGGACCGCCTCAAGCAGCAGCTGCAGGACCTTCAGGACCAAGGAGTGATTTCCCGGGTGACGGAGCCAACTGCATGGGTCAGCTCCATGGTGTGCGTCAAGAAGCCTTCCGGCGAGCTCCGGATCTGTATTGACCCGAAAGACTTAAATCGCAATATAATGAGGGAACATTAATCTATACCCAAACGTGAGGAGATCACTTGCGAGATGGCTCGGGCAAAAATATTCACCAAGCTTGATGCCTCAAAGGGCTTCTGGCAGATTCAATTGGATCAGTCCAGCAGGAAGCTGTGTACCTTCAACACTCCATTTGGCAGATACTGCTACAATAAGATGCCATTTGGGATCATATCGGCCTCTGAAGTTTTCCATCGCATCATGGAACAGATGATGGAGGGCATCGAAGGCGTGCGCATCTATGTGGACGATATCATTATTTGGTCTACCACACCGCAAGAGCATATCAGTCGCCTCCAATGCGTCTTTCAACGGATACGGGACCAGGGCCTGCGCCTTAACAGAGCCAAATGTTCTTTTGGCCAAACCGAGCTCAAGTTCTTGGGGGACCACATCTCCCGGTTGGGTGTGCGGCCGGATGCCGACAAGGTGGCAGCCATCACGGCTATGCAGAAGCCGACAGACAAGAAGGCGGTGCTACGCTTCCTAGGAATGGTCAACTTCCTGGGAAAATTCATCCCTAACCTCGCTTCCCACACCACAGCTCTCTGGCACCTTGTCAGGAAGACAACTGAATTCCAGTGGCTTCCCACCCACCAGCATGAATGGGAGGAGCTCAAGGTCAAGCTTACCACCGCCCCGGTATTGGCGTTCTTCGATCCTGCAAGGGAGACGAAGATCTCGACTGACACCAGCCAATCCGGCATTGGGGCGGTCCTCCTGCAACGAGATGATGCCTCATCATGGGCCCCTGTCGCCTATGCGTCACGTGCCATGACCCCCACAGAGCAGCGCTATGCGCAAATTGAGAAGGAGTGCCTACGCCTGTTGACTGGCGTTGACAAGTTCCACGACTATGTGTATGGCCTTCCCCAGTTCACTGTGGAGACCGACCATCGCCCGCTGGTTGGCATCATCCAAAAGGACCTTAATGACATGACCCCTCGCCTCCAGTGCATTCTGTTCAAACTCCGGAGGTACGACTTCCAACTTGTATACACCCCGGGTAAGAAGGACCTGATCATAGCAGACGCTCTGTCCAGGGCAGTCAACACGCTGTCCGACCCCGAGGGGTTCGTTTGCCAAGTCGACGCACATGTAGCCTTCACTTCTGCCAATCTGCCGGCCACTGACGAACGCCTTGCCCACGTTCGCCGTGAACTGCGGCTGACCCCTTCTGCAACGTGTGATGCGCCACATGATGGACGGGTGGCTCAAGGGACAATACCCACAGTTTTAAAACATTCGGGATGACGTGGCAGTCGTGGATGGTGTCCTCCTGAAGCTGGACCGCATTGTGATCCCACACAGCATGCACCGGCTTGTTTTAGAACAACAGCACGAAGGCCATCTCGGTGTTGAGAAGTGCCGGCGGAGGGCCCGAGAGGCTGTGTACTGGCCGGGAATAAATGAGGACATTGCCAACACTGTGCTCAATTGCCCCACCTGTCAGCGGTTCCAGCCGGCACAACCACGTGAGTCCCTTCAGCCCCGTGAGTTGGTCACGTCCCCCTGGTCGAAGGTGGGCGTGGACCTGTTCCATGCGCTCGGCAGGGACTACATCATCATCATTGACTACTTTTCCAGCTATCCTGAGGTCATACGCCTGCACGACACCACGTCATCAGCTGTTATCCGGGCCTGTAAGGAGACCTTAGCTCGCCACGGCATTCCGCTCACCGTGATGTCAGACAATGGCCCCTGCTTCGCGAGTCAGGAATGGTCTTCCTTCGCTAGTGCATACAGCTTTGCACACGTGACATCCAGTCCCCTGCACCCTCAGTCAAATGGCAAAGCAGAGAAGGGCGTCCACATTGTAAAAAGGCTCCTCTGCAAGGCTGCTGATGCAGGATCTGACTTCTGCCTCGCCTTGCTGGCCTCTCGCTCGGCCCCACTGTCCACGGGCCTATCGCCGGCCCAACTGCTAATGGGTCGCACCTTCAGGACCACTGTGCCATCCATTCACGTCCCAGACATCGACCATGCTCCGGTACTTCGGCGGACGCAACAAGAGCGTGAGCAACACAAGGCGGCTCATGATGCTCGGGCGACTGATCTTCCTGCCCTGGTGCCTTGAGATCATGTCCGCATACATCTTCCGGAGGGTGGCTGGTCGGCAACCGCTGTGGTTCTTAGACAGGTGGCTCCCCGCTCGTTTCTGGTTTGTTTGCCTGATGGCTCCATTCGCCGCCGCAATCGGCGTGTCCTTCGTCTGGTTCCATACGCGCTACAAAATCCTGCACCGGTGCCACGCCCTCCTATTGTCCCTGACATGGACTTTGTTGAGTCTCCGGATACCCTGCCTCCTCCTCACTCGACCGTGGCCCGGCCCATTCCTCAGCCGGGGATCATGAACCACCCTTGAGGCGGTCAACCCGAATTCGTCGCCCACCCCAAAGACTTGATTTATAAACCTTGCACTATTGGACTCACTGACTTGTTCTATTTAAGAGTTTTTCATTGTTTGTTAATAGCATTTGTTTCGTTCTTGGTGTAACATAGTTTTCCTCTGCACCTGGCACCTTCCCGTGTATATAGTATAGTCACATGTACATATTGATGTAAATAATGCACACGCATGATGAGCCACACTCACTACACTATATTTATTCTCATGTAGGCACATATTCTTTGCGAAAAGGGAGGATATCATGATATACATCAGCAGATCATGGTGCAATCACACACACACTGACACACTGATGGACATACAGTAGGACCAACCAGCATACACAACATCGCAGCCAATCACCAGCGAGAGCACACATACTATAAAGACAGGGGACACCAAAGTTCCCGCTCATTCTAGCAGCAGCCAGCTCAGAGCAAAGCGCTCACAGCCTGCATCACAGACATTCACCATGTGCTGAGTGCCTCACCTAGATAGTGATAGGACAGGGTCCACAGATAAGCTGGTAATGCACGTACCCAAGCTTACAGTGTTATTGCAGTTGAGTTGTTAATAAAATAGAGTTACACCATCTCCAGCCGTGGTGACCTGTTTGTAGACCAGAACACCCAACACGACACCGCCGATCACTGAGGTGGCAATCCCAGCACACCGGGGCTCCTTGCCCGTGTGCAAAGATGGCTACTCACCTTCTCGCTTCCCCACTGAAGCCCTTCCGTCAGGTGGGGGGATACAAATCAGTGCCAGCGTGAGCACTCACTGAGGAGGCCGTTGAATGACGAGAGGCCATTGGACATGAAATCTTTCGCGTTAATCGTATGGAAATGGGGCTTTCGTGGTGATAATTAGTTTCTCGCCACACTACGGCGAGACCCCCATTTCGCTTACCGAAACGCCCCCCCCACCACCCCCCCCCCCCCCCCCCCACCCCCACGGAACAGCTCCAGCATCCATTTGCGATCCTGGAAGTAAAATCCTGACCTTCGTTTCCAATAACACTGAATGCCATTTGTTGACAAATTCACTTAATCCGATTCTCTGATAAGCTCAATTGCACCATTCTAGCCTAAATTCCGTCCAATCATTCTGGGCTAAATTTGAAACCAGGTCATGCTAACCGAGGGAACAGGTTAACCCACCGCACCAGTCCACAGCAACCGCCCATGCCAAATCCTACCTGAGAGCCTACTGAACAAATCTTACAGCATTCTTACAAGCGATTTTGAAAACTTAGATGACATTATGCTCATCCATCATTCAGCATGTGGTATGTTATTATAAAAAGGGACTCATATTGAGCCTGAAACTTCGCAGCTCATCATTTGAATTTGCAAGAACAACACAGAAGGGCACAAAATCTTGAGTGTTTGCTGAAACAAAGTAATGGGCATTTTGTTCTGATTCACCAACATTGCCCAGCCTGCTTACAATTAATTATTTTTTTTATTCATTTACGGGATGCGGGCTTTGCTCGCCATGCCAGCATTCACCGCCCATCCCCAATTGCCGTTGAGAAGGTGGTGGTGAGCCGCCTTCTTGAACCGCTGTAGTCCATGTGGTGTAGGTACACCCACTGTGCTGTTAGGGAGGGAGTTCCAAGATTACGGCTCAGCGACTGTGAAGGAACGGCGATATATTTCCAAGTCAAGATGGATTTAGCAGAGCTGACGAATGTATGGCCTGAATTTTACGCTCCCTCACTGGCAGGTTTTTAGGTAGTGGGGGGTCGTGTTATATTTCAGGGGCAGGATTCCCTCTGGTTCCCACTCCACACAACAATTTTACACATGGGAAGCCCGCCCTTGCCCTCAATTTCGGGCAGGAAGTGAGGAGGGGTGGAATCTCAATCAGAAGCCTCATTCTGCATGGGCGCCCTCCCACCTTAATGCCCAGTGAGCTCCAGACCTCCCTCCCACCCCCAACAGCCTCTCCCCCGGGACACCTAACATACTCCTTATGACCTTATGACCTCCAGGCATTCCCTACCCTTCCCGCTCAGGGACACTTGACACTTATCTTGTCCTCTGGTTCTGGGACTTTGGATCAGGCAGATTCATGCTGTCCTTGTTCCATAAACTGCTGCACTGTTGCTGCAGGGATTGGAGAGCTCCTGGACAATTAGATTGGCTGGAAGCACTCTAAGGCAGAATTTCCTCCTGAGTGACTGTCCCCTCTAATGTCGATCCCACTTATTGGAGTCGAAAATGGCTCTGGAGCGGCCTAAGATTTCCTGCCCGTGTTTGTGAGTGCAATTCAGGAAACAGCCAGGTACATCAGGCTGCACATTATCTTATCAACATGAGAGTGGTTTTACAGTCCTCGCCAGAAAGTCAGCAAATCATGCAGTGGGAAAACATTTGAGAGCATTTTAACAACCTTTCTTCATGCTGGCCCATCTTTAAACAGAGAGACAAACGCAGCTCGCTGGCTTGTGCCCTGTGAAGATCAGACAGCTTCCAGGCCACCGGGCTTGCGGTCAGGTATGCCTTGGGCGGGTGGGGTTGGAGGGTGACCGGGAAGGTTTCCGCAGGCAAAAGGGGAGAGCCCTGGGAGTTGCACTCTCTACATCTCCAAGTCTCATAAAAAGAAGGTTCCGTCTTACCTGACAGAGACTCTGTTGGCTGGATGCAAGGTTTTATTGAGCATCACTAGTTGCCTTGGGATGTTATGAGGGGCTGGTTTGGCACAGTGGGCTAAACAGCTGGCTTGTAATGCAGAACAAGGCCAGCAATTCCCCTACCGGCCTCCCCGAACAGGCGCCGGAATGTGGCGACTCGGGGCTTTTCACAGTAACTTGAAGCCTACTTGTGACAGTAAGCGATTATTATTATTATTTCTGCCCCCTTTCGAACCGGGACTATTCTGACATTATTTATTTCTTCCTCTATTTCTCCACTCCTTCCCCCAGCCCCCAGCTCCCAGCCTGCTGTGCTTGTCTCATTCAGGGCCCCCGTTGTGCACCATTTCTCAGCTGTCAATGCAACTATTCAATATAGAACAATTCCATTCATTACGGCAGTGTTCTACACCACAGACTACCAATCAGCAATGCCATAGGGGGTTAGCTATTATTGTGGCGAACTTCGGAGACCACATGACCTCCTCGTCCGAGGTTTCGGCAAATCTCAGAAGCCAGGTGGCTTCTCGGCCAATGGAAACAGAGCGTGCACAGTTTCAGCTGGAGCGCGAGCCTTTAAAACCCACAGTCAAGGTTTGGACAGCTGTGGTGGTCTAGGTTTCTGGCTAATATAACTAATGCATGATGGGATGCTTGGCCATAATTATAATGTCCCCAAAAAACTACTGACAGGGCAAGAATAAGAAACTACCTATTTGAAAAGCATATTTGCAGTATCAGTTAAACATAAACTCACATCTGAAACCATAGACCTTTTACAAAGCGCTTTGACCTCGTTAAAGTGAGTATGCAGCCAGAAATGAAGCAGACCCCTTAACTGCGTTAAACCCGTCTTTAATCATATCAACTGGATAAACAAACCAGACATCTGGGGCAGGATTCTCCGACCCCCCGCCTGGTCAGAGAATCACCGGAGGGCGGCGTGAATCCCGCCCCGCCACTCCGATACCGGCTGCCGAATTCTCCGGCGCAGGTTTTTCAGCGGGGGCGGGAATCACGCCGCGCCGGTTGATGGGCCGTTGACAATAGCCCCCCCCCCCCCCCGGCGATTCTCCGCCCCGCGATGGGCTGAGCGGCCGCCCGTTTTCAGCCGATCCTGCCGGCGTAAATCAAACCAGGTCCGTACCGGCGGGACCTGGCTCTGCGGGCGGCCTGCAGAGTCCTCGGGGGGGGGGCACGGGGGGATCTGGCCCCGGGGGATGCCCCCACGGTGGCTTGGCCTGCGATCGGGGCCCACCGATCTGCGGGCGGGCCTGTGCCGTGAGGGCACTCTTTCCCTCCGCGCCAGCTGCTGTCATCCTCCGCCATGGCCGGTGCGGAGAAGAACCCCTCTGCGCATGCGCTGAGATGATGCCAGCACACGCTGGCGCTCCCGCGCATGCAGCAGCTTGTGCTGGCTGGAGGAGGCCCTTCGGCAACAATTGGTGTGGCGCCAAGCCCTTCCACGCCGGTTGGCGGAGCACCAACCCACCGGCACCGGCCTAGCCCCTGAAGGTGGGAGAATTCCCCACCTTCCGGGCAGCCCGACGCCGGAGTGGTTCACGCCACCCCTCGACGCCGGTATGGCCCGCTCCGCTGGGTAGAGGCGAATCCCACCCCAGGTTATGACAAAGTGTCACATACGGATAGAAAACCTATTATGCTCCTTACATTGCAGTTTTGCTTCTTAAATCAATCTGTTTTTGAACATAGTTACACACATAAGCTAGAATGACGGAGAATGACGCCCCAGATTTTTACAGAGTTGGGCCGAATTTTGGAGGCTTTTAAAGTTGCCTGGTGGGTCCCGGTTCTGGGACCCCTACCCCCATTGCCGGAGATTGCAATTTTCAACAGTGCGGGATAAGGATGCAGTTGGTGAACCCAAACCCTGGGCGCACAATCTGGCTGGCTCCATTGCGGAGGTAGGCCTCTCATACACCCCCACAATTTTCATGGAGGTGAGGCCAAATTCTCAAGGGCACGTGGTTCAAGGCCCCTCGGAGGATTTGTGAAACATAGTCTGGATTATGGAACCTTTTGTAAGATATGTTCAAAAGGTCTTATCCGGGTCCCCAATCGTGCCCTCTCCATGCCTCCCTGCATCCTCCATGCCTACTCGCCCAGTTTACACATCAGAAGTAATGAACCAGAAGATAACATTGGAAAGTTAAGGGGCCTCTTTCGCAATAAAAATATTGTGGTTCGGGACCCTTTTCAAGAAAGCAGACCTGCCAAATCAGGAAATTTCTCAACTTGAGCTTCCTGTCTTGATGGTGAAAATCTAGCCACTGGTGTTTACGTTGCTTTTAATCCAGTAAAATGTCTCAAGGCATTTTATAGGAGGATTATCAAAAAAAAATTGAACATCGAGTCACATAATGAGGAATTCAGCTAGATTACCAAAAGATTGTCACAGAGGCAGGTTTTGAGTAGCATCTTGAAGGAGAAGAGAGAGGTAAAGAACTGGAAGGGTTTAGGGAGGGAGCCTCACAGCTTAGGAACAATTAAAGCAGGCACATAATGCCAGAATTGGAGGAGGATTGATATACTGAAGATCTGTAAGACTTGTGAAGGTAACAGATACTAGGAGGTTGATTATTACCTGAATATCTTTAAGTTAGGGGAGTAGAATGTACAACGAGACCTGGGTGTTCTTATACACCAGTTGTTGAAGGTAAGCATGGAGGTGCAGTGGGTGGTAAAGAAGGCAAATGGTGTGTTGACCTTCATTATTAGAGGATTCGAGTACAGGAGCAAAGATATCTTGCTGCAATTATACAGGGCCTTGGTAAGACCACTCCTGGAATACTGTTTGCAGTTTTGACCTCCTTATCTATGGAAGGATGTTCTCACAGTAAAGGTTTACCAGACTGACTCATGGATGGCTCGTCTGACAAATGAGAGATTGAGTCGATTTGGATTATATTCACTAGATCTCAGAAGAATAAGGAGAGATCTCATAGGAACCGAGAAAATCCTAACAGGGCGAGACAGGGTAGATGCAGAAAGATTTTCCTGATGGTGGGAGTGTCCAGAACCAGGGGTTATAGTCATAGGATACAGGGTAAACCATTTCGGATTGAGATGAGGACAATTCCTTCACCCAGAGAGTGGTGCACCTGTGGAATTCGATACCACAGAAAGTAGTTGAGGCAAAAATGGTGTATATTTTAAAGAAGGAGTTAGATATAGCACTTGGAGCTAAAGTGATCAAAGGATATGGGGGGAAAGGAAGAACAGGTTATAAGGTGGATGATCAGCCATGATCGTATTGAATGGCGGAGCAGACTTGAAGGGCCAAATAGTTTCCTCCTGCTCCAATTTGTTATGTGAACAGCAGTCATGGGATATTTGTTTCTTGGAATCCATTATTAAGGACATTTTGGCAGGATATTCAGAATATTCTAATTCAATCAAGCAGAGTCAACATAATTTTATGAAAGGGAAATTCGTACAAATTTATTTGAGTTCTTTGGGAATGTAACAAGCAGAGTGGATGAAGGGGATTCAGTAGGTGTAGTACATTTGGATTTCCAAAATACATTTGATAAAGTGTCACATTAAAGGTTACCTCATATAATAAAGCTCATGGTATTGGGAGTGATATATTGGAATGGACAGATGGACAGACAGGGAACAGAGAGTCAAGATAAATATATCATTTCAGATTGGTAAACTGGGGAGTATAGATGAAGCGGGGGCTTCAACTACATACTGGGCGGGATTCTCCGCCGGGGGGGGCGGCGTGAATCCCGCCCCGATGTAGGCTGCAAATTTCTCCGGCGCCGGGGTTTTGGCAGGGGCGGGAATCGCGGCGCGCTGGTCGGCGGCCGCTGGCAGCGGCCTCCCCGACGATTCTCCGGCCCACAATGGGCCAAGCAGCTGTCCGTTTTCACTCAGTCCCGCCGGCGTAAATCAAACCAGGTCCCTACCGGCAGGACCTGGCTCTACGGGCGGCCTGTAGCGTCCTCGGAGGGGTGGGGGGGATCTGGCCCCGTGGGATGCCCCCACGGTGGCCTGGCCTGCGATCGGGGCCCACCGATCCACAGGAGGGCCTGTGCCGTGGGGGGCACTCTTTCCCTCCGCGCCGGCTGCTGTCAACCTCCGCCATGGCCGGCACGGAGAAGAACCCCCCTGCACATGCGCTGGGATGACGCCAGCACACACTGGCGCTCCCGCGGATGGGCCAACTCGTGCCGGCCAGCAGAGGCCCTTCAGCGCTGGTTGGCGAGGCGCCAACCCCGCTGACACCGGCCTAGCCCCTGAAGGTGCAGAGGATTCCGCACCTTCTGGACAGCCCGACGCCGGAGTGGTTCACGCCACTCCTCGCTGCCGGTACGGCCCGCCCCGCCGGGAAGGGGAGAATCCCGCCCACTATCTATATTAATGACTTGGATGAAAGGATCAAAGGTATTATACCCGTAATTGTGGCACTGCAAAGCTAGGTAGTAAAGCAAGTTGTGAGGACACAAAGAATCTGCAAACGGTCATAGCTAGGTTGGCAAGAAATTGACAGATGGACTATAATGTGGGAAAATGTGAGATTGTCCACTTTAGTAGGAAGAATAAAGAAGCAGAGTGTTATTTAAATGGAGCACCAGTTCAGAATGATAAGCCACAGCAGGATCTGGGTATCATTGTACATGATACAAGGTTGGTATGCAGGCACAACAATTAATTAAGAAGGAAAATTGAATGTTTACCTTCATTTCAAGGTGGATGGAGTACTAAAATAGAGAAGTTGTTACAATTGTACAGCACCCTGTTGGGATCACACCTGGAGTAGTGTGTAGAGTTTTGATCTCATTTGAGAGGGACTAAGAAGTTACATTGTATGTTTGTGTAAAATATATAGAAATATCCTCATGGCAATTTCTAAAATTAAAAAAAACTGAGCAATGATACTTAAGTTGACTGAATCTATGTCTGCCTGTGACTCTTGAACGAAAGGAGCTACCTGGCAGTACCAGGGAAACGCATATCTTGTTATCTCTACGGAGCCATTAACGACCCTGTGAGCTGCACAGGCCAAATTCAAAGAGCGCTATACAGAGGCCATCTGCCATAACCCAGGCTGACCAACAGGAGTCTGCATGTCTGCTAAGACTAAGGGTCCGCATTATTCCTTTCAATTCTTAATGGTTGAGACATTTAACAATCTCTAGGAATCAGATGAGCATTATGCATCCTTTGTAAAAGACAGCATGGAAAGGTGGGAGCCATGTGACATGGGCCTCCAGCTTGTGGAACCATTAGCTTGGTGAAATGCAAAGTTCAGTCTGCTGTTTGTCATCTAACTGGCAGCCTTACAGAAAATGACCTCTGCCCAGGATGAACACCCAGCCCTATCTGTACTGCTTCGCTGGGTATTCTGTCCCATCACCTACAAGCCTGATTCGCCTCTGCATGCCTTCTCATTACGTGAAATCAAAGCCACCAGAAGAGTCGTGAATTACCCAGCATTGGGTTTTAGTCTATTGACCTCCTCATTGGACTTTGATTCCGGACTCTGGAAGCAAAATGTAACAATATCTCTTGTGGTCCCTGAATTGGATTTTTTTTAAAGAATTTTTGTTCCAAATTTTCAACATTCTTACATTTTACAACATGAACCCACACAGCACATTAAACCCCTCACCCACCCATAACACCCCTCCTTACCCCCTCCCTCCCCCTCCCCACCCCTCCCTCAACAATAACGGTAACGGTCACCAAAATGCAATTAAACAAACCCCAAATTTTATAGAACCCATCACTCACCCCTCCCTTAGAGCAAAGTTCACCTTCTCCATGGCCAAAACCTCCAGCAGGTCCCACCCGCCATGCCAAGGCACAGGATGGAGGAGCTGACCTCCACTCCAACAAGACCCGCCTGCGAGCAACCAGCGAGGCGAAGGCTAAGACATCTGCCCAGCCATCCGTCTGCATCTCCGGCTGGTCCGACACCCTGAATATGGCTTCCAGGAACCGGGCTCCACATTTCCATGAAAACCCCCTGAAATTATGCTGAAAATCACCGCCCAAAACCTTTCCCGCTTCTGGTAGGACCAAAACGTATGTACATAGTTCGCCACGTCCCAAACCACGTCTACCAATGTGCAGCATGATCCGAGATCACAATTGCCAAATGCGCTGCCCTCTTAACGCCAACCAACAGTGCCTTCCCCACCATGAAAAAGTCAATCCTTTTGAACACATTGTGCACCAGGGGAAAAAGAAATCCGCCCGATCCCTCGGGTGTAAAAATCTCCATGTGTCAACCACTCCCCCCCCCCCCCCCCCCCCACCCCCCCACCCCCAATCCTCCCTCATAAGCCCGGCCAATGCCTCCCCACGCACCTCCCGACGGGGTCAGTGGGTGCGGCTGGGACCTATCCACCCTCAGCTCCAGCACTGTGTTCCAATTGCCCCCCCCACAAAATCAACTCATGGGAATCCAAATCCAGGATTGCAGCCAGTGTTCTCTTCATGAACCCTGCATCATCCCAATTGGGTGCATATATGCTTACCAATACCACCAACCTTCCCTCCAGCACACCCGTTATGATCACGTACCTGCCCCCCTGATCTGCCACCATCTGGAACCTCAACCGCTTGCCCACCAAGGTCGCCACCCTTCGAGCCCTTCTATCAAACCCCGAATGAAACACCCAACCCTTCTGAAGCCTCATCCATCATCCTCAGATGGGTCTCTTTCAGCATCACCACATCGGCTTTCAAACTCTTCAAATACGCAATAATGTTTGCTCTCTTCACCGGTCCCCCTAACCCCCCTCACGTTCCATGTCAATATTCTGACAGCCTCTCAAACCGCGCCCCCCCCCCCCCCCTCCTATCCACCAGCACCAATACACCAATACGCCAGGCCCTGCGCATCCGTCCGGATCTGCCCCATCTTTTCGTTACCGTCAGCCCATACCCCCCTCCCAGAATCACCCCATCCACTTCCTTTTGCAAAAACCTCACCAATATCAATCCCCTCTCCCCACCAATTCCCTTCCAGGTCCATCGAAACCTGCTCGACCAAGCTCCAATGGACCCTCCCCACCGCATTCCCATTCACTGGAACATAGAACATAGAACAGTATAGCACAGTACAGGCCCTTCAGCCCACGATGTTGTGCTGACCATTTATCCTAATCTAAGATCAACCTAACCTACACCCCTTCAATGTACTGCTGTCCATGTGCCTGTCTAAGAGTCGCTTAAATATCCCGAATGACTCTGATTCCACCACCTCTGCTGGCAGTGCATTCCACGCACCCAGCACTGTCTGTGATGAGAACCTACCTCTGACATCTCCCCTATACCTTCCTCCAATCACCTTAAAATTATGTCCCCTTGTGACAGCCATTTCCGCCCTGGGGAAAAGTCTCTGGCTATCCTCTCTATCCATGCCTCTCATCACCCTGTACACCTTTATCAAGTCACCTCTCTTCCTTCTTCACTCCAGTGAGAAAAGCCCTAGCTCTCTCAACCTTTCTTCATAAGACATGCCCTCCAGTCCAGGCAGCATCCTGGTAAATCTCCTCTGTACCCTCTCCAAAGTATCCACATCCTTCCTATAATGAGGCAACCAACTTTTGTTTGCTAGAGCGGTGAGCCCTGCCAGAGGCTCCTCCCCAACCCATCCTCAGTAATCCAGCCCCTCATGCCTAAAAACCTTCCAACACCCCCCCCCCCCAACCCACTCTCCCACCAACCGCCAACTCCAACCCCCCCCAAGCCATACCCCAGAGTGGGGAGATCACATTCCCTAAACAAAAAAAAACACATCTATAAGAAGAAACAAGAACCCATGTGAAAAAAATCATTGAGAAAAAAAACAATCCTGGAAAAAAGCTCAAAGAAAAAACATTCCAAGTCCACACCATCAAAATCCAGATCCCAACTCTCATCTCAGTCCCAGTCCGTCAGCCTCAACGAATGCCTCAGCCGTCTCAAAATAAAAGTCCTTTGAGTTGCGAATAACATTCAGCTTCGCAGGGTAGAATACTCCGAACCTCACCACTGTGGTAAACCACTGTTGCACCTGTATTAGGTGATGTAAGGTAGGCCCTGTACTACAGGTTCGCCGGTAGTCCCTGCCTGCTGGCTCTGCCCAGTAGGCGGAGTATAAATATGCGTGTCCTCCATTCAGCAGCCATTTCGCCAGGTGCTGTGGGAGGCCACACATCTTAGAGCAATAAAGCCTCAGTTGTATCCAACTCTAGTCCTTGTTCAAATGATCGTGCATCAATTTATTGCTCTAAGATTTTCTAAAAGATGGACCTCCGAATCAAACCAGATCGCCTGCAGCTGGATTCGCAATCAAGCAACGCCAAAAAGGACTTTAATCACTGGCTAGCTTGCTTCGAGGCATACATCAACTCAGCGACCACTCCTGTTCCGGAGGCTCAGAAGATACAGATCCTGTACTCAAAGTTGAGCTCCAACGTGTTTCCGCTGATCCAGGACGCCCCGAACTACACCGATGCCTTGCTGCTTCTCAAAGAAAACTACACAGAGAAAACGAACACGCTATTCGCCAGGCACGTACTCGCCACTTGCTCTCAACTCCCCTCCGGCTCCAGAGCCTCCAAAGGATGCCCGCCAGGGGCATTGAGGGGCACGGGGCAAGGTAGGCAGCTGGCTGTCTGTGCATCCTGGGGACACACCTGGACGTAGCGATAGAGCTAGGAGGACCAGGCACGTTGAGGATCACTGCGGGCATCGGGGTGGGGGAGAGGGGGGGAAGGGGTTTAGGGGGGGCAGCACCACTGGGAGTGGGGTATTGTACAGCACATTAAAACCCTTTTTGCACAACCATTATGATGTCTCTGTCACCTCTTTCCACAATGCGGGCTGAGCACTGGACCCTTTGCCCATCCCTCCCCCCCTCCCACCCCCACATCCTGTGGCACTCACCCACCCTCCAGCCATGGACATGTCCCCAGAGCTGTGCCCCACCCCCTGGGTGTTCGGATGTTGGCTGCTGCGTGTGTGGTTTGTCTCCCGCAGTGTTCAAGCACAATGTCCAGGCATCAAGGTGTGATTGGGATGCTAGGCAATGACTCCCATATGCTACATGACCCGCCCACCCACGGGAATCCACTTGGCATCTGTGAACTGCTCACTTAACCATGATTGCTAGTTCGCAATAGCCTTGAGCCGATCAGCCAGAGGCCTCAGGCCTCAGCAGTCGATGGGGGTTACGGTAGTCGTCGGGGCGGACGGGCAGGGATAATGGATGCCCCCCGGAAAAGGAACACACAATGCAGCATTGGCATAGTGGCGCTGCGAGAGGTTGCCCTGCCCCCCGCCAGGTGGGTCCCCATCCACCCCCCGACCCACCCCCCGCCTGGCATGATATACATCAGCATATCATGGTGCAATCACACACACACTGACACACTGATGGACATACAGGAGGACCAACCAGCATACACAACATCGCAGCCAATCACCAGTGAGAGCACACGCACTATAAAGACAGGGGACACCAGAGTTCCCGCTCATTCTAGCAGCAGCCAGCTCAGAGCACAGAGCTCACAGCCTGCATCACAGACATTCACCATGTGCTGAGTGCCTCACCTAGATAGTGATAGGACAGGGTCCACAGATAAGCTGGTAATGCACGTACCCAAGCTTACAGTGTTATTGCAGTTGACTTGTTAATAAAATAGAGTTACACCATCTCCAGCCGTGGTGACCTGTTTGTAGACCAGAACACCCAACACGACACCGCCGATCACTGAGGTGGCAATCCCAGCACACCGGGGCTCCTTGCCCGTGTGCAAAGATGGCTACTCACCTTCTCGCTTCCCCACTGAAGCCCTTCCGTCAGGTGGGGGGATACAAATCAGTGCCAGCGTGAGCACTCACTGAGGAGGCCGTTGAATGACGAGAGGCCATTGGACATGAAATCTTTTGCGTTAATTGTATGGAAATGGGGCTTTCGTGGTGATAATTAGTTTCTCGCCACACTACGGCGAGACCCCCATTTCGCGTACCGAAACGCCCCCCCCCCCCCACCACCCCCCTCCCAGCCCCACGGAACAGCTCCAGCATCCATTTGCGATCCTGGAAGTAAAATCCTGACCTTCGTTTCCAATAACACTGAATGCCATTTGTTGACAAATTCACTTAATCCGATTCTCTGATAAGCTCAATTGCACCATTCTAGCCTAAATTCCGTCCAATCATTCTGGGCTAAATTTGAAACCAGGTCATGCTAACCGAGGGAACAGGTTAACCCACCGCACCAGTCCACAGCAACCGCCCATGCCAAATCCTACCTGAGAGCCTGCTGTACAAATCTTACAGCATTCTTACAAGCGATTTTGAAAACTTAGATGACATTATGCTCATCCATCATTCAGCATGTGGTATGTTATTATAAAAAGGGACTCATATTGAGCCTGAAACTTCGCAGCTCATCATTTGAATTTGCAAGAACAACACAGAAGGGCACAAAATCTTGAGTGTTTGCTGAACCAAAGTAATGGGCATTTTGTTCTGATTCACCAACATTGCCCAGCCTGCTTACAATTAATTATTTTTTTTATTCATTTACGGGATGCGGGCTTTGCTCGCCATGCCAGCATTCACCGCCCATCCCCAATTGCCGTTGAGAAGGTGGTGGTGAGCCGCCTTCTTGAACCGCTGCAGTCCATGTGGTGTAGGTACACCCACTGTGCTGTTAGGGAGGGAGTTCCAAGATTACGGCCCAGCGACAGTGAAGGAACGGCGATATATTTCCAAGTCAAGATGGATTTAGCAGAGCTGATATCAAGATAAAGATGAATGTATGGCCTGAATTTTACGCTCCCTCACTGGCAGGTTTTTAGGTAGTGGGGGGTCGTGTTATATTTCAGGGGCAGGATTCCCTCTGGTTCCCACTCCACACAACAATTTTACACATGGGAAGCCCGCCCTTGCCCTCAATTTCGGGCAGGAAGTGAGGAGGGGTGGAATCTCAATCAGAAGCCTCATTCTGCATGGGCGCCCTCCCACCTTAATGCCCAGTGAGCTCCAGACCTCCCTCCCACCCCCAACAGCCTCTCCCCCGGGACACCTAACATACTCCTTATGACCTTATGACCTCCAGGCATTCCCTACCCTTCCCGCTCAGGGACACTTGACACTTATCTTGTCCTCTGGTTCTGGGACTTTGGATCAGGCAGATTCATGCTGTCCTTGTTCCATAAACTGCTGCACTGTTGCTGCAGGGATTGGAGAGCTCCTGGACAATTAGATTGGCTGGAAGCACTCTAAGGCAGAATTTCCTCCTGAGTGAGGGGCGACTGTCCCCTCTAATGTCGATCCCACTTATTGAAGTCGAAAATGGCTCTGGAGCGGCCTAAGATTTCCTGCCCGTGTTTGTGAGTGCAATTCAGGAAACAGCCAGGTACATCAGGCTGCACATTATCTTATCAACATGAGAGTGGTTTTACAGTCCTCGCCAGAAAGTCAGCAAATCATGCAGTGGGAAAACATTTGAGAGCATTTTAACAACCTTTCTTCATGCTGGCCCATCTTTAAACAGAGAGACAAACGCAGCTCGCTGGCTTGTGCCCTGTGAAGATCAGACAGCTTCCAGGCCACCGGGCTTGCGGTCAGGTATGCCTTGGGCGGGTGGGGTTGGAGGGTGACCGGGAAGGTTTCCGCAGGCAAAGGGGGAGAGCCCTGGGAGTTGCACTCTCTACATCTCCAAGTCTCATAAAAAGAAGGTTCCGTCTTACCTGACAGAGACTCTGTTGGCTGGATGCAAGGTTTTATTGAGCATCACTAGTTGCCTTGGGATGTTATGAGGGGCTGGTTTGGCACAGTGGGCTAAACAGCTGGCTTGTAATGCAGAACAAGGCCAGCAATTCCCGTACCGGCCTCCCCGAACAGGCGCCGGAATGTGGCGACTCGGGGCTTTTCACAGTAACTTGAAGCCTACTTGTGACAGTAAGCGATTATTATTATTATTTCTGCCCCCTTTCGAACCGGGACTATTCTGACATTATTTATTTCTTCCTCTATTTCTCCACTCCTTCCCCCAGCCCCCAGCTCCCAGCCTGCTGTGCTTGTCTCATTCAGGGCCCCCGTTGTGCACCATTTCTCAGCTGTCAATGCAACTATTCAATATAGAACAATTCCATTCATTACGGCAGTGTTCTACACCACAGACTACCAATCAGCAATGCCATAGGGGGCTAGCTATCATTGTGGCGAACTTCGGAGACCACATGACCTCCTCGTCCGAGGTTTCGGCAAATCTCAGAAGCCAGGTGGCTTCTCGGCCAATGGAAACAGAGCGTGCACAGTTTCAGCTGGAGCGCGAGCCTTTAAAACCCACAGTCAAGGTTTGGACAGCTGTGGTGGTCTAGGTTTCTGGCTAATATAACTAATGCATGATGGGATGCTTGGCCATAATTATAATGTCCCCAAAAAACTACTGACAGGGCAAGAATAAGAAACTACCTATTTGAAAAGCATATTTGCAGTATCAGTTAAACATAAACTCACATCTGAAACCATAGACCTTTTACAAAGCGCTTTGACATCGTTAAAGTGAGTATGCAGCCAGAAATGACGCAGACCCCTTAACTGCGTTAAACCCGTCTTTAATCATATCAACTGGACAAACAAACCAGACATCTGGGGCAGGATTCTCCGACCCCCCGCCTGGTCAGAGAATCACCGGAGGGCGGCGTGAATCCCGCCCCGCCACTCCGATACCGGCTGCCGAATTCTCCGGCGCAGGTTTTTCAGCGGGGGCGGGAATCACGCCGCGCCGGTCGGTGGGCCGTTGACAATAGCCCCCCCCCCCGGCGATTCTCCGCCCCGCGATGGGCTGAGCGGCCGCCCGTTTTCAGCCGGTCCTGCCGGCGTAAATCAAACCAGGTCCGTACCGGCGGGACCTGGCTCTGCGGGCGGCCTGCAGAGTCCTCGGGGGGGGGGCACGGGGGGATCTGGCCCCGGGGGATGCCCCCACGGTGGCTTGGCCTGCGAGCGGGGCCCACCGATCTGCGGGCGGGCCTGTGCCGTGGGGGCACTCTTTCCCTCCGCGCCAGCTGCTGTCATCCTCCGCCATGGCCGGTGCGGAGAAGAACCCCTCTGCGCATGCGCTGAGATGATGCCAGCACACGCTGGCGCTCCCGCGCATGCGGCAGCTTGTGCTGGCTGGAGGAGGCCCTTCGGCACCAATTGGTGTGGCGCCAAGCCCTTCCGCGCCGGCTGGCGGAGCACCAACCCACCGGCACCGGCCTAGCCCCTGAAGGTGGGAGAATTCCCCACCTTCCGGGCAGCCCGACGCCGGAGTGGTTCACGCCACCCCTCGGCGCCGGTATGGCCCGCTCCGCTGGGTAGAGGCGAATCCCACCCCAGGTTATGACTAAGTGTCACATACGGATAGAAAACCTATTATGCTCCTTACATTGCAGTTTTGCTTCTTAAATCAATCTGTTTTTGAACATAGTTACACACATAAGCTAGAATGACGGAGAATGACGCCCCAGATTTTTACAGAGTTGGGCCGACTTTTGGAGGCTTTTAAAGTTGCCTGGTGGGTCCCGGTTCTGGGACCCCTACCCCCATTGCCGGAGATTGAAATTTTCAACAGTGCGGGATAAGGATGCAGTTGGTGAACCCAAACCCTGGGCGCACAATCTGGCTGGCTCCATTGCAGAGGTAGGCCTCTCATACACCCCCACAATTTTCATGGAGGTGAGGCCAAATTCTCAAGGGCACGTGGTTCAAGGCCCCTCGGAGGATTTGTGAAACATAGTCTGGATTATGGAACCCTTTGTAAGATATGTTCAAAAGGTCTTATCCGGGTCCCCAATCGTGCCCTCTCCATGCCTCCCTGCATCCTCCATGCGTACTCGCCCAGTTTACACATCAGAAGTAATGAACCAGAAGATAACATTGGAAAGTCTTGAAATGCCTCTTTCGCAATAAAAATATTGTGGTTAGGGACCCTTTTCAAGAAAGCAGACCTGCCAAATCAGGAAATTTCTCAACTTGAGCTTCCTGTCTTGATGGTGAAAATCTAGCCACTGATGTTTACGTTGCTTTTAATCCAGTAAAATGTCTCAAGGCATTTTATAGGAGGATTATCAAAAAAAAATTGAACATCGAGTCACATAATGAGGAATTCAGCTAGATTACCAAAAGATTGTCACAGAGGCAGGTTTTAAGTAGCATCTTGAAGGAGAAGAGAGAGGTAAAGAACTGGAAGGGTTTAGGGAGGGAGCCTCACAGCTGAGGAACAATTAAAGCAGGCACATAATGCCAGAATTGGAGGAGGATTGATATACTGAAGATCTGTAAGACTTGTGAAGGTAACAGATACTAGGAGGTTGATTATTACCTGAATATCTTTAAGTTAGGGGAGTAGAATGTACAACGAGACCTGGGTGTTCTTATACACCAGTTGTTGAAGGTAAGCATGGAGGTGCAGTGGGCGGTAAAGAAGGCAAATGGTGTGTTGACCTTCATTATTAGAGGATTCGAGTACAGGAGCAAAGATATCTTGCTGCAATTATACAGGGCCTTGGTAAGACCACTCCTGGAATACTGTTTGCAGTTTTGACCTCCTTATCTATGGAAGGATGTTCTCACAGTAAAGGTTTACCAGACTGACTCATGGATGGCTCGTCTGACAAATGAGAGATTGAGTCGATTTGGATTATATTCACTAGATCTCAGAAGAATAAGGAGAGATCTCATAGGAACCGAGAAAATCCTAACAGGGCTAGACAGGGTAGATGCAGAAAGATTTTCCTGATGGTGGGAGTGTCCAGAACCAGGGGTTATAGTCATAGGATACAGGGTAAACCATTTCGGATTGAGATGAGGACAATTCCTTCACCCAGAGAGTGGTGCACCTGTGGAATTCGATACCACAGAAAGTAGTTGAGGCAAAAATGGTGTATATTTTAAAGAAGGAGTTAGATATAGCACTTGGAGCTAAAGTGATCAAAGGATATGGGGGGAAAGGAAGAACAGGTTATAAGGTGGATGATCAGCCATGATCGTATTGAATGGCAGAGCAGACTTGAAGGGCCAAATAGTTTCCTCCTGCTCCAATTTGTTATGTGAACAGCAGTCATGGGATATTTGTTTCTTGGAATCCATTATTAAGGACATTTTGGCAGGATATTCAGAATATTCTAATTCAATCAAGCAGAGTCAACATAATTTTATGAAAGGGAAATTCGTACAAATTTATTTGAGTTCTTTGGGAATGTAACAAGCGAGTGGATGAAGGGGATTCAGTAGGTGTAGTACATTTGGATTTCCAAAATACATTTGATAAAGTGTCACATTAAAGGTTACCTCATATAATAAAGTTCATGGTATTGGGAGTGATATATTGGAATGGACAGATGGACAGACAGGGAACAGAGAGTCAAGATAAATATATCATTTCAGATTGGTAAACTGGGGAGTATAGATGAAGCGGGGGCTTCAACTACATACTGGGCGGGATTCTCCGCCGGGGGGGGGCGGCGTGAATCCCGCCCCGATGTAGGCTGCAAATTTCTCCGGCGCCGGGGTTTTGGCAGGGGCGGGAATCGCGGCGCGCTGGTCGGCGGCCGCTGGCAGCGGCCTCCCCGACGATTCTCCGGCCCACAATGGGCCAAGCGGCTGTCCGTTTTCACTCAGTCCCGCCGGCGTAAATCAAACCAGGTCCCTACCGGCAGGACCTGGCTCTACGGGCGGCCTGTAGCGTCCTCGGAGGGGTGGGGGGGATCTGGCCCCGTGGGATGCCCCCACGGTGGCCTGGCCTGCGATCGGGGCCCACCGATCCACAGGAGGGCCTGTGCCGTGGGGGGCACTCTTTCCCTCCGCGCCGGCTGCTGTCAACCTCCGCCATGGCCGGCACGGAGAAGAACCCCCCTGCATATGCGCTGGGATGACGCCAGCACACGCTGGCGCTCCCGCGGATGGGCCAACTCGTGCCGGCCAGCAGAGGCCCTTCAGCGCTGGTTGGCGAGGCGCCAACCCCGCTGACACCGGCCTAGCCCCTGAAGGTGCAGAGGATTCCGCACCTTCTGGACAGCCCGACGCCGGAGTGGTTCACGCCACTCCTCGCTGCCGGTACGGCCCGCCCCGCCGGGAAGGGGAGAATCCCGCCCATTATCTATATTAATGACTTGGATGAAAGGATCAAAGGTATTATACCCGTAATTGTGGCACTGCAAAGCTAGGTAGTAAAGCAAGTTGTGAGGACACAAAGAATCTGCAAACGGTCATAGCTAGGTTGGCAAGAAATTGACAGATGGACTATAATGTGGGAAAATGTGAGATTGTCCACTTTAGTAGGAAGAATAAAGAAGCAGAGTGTTATTTAAATGGAGCACCAGTTCAGAATGATAAGCTACAGCAGGATCTGGGTATCATTGTACATGATACAAGGTTGGTATGCAGGCACAACAATTAATTAAGAAGGAAAATTGAATGTTTACCTTCATTTCAAGGTGGATGGAGTACTAAAATAGAGAAGTTGTTACAATTGTACAGCACCCTGTTGGGATCACACCTGGAGTAGTGTGTAGAGTTTTGATCTCATTTGAGAGGGACTAAGAAGTTACATTGTATGTTTGTGTAAAATATATAGAAATATCCTCATGGCAATTTCTAAAATTAAAAAAAACTGAGCAATGATACTTAAGTTGACTGAATCTATGTCTGCCTGTGACTCTTGAATGAAAGGAGCTACCTGGCAGTACCAGGGAAACGCATATCTTGTTATCTCTACGGAGCCATTAACGACCCTGTGAGCTGCACAGGCCAAATTCAAAGAGCGCTATACAGAGGCCATCTGCCATAACCCAGGCTGACCAACAGGAGTCTGCATGACTGCTAAGACTAAGGGTCCGCATTATTCCTTTCAATTCTTAATGGTTGAGACATTTAACAATCTCTAGGAATCAGATGAGCATTATGCATCCTTTGTCAAAGACAGCATGGAAAGGTGGGAGCCATGTGACATGGGCCTCCAGCTTGTGGAACCATTAGCTTGGTGAAATGCAAAGTTCAGTCTGCTGTTTGTCATCTAACTGGCAGCCTTACAGAAAATGACCTCTGCCCAGGATGAACACCCAGCCCTATCTGTACTGCTTCGCTGGGTATTCTGTCCCATCACCTACAAGCCTGATTCGCCTCTGCATGCCTTCTCATTACGTGAAATCAAAGCCACCAGAAGAGTCGTGAATTACCCAGCATTGGGTTTTAGTCTATTGACCTCCTCATTTGACTTTGATTCCGGACTCTGGAAGCAAAATGTAACAATATCTCTTGTGGTCCCTGAATTGGATTTTTTTTAAAGAATTTTTGTTCCAAATTTTCAACATTCTTACATTTTACAACATGAACCCACACAGCACATTAAACCCCTCACCCACCCATAACACCCCTCCTTGCCCCCTCCCTCCCCCTCCCCACCCCTCCCTCAACAATAACGGTAACGGTCACCAAAATGCAATTAAACAAACCCCAAATTTTATAGAACCCATCACTCACCCCTCCCTTAGAGCAAAGTTCACCTTCTCCACGGCCAAAACCTCCAGCAGGTCCCACCCGCCATGCCAAGGCACAGGATGGAGGAGCTGACCTCCACTCCAACAAGACCCGCCTGCGAGCAACCAGCGAGGCGAAGGCTAAGACATCTGCCCAGCCATCCGTCTGCATCTCCGGCTGGTCCGACACCCTGAATATGGCTTCCAGGAACCGGGCTCCACATTTCCATGAAAACCCCCTGAAATGATGCTGAAAATCACCGCCCAAAACCTTTCCCGCTTCTGGTAGGACCAAAACGTATGTACATAGTTCGCCACGTCCCAAACCACGTCCACCAATGTGCAGCATGATCCGAGATCACAATTGCCAAATGCGCTGCCCTCTTAACGCCAACCAACAGTGCCTTCCCCACCATGAAAAAGTCAATCCTTTTGAACACATTGTGCACCAGGGGAAAAAGAAATACGCCCGATCCCTCGGGTGTAAAAATCTCCATGTGTCAACCACTCCCCCCCCCCCCCCACCCCACCCCCCCCCCCCACCCCCCACCCACAATCCTCCCTCATAAGCCCGGCCAATGCCTCCCCACGCACCTCCCGACGGGGTCAGTGGGTGCGGCTGGGACCTATCCACCCTCAGCTCCAGCACTGTGTTCCAATTGCCCCCCCCCACAAAATCAACTCATGGGAATCCAAATCCAGGATTGCAGCCAGTGTTCTCTTCATGAACCCTGCATCATCCCAATTGGGTGCATATATGCTTACCAATACCACCAACCTTCCCTCCAGCACACCCGTTATGATCACGTACCTGCCCCCCTGATCTGCCACCATCTGGAACCTCACCCGCTTGCCCACCAAGGTCGCCACCCTTCGAGCCCTTCTATCAAACCCCGAATGAAACACCCAACCCTTCTGAAGCCTCATCCATCATCCTCAGATGGGTCTCTTTCAGCATCACCACATCGGCTTTCAAACTCTTCAAATACGCAATAATGTTTGCTCTCTTCACCGGTCCCCCTAACCCCCCTCACGTTCCATGTCAATATTCTGACCAGGAGCCTTTCAAACCGCGCCCCCCCCCCCCCCCCCCGCCCCTCCTATCCACCAGCACCAATACGCCAGGCCCTGCGCATCCGTCCGGATCTGCCCCATCTTTTCGTTACCGTCAGCCCATACCCCCCTCCCAGAATCACCCCATCCACTTCCTTTTGCAAACACCTCACCAATATCAATCCCCTCTCCCCACCAATTCCCTTCCAGGTCCATCGAAACCTGCTCGACCAAGCTCCAATGGACCCTCCCCACCGCATTCCCATTCACTGGAACATAGAACATAGAACAGTACAGCACAGTACAGGCCCTTCAGCCCACGATGTTGTGCTGACCATTTATCCTAATCTAAGATCAACCTAACCTACACCCCTTCAATGTACTGCTGTCCATGTGCCTGTCTAAGAGTCGCTTAAATATCCCGAATGACTCTGATTCCACCACCTCTGCTGGCAGTGCATTCCACGCACCCAGCACTGTCTGTGATGAGAACCTACCTCTGACATCTCCCCTATACCTTCCTCCAATCACCTTAAAATTATGTCCCCTCGTGACAGCCATTTCCGCCCTGGGGAAAAGTCTCTGGCTATCTTCTCTATCCATGCCTCTCATCACCCTGTACACCTTTATCAAGTCCCCTCTCTTCCTTCTTCACTCCAGTGAGAAAAGCCCTAGCTCCCTCAACCTTTCTTCATAAGACATGCCCTCCAGTCCAGGCAGCATCCTGGTAAATCTCCTCTGTACCCTCTCGAAAGTATCCACATCCTTCCTATAATGAGGCGACCAACTTTTGTTTGCTAGAGCGGTGAGCCCTGCCAGAGGCTCCTCCCCAACCCATCCTCAGTAATCCAGCCCCTCATGCCTAAAAACCTTCCAACCCCCCCCCCCCTCAACCCACTCTCCCACCAACCGCCAACTCCAACCCCCCCCCAAGCCATACCCCAGAGTGGGGAGATCACATTCCCTAAACAAAAAAAAACACATCCATAAGAGAAACAAGAACCCATGTGAAAAAAATCATTGAGAAAAAAAACAATCCTGGAAAAAAGCTCAAAGAAAAAACATTCCAAGTCCACACCATCAAAATCCAGATCCCAACTCTCATCTCAGTCCCAGTCCGTCAGCCTCAACGAATGCCTCAGCCGTCTCAAAATAAAAGTCCTTTGAGTTGCGAATAACATTCAGCTTCGCAGGGTAGAATACTCCGAACCTCACCACTGTGGTAAACCACTGTTGCACCTGTATTAGGTGATGTAAGGTAGGCCCTGTACTACAGGTTCGCCGGTAGTCCCTGCCTGCTGGCTCTGCCCAGTAGGCGGAGTATAAATATGCGTGTCCTCCATTCAGCAGCCATTTCGCCAGGTGCTGTGGGAGGCCACACATCTTAGAGCAATAAAGCCTCAGTTGTATCCAACTCTAGTCCTTGTTCAAATGATCGTGCATCAATTTATTGCTCTAAGATTTTCTAAAAGATGGACCTCCGAATCAAACCAGATCGCCTGCAGCTGGATTCGCAATCAAGCAACGCCAAAAAGGACTTTAATCACTGGCTAGCTTGCTTCGAGGCATACATCAACTCAGCGACCACTCCTGTTCCGGAGGCTCAGAAGGTACAGATCCTGTACTCAAAGTTGAGCTCCAACGTGTTTCCGCTGATCCAGGACGCCCCGAACTACACCGATTCCTTGCTGCTTCTCAAATAAAACAACACAGAGAAAACGAACACGCTATTCTCCAGGCACGTACTCGCCACTTGCTCTCAACTCCCTGGTGAGTCCATAGAAGAATTCTGGCGGGCCCTAATCCCATTCGTCCAGGACTGGGACTGTCAGGCCGTAACGATCACCGAACATTCCAACCTCTTTATGCGGGACGCTTTCGTAACGGGGATTGGGTCGGACCTCATACGCCAAAGACTGTTAGAAGGGGCCACGCTCGACCTAGCTGAAACAAAGAAGCTAGCGCTCTCCATGACGATAGCCTCACGTAACATTCAGGCCTACCCCACCAGCCGCGCGGCCCACCTCTCCTGCCCCTCGTGGACCGCACAGACGGCCGCCCCAGCGGGGGCCTTACCCAGCCAGTACGCCTGCGCCACATGCCAGCCCGCGCACCCTGGGGGTCCCCGATGTTACTTCTGCAGCCAGCAGAAGCACCCTCGCCAACGCTGCCCGGCCCGCGATGCCCTTTGCAAGGCTTGCGGCAAAAAGGGGCACTTTGCCGCGGTCTGCCAGGTCCGCGCAGTCACCGCTATTGCCCCCACCCCCCTAGACTACACACAATGGGCGCCGCCATCTTCATCTCCCCGGACCACACGCGGCCAGTGGGCGCCGCTATCTTCACCTCCCCGGACCATGCGCGGCCAGTAGGTGCCGCCAACTTCTCCCACTCAATCCACGTGCGGCCCATGGGCGCCGCCATCTTGTCCAACCCCCGCAACATGTGGCCCATGGGCGCTGCCATCTTGTCCAACCCCCGCGACATTCGGCCCATGGGCGCCGCCATTTTGTTCCCCGCAGGATCTTCAGGCGCCGCCATCTTGTCTCCCCCACGGGACATGGACACTGACAGCATTCCAGGACCTGGGCCCCCCAGGCTCCCCATAATCCGACGTCAGCGACGACCGACCACGACTCGCCTCAGTGACGATCGACCAGTCTCGTCCGCACAACCTGGCCACCGCATCGACCAGTGTGAAAATCAATGGCCACGTGACCTCTTGCCTGCTGGACTCCGGGAGCACCGAAAGCTTCATACACCCGGATATGGTAAGGCCCTGCTCCCTCGCGGTACACCCCGCCAACCAAAGAATTCCCCTGGCCTCCGGATCCCATTCCGTCCTTCCCCTGCCCGCGCCCGAGGATGAAGAGGATTTCGGCATGCTCCCAAGTCACCGAACATCAGGCCAGCATCGACATCGCCGCCACCACAACGTCGCTCCCAGCGGAACATCAAGGCACCGGACCGGTTAAATCTCTAACTGGCACCGGACTTCAAAAGACATTTTTTTTCTGATCAAATACTGTAAATATAAATTCATTGCTGTCTATAATTCTCCACCACCCCCGCTGGACTCAATTTTAACAGGGGGTGAATGCGATAAACCACTGTTGCACCTGTATTAGGTGATGTAAGGTAGGACCTGCACTACAAGTTCGCCGGTAGTCCCTGCCTGCTGGCTCCGCCCAGTAGGCGGAGTATAAATATGCATGTCCTCCATTCAGCAGCCATTTCGCCAGCTGCTGTGGGATGCCACACATCTTAGAGCTATAAAGCCTCAGTTGTATCCAACTCTAGTCTTTGTTCAATTGATCGTGCTTCAACCACGCTGCTGTACGATGCCCATCCAAAGGCCGCCCGCCTTCTCACCAACTCCGCCGCCAGATCTTGGTATATATGTATACCAATGCCTTCCCACTTCACGTCCCGCTTCTGCTTTGTCCAATTCATAACCTTCTCCTTCATGTGGTAACTATGCCTTTGTTCTAAGCTTCGGTGGAGCGACCAATGCACCCTGTCCAACTCGTAGAGGGAAGGCTCTTCCCCTTCCCCCACCAACTTGGCAAACATCTTCACAAAATGCTTGGTCAACCTCAGGCCCTCCACCCCCTTGGACAGACCCACGATCCTCAGATTTTTGAATCTTTGATCTATTCTCCAGATCCTCCACCTTGGCTTTTAGCCCTTTGTTGACTTCTGCCACCCTCCGCAGCTCCTCAGCCATCGAGGTGAACTGTTCGCTGTGCTGCGACAGTGCCTCCTCCACCACCTTCATCTTCTCTCCTTGCTCCTGCACCTCAACAGCCATCTTCATTATTAATGCAACCTTTTTGGTGAGCACTTCCTCCAACCCCTCTTCAAGCGAAGACGTTGTCATAATATCCACTCATGTATATAATGAGATGCAGACAGGCAGTGATTGACACACAGGATGACCAGTCAGCACACAGCACAGTGCAGCCAATCACCAGACAGGACACTACCACTATAAAGCCAGAGGGCACTAGGTTTCCCGCTCTCTCGGGACCCAGCCACTGAGACAGTCAGAGTCCACGAGCTAGCAACTGCAAACACCATGCGGTAGCTAGTAAGTCTGGTCAGGCTACTAAAAGGTCTCCAGTCAGTTCAGTATAGTGTCGAACCACAGCTGAATATGTATATCAGTTCTATCATTGAATAAAACAGTGTTGGATCTTCTCCAGTGTTAGACGTCTGTTTCTAGCTTCCCTGCATCGAGTGCAGTCCACATCGAACCTACCTGCCTAACACATCAGTCGCCATCTCTCTCCAGAGCACCTCTAAATGTTTGGCGAGCAGCCTTTGAAACTCTCCCGACACCACCTCGGTCAGAGTCTCAACCGTGATGGGTGTGCCCCACCGACGAACCAGCCTCCGCCATCTTTCCTCCTGTTGGACTCACAGCGGACCTTCGCTCGCCCCCTTATTTCCCTGACCTTTCTTCTGGAACTTTGACATTCCACTGACTCCTTATGACTTCCCACGCCAGCTCATCCAAAAAGTAGCCCTAACACCGGGCATGAAGACCCAAAAATCAAAGACTCTAGCAGGAGCCACCTAACGGGCGACCTCCACCTACATGTCGCCACCGGACGTCCGGTCTCTGTATTGTAAATATTTATTTTCTCTATCCCTCCCTTTACTGTCTATCCCTCCCTCTACAACGTATTCTCTCACCCTTCAGCAAGAACTCAATCCCACTTGTGACATTCGTCAGTTACATGACTTCCACCACCCTGAAACTACATTGGCTCACATTCGATCGCCCATGCACTATTGAAAATCAGAAAACCAATGAGCCAGGACACTGATGTTATTTAATGTTGCACGAACAAGACAGGATGATTTAACGCCATCCCTTACTCTGGTTTTTAGCAGTGTGCCAGCAGTCTTATGTTATGGCCTAGAATGTTCCGAGAGGCGAAACCCATTAAACCTCTTGAACCTTGTCCACCCATTTATTCAAGTGTTCTGTGGGACACAGTGACATGGCAATTATTTAAAATAAACATTTTATCAATGATATGCCAATAGTAATTTTTATTTTGTTCCAGGACATGGAATTACTTTTGGATTACAACGACGGGGAGTGATGAAAGAATTGGGAGGCATTGAAAAAAACAGGTCTTGGCAGCTCCAATTTACCTGGTTAGATCTTTCACATGCTTCAGGTTCTGTTTATGTTGAGTCTTGTCAAAGCCATAGACTGTTAACTGTTAATATTAAACGTACCATATGGGTATACAACCACTGGGTGTTGGGAACCCATGATAAAGAAGAAAATCCCTTTCCAATAGTTTTGACAATGCAATGGTGGTTCCAATGCTACAACGTACTCAAGAAAATCAACATTAATGGGATAAAGCCATTTGAATGGCATTCCATCCACCTGCCTAAATATTCATTCCCTCCACTATTGATGCCCAGTTGCTGTAGTGTGTCCTGTTTAAAGGATATACTGCATCAGCTCTTCCCAATCCCCGTGAATGCCATCTCGCTCCAAGTTCCCCTCGAAAACACATATCATGCCATTGTTCCTTGTTCATCGCTGAACCAAGATCCTCGGCCAGACTGTTGAGGAGCTTTGTAGGAACACCAAAAAGCGACATATCCCGGCTGTTCAAAATGGAGGTCCACCACCACCTTCCCAAAAACAAGAGATGCACAATAAATGCTGGTTTTGCCAGTGAAGTCTGTTTTCCAAGAATTAAAATAATAAATAAATAATCTTTATTGTCACAAGTAGGCTTACATTAACACTGCAATGCAGTTACTGTAAAAAAAACAGCCATCCCAGGAGATTACATGGTTGTGAGAGAGGTCCGGAATTGAGTTGGGGAGGGGGGGGGGGGGGGGGGGGGGAGGATGAAGTTTGGGGGGGTTGGTGGTGGTTGGTATGCAGCTGTGGAGATAGGGATGGGGTTGGGCAAGAGAGGGAGTGCTTAGTCATGATGTTTTTGATGCCACAATGTGTAGAGGTTTCTTTGGGCCGGTTTGTCTGTCCTTACTTGTTAACTTTGTTTGCATGCATTGTATATAGTATATATTATATTACATGCATTGGATATATTGTACGTATTCTACACAGTGGGTTATTCTCTCGAAGATGATCAGCTCGACAACATACATTTTTTGGAACTGTGTAGTTTCATCTGAATTGCAATGACTTCAAGATAAAGATAGATAGCTTTATGGAGAATAAAAAAATAAAGGGTTATGGTGTTCAGGCCGTAAAGTGAAGCTGAGTCCACAAAAGATCAGCCATTGAATGGTGGGGCAGGCTCGAAGGGCCAGATGGCCTACTCCTGCTCCTAGTTCTTATGTTCTTATGACACCACGGGCATAGAGAATGGACAGAGAAAATACTGTCAAATTTGAACATAAACAACAGTGAAAGATTTTAATGAAAGGTCATCGCTCTGAAACATGGGGCAGGATTTTACTCTCCCCCCAAGGAGGGTTCTGCAGCATGGGGGAATGTAAAATTATACAGATGGGATTCCCCCCAAATCCCACACGCCCCGACCCAAACACAATTTCACAGTGGGGGTGGGCAGGGCCTTGTGTGGGAAACCAGCCTTTTACCTGTTAAGGTCCTTAAATGACCAGTTAATGGCCATTAAGGACCTTTTCCCACCCAGCATCAATTTTTAATCTGGCAAACGTGGGTGGAAATAGGATGGAAAACAAAAAAAACTTCTCTACATCTCTGGCGGGAAGTGGGGGGTTGCCTCAATATGAAGGCCACCTCAGAGTTGGAACGCCCTTCCCTCTGGGACGGTAGAGCTCTGACCCCTCTCTTCCCATCATGGCCTACCTCCTGATGTCGCGATTGCCCACCTCCTGATACCCCAGTGCGTCCCCTACCCTCCCGCCCCTCCGGACTTGCCTTGAGGATGGTCTGGGGACTGAGGCCGTGATCTGGTGGCAGCGCTAGCCGTGGGCGCAAATCTCGAAATAGCCACTAGATCGCGCGATAGGTCAAAAACGGCAAGATTTCCGAACATGACCTTCCCAGTCCCCCTCCAATGATACAAATAGGTTCATGCCCGGGAAGGACTTGAACCTGATTAGAATATTTTATAATATATTTGAATATTATTTTAGAGTATAACACCGCTACTTCTGCACACAACATATCGCCCCACCCAACCGACATGGCATTATGCCAGTGCAACTTGCTGTTGGCTTTCAAAATCGAAAACCAATAATGGTGACCTCACCCAGGGTGCACAGGTAAGAATAGCCCTTGGATCATGAGGGACTTGGCCTGGCATGGCCAGAACTTGCCCCGTGGCACCCCCAGCAATGAAAACTGGGCAGAGCCAACCTGGCAATGCCACCCTTTTGGCAATGCAAGGTTGACATTGTTGGGACGGGCTCTCTAGGGAGCCTTAAGGGGGGGTTTCCCTTATGTATGGTTTCGAGGGGGGGAGGTGCACCACGATGCATGCAAATGGAGGGGTGAGCCTATGAGAGAGGGGAGCAATGCATGTGAGAGGAGGTGCAATGCCTGTGTTGGGGGGGGCGATGCCTCTGAGGTGGAAGCAATGCTTGGGGAGAGGCCTGTGAGGGGGTGGGGCAATGCCTGTGAGGGGGCGGGGGTGTCCCAATGTTTGTGGGGAAGGGGGTCCTCCATATCCGTGAGGTGGGGAAGTGAGCTTATTTTTTTAACAAATCGTGGCACCTTTTAAAGATGGCGTCTCAATCTCTGTGGAGTCGGCCTTGCCACCTCTATCAGGCTTTACCCCGTTGTCGTGAAAGTGAAAAACACGCCCCCACATTCTCTGTGCCCTGAGTGCCAGGAAATCTCGAGAGAAAATTTCATTGTGCATCTGGAGATAAACACGCTGAGAGAACCAAATTTGTGGAAAATTCCACCCTTAGTTCCAGGCAGAGTGCTGTAATACCTCTTCTGGCCACTGCAGCGCTATGCCTGGATGGGTTGGAGAGCTGTCAGTCAATTAGATTGGTCAGCAGCTCTCATGGGCAGGGCTTCCTCCAAAGGGCGGATGGAATTCCCGCCCACTGTCAATCAACGCTCAAGTGAGCGTTAAATGGCAGTGGTCTTCTGTGGGTTTGCGGTAGCATGTTACCTGCCAATCTCCTATACTGACCATCCTGACTGTTTTGCGCAGGCTAACGGAATAGCTGAATATATTATAGTGCCCACTTTCCCAAGCATAATGGGCGGGAAATATTTAATCTCCTCTGTAGTTTTGTGCTACCTGAGAAGCCAGGTATTAAGACATACAAGCAAATGTAGATTTTGCAAGCACATTTTTCACCGAAACCCAAGAAGGTGCGGAGTCAATCACGAATTGAGTCTGTGTACTCGAATACATAAAATGACTGCTGAATCGACACCCAAGAATCACAAGATTCGTACTTGTTAATGATAGTAATAATAATCACTTATTGTCACAAGTAGGCTTCAATGAAGTTTAAAAAAAATTTAGAGTACCCAATTCATTTTTTCCAATTAAGGGGCAATTTAGCGTGGCCAATCCACCTAGCTTGCACATTTTTGGGTTGTGGGGGCGAAACCTATGCAAACACGGGAAGAATGTGCCAACTCCACACGGACAGTGACAGAGCCAGGATCGAACCTGGGACCTCGGTGCCGTGAGGCCGCAGTGTTAACTCACTGTGCCACCGTGCTGCCCTTGCTTCAATGAAGTTACAGTGAAAAGCCCCTAGTTGCGACATTCCGGCACTTGTTCAGGGAGGCCGGTACGGGAATTGAACCCGCGCTGCTGGCATTGTTCTGCATTGCAAGCCAGCTATTTAGCCCACTGTGCTAAACCAGAATAATGAGCAAAGCCGGGGCATTCTGCTGCTGAATGTTTGTTTAAGGTGAATATGTCAAAACTGTGGTTAAAAAAAGGGCACGCGGAGCATGCTTAAAGTCTTAACAGGTTCCTACTAGGGTATTAGAATATTGCTCAGTCCATGACCAAGACGTCTCCTACATTACTAATGATGAAAAGACAATTACGTTCTGTGTTCAATCTGTTGAAACATCCAAAAACTAAAGATACGTACAACAATATCAATGGGTACAAATGAAATGGCGAGACATCAAGGCAAAGGATAGAGTTTTCCACCAAGGACAAGACGTTTTGGCTAAGAATTGAAGTGAAAATCGCTTATTGTCACAAGTAGGCTTCAAATGAAGTTACTGTGAAAAGCCCCTAGTAGCCACATTTCCGGCGCCTGTTCGGGGAGGCTGTTACACAACAGGATAGAAATGGTTCCTGCCACAATCCTTGCACACACTGCATCTGTCTCTGATACTGTCCAGACCAGACATGACATTATCTGGAGGAGACATGCAGGCCAATTTCTGGCTGGAAGAATGGAATCGGGGAATGTGGAAAATCCAGGTTCATTCCAACAAAGCCATGACTTGACCCTTCCTATAATCCACACGCTATCACACTGTTGAGGAAAGCAACACCTCACCTTCTGATCAGACATAGGGACAACCTCTAGTTCCTTCGTTAATGTGGTCAACCAAACACTGATGATATTAGTACAAAAACAGAAACGCCAGAGATTACCACCAGTGTGAAGAAGAAGATGCCAAAGGTTAACGGCCAACCGTTTCAAGAGCGACGACCTCCAGACCGAATGACTGATTGAGTATTGTTCATGTTGACCTTGTTTTGAACTTGTTTGAGATGTTCAATTTAAGGGAGGAGGAAATTTTTGCATTTGCATTAATTCTCAATCGCTCTGGAGAAGCCCTGTTGTATTAAGTTATTCACCGGAAGTGACGTCATAAGTCCTAGCGCGGGGAAACCGAGAGAGAAGAACAGTCATCTAAGAGGTAACAGACTGGAAATAAAGCTCTGTTGTTTTGAACCTCTGTATTCTCTATATCACACCTCCAAAACACAGCAACGCAAACTCCCCCTGGGAAATGCCTTGCACTGAGAACCATCAAAAAATACGATTTAAATCCAAAGATGTGAAAATTCAGTGGATTGGCCATGGTAAATTGCTCATAAGTATCCAAAGGTTGGGTGAGATTATGGGGATAGGACAGGTGATTGGCATAGGTAGGGAGCTCTTTCAAAGGGACGGTGCAGACACGATGGGGTGCATGGCCTCCTATTGCACTATAGAACATAGAACATAGAACAATACAGCGCAGTACAGGCCCTTCGGCCCACGATGTTGCACCGAAACAAAAGCCATCTAACCTACACTATGCCATTATCATCCATATGTTTATCCAATAAACTTTTAAATGCCCTCAATGTTGGCGAGTTCACTACTGTAGCAGGTAGGGCATTCCACGGCCTCACTGCTCTTTGCGTAAAGAACCTACCTCTGACCTCTGTCCTATATCTATTACCCCTCAGTTTAAAGTTATGTCCCCTCGTGCCAGCCACTTCCATCCGCGGGAGAAGGCTCTCACTGTCCACCCTATCCAACCCCCTGATCATTTTGTATGCCTCTATTAAGTCTCCTCTTAACCTTCTTCTCCCCAACGAAAACAACCTCAAGTCCATCAGCCTTTCCTCATAAGATTTTCCCTCCATACCAGGCAACATCCTGGTAAATCTCCTCTGCACCCACTCCAAAGCTTCCACGTCCTTCCTATAATGCGGTGACCAGAACTGTACGCAATACTCCAAATGCGGCCGTACCAGAGTTCTGTACAGCTGCAACATGACCTCCCGACTCAATCCCTCTACCAATAAAGGCCAACACTCCATAGGCCTTCTTCACAACCCTATCAACCTGGGTGGCAACTTTCAGGAATCTATGTACATGGACACCTAGATCCCTCTGCTCATCCACACTTTCAAGAACTTTACCATTAGCCAAATATTCCGCATTCCTGTTATTCCTTCCAAAGTGAATCACCTCACACTTCTCTACATTAAACTCCATTTGCCACCTCTCAGCCCAGCTCTGCAGCTTATCTATATCCCTCTGTAACCTGCTACATCCTTCCACACTATCGACAACACCACCGACTTTAGTATCGTCTGCAAATTTACTCACCCACACTTCTGCGCCTTCCTCTAGGTCATTGATAAAAATGACAAACAGCAACGGCCCCAGAACAGATCCTTGTGGTACTCCACTTGTGACTGTACTCCATTCTGAACATTTCCCATCAACCACCACCCTCTGTCTTCTTTCAGCTAGCCAATTTCTGATCCACACCTCTAAATCACCCTCAATCCCCAGCCTCCGTATTTTCTGCAATAGCCTACCGTGGGGAACCTTATCAAAAGCTTTGCTGAAATCCATATACACCACATCAACTGCTCTACCCTCATCTACCTGTTCAGTCACCTTCTCAAAGAACTCAATAAGGTTTGTGAGGCATGACCTACCCTTCACAAAGCCATGCTGACTATCCCTGATCATATTATTCCTATCTAGATGATTAGAAATCTTGTCTCTTATAATCCCCTCCAAGACTTTACCCACTACAGACGTGAGGCTCACCGGTCTATAGTTGCCGGGGTTGTCTCTGCTCCCCTTTTTGAACAAAGGGACCACATTTGCTGTCCTCCAGTCCTCTGGCACTATTCCTGTAGCCAATGATGACATAAAAATCAAAGCCAAAGGTCCAGCAATCTCTTCCCTGGCCTCCCAGAGAATCCTAGGATAAATCCCATCAGGTCCCGAGGACTTATCTATTTTCAGCCTGTCCAGAATTGCCAACACCTCTTCCCTACGTACCTCAATGCCATCTATTCTATTAGCCTGGGGCTCAGCATTCTCCTCCACAACATTATCTTTTTCCTGAGTGAATACTGACGAAAAATATTCATTTAGTATCTTGCCTATCTCTTCAGACTCCACACACAGTTTCCCATCCCTGTCCTTGACTGGTCCTAAAGGGATTCTATGATTCTAAATCCTAAACTTGGGATAGCGCGGCCAGGGTGACACCAATTATTACTCCAAAAAAGTTGGAAGAATTAAAACCTCTTCTAACTTCTGGCTAAATATTGTAAAGGACCAGGTTGATAGCCCTCCCCCCACCCCCCTCATGGGACTCACCCACACCCCCCAATCCCCAGGGACTCCCCATGCCCCTAACTGCCACCTCCTCCACCATGGTCTTACCCAACACCCTGAGGCGTAAGGATTTCCCTGACACGCAGATACGACTTTGTCGACGAACCAGACCCAACACCACCACTGCGGCCTGATCCAACTCTCCCAACCCAAGGACCCACCCCAACCCCTCTGATTCCAACAAACTCAACACCTCTCAACTTCCAACCCCCCAGTGCACTGATCTCCAACCCTCCCCCCCCCCCCCCCCCCCGACCTCCGATTTCCAAAATATGGCCCCCAACCTCTGATCCTTCATGACTCCTGAAGCTCCCAACCTCCAAACCACTCCCCTCCCCCCTCCCCGCCCAAATCCAACTCACCTGCCTTGGACATTTGCCTTTTCCCTGACCTGTCATTTGGACTGGGTCCTTTAAACTTACCTCCTTTGCGGCAGTTTGCGTAGTAAAAAAAGGTGCGGCTCTTTAAATCCACCGGTGTTGGAGCCTGCGAGGATTTGTTTGATGCAGATCCCAAGCAGCTCCCGTGACTGGAAGTTGAAAGTTTTGACCAGGTAGGCGCGCACTAAAATTTTCTAATTCCTGCGGTCTTCACTTTCTGAAGTGTGTCCGAAGTTATGACCCTCTGCTTCTTATTAGGGATGTCGGTTGAGGGATACGCATTGGCTCAGAGAACTGTTTTTCTTCAAATAGTGTCATCCGTCCCCTCGACAATGGCGTGAATGCGTTCCAAAATGCGCGTACAGTAAACGGCGTTGGCATTTCATGAGCGGGTCTGACCCAGGTTTCTGCAGGGCCTCCACAATTCTCTACCTCCACTGGGGAGAATTCCCGACGCCGAGGTTCACTTGTGCTTTTAAAAATCGTGAAACAGGCACCGTGAGGGAGAGAGAGGAGGCAGGACATGGAGAGGCGTGACCGTGGGCTGCCAGGCCTGACACTGGACAAGCAGGCAAGAGGGGGAGGGGGGGGGCATGGGGGGGAGGAGGGCGGTGGCAGGGGAATGGGCCATGTGGTCAGGGTGACCCCAAGGGACTGGGGTGGTGGCCCAGCATGGACAGCCTGCGCACTGTGTTCGATAGTCCGACGCTTGCAACCAGGGAATGGGTAGTTGGTGACTTCAGTGGCCAAGGCACCCGGCCATGACAGCCGGTATGGGTGCCGGCATGTGGTGCAGGGTTGGGGTTCGGCCGCCTTCTGGGTCATTGTGGGATGGGGTAACGGGTGTATGGTATGGGGGTTGGTGTCAGGGTCACAGTGCTCACCCTGGCCACCCTGGAGGTGGTGCCGTTACTGCACTTCAGGCTGGCCTGGACGGTGTTGCTGGTGGTGCTGACGCCCTCTGCCTCCTGCGCCCAGGCACGGTGAATGGCAGCGGCTGGCAGCCCCCTTCCTGGGCCAGGGTACAGTTTGGCCCGCCTCTCCTCCAGGAGGGTCCAGGAGGGTCTCGAGCTCCGCATCCGTTAATCTCAGGGCCGCTCTCCTGCCTGCCATCTTGTTGGCTGGGGTGGTGTGTGTTGGGGGACTGAAGTGTGTAAATGTGGCTGCAGCTTGTTAGCCTCATGAGTGTTAAGTGCGAATCCGGTGAAACCTGCACAATTTCCCATTGGAATCGATTGTGTTCCGCGTGGCGCCCATGTTTGCCCCTCAAAAGTTGCTGAATTGGCCCAGATCCAGTTTTGTTTTCTTGGAAGTCCACGAATCCTGCCCCAGTGTCAACACTTAGTCTCAGGAACAAAGTGCCCGTCCCTGATATTTTGATTGTACAGCACTCCCTCAAGTAGTACACTGAAATGTCAACCTGGATGATGTGCCCAAGTCCCTGAAGTAAGATTGAAAACCACAACCTTTTTACTTTGAGGCAAATGGCTGGCTACTGAGCCAAATCTGACACCAGGGCTGGAATTCTCTGGCCACTGGGATTTTCGTTTCCCACCGGCAGCACGCATCTGCCTGAGGTTTTCCCGGCTGCAAGGGGTGACCTCAATGGAAAATCCCATTGACAAGAGGCGGGATTGGAGAATCCGGCCTCCAGCAAATGGCGCGCTGCCGTGGAATACGTGGCTGGGGGATGGGAGAATCCCACCTCTGAACTAAAGTCCCAACTGTATTGGGTGATCACAGTTTACCTGTGTCCTTACCTCTGCAAACTGTGGTGGGTTATATATTACTGAGAACGGTCTATCGGGATATTTGGTCAGCTACTGCCCAATTTCAACCGAAAAACACAGTGACAAAAATTATCCCATTGACTTTAACTTTAATGATAAAAGTACAGTAATGTATCATACTCATTCTGTGGAAGCCATTGTCTGATCCTCGGATGGCGAATTTGATTTTCTCCATTTGGAGGGATTCCGAGAGGTCGGACAGCCAGTCTGCAGCTTTGGGTGGTGCTGCTGACCGCCAGCCGAACAGGATTCTACGGCGGGCGATCAGGGAGGCCAAGGCAAGGGCGTCCGCCCTCCTCCCCAGGAATAGATCTGGCTGGTTTGATACCCCGAACACCGCCACTTTCGGGCATGGCTCCACCCTCATCCCACCATTGCCTCGAAGAAGGTTGTCCAGTACCTCGCAAGTCTGGAGCAAGACCAGAACATATGAGCGTGGTTAGCCAGGCCTCCTTGGCACCGTTCACATCTATCCTCCACCTCCGGGAAGAACCTACTCATACGAGTTCTTGCTAAGTGGGCTCTATGTACCACTTTTAGTTGCATCAGGCTGAGCTTTGCGCACATGGAGGTGGAGTTGACCCTATGCAGTGCTTCGCTCCAGAGTCCCCTGCATATTTCAATCCCCAGATCTTCCTCCCATTTATTTCTCGTTGCGTCCAGTACGGTGTCGGTCTACCAGTCGGTCATACATGTCGCTACAGTCCCCTTTATCTAGGATGTTTGCGTCCAGTAACTCTTCCAATAATGTCTGTCGTGGCGGTTGTGGGTATCACCTTGTCTCCTTTCGTAGGAAGATTTTGAGTTGCAGGTACCTTAGCTCGTTCCCCCTGGCTAGCTGGAATTTCGTCCAGTGTTGCGATCCTGTTGTCTGTATATAGGTCCCTGACTGTCAGTGTCCCTCCATCCTGTCCCCACTTTTTAAAGGTGCCGTCAGTCAGTGCTGGTGTGAACCTATGGTTGTTGCAGATGGGAGCTTAGTCTGACATTTTGGTCAGGCCAAATTGCTGCCGTAGTTGGTTTCAGGACTGGAGGGTGGCTATCACCACCGGGCTGCTGGAGTGTTTTTTGGGTGGGGATGGGAGTGCCGCCGTGGCGAGGGCCCGGAGGGAGGTCCCCCTGCAGGAGGCCTCTTTCGCACGCATCCATTCGGCTTATGGCTCCTTGATCCATCCCCTTATTCGCTCGGACGTCGCCACCCAGTGGTAGAATTGTAGGTTTGGGAGGGCTAGACCCCCTAGATTTTGTTTTTTGTAGGACCTTCTTTGGGATCCTAGCATTCTTTCCCCCCCCCCCCCCCCATAGGAATGCCTGATTAGTTTATCTAGTGCTTATGTTATTCTCTAAGTCTGAATAACTGTAGACTTCCAGTTAACACAAATACTTTATTCAGAGGGTTCGTTCTGTTTCGAGAGCTCAAATAGATGTAATACAGTCAAGAGGTATGACCAGTGAAGCTAAGATAATCTGCCTATGCTGAGCTGTCTCTGTCTGCTGCTGCTCATTAGCCTTGTGCTTCTGAAAGAGACGGATCCTCCCTTGGGTCGAACCCTTTATACCCGTCTCTGATGCTGCCCTCTAGTGATGCTGCAGCTGTTACATCTGTGCTGTAGTCCCTGGTGTATGTGCAGATGTACAGATCACTACATACCCCCCTTTTATTTGATATGTTTTCTAGACTGGCCTCAAGAACTGCACATATCAAATGGTGAGAATATGGAAATCTGCACACTGTGAAAATTATAAAAGTAATACAGAAACAATTAACTGTGTTATGAGTCCATCATGAGAAATGTCCATATTCGCCTTGTGCGTGTGTTGAAGTGTCGTTACAAATCTAGCCGGTCGGGTGCCTTATGGCTTCTGCTGGAGCGTCTTAACGGTGGTGGTGGGGATGACGGTTTGATGTCATCAAGAGTACTGTCTGGCGTTGTGTGGCGAGGAACGGCCTGTGGACAAATGGACTCTGTCAAGTCCAGTGTGGGAAACACCAGCGTTGTAGGTCGAATCACTAACAGAACCCGGCGGTTACGGCGAAAAAGTACTCCCGCTGACGATTTGACAATGTAGGACCGCGGTGCCTCCTGCCTGACCCAGACTGGCTGGCTCAGGCCATCCGCCTTCTGGGTCCCTGATTCTGTCGATGTCACCTATTGTCAGTGGCTTGAGCGGGATCACATGTTGATCATAGTATTGTTTTTGTTTGGACCGTAGCACCCGCATTTTGTCGAGTACCAGAGCGTTGTCGGGGTCTCGGAAATGTATCGGCGGTAGGGTTGTCTGGATTTCTCTGCCAAAGAGCATCTGCGCTGGCGACAGTCCTGAACTCAATGGAGTTGCTCGGTAGGATAACAGCGCTAGGTTGATGTCCGAGCGCGAATCTGTTGCCTTGCTAATGAGTCGTTTAACGATGTGGACATCTTTTTCCACTTTAACATTTGACTGTGGGTAGCGCGGACTGGATGTTATGTGCCGAAAGCTGTAGCTGTCTGAGAACTCTTTCCATTCCCAGCTCGCGAAACAGGGACCATTATCTGCCAATACCTCACGCGGGATTCCATGTTGCGCGAATGTCTCCTGGCACGCCTTGATGACAGATGAAGACGTGAGATCAGAGAGTTTCAGTACCTCCGGATAGTTTGAGTAATAGCCCATGATCAGGGCGCAATCACGCCCTGTGGCATGAAATAGGTCAATGCCCACTTTTGTCCACGGCGCCATTGTGAGTTTGTGTTGCTGCAGTGGTTCTTTACACTGTGCGGGTTGATGTCTTTGACAGGTGTCACATGTCATGACCATGTCCGTTATGTCTTGATTCATGCTGGGCCAGTACACAGCCTGTCGTGCTTGCCTTTTGCATTTCTCAATTCCTAGGTGGCCTTCATGAATCTTACGTAGCATCTCGGCGCGGAGAGTGGCCGGAATCACAATCCACGCATTGTGCAGCAGGAGGCCATCAACTTCAATCAGTTCTGACTTGACATTCTGAAATTGTGGACATTGTGCCCTCGTCCAACCGTGCTGGAGTAGGTGCAGCACCCGCCGTAAGGTTGCGTCTATCTACGTCTCCTGTTGGATTAGGCGAAGCTTCTCATCCGAAGCAGGCAGATTCTCCATGCATAACTGTGTTTGGGCCTCGATTTCTCTGATAGGGACTGATGGTGCGTTGTCAGTGGCAATTGATCGGGACAGTGCGTCGGCAATGGCAAGGTCTCTTCCCGGGGTGTATACTAGGGTGAAATCATACCTTCGCAGCTTCATCATGATGCGCTGCAGGGGTGTCATGTCATTTAGATCCTTGTCTATGAATTGGACCAACGGTCTGTGGTCTGTTTCCACTATGAATGTGGGCCGGCCTTATAGGGGTGTCATGTCATTTAGATCCTTGTCTATGATATGAACCAACAGTCTGTGGTCGGTTTCCACTATGAACGTGGGCCAGCCGTACACATAGTCGTGGAACTTCAGAATCCCAGTGAGGAGTCCGAGACATTCTTTCTCGATTTGTGCATAGCTGCACTCAGTTGCGGTCATGGCCCTGGACGCGTATGCCACCGGGACCCAGTCAGACTGGTCGGCCTGTTGGAGGAGAACGGCGCCAATCCCGTCCTGGCTGGCGTCACTGGAGATCTTGGTAGGTTTGGTTGCATCAAAAAAAGCAAGGGTCGGAGCCCTCGTCAGTTGCTGTATGAGATCCACCCATTCATTCTGGCCCAGTGTGACGTTGTGTCCACTCAAACTCAGTGGTCTTTTGTAGGAGATTGCGTAAAGCTGCTGTCCGTGCAGACAGGTTTGGGATGCACCTGCCGAAGAAATTGATGAAGCCCAGAAATCGTAGCACCGCCTTCTTGTCATGTGGCATCTTCATGGTCCATATTGCAGCGATTTTCGCCTCTTCAGGACTGACACCCTGAGATGATATGGTGTCACCCAGAAAGGTTACAGACTCCTGCGCAAATGTGCATTTTGCCTGATTCAGTTTCAAACTGTATTTATGAATCCTCTGAAACACCTTCTTCAGACGACAGAGGTGTTCTTCTTCAGTGGTGGACTATACGATGATTTCATCCACATAGACTCGGACACCCTCGATGCCCTCGGTCATTTGCTCCATTATCCTGTGGAAGATCTCTGACGCAGAGATGATGCCGAAGGGCATGCGATTGAAGCAGAAACGTCCGAATGGCGTGTTGAACGTACACAGTAATCCGCTTGCATCATCGAGCAGTATCTGCCAAAGCCCCTGAGAGGCGTTGATTTTAGTGAAGATACGAGCATTCGCCATCTCAGATGTGATCTCTTCACGCTTGGGGATGGGATAGTGTTCCCGGCGAATGTTCTGGTTCGGGTCCTTCGGGTCTATACATATGCGAAGATCTCCAGAAGGTTTCTTAACAAAGACAATAGAGCTGACCCAGTCAGTCGGCTGCGTGACTCGCGATATTACGCTTGTGACTGCAGTCTATTGAGTTCCGCTTTTAAATTCTCCCGCAGTGGAGCTGGAACCTGTCGTGTTGGGTGTTCCGATACACAAATGAACCAACACGGTTGTAGATGGTACAACTCTGTTTTATTGTTCTGTACAATTGTGGTAATACCAGGTATTGCAGTACCTGAGAGAGGAATGACCATTGGCTAGACGCGGGGTCTACCATTGGGTAATGTACGTAGCCCCGCCCTGAGAGGCGGGGTATAAGAACTGATGCCGTCCCAGCAGCCTTCACTTCTGTAACATCGCTGCTGGGTACAGTTCTATCTGATTAAAGCTGAAACGATATGACTCCTCATGGTCTCAAGAGTATTGATTGTGCATCAACAATAATAACTATTAACTTCTGGCTGAGGTTCGTGCTTCACCAGCTAACCTGTGGACCCAGCCCTTGCACTATCTTAGTGAGGCACTCAGCACATGGTCTATGTCTGAGTGGCACGCTTTGAGCTCTGTGCTCTGAGCTATCTCCTGGTAGAATGAGCGGGAACTGTGGTGTTCCCTGTTTTATAGTGCGTGTGCTCTCACTGGTGATTGGCTGCGATGTTGTGTGTGTGTTGGTTGGTTCAACTACCTGTCCATCAGTGTGTGTGTGTGATTGCACCATGATATGCTAATGTGGATATCATGACATCCCCCCTTTTCACAAGGATGTGTGCCTACATGCTAATAAATATTGGTGTGTACTGAGTGCATCTGAGTATGTGTGTGCAATATTTACAACATGTACATGAGGCTGAACTATATACACAGGAAGGTGTCAGGTGCAACAGAGCAACGAGGTTGTACCACAAACAAAACAAATGCAATCAGCAAACAATGAAAGAGAACTTCTGGAACAACAAGAAAGAAACATGTTAACAGTACTGTCAATCAATTCAGTGAGTCCAATGTGCAAACAGACTCACAAGTCAAGTCTATCAGGTGGGCGACGAATTTGGGTTGACCGGCTCAAGGGTGGGTCAGGATCCACCGGCTGAGGAATGGGCCTGGCCACGGGCGACAGAGGAATGGGCAGAGTGGCAGGAAGCTCAACGAAGTCGACATCAGGGACAACAGGAGGGTGTGGCACCGGTGCATGATCTCGTAGCGAGCGCGGAAGCAGCCGAAGGGCCCGTCGATTACGCCGGCGAATGGAGCCATCAGGCATGCGAACCAGGAATGAGCGGGGAGCTACGCGGCAGAGAACCTCGGCGGTTGCCGACCCGCCACCCTCCGGTAGGTGTATGCGGACGTTGTCTCCAGGCGCCAGGGCAGGAAGATCAGTCGCCCGAGCGTTATGTGCCACCTTCTGCTGAACACGCTGTTATTGCATCTTTTGCAGTACTGGAGCATGGTCGGGTTCAGGAACATGAATGGACGGCACAGTTATCCTGAGGGTGCGACCCACCAACAGCTGGGCTGGCGAGAGATCTGTGGACAGTGGGGCCGAGCGGTAGGCCAGCAGGGCTAAACAGAAGTCAGATCCGGCATCAGCAGCCTTGCAGAGGAGCCGCTTCACAATGTGGACGCCCTTTTCCGCCTTGCCATTCGACTAGGGATGCAAAGGACTGGACGTCACGTGTGTGAAGTTGTATGAAGTGGCAAAAGAAGACCATTCTTGGCTCGCAAAACAGGGCCCGTTGTCAGACATGACGGTGAGCGGAATTCCATGGCGAGCGAAGGTTTCTTTGCATGCCCGCATGGCAGCTGATGACGTCATGTCGTGCAGGCGTATGACCTCTGGATAATTTGAAAAATAGCCAATTAGAATGACGTAGTCCCTGCCGAGAGCATGAAAGAGGTCCACACCCACCTTTGCCCAGGGGGACGTGACCAACTCATGGGGCTGAAGTGTCTCGGTGGTTGCGCCGGCTGAAACCTTTGGTAGGTGGGGCAGTTGAGCACCATGTTGGCGATGTCGTCGCTGATGCCCGGCCAGTACACCGCATCTCGGGCCCTCCGCCTGAACTTTTCAACTCCGAGATGGCCTTTGTGCAGTTGTTCTAGGACAAGCCAGTGCATGCGGTGTGGGATCACAATCCGGTCCAACTTTAGGAGGACACCATCAATGACGGCCAAGTCGTCCCGGACGTTGTAAAATTGTGGGCACTGCCCCTTGAGCCACCCTTCCGTCATGTGGCGCATTACACGCTGTAGAAGGGGGTCAGCCGCAGTCTCACGGCGAATGTGGGTCAGACGTGCGTCAGTGGCCGGCAGATTGGCCGATGTGAAGGCTACTTGTGCGTCGTCCTGACAAACGAACCCCTCTGAGTCGGGCAGTGTGTTAACCACCCTGGACAGAGCATCTGCGATGATGAGATCCTTCCCCGGGATGTAGACAAGTTGGAAGTCGTACCTCCGGAGCTTGAGCAGAATGCGCTGGAGGCGAGGGATCATATCGTTGAGGTCCTTCTGAATGATGCCGACCAGGGGTGATGGTCGGTCTCCACAGTGAACTGCGGAAGACCATATACATAATCGTGGAATTTGGCGATGCCGGTCACAAGCCTAGGCACTCCTTTTCAATCTGCGCATAGCGCTGTTCTGTGGGGGTAATGGCCCGCAACGCACAGGCGACCGGGGCCCATGATGCGGTGTCATCCCATTGCAGGAGTACCGCCCCAATGCCGGACTGGCTGGCGTCAGTCGAGATCTTTGTGTCCCGAGTGGTATCGTAAAACGCCAATACTGGGGCGGTGGTGAGCTTGACCTTGAGCTCCTCCCATTCACTCTGGTGTGCGGGCAGCCACTGGAATTCCGTTGTCTTTTTGACCAGGTGGCGAAGAGCAGTCGTGTGCGAGGCAAGGTAGGAATGAACCTCCCCAGGAAGTTGACCATCCCGAGAAGGCGCAGCACTGCCTTCTTGTCTGCTGCATGGCTGTGATGGCTGCCACTTTGTCGGCATCCGGCCGCACCCTGATCAGGATATGTGGTCCCCCAAAAACTTTAGCTCAGTCTGGCTAAAAGAGCACTTGGCTCGGTTGAGGCGTAGGCCCTGATCTCGTATCCGTGCAAAGACATGCTGGAGACGACTGATGTGCTCCTGTGGTGTGGTGGACCAGATGATAACGTCGTTAACATAGACGCGTACCCCTTCGATGCCCTCCATCATCTGTTCCATGATGCGATGGAACACCTCGGAGGCCGAGATGATGCCAAACAGCATCCTATTGTAGCAGTATCTGCCAAATGGAGTGTTGAAAGTGCACAGCTTCCTGCTGGACTGATCCAGTTGAATCTGCCAAAAACCCTTTGAGGCATCAAGCTTGGTGAATATTTTTGCCCGAGCCATTTCGCTCATGATTTCTTCCCGTTTGGGTATGGGATAGTGTTCCTCATGATGTTATTGTTCAGGTCTTTGGGGTCGATGCAGATCCGGAGCTCACCGGAGGGCTTTTTTACGCACACCATGGTGCTGACCCATGGCGTATGCTCCGTGGCCCGGGAAAGCACGCCTTGGTCCTGCAGGTCCTGCAGCTGCTGCTTGAGGCGGTCCTTGAGTGGTGCTGGGACTCCACGAGGTGCGTGAATGACCGGGGTTGCGTCCAGTTTAAGCCGTATTCTGTATGTGTAGGGCAGTGTGCCCATGCCCTCAAAAACCTCCTGGTTGTGGGCGAGGAGTGAATGGAGCTGCGCCGTAAAGTCTGCATCCGGGAAATCGGACATGCCTTCTGGAGACAGAGTGTGTACCCGCAGAACGAGGTGGAGGATCTTGCACGCCTGTGCGCCTAACAGAGAATCCTTCGAGGATCCAACTATCTCAAAAGACAATGTGGCTTTGTGTGAGTTGTGTGTAACCTCGAGCTGGCAGGACCCCGTGGCCGGGATAATGTTTCCGTTATAGTCAACCAGCTGACAGTGGGATGGCAGAATCGGTGGTTTAACCTTCAAGGTGTGGAAGGCTGACCATGCGAGGAGATTGGCGGAGGCACCAGTGTCCAAGCGAAATGTGATTGATGATCGATTGACTGTTAGGGTGGCACACCACTCATCGCCCGGATCAATGCTGTGCACTGGCATCGGCTGGTGGTTCCGACTTGGGGACATCCGGTTCTTGTTTATTACCGCAACGCGGAAGGGTTCCCAGTCGTCGGTATCACAGGTCTGCATGTTGTCAGGGTATGATTCAGTGTATGGGGGCTGAATGGCCCGCACGTCCCTGCGAGGCTGGCGGAATTGCGGAGAGTTGGCAGGTTGAGCTGCTCGACAGCAGGCAGCGTAGTGGCCCATCCAGCAATGGAGGCATTGTCACGCTTTGGCTGGACATTGCTGCTTTAAGTGTGCGGATCCACAGTTGCCGCACGTCATGGCGTTCGTTGTGCTACCGCGCATGCACGGTGCGATCCTGCGCATCACGTCACTCTGCGTCAATGTCCCCTCTTTTGGCGCGTACAAGCGCGGGAGGCCTCGGAAAGTGCGCAAAATGGCCACCCTCGTTCGGGCCGCGGGCCGGGAGGAACTCGATCGACTGGACCCTCTCGGCCTCGTAGGACCCGTGCCGTGCCATTTCGGCAGCCTGGATTTGGGAGTACCGGCTGGTCGCGTTCTCATGGAGGTCGCAGGTCTCGATGGCAGTCGTTAGGCTGAGGCACTTTATTTTGAGGAGCTGCTGGCGTAGGGTGTCCAAGGTGACCCCAAAAACGATCTGATCCAGAATCATGGAGTCGGAGGTGGCCTCATAGCCGCAGGACTGCACGAGGATACGGAGGTGTGTCAAATAAGATTGAAAAGGCTCATCCTTACCCTGCAGGCGCTGCTGGAAGAGGTACCTCTCGAAGCTCTCATTAACTTCCACGCTGAAGTGTTCCTCAAATTTTACAAGGACCGTCTTGTATTTCGTCTTGTCCTCGCCTTCCGTGAATGCCAGGGAGTTGTAGATGTGGATGGCGTGTTGCCCCGCCGTGGAGAGCAGGAGGGCGATCTTCCTGGTATCCGATGCATTCTCCCTGTCTGTGGCGTCTAGGAAGAGCTGGAAGCGCTGTTTAAACAGCTTCCAGTTGACGCCAAGATTTCCAGCGATTTGGAGCAGCTGCGGCGGGTCGATGATTTCCATGGCACAGGATGGCAGATTTCTGAAGAAGTGCAGGTAGGTCTCACAGTCGCTGGCTAGTTTCCAGTCCTGGTATCATGTCGTGTTGGGTGTTCCGATACACAAATGAACCAACACGGTTGTAGATGTACAACTCTGTTTATTGTTCTGTACAATAATAACTATTAACTTCTGGCTGAAGTTCGTGCTTCACCAGCTAACCTGTGGACCCAGCCTTTGCACTATCTTGGTGAGACACTCAGCACATGGTGTATGTCTGAGTGGCGCGCTGTGAGCTCTGTGCTCTGAGCTATCTCCTGGTAGAATGAGCGGGAACTGTGGTGTTCCCTGTTTTATAGTGCGTGTGCTCTCACTGGTGATTGGCTGCGATGTTGTGTGTGTGTTGGTTGGTCCAACTACCTGTCCATCAGTGTGTGTGTGATTGCACCATGATCTGCTGATGTGGATATCATGACAGAATCCTCCTGGGCGGCTGAATGAAGGGTTTGGCGTCTGTTTTAAGCATGATTTTGTATTGGCAGGGTAGGGTGCCCATGCCTTTAAATACGTCGGGGTATTCTTGCAGCATGCTGTGGATTGCAGCTTCCAGGCTTGATGGATCCTGGGTGTGCATGTTAATGCGTTGTACCAGCCGCAAGTCTTTGCAGGCCTGAGCGCCTAACAGTGATGATTTATTGTTGTCTACAATCTCGAATCGTAGCTGCTTGCGTATCGTCTTGTTGTCCACCCGGAGATGGCACGATCCCTTTGAGGCGATCTGATTGCCATTGACTATTTGGTCTCTGATGAGGGAGTCACGGAGGTTTGCAAAGGTGCAGGATTGAGCTAGTAATTTGAATCAGTTACAAAACGGCTGAAAGGTTCTCCCGGTTTTTGTAAACGCCGGGTGAACTTGAATCTTTCAAATAGCTCATTGACTTCAGATTGACAGTGGGTTTCAAATTTTTTGATGATTATTTCCAGCTTGCCCTTGTCCTCCCCTTCCAGGTAGGTAAAGGAATTATATATTTCTAATGCCTGTGGCGCTGCCAGGGATAAGAGCAAGGCTATCTTCCTGGCATCAGACGCTGAGGTCAGATCCTTAGCTTCTAGATATAGATATAAAGTTTCCAATTGGAATGCATATTACCAGTGGTCTTGAGCAGGCGCGGAGCTTGGATTGGGTCCATCGTGCCGATTGGTATCTGAAGGGTCCGAATGCTGCGAGGCCTTCCTTGGTCGAATGTCTGGTTTAAGTTCTCTTCTCTTGCTGGTGTCTAGCTAGCTTGCTGAAATCACTCTTGGTACCATATGTTATTCTCTAAGTCTGAATAAAGATTGTAGACTTCCAGTCAACACAAATACTTTATTCAGAGGGTTTGTTCTGTTTCCAGAGCTCAGCTAGATGTAATACAGTCAAGAGGTATGACCAGTGAAGCTAAGGTAAACTGCCTATGCTGAGCTGTCTCTGTCTGCTGCTGCTCACTAGCCCTGTGCTTCTAAAAGAGGCGGAACCTCCCTTGGTTGGGACCCTTTATACTTTTCTCTGATGCTCCCTCTAGTGATGCTGTGGCTGTTACATCTGTGCTGTAGTCCCTGGTGTATGTGCAGATGTACAGATCACTACAGTGCTTTGAAAAAGGCCATGGGGATGTAGATCGGGATAGATCCAAGTAGGAAGAGGTACCTGGGCAGCTTGTTCATTTTGATCGTCTGGATTCTCCCCGCGAGGGAGAGTGGGAGTGTGTTCCACCTTTGCAGGTCCTTTTTTACTTCCTCCGTCAGACTGGTGAGGTTCCATTTGTGGATCTCTTTCCAGTCATGGTGCTATTTGGATCCTTAGGTAGTGGAATTGCGTCGCCTTGCTTTAACGGCAGTCCCGTTAGTGCTGCCCCCCACCTACTTGTGGGTGTACCGGGAAGATCTCGCTTTTGCTCATGTTGAGTTTGTAGCCCGAGAAGGCGCCAAACTCTTTCAGGAGCACGATGATTCCGTCCATGCTGCTTTGTGTTTCCGAGATGTAGAGGAGCAGGTCATCTGCATAGAGTGAGACTCTGTGCTCTCTGCCGCCCCGTCGGATCCCCCTCCAGCTTTTTGCTGCTCTGAGAGCAATTGCTAATGGCTCGATCGCTAGGGCGAACAGCAGCGGGGACAGTGGGCATCCTTGTCTGGTGCAGCTGGACGTATCGGGAGATGATTTTGTTGGTCTGTACGCTTGCCATGGGAGTGTTGTATAGGAGTTTTACCCAGGAGGTGAACCCTGCTCCAAGCCCGAATCGCTCCAGTACCTCTATGAGGTATTTCCGTTCGACCCTGTCGAAGGCCTTTTCTGCGTCGAGGGAGACGATCAGCTCTGGTGTTCTCTCCCCAGATGGGGTCATTATCACGTTCAGCAGGTGCCTGATGTTCGAGGTTAGCTGCCTACCTTTGACAAAGCCCGTCTGGTCCTTTGCGACCATGTCTGGTACGCAGTCTTCTAGCCTTTTGGCTATGATTTTGGCCAGTATTAAGGCATCTGCGTTCAGCAGTGGGATGGGTCTGTATGACCCACTTTCCGTTGGTGTCATGATATTCAGATAAACATCATGGTGCAAACATACATACACACTGATGGACAGATCAACGGACCAATCAATACACACACAACATCACAGCCAATCACAGACAAGAGCACACGCACTATAAAATGGAGAACATGACACATCCCGCTCATTCCAGCAGGGGACAGCTCAGGGCACAGAGCTCACAGCAAGCCACTCAGAAATTCACCATGTGCTGAGTGCTTCTCCAAGATGGTGTTAGGGCTAGGTCCACAGGTTAGAGGGTAATGAACGAACCACAGTAACCAGTTTACAGATGTTGTTATTGTTAGTAATAAAACTGAGTTGTACCATCCTCAACTGTGTTGGTTCATCTATGTAGCAGAGCACCCAACACGACAGTTGGGTCTTTATCGTTCTTAGGTATCAGCGAGATTGAGGCCTGTGCTAGCGTGGGTGGCAGTGTGCCCCTCGCTAGCAAGTCTGTGAACATCTCCCGCAGGTGCGGGGCCAGTGCTGTCGCAAATGTTTAGTAGAAGTCCGCCAGGAACCCATCTTGTCCTGACGCCTTCCCCTCCTGCATGGAGCTAATGGTGCCCATGATCTCTCCCCGTGCCCGTGGTGCTTCCAGGCCCCGTTTTCTGCCCTCCCCCACGGCTGGTATGTCCAGTCCATCAAGGAACCGTTTCATCCCGGACTCCACCATTGGGGGCTCTGAGGTGTACAGCCCTTGGTAGAAGGCCTTGACGGTTTTGTTAATCTTTTCTGGCTCTGTTTCTAATGTGCCTCTGGTATCCCTGATTTGTGCAATTTCTCCGGTGGCTGCCTGCTTCCTCAGCTGGTGTGCCAACAGGCGGCTGGCTTTGTCTCCGTGTTCGTATAGGGTCCCACATGCCTGGCGGAGTTGGTGCACTGCTTTCCTGGTACAGAGCAGATCAATGTTCCTTTGTAGCTCTTTCCTCTCTGCCAGGAGCTCTACGGTCAGGGCCTCGGAGTATTTACGGTCTACCTCCAGTATGGAGTCGACTTGCTGCTGCCTAGATGCCCTTTCCTCCGTAGCTCTTCACGCTTTGAAAGCGCTAATTTCCCCTCTTACTACGCCCTTTAGCGCTTCCCAGAATGTGGAGGGTGAGACCTCCCCTTTTGGTTGTTCTCCGTGTACTCTGCTATGGCCTGCGGTATATTTTTGTTGGAGGTCTTGTCTGCTAGTAGGGCAATGTCCAACCTCCATATGGGGGGTTGTGCCCTGCACGCCTCCAGCCTCACGTCCATGTAGTGTGGAGCGTGGTCGGAATTCACAATTGCAGCGTATTCCACTTTGTCTATCCCCGGAAGCACCATTTTCCCCACCATAAAGAAGTCAATTCTGGTGTATACGTTGTGTCCTGGGGAGAATTCCTTCTCCCCTGGGTGGGTGAACCTCCAGGGGTCCACCGCTCCCATCTGTTCCATAAAGTGACAGAGTTCCCTTGCCATGTTTGAGGTTTTCCCTGTTTTGGTGCTTTATCTGTCACAGGATCCTGTACACAGTTGAAGCGCCCCCCCCCCCCATGATTAGTTGGTGCGTAGCTATGTCGGGGATTTCTGCCATGGTCGTGGCAGAAGCTCGTGGCATCCCAGTTGGGCGCGTACACATTAACTAGTACTACCAGTGCTCCATGCAGAGACCCGTTGACCATGACGTAGCGTCCCCCTGGGTCCGTAACCATCTTCGCCGTCCTAAACATCTTCCTCTTGCTGATCAGTATTGCCACCCCCCTGGCCCTCATCCCATAACAGGAATGGTAGGTCTGTCCCACCCAGCCCTTTCTTATCCGCAGTCGATCCTGCTCTCTCAGGTGTGACTCTTGGAGGAAGATTATGTCGGCTTTCATATTTCTTAGGTGGGTGAGGACTCTGGATCTTTTCTTTTTTTTAATAAATATTTTATTGAAAATTTTTGGTCAACCAACACAGTACATTGTGCATCCTTTACACAATATTATAACAACACAAATAACAATGACCTATTTTATAAACAAAAAATGAATAAATAATAAATAACAAAAATGAAAACTAACCCTAATTGGCAACTGCCTTATCACAAGTAACACTCTCCAAAAATATAGTTTAACAGTCCAATATATAATTATCTGTCGCAACGACCTATACATATTATACAGTATATATTAACAACCCTGAGAGTCCTTCTGGTTCCTCCTCTCCCCCCCCCGCCCCCCGATCCTGGGCTGCTGCTGCTGCCTTCTTTTTTCCATTCCATCTATCTTTCTGCGAGGTATTCGACGAACGGTTGCCACCGCCTGGTGAACCCTTGAGCCGACCCCCTTAGAACGAACTTAATCCGCTCTAGCTTTATAAACCCTGCCATGTCATTTATCCAGGTCTCCACCCCCGGGGGCTTGGCTTCTTTCCACATTAACAATATCCTGCGCCGGGCTACTAGGGACGCAAAGGCCAAAACATCGGCCTCTCTCGCCTCCTGCACTCCCGGCTCTTGTGCAACCCCAAATATAGCCAACCCCCAGCTTGGTTCGACCCGGACCCCCACTACTTTTGAAAGCACCTTTGTCACCCCCATCCAAAACCCCTGTAGTGCCGGGCATGACCAAAACATATGGGTATGATTCGCTGGGCTTCTCGAGCACCTTGCACACCTATCCTCCACCCCAAAAAATTTACTGAGCCGTGCTCCAGTCATATGCGCCCTGTGTAATACCTTAAACTGAATCAGGCTTAGCCTGGCACACAAGGACGACGAGTTTACCCTGCTTAGGGCATCTGCCCACAGCCCCTCCTCGATCTCCTCCCCCAGCTCTTCTTCCCATTTCCCTTTTAGTTCATCTACCATAGTCTCCCCTTCGTCCCTCATTTCCCTATATATATCTGACACCTTACCATCCCCCACCCATGTCTTTGAGATCACTCTGTCCTGCACCTCTTGTGTTGGGAGCTGCGGGAATTCCCTCACCTGTTGCCTCGCAAAAGCCCTCAGTTGCATATACCTGAATGCATTCCCTTGGGGCAACCCATATTTCTCGGTCAGCGCTCCCAGACTCGCGAACTTCCCATCCACAAACAGATCTTTCAGTTGCGTTATTCTTGCTCTTTGCCACATTCCATATCCCCCATCCATTCCCCCCGGGGCAAACCTATGGTTGTTTCTTATCGGGGACCCCCCCAAGGCTCCAATCTTTCCCCTATGCCGTCTCCACTGTCCCCAAATCTTCAGTGTAGCCACCACCACCGGGCTTGTGGTGTAGTTCCTCGGTGAGAACGGCAATGGGGCTGTCACCATAGCCTGTAGGCTAGTCCCCCTACAGGACGCCCTCTCTAATCTCTTCCACGCCGCTCCCTCCTCCTCTCCCATCCACTTACTTACCATTGAAATATTAGCAGCCCAATAATACTCACTTAGGCTCGGTAGTGCCAGCCCCCCCCCTATCCCTGCTACGCTGTAAGAATCCCTTCCTCACTCTCGGGGTCTTCCCGGCCCACACAAAACCCATGATGCTCTTTTCAATCCTTTTAAAAAAAGCCTTCGTGATCACCACCGGGAGGCACTGAAACACAAAGAGGAATCTCGGGAGGACCACCATCTTAACCGCCTGCACCCTCCCTGCCAGTGACAGGGATACCATATCCCATCTCTTGAAATCCTTCTCCATTTGTTCCACCAACTGCGTTAAATTTAACCTATGCAATGTGCCCCAATTCTTGGCTATCTGGAGGTCCTCTATTTCTCTACTCTGCTCCCCTGGATGCACCACAAACAACTCACTTTTCCCCATGTTCAATTTATACCCTGAAAAATCCCCAAACTCCCCAAGTATCCGCATTATTTCTGGCATCCCCTCCGCCGGGTCTGCCACGTATAGTAGCAAATCGTCCGCATACAAAGATACCCGGTGTTCTTCTCCTCCTCTAAGTACTCCCCTCCACTTCTTGGAACCCCTCAACGCTATCGCCAGGGGCTCAATTGCCAGTGCAAACAATAATGGGGACAGAGGGCATCCCTGCCTTGTCCCTCCATGGAGCCGAAAATATGCAGATCCCCGTCCATTCGTGACCACGCTCGCCATCGGGGCCCTATACAACAGCTGCACCCATCTAACATACCCCTCTCCAAAACCAAATCTCCTCAACACCTCCCACAAATAATCCCACTCAACTCTATCAAATGCTTTCTCGGCATCCATCGCCACTACTATCTCCGTTTCCCCCTCTGGTGGGGCCATCATCATTACCCCTAACAGCCTCCGTATATTCGTGTTCAGCTGTCTCCCCTCCACAAACCCAGTTTGGTCCTCGTGGACCACCCCCGGGACACATTCCTCTATTCTCATTGTCATTACCTTGGCCAGGATCTTGGCATCTACATTTAGGAGGGAAATAGGTCTATAGGACCCGCACCCCAGGCGGTGCCCCCCCGCCCATCCCCTCCCATACCAGCTCCCCCTCTCCACAGCAGCAGCAACCCAGTAATTCCCCCCTCCCACCCCCCCCCCCCCCGCTAGATCCCCCGCTAGCGTAATTACTCCGCCCATGTTGCTCCCAGAAGTCAGCAAACTCTGGCCGACCTCGTCTTCCCCCCGTGACCTCGGCTCGCACCGTGCGACGCCCCCTCCTTCCTGCTTCTCTATTCCCGCCATGATTATCATAGCGCGGGAACCAAGCCCGCGCTTCTCCCTTGGCCCCGCCCCCAATGGCCAACGCCCCATCTCCTCCACCTCCCCTCCTCCCCCCATCACCACCTGTGGAAGAGAGAAAAGTTACCACATCGCAGGATTAGTACATAAAACTCCTCTTTCCCCCCTTTTTAAACCCCCTCTTCGCCCCCCACATTCGCCCCACCACTTTGTTCAAATGTTCTTTTTAATAACCCGCTCATTCCAGTTTTTCTTCCACAATAAAAGTCCATGCTTCATCCGCCGTCTCAAAGTAGTGGTGCCTCCCTCGATATGTGACCCACAGTCTTGCCGGTTGCAGCATTCCAAATTTTATCTTCTTTTTATGAAGCACCGCCTTGGCCCGATTAAAGCTCGCCCTCCTTCTCGCCACCTCCGCACTCCAGTCTTGATAAACGCGGATCACCGCGTTCTCCCATTTACTGCTCCGAGTTTTCTTTGCCCATCTAAGGACCATTTCTCTATCCTTAAAACGGAGGAATCTCACCACTATGGCTCTGGGAATTTCTCCTGCTCTCGGTCCTCGCGCCATCATTCGGTATGCTCCCTCCACCTCCAACGGACCCGCCGGGGCCTCCGCTCCCATTAACGAGTGCAGCATCGTGCTCACATATGCCCCGACGTCCGCTCCCTCCGCACCTTCAGGAAGACCAAGAATCCTCAGGTTGTTCCTCCTTGCGTTGTTCTCCAGTGCCTCCAACCTTTCCACACATCGTTTCTGATGTGCCTCATGCGTCTCCGTCTTCATCACCAGGCCCTGTATGTCGTCCTCATTCTCGGCTGCCTTTGCCTTCACGACCCGAAGCTCCCGCTCCTGGGTCTTTTGTTCCTCCTTTAGCCCTTCGATCGCCTGTAGTATCGGGGCCAACAGCTCTTTCTTCATTTCCTTTTTGAGCTCTTCCACACAGCATTTCAAGAACTCTTGTTGTTCAGGGCCCCATGTTAAATTGCCACCTTCCGACGCCATCTTGGTTTTTGCTTGCCTTCCTTGCCGCTGTTCTAAAGGATCCACTGCAATCCGGCCACTTTCTCCTCCTTTTTTCATCCGTATCCAGGGGGGATTCCCTTCTGGTTTACCGCACAGTGTTTTTAGCCGTCAAAATTGCCGTTGGGGCTCCTATCAAGAGCCCAAAAGTCCGTTTCACCGGGAGCTGCCGAAACGTGCGACTCAGCTGGTCATCGCCGCACCCGGAAGTCGACTCTGGATCTTTTCACTGGGCCGTTGAGTCCCCTTACGTTCCAGGTGACTATCCTGGTGGGGGGCCTCTGTCCTCCCTCTCCTATGGGATTAACCATACTTACCTGGTGGACGTGCCCCTGCCCTCTGGGGTTTCCCTTTGTTAGGGGACCGTCCAGGATGACCGCTGTCACTGTTCTCTCCATGCGGTTGTGTCCCTGCGCTCCGGGGTTTCCCTTTGTCCAGGGGGCACCTGAAATGGCGCCCACTGTGCGTCCGCCACGCGGGTAGTCCCCTGCACTCTGGAGTCTCTCCCTTCGCCCAGCGACCGTATTGGGTGGTTGCTTGCAGCGATTCCGTGTTCCGAGCCCTTGGTTGTGGCACTTTGTAGCCCTATTGTTATTCTCTTTCTAGCCTTGTTTATCCCTCCTTCCCTGTGTCGTCGTCCCCCGGTCCCTCCCTTTCCCACCCTTTTTCGCCCCTCTCCCGTGTTCATCTCTTTTGTCCCTCTTTCCCCTGTTCCTATCCCCGTTTGCTCTCCTGCTTCTGTTGAGTGGTCCCCCCCTCCTGCCTGATGCCGTTCCCCCTGTTGGGGGCATGCTGCGGCCCTGCTTTGTTGCATGCCTCCCGCGCTAGCTTTCCTGCTAGTGCAGTGGTCCCCCTCTCGGGGGTTACTGTCTCGCTTCTCCCTCGTTCAACCTCTGCCCGCTCTTCCCCCATCCTACCCTGCACTCCAGTCGCTTGCTCTCCCTTCTCCGCTACTCTCGTTCCTTCGTGCTGGGGCCTGGTCTCCCACCTGAAGCGGTCCCTCGGGTAGTGGTTTGCTTTTTGTTCAGGGTGCGATCGCCGTGGCGGGGGTGGGGGCGGGGGCGGGGCTTGGCATTGCCTCAACACCCCCCCCTCCCGTTGGCGTGCTGTTGCCCCTTGCCAGGGGCATCATATTTCTACCCTCGCTGTTGGTTTTCCAGCCTGTGTTCCTCGACAAACTTGTTTGCTTCAGCGGGGGCTGTGAACAAGTTCTCTCTTTCTTGTGTCATGTGAGAGTACCTTTAAGAAATGGGTGTTTACAAATGGGTATGTATATAAATATCTAGTAAGAGTACCTTTAGGAAATGAGTGTATACCACTGCAGTGATGTCAGAGACTGGGTGGAGCTGGGCTGTCTGTCAGCTTTTTAGTCCGTTTTAGGCTGCTTGCAGCAGGGTGTGTTTTAGTTTCGTTTTCAGTGTTGGAGCTGAAGCCAGACAGAGCAGGTGTACTGTTGATCTCTCTGCCATGTAAAGACTATCTCTTGATCATTTGGTGAATTCAGAATTATAAATGTTCTCAGTAGTGAATGTAAACCAAATGGGCTTCTGGTAAAAGCTGTTTTAAGTCTCATGGATGTTAAAAGGAAAGCTTAAAGGATTACTTAGTGTTGTACTCTTTGGGGGTTGTATTTGAATTAATGGTTGCTAAGATGTTCACTGTTTGTTTTTAAAAGGTTAACTTGAGTTCATAGAATAAACATTGTTAAAATATACTTTTCCATTTCTGCTGCACCACACCTGTAGAGTGGGCCATGAGCTCCCCATACCGCAATCAATTAAAAGTTGTGGGTCAGGTGAACTCCATGATACACTTTAGGGTTCTCTAAACCCTGGCCCATAACAAATTGGGGGCTCGTCCGTGATAAAAGTCTATCTATTGGATTGGCATTGTGAACTTAAAAACAATGAGGGGTGAGCATATTGTGGTTGCTTATCAGGTGTGGTATTCTAGTTTAAGTGGGGAGAGTATTGTGGACAATGGCTCTTTCAGAGGCTCTGAAGTTTTTTGGGGTGGAGACGGTCACACGCAGTACCTTACGGACAGAGACTAAAAGCAGATTGTTAGATTTGGCAAAAACATTGCAGTTAACATTACCTGACAAAATGCGAAAAGATGAGGTAATTATGGCGGTGGCTAAGCATTTAAAGTTGCCTGGGATACAGTCTGACTCATTAGAAATGGCAAAGATCCAGTTGCAGATTAAGCAACTTGAACATGAAAAAGAATTAAAGCAGCTTGAATATGCAATGAGAGAAAAAGAAAGAGAAAGGGAGATACAGATCAGGGAAAAAGAAGAGGAGAGAGAAGAAAGCAACAAAGAAAGAGATAGAGAGGAAAAGGAAAGAGATAGAGAGGAAAGGAAAAAAGAGAGAGTTTGAACTTCAGAAAATGGCTATAAAACATAACAGTCAGTTAAAATTGTCAGACGTAAAGGGAAACGTACAGTTGGAGGATAGTGATGAGGATAGTGAGAAAGAGCGTCATAGTCGAAGGCTTGGTGGGGATCTATTTAAATATATCCAAGCATTGCCAATTTTGATGAGAAGTTGGAAGCCTTTTTCATTTCATTTGAGAAGATAGCTAAACAAATGAAATGGCCACAGGACATGTGGGTATTACTGATTCAAACAAAGCTGGTAGGTAGAGCTAGTCAAGTGTTGGCATCACTACCGGAGGAGGTATCTGGAACGTATGAGAAGGTGAAAAAATCCATCTTAGGTGCATATGGACTAGTGCCTGAAGCCTACAGACAAAGGTTTAGAAATTTAAGGAAAGAATTTGGTCAAACATACATGGAGTTTGAAAGGCTCAAATAGAGTAATTTTGATAGGTGGATAAGAGCTTTGAAAATAGACCAAATGTATGAAGCTCTCAGAGAAATTATACTTTTGGAGGAGTTTAAAATTCAATTCCTGATGTAGTGAGAACTCATGTGGAAGAGCAGAGTGTTAAAACTGTGAGATTGGCAGCAGAAATGGCAGATGATTATGAATTAGTTCATGAATCAAAGCTTGGCTTCCGACATCAGTTTCATGATGAGAAATACTCGTGGTAGAGGCAAATGTGATCTGATGGGAGATAATAAAGGAGAGTGTACCTCAGATTAAACAAGAAATCCAGGAGGGTGGAAGAGAAATGAAAAGTTTCAAATGTTTTCACTGTAATAAAGTAGGCCATGTAAAGTCACAGCATTGGTGGTTCGAGAACAGCACTGGGAAGGCTGATGTGGTAAAACAGTGGGGTTTGTTAAAGTGGTAAAGGAAAGCCCAAGTGAAGCGAAGGAGGTGCAAAAGATTGTACAGCCTGATCAAGAAATAATTGATAAGAATGTGCCAGATCTCTTTAAATAATTTACTTGTGTGAGTAAACTGTACTCATGTGTTTCAGGAGGAGCAGGTAAATAAGTCACAATTTTAAGGGATACGGGAGCTAGTCAATCTTTAATGGTAAGAGATGAGGAGTTATGTAGCTTGGGAAGAATATTGCCAGAAAAGGTGGTGATATGTGGAATTCAGGGTGAGAGGAGTAGTGTTCAATTATATAATGTAAGGTTGGAAAGTCCAGTGAAGAGTGGTGAAGTGGTAGTAGGAGTAATAGAGAAACTATCTTGTCCAGGAATACAGTTTATCTTGGGTAATGATATAGCTGGATCGCAGGTGGGAGAGATGCCTACTGTGGTGGATAAGCCAGTGGAAAATCAGACAACTGAAGTGTTGAAGGATGAATGTCCTGGGACTTTTCCGGATTGTGTAGTAACAAGGTCGCAAAGTCACATGTTAAGACAAGAGGCGAAATCAAAGAGTGAAGATGAAGTTGAAGTGGGGGGTGCGGTGGGTCCCTGCCGCTGGTTCGGTTCCCGCCACTGGTTCGGTCCTCGCTCGGTCCTAGCGTTCACCTGCCGTGCGGGGGCAGGGGAGGGGGGCGGTCGATCCCTGCCATTGACTCTGTCCTCGCTCGGTCCCTGCCTCTGGCTCGGTCCTCGCTTGGTCCTCGCTCGGTCACCATGTTCTCCTGCCGTGCGGGCGCGGGGGGGGGGGGTGGGGGGGGGGGTCGGTCCCTGCCGCTGGCTCGGTTCCTACTGCTGGCTCAGTCCCCGCCGCTCGCTCGGTCCTCGCTCGATCCTCGCCTTCTCCTGCCGTGCGAGAGGGGGGGGCAGTCCGGACGGTTTTTTTTTTCTCGCCCAGGAACGGGACGCGACTGTCAGAGCTCCGTTACCCGCGACTGCTCTCCTCCCCCGCCGGAAGTCGAATCATGAGCAGAATATTTAATGATATGCGGATTTGGGTGTGTTCAGGGAGTTAAATCCCTAATGGATCCTGACACAATCCCGCCTTCTTTTGGATTTTATCCAGGCAGGTTTGAAGACGTTTGGGAACGCCACTGGAACTATGCTCAAGGTAGTTAATTATGCAATTAGAAAATTGAGTGTCTTTTTAACTCTGCATTCTGTTTTTAATACCTAGTGGGTTTATTTCCTGAGTTGTCAGCAACTCCCCAGGGTCTGTAAGGTGAATACATAGAGGAGTGTTCTGTTTGATCAAAACTGATAGGCTGATCAGTGAAACTGAAGAGCTCCAGCCATGGCCAGATGAGAGGCTACTGCCCACAGTGCTTCTTCTGAGACAGCTTTTTCAGTGCTTGACAGGTTATTGACGATGCTGTTGAAGTCTTGCACGTCACTCACCCTCGGCAGCACTTCCCTGTTTCAGCTTCATTGTTGCTTGGGGGCAACTGTTGCAGCTCTACCTTGTTCCTCTGTGGAAGAGAAAAAGGGGCCTCAACACCAACACCAACTGCAACAAGTGCCTTCTCCCCTTATTCACATGCCGTTCCACAGAGCAGGGCGGGTGGACACAGGCATTCAGCTCCAAGGAGGTAAGACCCTCAGCACAGCGGGAACAGGAAGAGGATCAGCTTCCTTGGCTTGTGTGAGCATAAACACCTCAGGAGGAGGCAGGTTGTTGTTGACATCTGCAGCCTCTGAGAACTAGGCCTCTTTCCAAGATATGTAGGTGGGCGTGTACTGCCAATGGTCGTCAAGATGCCTGTTACTGGAGGTTGAGAGGTTGTAGATTCAAAACTGAGATGAGGAGGCACTACTTCTCACAGAGAGTGATGAAATGGTGGAACTCGCTGCCCCATATTGCGGTGGAGTCCGAATCATTAAATGGCTTCAAGAGGGAGATAGATATATTTCTGTTAAAATATGGGTTAAAGGGATATGCGGAACAGGTAGAGGGGTGGCTTTGAGACCAGGAAGAGATCAGTCATGATCTGATTGAATGGCGGAGCAGGCTTGAAGGGCTGAAATGCCTAGTTCCTATGTTCCTCTGTGTTTCTGCTTCTCCCCGAGGTTGTGTGCTCTCTTTTCCTGTAAAGAGAGAAAGCATGGAAGTTCAAATGTTAGAGACATGTGGAAAGGACAACATTTGTGCAACTTGAGCCACCCCATAGGGAGACCTATGTTTTGGTCCTATTGAGTCTTCTGCATGGACTTCCTGCACCTTTCCTGTTGATCAGCCATGCTTTTTTTTTGTACTTTTAGAGTATCAATTCATTTTTTTCCCCAATTAAGGGGCAATTTAGAGTGGCCAACCCACAACTTTGGGTTGTGGGGGCGAAACCCACGCAAACAAGGGGAGAATTTACAAACCCCACACGGACAGTGACCCAGAGCCAGGATCAAAGCTAGGACCTCGGCGCCATGAGGCAGCGGAGCTAACCGCTGCGCCACTGTGCTGCCCTGTTAGTCAGCAATGCTGGGCTGAAGTCGCCATCTGCATGAAAGGCCCCAGGCCTCCACAACTAACAGTACAATCACTTTAGCCACCCAGCCATTGTATTATCGCTCAATTGTATCATGCAACATAATGAAGACTGGAACAGCCATGCATTGTTTGTGATTATTTAAGAAATGCTGGTGGTAAGTTAACTTCCTTAGGCATACAAAAATTGGACATGATTTCCACCTGGAAAGTGATCTTCTTTACAAATGTTTGCGTTGGAATTTTACCAGAATCAGTAGCAGAAATGTCTAATTGGAGTCTCGCACCAGAATTTCATCAGAGGCGCTCCACAAAAGCTTCAACCGCACATTTACCACTCCCTCAAATAATGAGATAATGAGATAGCCAGTGGGTAAAAAGACACCCTCTGTGTAACAGTGTGCCATAATGCTGGAGAAAATGTGTCTCATGATTGTACAATGTGTTCTACGATGTACCGTTGTAAAATCAGAGTTCAGTATGCTTAATTGATAATGTGGAGTGAACTGAATCTGCTACGAATTTTTGGATCATTTTGATTTGGGATTACTCCAGGCAATGAATTACTATTGCAAGAGCCAGAGGTAATAATACAGGTGAGAACGTGACATTGGATGATATTTTTCTGTAGGGAGAATTTAGATTTATTGGTGGCGCTGCTTGAAATTTAAATCTTATTTTGTGATTGGAGATCACGTTGACCTCCAAATCCAGCTGCAACGTGGATACTAACTCAGTGCACACAAAAGACTGATGATGCAGTGCTTGTTCAAGAAAGCACATTGAGCAAGGATAACTTAGATTACTGGCTGACCAGCTATTTGAGGTGCTCGATTCACCTAATGGGTCAGCATGCAGCCAAGAATATCCTCCAGCAGCGCAGACCTGCACATCTGGCATGTGTTTAGGTTCACTGAGACCTCAATGAAGTGTGACAATTTTAAAAAGGCCCCCAAAGTGTATCCGAGTTATCTGAACCTTATTCCGGTTGTTCAACATCCATATGTCATCAGCTGCCTGTTGCAAGGTCCACTCAGCCAAATTGTTTTCCGGTCTTACGTTACCCAACTCTATTTTCTTCAGCACCTTGCAACTTTGTTTCTGCCACATTGCTGGCCTGAACTCAAGTTTCAAATGAACCATGATTTTCTCCAATTAAAGATTGGAAATAATAAAGATCCAGCAACCCCCCCCCCCATTCCCCCATTCCCCACCCCGGCCACAAGCTTAGGAGCACAATTGAAAGGCTTCATCGTGCCCAACTCAGTGATGCAACAAGGCAATTAAATCTCGCGAGAAACCTCTCGCAAGGTTGTAACACTCAGGATTATGTTCTACATGTGAGCAGTTAGGCTCACTTAACTATGCCTGTGCCCGTACTCTCGTGGCCTGGGATCAGGCATAAAGGCACCTGGGGGAGGAGTCTCCAAAGCCATCAGAGGCCCCCAGGTGGTCGGGCTCTGGGCAGGGTGGTACCCTGGCACTCCTGCCACCTGTGTACCTCAGCATTGCCTGCTTCACACCTTGGTACTGGATGCTAGGGTGTTAGGTTGCCCTTGCCAGGGATCGAGCCCAGGGATGTCCTGCCCTTTTGAGGTGTGGTTAAGGGGATGCTTCATAATAATCTTTATTGTCACAAGCAGGCTGACATTAACACTGCAATGAAGCGACAATGAAAAGCCCCTAGTTGCCACACTCCGGCGCCTGTTCGGGTACAGGGAGGGAGAATTCAGAGGAGGAAATTGGGGGGGAGATCCAGAGGCCATGATGTGGGAGGGCAGGGGGGGTGGTTGAGAGATCAGGGCAGTATTTAAAAATGGGGGTTGTCAGTGCAAGAAGTAAGTGCGGCCCTGGTGCATGTTCCTCGCCGAGGCCTGTTTGATCGCCGTTCTCGGCACCTGCAGGCGCTGAGAAACAACCACGCTATACACGTCTAAATTGGCACTGGATAAATCGTGCCCCCAAACTCTTGCCACCAATTCGATTGTGTTCTTGGATTTCAGACTACAACCCATAATTTTCTGTTTTGATAATTCCTCACTGATCATTTTCACAGATTGGAAAAGATAGAGACCGTAATATATCCACCAACTCACTTCATTTATTATTGGTACAAACCTTCAATCTTAACATCCCATTCAAAACACACACCTCAACCTTACGTCAAACAGTCCCATGCAAAGGACTTGCTGAGGAACCATGAAGGTTCATGCTACTGGTAGCAATAGGTCTTACGTACTGAGTGAAAAAATTTCACTCCCTATATCATTTTATCGATGGTCTTGTTTTCTTCTCAATTCAGAATTATTTGATATTTATGACTTCCAGTTCTTTGAGCACCGAGTTAGGTAGTGATGTGAGGGCCTCTGTTTTCTCATTTGGTACTATTATTTCCTATCATTGCTTTTCCCAAGCAGTGACTTCATTGTGCAAAAGATTTGGGGTGAGATTCTCCACCTTGTTACTTTGCAAAACGCGATCGGGCGGAGAATTGGGCATCCATTCAAAATCGAAGTCCCCACTCGATGCCGAGTCAGGAGCACTGCTCTAGTTCCTCACTGCTAGCGATAACAAGGTTTTTACCCCGCACCGGCAGCGGCATGCAAAACAGGCATTTTCATGCACTTAAATGGACAGGCACGGTGGCACAGTGGTTAGCACTAATGCCTCACAGCGCCAGGGACCCGGCTTCAATTCCGACCTCTGTGTGGAGTTTGCACATTCTCCCCGTGTCTGCGTAGGTTTTGTGCTCCGGTTTTCTCCCACAGTCCAAATATGTGCAGGCTAGGTGGATTGGCCATGTGACCTTACCCCTAATTATCCAAACGTTAGTGAAGTTACGGGGATAAGGCAGGGGATTGGGCCTAGGTAGGGTGCTCTTTTGGTGGGTCAGTGCAGACTCAATGGTCCGAATGGCCTCCTTCTGCACTGTAGTGATTCTATAATTCTATGAAATGTGATTAATCGTTTGGACATAGTATGCTCCACCCTTCCGTGATGTTCCGCTATTCTTAGATGGAAGTCTCGCGGGGGTAAATTACTACAAGTATTTACAAATGTGGACTGGACACGATGGCTGCGGTGGGTGAGTGGGAGATTAGAAAACACTGAAAAACCATTGAAAATTGTCAGGCTTGCTGGGGTTGGTTGCTCGGGCCAGGGGCGATAGCAGGTAGCGACTTGGTGCAAAGTCCATGGACTTGGGATATCCTCCTCAGGATCGGGGTAGCCTGGCTCAGACCGCCATTGTTGCAGTCTGTCTTTTAAACTCACCCCTTTGGTACTATTTACAGGCTCCTGGTTGCTCACACTGCTGAGTTCTGCCTGTGTCCTTTAAATATTAAGAAGGCCTCTGGTCATTTGGGAGTCCACCTGGGCCGCCCTCTGGACACCCTCATATCCCAGCTGTATCATCAAAGGCCAAGCTCCATCAAGGGCCCACCAGGTGTTGACACTCCTCAGAAGCGCTGCCCCAATGCAGGGGAAGCAGGGGATCAACAAAGTTTACCCTAACCAGAGGACACCTGCACCAAGGCCAACGGAACTCTCCCTGGTTCTCTAACACCAGTGAGCCCCACCCCTTCATATCAACAGCTGTTTCCTCCTAGTGAGACTGGCAGCGGTAACTGCCTCTGCCACCACCTCCCAGTTCAGGAGGCCAGGCTTGAATCTGCGGCCCACGCCAGGGAAGACAGTGCCCTCCTCCCCTCATGGGCAAGGAGCTGTGGGTCCATCTTGGAGGCCTGACCTCGGGGGTCAGGTCTTCTCTGAGCCATCTTGGTGGCTGCAGTGAGTGTGTTGTAATTGGAGCGTTTAAAGACAGCTGTCAGGGTGTTTGGCACAAATTTTTGCCCCAGTTGTTAGAACCCGCTGGGCCGAGAATTGCTTGGAATTCGCCCCAGTAGAATGCTGGCCCATTAGCATGTCCTGAATTGCTCCAGAAATAGCGCCGCCAACAGGAACCCAAACCCAACGCAATTCAGTTCTGGCATCAACACTTAAGAGACCCAAAGGGAGAATTTTTGTCCTTGATGTATGCTCTTTCGCAACCTCTTACTTTTTAATGTTGCAGCAATTACTTCTCTTACACTCCCCCATGCTGTGATCAAAAACCTGTGAAAGCACACAGAGTGGATGAATCGTGACATCTTAATGCTGACTTAACGCTTGATCTGCCATTTGGGAAGCCCACGGGCCCCTTAATGCCTCATTTTAATCACCCCCAGCTGAATATGCTACACGAGGGACACTACTCCCCCCACTAGTGCTATTTGAATTGATCTCCACGGGACTTCCAAGTGAGGTCATTTTGGTCCCGAATTTGTCTAGAGTGGCAATCTTCCTTACTCAGGCTGGGTAAGACAGGAGAAGCAAAACACATCACCGGCTACGTGTGTAAGGAGTGACTGAGGTGTAGAGAGGTTAGAAACAACCTCTTTTTCTGGCACTCGCAACTGTAGAGGAGGTACTTAAAGGGAAAACTTAGAGGGAGCAGATAAGTTTCAAAGGTAAGTGGTTCAGGCAATCGGAGGGAGACGGCAGGGAGAAGGGGTTGGAGGCCAAAAGGGCTGGGGGGAGACTGGGATGAGGGGGGTTAGACCAGAGGGGAGGGGGGAGGACAGTGGGGACATGCCAAACGGGGTTGGGCAGACTGGAGGGGACGTTGGGCCGTTCGGGGGATGGTGCTGTCAGACTGGTGTGGGGGTGGAGTCGGACTTGGGGGGGGCTCAGACCTGAGGAGAGTGGGGGTCAAACTGGAGGGGGGTTTGAAGTGGGGGGAGTCAGACTGGAGGGTGGGGCGGGTCGGGGCGGGTAGGAGGGGGAATCGGATCGGGAGATGGGTGTCATTTCAGGCCGGGGGGGGGGGGTTGAGAGTCGGGTCGTGTGTGGGGTGTGTCGGGTTATTCACCCTGGGGTAACACGGACTGCAACTGGATGCAGTTGTACTGTAAAGTAGACACCAAACTTAGACGTTAGTTTAATACGTTTTATTGAACTTCTGGAGCAGTGCACACAGCTTGCTGTGGGATGACACTCTACTAATCTAAGTGTGCTAACTATAATTAACTAGAGCAGACTAGCTCTGAGCCACATGTAGAAGGTGCTAACTGATATATACAGCCTGAGTGCATATCATGCCATCCCTCCTTTTTAAAAAAAAAAATTTGTCGATTGCTTAGAGCATATGCGACTGTTTGTACATGTATAACTATTTACATTAAATGGCGAGTGGATGAATATGTACATGAAAGGTGTCTAGCGTGCAGATACAGAACAATATTTACAAGATAAATGTCTGTAAGTCCAATCTTTGGGGCTGGCGTCGGATCCTTGTCGACCGCCTGAGAGGTGGAGGTGGGGACGACGGCGCCTTGACAGGCAGGATTGCTGACAGATTGGTGGCCTCGTGGTGCGAGGTATCCGGAGGAGGCATTACAACATCTGGAAAGGTGAGGTTTGGTGGTGGGCAGGCAAGTTTGCGTCGTGCCCTTCTGTTGAGCCTGACAATGAGCCATCTGCCGTATGAACCACAAACGTTCTGGGAGCAGCCTGTCAAACAACAACAGCTGGGACTGACCAGCCTCCATCAGGTAGCTTGATGCGAACAGCATCTTCCGGAGATAGCACAGGCAAATCGGTAGCATGAGCATCGTACGTCAGCTTTTGCCGGTTCCTGAGTTGCTGCACCTTTTGCAGCACTGGGAGCTGATCCAGGTCAGGTAAATGAATGGCCGGAACAGTCGTCCGCAGGTCTCTATTCATAAGGAGTTATGCCGGAGACATACCGGTGGACAGAGGGGTTGCCCTGTACGCCGACAGCGCAAGGTTGAAGTCAGAGGCAGAATCCGCAGCCTTGCAGAGCAGTTGCTTCACTATATGGACCCCTTTCTCGACCTTCTCGCTGGACTGCGGGTAGTGTGGGCTTGAGGTAATGTGTTTGAATTGGTACGACTTGGTGAAATTGGACCACTCTTGGCTGTGGAAGCAGGGACCATTGTCACTCATGACAGTGAGTGGAATACCATGCCTGGCAAATGTCTCATTGCAGGCCTTGATGACTGTCCTCGATGTGAGGTCTGACAGCTTCACAACTTCCGGGTGTTGCTATCTTTTAGTGGCTATAAATATGGTGATTAATAAGGTCATCTTTCTTAATCTTAAATATGAATATGCTTTCAGAGTCGCCAGGTATCTCTTGATACCGTCACAAGGTTCAACCGAATACCGATCAAACAGCCAATACACCAGTTAGTTAGTTCAAAGTCAATGATAATTTATTTACACACAGTATGATTTACTCATGCACAATAACACTACAGGCTAAACTATGTCTATCACTAACACCTATACTTAACTTCGGGTGCCCACTTAGGTCAGAGGAACAATGGCCGTTGTTCGGATCTGAGGCCGTTGGGTTCGAAGAGGTAGCAGGAGTACAGCTAAGGTCGTCCGTCTGGTAGCGAGCGTTGAACCTGAACTTACTTGCTTCTGATGGTGCAGGTGGAAGGTCTCTCTGGTTGAGAGCCAATTCCAAGAGGCTGAACATATGGGGGGGTCCCTTCTTATACTCGGGGGGCTTTGCGCGCTTGTAGGCGGGCCTTAAACTTGGTCCCAATTAATTGGGCAGTTTCTCGATCACTGCCATCGATCTGAGCCAATAAAGGGGCGGGTGCCTTGATGGCTGGGCATGTCCTAAGTGGCCGTTGGCCTTGCTTTGTTTGTGTCTTCTTGCTACGGTAATGGCGCCGGAATGTCTGGGACGGTATCGGCTACCTGAGCACCAGTCTTTGTTTATCGGGGATGGGTCATCAATATGCAAATCAGCCAAGAGTTTCGGTTCTGTCTGCAGTCTGTCTTCTAAATACACATTCAGGCTCTGTGCCTGCTTGTTACTTTGCATTGTCCATTTTTCCCTGTATGCTCTGCGAGTGTCCATTTTATATGCTGAAAGTGGCCATCCCAGATGGCTACACAGGTAACTTGAGAAGTAATCTATGATGAGCACATAGTCACGCCCATTGTCGTGAAAAAGGTTGATTCCCACCTTGGACCACGGAGAGGTCATGGTCTCATGTTGCTGGAGTGTTTCTTTCGCCTGAGCAGGCAGGAAGCGCTGGCAGGATGCACAATTGAGGACCATGTTGGATATGTCCTGGTTGATTCCAGGCCAATAGACAGCCTGCCAGGCCCTGCGCCTACACTTTTCGACACTGAGGTGTTACTCGTGGATTTGTTTGAGCACTAAGCTCTGGAGGTTGCGAGGAATAAGGATACGATCTAGCTTGAGGAGGAACCCCTCGATGACTGTCAGGTCGTCCTTGACATTAAAGAACTGAGGGCATTGTCCTTTTGCCAACCATTTGTGAGGTGGTGCATTACACGCTGCAGAAGAGGGTCCTTGGCAGTCTCTTCTCGAATGTTGATCACTCTTTCATCGGAGGCCGGGAGGTTGCTGGCACACAGCTGCACCTGTGCCTCAATCTGGCGGATGAAGTCAACCTGTTCACAGGGCGAGGTGATGGAGCGGGACAGGGCATCCGCAATTATTAGCTCCTTGCCTGGTGTGTATACTAACTCAAAATCGTACCTGCGGAGTCGAAGGAGAATGCGCTGAAGCCTGGGCATCATGTCATTCAAGTCCGTATGAATGATATGGACCAAGGGTCTGTGGTCAATCCCCACTGTGAAGGTTGGTAGACCATAGACGTAGTCATTGAACTTTACAATTCCGGTTAGGAGGCCCAGGCACTCTTTTTCTATCTGGGTATACCTCTGATCAGTAGGAGTCATGGCCCTTGACGCATAAGCCACTGGAGCCCAGGATAAGGAGTCATCTTTCTGGAGGAGCACCGCACCAATGCCGTCCTGGCTTGCGACCATGGAGATTTTTGTCTCCCTGTCCGGATCAAAAAACGCTAGTACCGGAGCAGTGGTGAGCTTTGCCTTTAACTCGAGCCACTCTGCTTGATGTGTGGGTAGCCACTGGAATGCAGTGGACTTCTTCGCCAGATGCCTGAGAGCCGTGGTGTGTGATGCCAGGTTAGGAATGAACTTTCCCAAGAAGTTTACCATACCGAGGAAGCGTAGTACCGCCTTTTTGTCTTCTGGGGTCTTCACGGCGTTAATGGCTTTGACTTTGTCTGAATCTGGTTGCACACCCTGCTGGGATATCTGGTCACCCAAGAACTTGATGGATGACTTGCCAAAAGAGCACTTGGCCTTGTTCAACTTGAGGCTGTTTGCATGGACACGTCGAAAGACTTGTTTGAGATAAGATATGCGTTCCTCGGGGATCGTGGACCATATGATTACATCATCTACGTAGACATGCACACCCTTAATGCCCGCCAGCATCTGTTCCATGACCCTGTGGAAGATTTGAGAGGCTGAAACAATACCGAACGGCATCCGGTTATAACAGTACCTTCCAAAAGGTTTATTGAACGTGCAGAGCTTCCTGCTAGACTCGTCCAGTTGTATCTGCCAGAAACCACGCGATGCATCTAACTTCGTGAAGAATTTGGCGTGTGCCATTTCACTGGTCAGTTTCTCCCGCTTCGGGATCGGGAAGTGTTCCCGCATTATTTTCCGGTTAAGATCTTTGGGATCTATGCATATCCGCAACTCTCCCGAGGGCTTCTTCACACAGACCATCGAGCTGACCCAGTCAGTCGGTTCCTTCACTTTGGAGATGATGCCCTGGTCTTGGAGCTCCTGCAGCTGTGCCTTCAAACGTTCCTTCAGAGGAGCCGGCACCCAGCGTGGCGCATGGATTACAGGTGTGTCATCAGGCCTGAGTAAGATCTTGTAGCAGTATGGCAGTGTACCCATTCCACTAAACACATCCGGGTATTGCGCCAGGATTTCTTCAATGTCAGCCTGAAGATCCACATTGGAAGAGGACATGGCATGGACTCGCTGTACGAGGTTGAGTAGCTTGCATGCATGGGCACCAAGCTGGGATGCTTTGTCAGACTTGACGATTTCGAATCGCAGTGTGGCATTGATGGTCTTGTTGGAGACAAACAGATGACAAGATCCAAATGCAGTTATACCATTGCCATTATTATTAAGGAGCTGGCAGGCTGGCGGAAGAATTTTGGGTTGCTTTCTAATGCGGTCAAAATCAGCTGGAGAGATGAGATTGGCTGAAGCACCAGTGTCCAGCTTGAACTGGATGCTGCATTGGTTAACGTGTATGACAGCATGCCATTCGTCCACAGAATCCACATTGAGGATAGATAGGCATCTTGCTGTAGTGATGATGCCCACATGATATGGGGACTCCAGGCAGTTGTCCTCTGGATCCATAGTGCTACCAGGATCAGAATCCAGTACACATCAAATGCATTTGTGTAGGAAATGGGATCGCTGGCCCTTGACCGGTGGTGCAGACCTGCACAAGGCTGCATAATGTCCAGGCTTCCCACAATTTAAACATCGCCTGCCTTTTGCAGGGCATTGTCGCTTTAAGTGGGCTGTGCCGCAGTTCGGGCATGTCATGACGTTGACGTTGTTACGTTCCGTGCGTCGCGTAAGGGAAATTGATAAGCGTCATTTATTTTATTGCTGACTGTGGGAGCTTGCTGTGTGCAAATTGGCTTGTCATGTTTCCTACAGTACAACAGGGACTATACTTTAAAAGTAATTCATTAACTGTAAAGCACATTGGATGGTCCTGAATTTATAAAAGGCGCTGTTCAAATGCAAGTCTTTCTTTCTTTAATGCTTCAAAGTAAAAATAAGGCACTATCAGGTGTTTGTTCCTGATTGCTTCTGATTTGGACTGCTGTCGGTATAATTTGCAGATAGCTGTCCTCATTAAATCTCCTGCTATGAAGTGCCGTTTTTACCTTGTGGTAATGCTGATTCTCAGCATGCTCTGATTTGAAATTGGTAGCTATTGAATTACTGCTACTAGTCTAACACAGTAGGCTTAAATTCCAGGAATACTCAATGACTCCTATTCCCATATAGCTATCATGTGTAAGTATGCACTGGAAACTTTCAAAGGTCTATGACTTTTTTATTGATCTGCTTGCTGTTCTCTATATTTGTTCGATGTATATTTATCGCTTGATACAGTGCCTGTTATATCCAGCAAAGTGATGGACAGTGTTCTCGACAGTGCTATCAAGCGGCATTAATTCAGCAATAACCTGCTCACTTTGGGTTCTGCCAGGGTCACTCAGAATCTAACCTCATTACTGCCTTGGTCCAAACATGGACAAAAGAGGTGAACTCAAGAGGTGACATAAGAGTGACTGCCCTTGACATCAAAGCAGCATTTGACCGAGTACGGCATCAAGGAACCTCAGCAAAATTGGGAATTAAGGGGTTAAATCTCCATTGGTTGGAGTAACACCTAGGATGAAGGAAGTTGGAGATCATTCATCTCAGTCCTAGGACATCATTGCAGGAGTTCCTCAGGGCAGTATCCTGGGCTGAACCATCTGTAGCTGTTTTATCAATGAACTTCCCTCCTATCGCTGGGTCAAAATCCTGGAACTCCCCTCCTAACAACAGTGTGGGTGTACCAACAATGCACGGACAGAAGTAGGGATTTTTGCGGTAGATTGCACAATTTGTGTCCCCCCAGATACTTGATGCAATCTGTGTCCATATGGAGCAAGCCCTGAACAACATCCAGGATTGGGTTGACAAGTGGCGAGTAGCATTGACGCCACACAAGTGCTAGGCAATGACCATCTCCAACAAGAGGAAATTTGACTATCCCTCCATGACATTTAATGGCATTACCATTGCTGAATCCCCACGATCAACATCTTGAGAGTTTCCACTGAGCAGAAACTGAATTGGACTCGCCGTATAAATACTGTGGCTACAAGATCAGGGTACGGGCGAGGAATACTGCGGTGAGTAACTCATCTCCTGACTCGCCAAACCTTGTCCACCATCTACAAGGCACAAATCAGGAGTGTGATGGAATAGTCTCCACTTGCCTGGATAAGTGCAACCTGAACAACACTCAAGGAACTCGACACCATGCAGGACAAAGCAGCCTGCTTAATTGGCACCCCATCCACACCTTCAGCATTCATCCCTTCCCCAACCGATGCACAGTGGCACCCGTGTGTACCATGTACAAGAGGCATGGCAGAAACAGCACCTTTCAATCCCATGGCCTCTAACACCTTGGAGCACAACAGCACCAGATAGAAGAGCACCATAACATGCAAGTTACCTTGCAAGCCACACACCACCTTGGCTTGTAACTATATCCCCGTTTGTTCACTGCCGCTGGGTCAAAATCCTGGAACTCCCCTCCTAACAGCAGTGTGGGTGTACCGACAATGCATGGACTGCAGTGGTTCAAGAAGGCAGCTCACCATGACCTTCTCAAGGGGAACTAGGGATGGACAATAAATCCTGATCTAGCCAGCGACAACCACATTTCATGAATAAACAAAAATATCCAGTAACTTGTTTTTAAACAGAACACTTCCCAATTGCCGCTGCTGCCCAGGCTCTTACTTTATTCAGCTAATTAATGTCATTCTGCTCTATCCCTTACATTATTCTGATTTTTATCTTCCTTTTGTACCTTAAGAACTCAGCCCAAGTGGGTGTCAGGACAAATCACCTCTGGGACTAGAGGTTGCTGGTGAGAGTGTGGATGCAGTGAGAGCTGGGTTGGGTGTAGGTGAGAACGGTCACAGCTGATAGGAGTCAGGGTATTGATGAGAGTGGAGGGTGGAATCAAAATCCAGTGCAAAAAGTTTGAATTACTGAGTAGACTAGATTCTCATCTTGTGTTAATGAGCAATTTATTGTATTTCATCGATATTGTTGATTGTCTTAAAAATGCTGGAAGAGATTTTAGCCTGTTCCCTGCAACAGGAAACAGCAGTTTAATGAAAAATGAAATGAAAATCGCTTATTGTCACAAGTGGGCTTCAAATGAAGTTACTGTGAAAAGCCCTTAGTCGCCACATTCCGGTGCCTGTTCGGGGAGGCTAGTACGGGATTGAACCCACGCTACTGGCCTTGTTCTGCTTTGCAAGCCAGCTGTTAAGCTCACTCTTAAACCAGCCCCTATGCAATGGGTTATCTGAAAATTAATGAGGTGATGACTGGAGACAAGACTCAGATGAATACCGTCCACCCCTTGGCCGCGAACTTTATTGGTGGCACAGTGGTTAGCACTGTTGCCTCACAGCACCAGGACCTGGGTTCGACCTTGGGTGATGGTCTCCCTGTGTTTGCTTGGGTTTCCTCCGGGTGCTCCGGTTTCCTCCCACAGTCCAAAGATGTTCAGGTTAGGTGGATTGACCATAATCAATGCATGGGGATAGGACGGGGACAGTGGGCTCTCGGTAAGGTGCTCTTTCAGAGGGTCGGAGCAGACTCAATGGCCGAATGGCCTCGCACTGTAGAGATTCTATTGATTCTATTAAGGGTAAATGCAATTTACTTTTTTATCTAATCAAGTACAGAAACCTAAATCTCCTCAGACTGGAGTTTAAAATCTACATAGGGCATAGCAGAAAGAAAATTTCCCTTAATTAAATATTGAAACGCATTCTTAAACTGGTATCCAGGAAAATGGAGGAAAGAGGGGTCAATGGAGTTAAGGTACAGCTACGATTTAATGAAAATGGCTCCTGGGGCTAAAAAGCCAACTTCTGTTCTCATACATCAAAAGGCTCTCTTCTTTCTGAAATACAATCACTGTTTTAACCTAGGTCTCCTCTACTCTGGGAGACTAAATGCAGACCGGGTGACTGCTTTGCGGAACACCTTCACTCCATCCACAACCTTCCTGCCGCTTGCCGTTTTACCTCAGCGTCTTCCTCTCACGCCCACAAGTCCGTCCTCGGCCTGCTGCAATGCTCCAGTGATGCCCAGCACCTCATCTTCCGATTATACACATTAAGCTTTCTGAACTCAACATTGAGTTCAACAACTTTAGACTGCGAGCTTTTCCCTCCATTTTGACTCCGCCACTTTTGTTTTCTATGACTTGGTTCCCCTGGCTTGTCCGAACACAACCCCATCCCTCCCGCACACGGCCATATCCCCATGCTCAGATTTGCTCCCACTGAGCACTGACCTCTGTTTTCCTATTTACACATTCTGCTATGCTACAGTTGCCAATATTAATATTCTCCATAGCACCATTAACAGCCCCTTTGCCTTATCTCCATAACATCCTTGTCAATTTCTCCTTAGCTCCGACCTATCCCTGACTTTCCATTTGGCCCCACATGTTGGAATCATAGTTTATCAATCTGGAGTTTCCTCCCAAACCTCTGCCCTCTCTCCTCCCTTTTCACATCCTCCTTAAATTCCACCTCTGTGACCAAGATTTTGGTCATCATTCCTCGTATTTCCTGACATGATTCATTCTGACATTTTGTTTGAAAAACCATGGGGTCTTTCACTACATCAAAGGTGCTCTATTAATGCAAGTTGTTGTTGTTAAAAGGCTGAAATGGACAGGTGATTTGGCTAAAGCAAATAGGGTACTGGACTCCTTTCACATGATCGTCCATCAGAGAAAAATGAATTATGCCATTTTCTCTTTCACAAAAGAAGCCTTGGTTAGGCTTCAGTTGTAAAACTATGCCCAGTTTATCCCTTCTCATGGTCGGTGTTATTGCAACTGTGCAAATTACTCCAAGGATGACCACACAAATGACCCTCGGTAAAATGCACCTTAGCTCCTCAGACTGGGTTAAGGAGCTGGGGTCTATATATTTTAGCAAGGTGTCGCTCCGGTGGAGATTTAATTGGCATGCACTGAATGATTACAGGATTAGATTATTTGCAAAGTAACATGTTGTTTTAATTTGTTGGGTTGGAGAGAAGGTGAAGCTCTGTTATATCCGTTACCCAGTCCTCTTTTCCCAGAAAATAGCAGAGCCGTGGAACAAATGGTTTTCTTGCGTGTATTGAGTGCTGGTTCACAGTGTACCTTCAAGATCATATCCTGGCTACGGCAGAGATCATATCATTTGAGAAGTTGGTGCCCATTAACATGAGTCATGGTCAACCTGTTCTCTTGGACTAGTTTCAATCACCTAGAAGTAGGGTTGCCAACTCTTGCTGGAGACGTTCCTGGAGGTTAGATCATGTGACAGTCCAACGACAGAACATCAGACCACGTGATGCCTGATCACATGGCATTGAGCAGATGACTTAGACAAATGTTATTATGTGGAGATGCCGGCATTGGACTGGGGTGAGCACAGTAAGAAGTCTTACAACACCAGGGTAAAGTCCAACAGGTTTGTTTCAAATCACTAGCTTTCAGAGCACTGCTCCTTCCTCAGGTGAATGAAGAGGTAGGTTCCAGAAACATATATATAGACAAAGTTAAAGATGCAAGACGATACTTTGAATGCTCCACTTCTCCAGCTTCCACCCTAAACACATTAAAGAAGGCATCCCCTATGGACAAGCCCTCCATATACACAGGATCTGCTCAGACGAGGAGGAGCGTAACAGACACCTATAGATGCTGAAAGATGCCCTCGTACGTACGGGACATGGCGCTCGACTCATCAATTGAGTTCCAACGCGCCACAGCAAAAAACCGCATCGACCTCCTCAGAAGACAAACACAGGACACAACCGACAGTGTACCTTTCGTCGTCCAGTACTTTCCTGGAGCGGAGAAACTATGACATCTTCTTTGCAGCCTTCAACACGTCATCGATGAAGATGAACATCTTGCTCAGGGCATCCCCCCACCCACACTACTTGCCTTCAAACAACCGCGCAACCTCAAACAAACCATTGTTTGTAGCAAACTACCCAGTCTTCAGAACAGCGACCACGGCACCACACAACCCTGCCAAGGCAATCTCTGCAAGACGTGCCAGATCATCGGCATGGGTACCACTATTACCCATGAGGACATCACCCACCAGGTGCGCCTTGGCCAACATTGTCTACCTCATACGCTGCAGGAAAGGATGTCCCGAAGCATGGCACATTGGCGAGACCATGCAGTCGCTGCGACAACGGATGAACAGACATCGCACGACAATCGCCAGGCAGGAATGTTCCTTTCCAGTTGGGGAACACGTCAGCTGTCAAGTGCATTCAGCCTCTGATCTTCGGGTAAGCATTCTCCAAGACAGCCTTCAGGACGCGCAACAACTCAGAATCGCCGAGCAGGAACTTAGAGCCAAGCTCCGCACACATGACTACGGCTTCAACTGGGACCTTGGATTCATGTCACATTCCATTCACCCCCCACCATCTGGCCTGGGCTTGCAAAATCCTACCAGCTGTCCTGGCTTGAGACAATTCACACCTCTTTAACCTGGGGTTACCCCTCTCCCTGAATCTGTAAAGACTTAATTACCTGCAAATGCTCGCATTCAAAATATCGTCTTGCCTCTTTGACTTTGTCTATACATATGTTTCTGGAACACACCTCTTCATTCACCTGAGGAAGGAGCAGTGCTCCGAAAGCTAGTGATTTGAAACAAACCTGTTGGACTTTAACCTAGTGTTGTAAGATTTCTTACAAATGTTATTGCCAGCCACAAAGAGCTAGAAGGCGAGGCTGGGGATTGTTGAGGAGTATGGTGCCAGGCTCCTGAAAACAGTGCTGGAAGTAGTGTGATGATTGAACCAGAGTAGGGAAGGAGAGAGCTTGAGCAGTGGCACATCCTGCTGTGGGCATCACCTCAAACCTCTGCCTTCCCAGTTGCCTTCATAGCACCAGCTTCCCTTTTGTAAAGGTCCTCCCTGTTGATTCCCTTGTTTCTGCTTTCTGTATTTTTTGCTATTGTCATGTTTGATTCATGGATGCTTAATGGACATGTATCTTTAAGTCAAGCAGCAGACATAGTATATGGTGCTAGCGTTTCAGACAGCAAAGTGCAGACTTTGTGGCACCCGAGAGATGGGTGGAACTAAATTCAATTGGTTGGCTGGTGTCCAATGAATTGGCCAAAGGGCCATTTTCTGCCTGGTAACAGGTGGTGATTGGGATCTGTCCAAGTGGGATGATTTTTAGAGACCTAAGGAAAGCAGAGTTTGAGCCCTGGATGATGAGAGACAAGGACCTGTTCTCTTTCTCCAGGAAAGCTGCCTTGCTGTACAGAGACCTGAATGAATCTGCAGTGAAAGCCATTACAGACTGGAAACAGAAAACCTTGAACTGAAAGCCTAGATTGGAAGAAAGGTGTGCTAGAAACAACCGTCTGAAAAAAAGACTCTTATATTTTTACGTTACTTATTATTTTACAGACCTCTTCTCCCCTCTGTGTTTGTCTGTCTTGTGTGTGTGTGTGTGTGTGTGTGTGTAGAGGGAGGGGCCAGTTTAAGTGAGGAGGGGTTAGGAATTAGATGATGGTTAACCGGTTGTATTTGCTGCATTTTCCATTGCAGTTCTTAGTAATAATAATAAGTACAAACCTGCTGACTGAAATTATTGGCAGCCAGGAGCCAAAGACTTTGGGCATTTTTCTGAGAATTATTGGTTAATTCAATTGCGTTGTGACTACAGGTTAAGGAGGGGCTGGAATTGATCATGCCCTCGCCCAGGGTGGGGTAAAATGTTGCTGGCAACAGCCAACTTCATTCTTTCTCATCTATCTGGCATATCTGGCCATTGGAGACGGGGGAAATGGAGGCGTCCTAACTACATAGTGACATAATGACATATCAGACAACCACATAGCATATTCACTCATGTTAACATAATGTCAGAAGTCAGTGAAATATGACCAGGTGCACAATGTTCTTTATCCGTTCTTACTGTGCTAGCTTGAATGAATGTCTTCAATCCCTCAATGGGCCTTCAAGTGCCTCACATGTAGTGGTCCCAGAGGACATTGAACACTCCTCAGGAGGTGCCCAGTCTCAGGACTCATACAGATCATGTGCCAGCTCAGATACTCATGTTTTAATGGGATCAAGAAAATATAGAGTTGGTTTTCATGTGATGTCTCAGATATCACAAGTGAGGAAGAGCACATGGTGAGATAGGGCCAATGGTGGAAACGCCACATCAGAGGCTGCAGGACAGGAAGGCTATACTCAGCTAGGGGTTTTCGATGAAGAGGGAACTCCTGGAGTAGTGACGAATGAACAATGTACAAGCAGATGTTCCAGCCACATTGTGCACACTTACAGAGAGATTAAAGAAGATCCTCTCAAACATGAGTGGCATGTAGCGCAGACATGTGGGATGAAGTCTTCATCCTCAATATAATGGGGCATCAAACAGAGTCAAACAAGTGCATACAAACCTCAACAATGGCTTACGTGCTCTTAATGAAATAGGATTGATGAAAGCCTTGTCTTGGCCGATCAGGAAAGATCTCTCCCATTCATTGCCAATGGGAAAGCGAAGCTGGGCCTTTACCGGAAAGATAGTAAAGATGGACTTGGATGTCGAGTCCAGTCAATGCCCTACATGCTGCCTCATGGTGAGACTGCCAGATGTAGCTCCAGCAGACTTTTGCGGAGCCCTCGCAGGTCCCTAAAACCACAGAACATCATGCAAGAGCATCTCAGCAGTGAGAGCAGGGATTTGAGCCTGCCTCATCCCACCCACAAACCACAGGTAGGCAACACATAGAAGTGGCAGATAAAGGGAATACATTTGTCACTGCCCAAAGTTTGCACCTGGCTGTGCTGCATAGGATTGGTAAATGTCTGTTTATGAATCGTGCAAACATTATCCTAGTTTTAAATGTAGGGGGATGAAGAAGTTTGCAGCTGCTACAAAATTTGGCTGTGTGGGTAGTGCTGAGGATGATTGTTGTCATCGACTGTTGTGGGATGTCAATAAATTGGTCAGGTGGGCAGAAAAGTCGAAAATGGTGTTCAATCTGGAGAAATGTGAGATAATGCCTTTGGGGAAGAAAAACAAGGAATGGGAATTGACAACAACTGCTAGGATACTGAGAGGGATAGAGGAACAGGCAAACTCTGTGCATGTTCAGTGATCCCTGGACGCAGCAGGGCAGGCCGATATGATGGACAAGAAGACATTCAGTATATTTGCCTTTAATTAGCTGAGGCATAGAGCTAGAACTGTGTGAAACACTAGTTAGGTTACAGCCAAAACACTGCGTTCTGCTCTCCATACTATAAACAGGTTGTGATTGTGCTAGGGAGGGTATATGGAAGATATTTAGGAGGAAGTCGCCAGGAATGGAGAATTTTAGCTGTGAGGAAAGATTTGGATAGCTTGTGATTGTTTTCTTTGGAATAGAGGAGGCCGAGGGGAGATTTAATTGAGGGGTATAAAGTTCTGAGGAGCCTAAATAGAGTAGATAGGAGAGACCTACCTTCTTATGCAGAGAGGTCAACAAAAAGGGGCATGATTTACAAATCCATCAGAAGGATTAAAGGGGAGTTGAGGAGAAAGAATTTCACTCAGACGGTGGTGGGGGTCTGGAACTCACCACCTGAAAAGGTGGAAGAAGTACGAACCCGAATTTAATTTAAAAATGTTTGGATATGTACTTGAAGTGCCACAACCTACAGATCAGGAACTGGAATAAGCAAAATGCTGCGGCTGCTGGAATCTGAAACAAGAACAGAGGTAGCTGGAAAAACGCAGCAGGTCTGCCCGCACCTTTAAGGAGAGAACACATGGTTAACATTTTGAATCCTTTGGCTCTTCAGCAGAACTGAAGGGAGGGAGAATGTGTTAGATATTAAAGTGTAGCTGTGAGAGATTGCAACAAAATGTAGCAACTTTCAGAACAAAAGACAGAAGACCTGGAGTGGGCGGCGGAGGGGTGGGTTTGCATTAAGGCAATACATGTATGGGGCATTTTAAAAAAGGGGTTTAAGATAGAGGAGCGAGGTCACAATCGAAAGCACAATATTGAGTCCCCGAGGGCTGCAACATGCCCAACCGGAAGAACAGGAAAGCGGAATTGGGAGGCTCTTTTTTGGCTGGTAGGGGCATGATGGGATGAATGATTTTGGTCTGTGCTGTCAATGGTTCCATGATGACTTGTTTGTTTACTTGTTTGTTTACTTGTGTAAGGTTTTCGGGCAATTCGGCCCTTTTTGGACTGCCCAAGGATAAAACCCAGAGACTGTAAACTGGACACTTTTCAGCCAAGGGAACGTAACCAGATTTCCCAGCAGGCTTGGTCCGCTGAGCTGAGTAGGGGCATAGGTATTTACAAACCCCCCCAGGAGCTACAAGGAAGAAGGAGCCAGACAACTAGATAAGATTAAAACACAGACAAAGGGGCATGGTAATGCTGTAAGGGGCCTGCCTGCAAGCAGGACAATGGGATGGTCATAGCCCCATGCAGATGTAAATGACTTGGCCTCCACCAGAGCAGAATCCAATTAACACCCCATCAACATAGCAAGGTGAGAATAGCAGCCATCTCCGGAGCAGCTGGAAGACTTTGAAAATCTTCACAAGAGAGCTTAACCTTGTTATCCCAAAAAGCAGACTGTCTGGGCTCAGTATATTGCGCTGGAAAAGCCCCTTGAAGATAAACGGTAGAAAAAACCAAGTTGGAGGCGGACCTGGGGGAGGTACTCCAATCCTGACAGAAGCCACCGGCAGGAACTCACTGGGTGGAGGGGGCGGAGTCGGCGCCAAATTCAAATCGCGGCAGGTCTGCCTGGCTGGAAGGAGCGGACCTGCGAGGAGAACTCGGAAGCGAACAGCTCTGACCGGCTCAAAGGGGGCGGGACCAGCGGGAACTTTAAACTTGGACCGATACAACGCAAAGGGGGAGGAAAACCCGGAAGTCGACAGCTCTGACCGGCTCAAAGGGGGCGGGACCAGCGGGAACTTTAAACCTTACCAATTCAATGCAAAAGGGGCTGGCCGAACACAGGAAAAAGCCAGGTAAAACGGATATAAAAGGGACTGTGTTTCGATTGAGGGTCTCTTGGCTTGACCTCTCCACCTTTGACTTGACCTCCTGCAGCCTGTGACTGTAAGTACCCTGCAGCAGCTTGCGAAACTCCCTTGACCTTGATAGTGGTTGAGGCTTTGGGGAAGGGGACTTGATTTGTGTTCTGTGTCATTGCTAAAACTGTGTAACAATAAGATTTTACGTTGTGTCCATTATAGTACTTTCTGAATAGACTTAGTTTGTGTTAGAGTTTAAGATTTTATTATAATTTCTTCTGTTTGATGATTTTGACCTGGGTTTTGCAATAAACCTTGATTTGCTGATAATTGGAGTCGTTTAAATTCTTCAATCTCTCACCAGCGATCTCTGACCAAGTCATTGTTAAGATATTCCTCACCTTAATTCCGGGTTCGAGAATCTAGGGTCATCTTGAACGATTCACTCAGGAGAGGCTGCTGGTTAGGTAATAAACAGCAGTGTCCTATTCTCTCTCTTGGGAAAGCTACTCCAGCGAAGTAGGAACCGGGTGGGTGTTGCACCACCGGCAAGAGAGAGAATCACCTGGGCATTGGTGGGGGTCTGGATATCTGTGTGATATAAGCCTCAGGCTTCCGGTTAGGGATAAACAGCAGGCTTGATTCAGTGCTCTCTTCCGTGGAGGTGTCCCAGTGCGGCATCCCCTGGCCTCTGAAGTTTCAGTGCCAGCTGGAGAGAGACACACACAGATACTCAAACCCCAGATATCGGCCCAGTAGTGGAGTAGCAGAGATGGCACCCTCTACACTTGTTTACACCACATTCCCGCCCTGCCCACTTTTGGTTGCTACTTGGCAAACGCCCTTTTTACTGTGATGAATTGCAAGTCAAGACATGAGGTTGAGCAATGTGTTGTCTGTGAAAGGGATCCTTGGTTCAATCCCGGCCCCGGATCACTGTCCGTGTGGAGTCTGCACGTTCTCGCTGTGTCTGCGTGGGTTTCCTCCGGGTGCTCCGGTTTCCTCCCACAAGTTTCAAAAGACATGCTGTTAGGTAATTTGGACATTCTGAATTCTCCCTCCGTGTACCCGAACAGGCGCCGAGGCACCTCATCGTCTAATGGCTTTGATTGTCGTGCCCTTTGGCCTCATTGCCTCCTCAAGGGTGTCATCAGTCACATTTTAAGTGGGGAGCCATTGACTCCAAGCAGCCATCTGCATTGTCTCCTGCAGGAAGGATCCAAAGTGGTGCCCCTGACAGACAATGGTCATCAGGTCCACTTGGCAAAAGGTCTTGCTCCAGCAGTCTGCCATCGCCTGAACCAAGGCTCTGAGGAGACACCGCTGTTCAGCCATGAAGCTGCATATAAACCCCATGTTGCGAATATTGCCCACTGTGGGTTGAATCTCTGCTCATTCCCTGCCCCTGTGTCAGAGCGACTCTGTGAGGAGAAGCTGCTGTCAATCCTGCTATTGCTGCTCTTCTTGCTGCTGATCATCTTGCTTCTCATCTGAGGTGCAAAATAAAACAGCACACACCAGCTCCCTGCATGATCATTGGTAGCAAACAGAGAGCAGATGCCCAAATCACCAAAGTAGTGAAATTAACCTGTAAAGTAGTGACAATAACCTTTTACAGCAATTACTGTGAGCGATAAGCTTTTCACACAATCAGCCGTGAGATCACCTGCAAGATTTCAGTGCCTCAGGCAATTTTTGCTGTGGAAGTCTTCAGCCCCCTCAATTGCCACTGTGTTTCACCTTGCTTTCACTGGTCCATTCCAGGAATCCCTGTCCTCCCATGGTTCAAGTTGAAAACCCCTGTAAGAAAAAGAAATGCGTGCAATTACCTGCTAACATTTTAAATTTCCAAACCTTCCTAAGGGGGATTTCTCGCATGCACCTGAACGCATTAAATGCGGATATCGGTGGAGCAAACTTCCAGATGCACTTCAATTTCAGCCTTTTTGACAACTCACTGCTCTCAAATTCACTCAATCTTGGAAGTTAAAATTGCCTCAACAGTCATCTCTCCCCGTCCATTCCTATCTCCAGACAGTTCAAATATAGCAGCCATAGGGCAGCACGGTGGCACAGTGGTTAGCATTGTTGCCTACAGCGCTGAGGACCCAGGTTCGAATCCTGACCCTGGGCCACTGTCCGTGTGGAGTTTGCACATTCTCCCCGTGTCTGCGTGGGTTTCGCCCCCACAACACAAAAGATGTGCAGAATAGGTGGATTGGCAATTTAGCCCCTTAATTGGAAAAATTAATTGGGTACTCTAAATTTAAAAAAATATATAGCAGCCATGGGGGAAGGCTTGGGAAATTATGGTGTTTTCACTGGAATAGAGAAGGCTAAAGGTCCATCTGACAAAGAGGTTTTAAAACAAGATTAATAGTAAAGTAATGGTTCACTGATCGTGAAATGGTAATAAAGGTGCTTATTAAATTTGACATTATTACCAAACAAACAAAGGGGGCAGGTTACAAGATCATTAAAATCGCACAGAAGGTTAAAATTGTTTTCTTTTCTCCGAGTTACAAGGCCATTGCGCAGAGAACAGGGTAGACCATTAATCCATCTCCCTGCTTCCTCCAAAAAAGCAATTCTAATTCAAGTTGAATCATGATCCCCACAGGAGCGATGCACTCGATCCACTCTGATCTCGGGCTTGATCCTACGCGTGACCTTAGCCAAAAGACCGAGAAGAACATTAAATCATTTACCACAAGTGGTTATTGAGGAAGTAACATTAGCATCATTGAAAAGATTGTGCTTTGGAAAGAATATAAAAGAACAAGGGGAAAAAGCAATGAAAGTCGACAATTCCAGTTAATGACCTAGGTGCAGAGAGCTTTAATTTTGATGCTTCGAAACTGAACTTACTTTGCAAAACTAGCAATCTGACAGACTTAAGAAAATCACCTTCAAAACCATCCCGCCCATCCAGGAAATTGCAAATGATTTCTCAGTCACGTATCAGTTACCCTGCTTGAAACCAGTTACTGAAACAGGCAGCAACTATCCAATGGTTTCATCTGCTAAAATTCCACTTGTGACCAAACCATTACATTTATTCAGGGAAGGCAATTTTGCAATTAGCACTTCCTTTATTGAGGTATTGTGGTGCAGTGGGGTAGCGTCCCTGCCTCTGTGCCAGAGGTTCCAGGTTTGAGTCCCACCCTAAGACTTGATGGCCAAGGAAGGTGTGTTCATAACCCCAACAAAATGGTTACGTTTCAATGTGCAAATTCCTTCCAACACACCAATGGCGGGCGGTAAGGGCAGCAGAGAGACCCCTGGTCAGCCATGCTTGTTGTGGAGTGACACCCCTCAAGCTATAAGCTTCTGGTGAAGGGCCGGTCACCTGTTCAGGAAAAACGCCACTACGAAAACAGATGAAACTCTGCCAGGAAGTGAAACAGCAACAACTTCCTTCATTAGAAAAAAAATAAAACGATGCAATTTGTCTTGAAACAGTGTTGATCTTTAGCATTGAGAAAGTGTGAACTTTAATATTAAACTTGATAACATATCATCTTTGACATATTCTGTTACCTTTGGTGATTTTTTTTTTTGCAAATCGCTATTTGAGCCTAGATTTTTTTAAAGTTCATCATTTACTCTGATCAGAGCGTCTGCACTTCAGAAGTTATCCATTGACTGTAAAGCATTGTGGGATGCTACTTAGGCTCTTACCTTAAGCAAAGGCCTCACTGAAGAGAGCTAGCATACAGGGGACAATCTGCAAACAGAGATTATGTAAGTTATACTGATTATTTCCCGCTATGCTCAGCATTCTATAAGCTTTTGTCCAGCACCATACAAATCTAAATAAAAAAACAACAAAGAACAAAGAAAAGTGCAGCACAGGAACAGGCTCTTCAGCCCTTCAAATCTGTGCCGGCCATGCTGCCCATCTAACCTAAAATCTTTTACACTTCCGGGTCCGTATTCACATTGGGTGCCATTTAACGGAAAAAGTTCGAAGTGCCATTTTGGTCGTGATTGGTGCGGTGTTTCTCGATGGTCACATTGCCGAGATCGTGGCCCGTACAGCACATGAACTTCTTGCTATTGCTGGCTATCTCGTTGTCTCATCCGTCAGACTTGCGCCTCAGTGTCTCGCCTCTTAACTAGGGGATGCAGCTTTTAAACATTCCCTCACCACTCACTCCCAGTCAACACACAGACATGGCAGTGCACAGACCTGCTCCTCAATTTGGGTTGCTGACCTGGCCAGCTTCTCGACACTTTGGATGTGAGACGGGACATCTTGTTTCCCCAAGGATCTGGAACACCAGCAGAAGGATCACCAAAACCACCTGGGAGGCAGTGGCAGTGATTGTCAGTGCGGGCAGCATGACAAGGAGGATTGCCTTCCAATGTAGGAGAAGACCAATGACCTCCACTGAGCTGCAAGGAGAAGTTACCACCTCTCTCCTGGCATCAGTTTTGCCTGCCACCCCTTAAATTATCCCCCCCCCCACCCCCAAATCACTGACTGACACCTTGCACCCTCCCCACATCCGGTCTTTGTGCTTCCTCCTCAGAACCCACTGGCACCCACCAGCACAACCTCTTCATGTCCAGGTGCAGTGCCCACACATGCCACTTGCTATAGGTCCACCCTGACCCATCAAGCGTGCAGCTCACAATACCCTCTCTTTGTCCCCACAGGAGAAGATAGCCTATAATAAGTGGGAAAGGGCCAAGACAGGTGGTGGAGTATTAGATTTGAGTCCTCACCCCCTGTGAGGAACAGGCCCTGGAAATGAAAGGAGAAAGTGGTCACCGAAAGTGTACTTGAGCTGCATGCCGGAAAATAAAAATGGCTACTCACCTCCTCAGTTCCCCTCAGCAGCCAAAGCGCCATCTATGTGGTTTTAAAAAGGAGTATTAAACGATACCCATGTGATTTCTCGCTGGGAGGCCAGTAATTCCCGGGAGGCCATTAAATTCAACTTCAATCTCGCGATTGAGATGGAATTGAATGCAAATTAGGGCTATGATATTCTTACCACATTTGGGTGAAATCCAGAACTCGCCATCAGTAGCGGGATGGTGATTCACGCTGGCGCAAATCTTGATTTTGGCCTTTCCTACTATTTAACCGACTCGCCCAGATCTGCGCCAGGTGCAACACGGTGGTTAAATTGCCCCAACATCTCACCTAGTATTAGCTGGATCTGCCTTTCATGAGGTTGAAGGAATAGATGTAAGAAAGACATGGCAACCTGGTTAAGGATACAAAGGAGTATCATTACTACTGTTTTTGTATGACAAGAAAAGTTTATAATGGGATGTCTCGTTAGACTATCCATTCGATAGCCTTCTGAGATCAGGAGTGGAGAAATGAGATGCCGCCTATGATAGATCTTAACGGACAATTTGACGTGATGTGTTGCAGAGTCTGGGACTCATGGCCACAGTCACAATTTGGGTCTGTCACCTTCCTCTCAGGGGAGCTGATGGCTGCATTGTTCATACCCTATGCAGATTTAGCTGAGCGTTCTCCACTGTCTGCAAGCGAGAGCGAAGGCAACAACCATTACTGTTGACGCGGTGACAAGGTATTGTTTTTTTTCAAGCTGCATGCCTCGCACTATTCTGTCCATCTGGACAGTGAATCACTGATAGTTGCTGCATGACGAAAAGCTGCTTTTTCCCCGAATGACTGGAGACATTTTAAGTGCTTTCTTCGTAGGATTTTCACACGCTTGTGAATGAGAAGATTGGTGAAATCTTCCATCCCATAGCACATGATGGTGCTTGGTGCATGACAGGTGGACCAAGTGTGACAGCACGGACGCTACTCAAGTAAACTGAATGTCCCTGGCACCGTCCTCATAGCAGCATTTAGCTGCACATGCATGGTCTCGCTGTTGTGGTTGCAGGACCATGAGACGGGAGCAGTATTCAACAGCATAATAGACTAGGGTCACTGATGTGGTGCAAAGCGTTCAGACTGTATCCCGCCTTTAGCTCACCCCTTGACTTTCCACTGAATTTACAGTGCACTTCCACACGAGCTTCACCCTGGTTTTACTCCTTGGCTGGTGTTGGTGGGATGAGAGACAGGTATTTTGTGTAAGAGTTATAAGTCCCTTTTTTGATCTGTTATCATACCTTGATGAGGTTTTTCTTATTCTCTGAGAGAATTGAGATGGTCATTATGTAGTTTTTCATGAAACTATTTGTTTAGAACTATTTACAAAGACTGTATGAAAAGTACAGTTTTTGGGACACTGTCTCGGAGTTTCTTGGTCACCTGACTCTTGATGTCATTGATGGACATCAATTCAGTCCAGACGCTGAGTAGTAGTGAACCGATGCTTTAATAGACTAAAAATGTGCCAACCTGTAGCTCCTCCCGCACTGCAAGACTGCCCCAGATCGACGGGCTTTATACTTCCTCATAGGGGCGGAGCCACAGGCGGAGCCAACAGCAGCACCAATAACAACATTCTAACAGTACAACAACAACAACGAATAACAGAACAGCAATAACAGTAAGTATATACAACAGTGGAGATAATGATAGTACTAGAACAGTAGAACTATAGTTAACATATATACAACAGCCTTACGTAGCCATACGTGGCTCACCACAGTCATGCTTATATCATCATTAACCTCCAATCGAGTCACCTTCATCAGAAGGGACCAATTTAGCGTCATAACCTGCTGGCTCTCCAGCACTGGATTTAGGAGGTATCCAAATGATGCTCTGAGGAATCCCTCTTGGAGGTTCCCGCGTCAGGGTTGCAAATGTCTAGAAGGGCTAACTTTCCCTGAAAAATTGTACTGCGCTGGGAACCATCTGACAAAGCGATTTTCATTTTTCCATTTTTCATATATCGCTATCTCCAGTTGGTTCTGCCAGTTTTACCCTGATAGTTTTTCTGTAAGAGTTAGAGGAACAAAAGCACTTCTAACTCCAGAACTAAGTCCTACATGGGACTGCCTCCACATCCTGAACCCCCCCCCCCTCACCCTGGAGGGCCCCCTACACCACTCCCACTCCCGACCCCTCTAAAGACCCATCACACCCACCCCCCAACCAAGAACCCCCCACACTGACCCAACCAGCCTTGACCCCCCCACATCCCCAACCCGAATCACCCGCCCCCACACCATACCAGACCCTTTTATCCAGAACGGCAGCCCCCCGCCCCTCCCCACACCCCCACCAATGTTGATGCCATAAAAAGGGGGCGTGTTCTTCACTCTGCTCCTTTTGCACTTATCTACTGGTGCCCCCGGGCTGCTTGGCTGTTTTAGTTTGACCCGGCCTGAGTCGGGAAGCTTGGGCAAGACAGGGACTTTGGAATTCAAGCAAAGGTAGGTTGGTATGGAGTGGCAACCTGCCACCCAGAGAGAGTTAAGGACCATTGAGTTCTTCCCCAGAGCTACTGAGATGGAACTCTGACACAGCTGCCTTCTGTGGATTGGGGCAGAGGCTCCAGGCCTGGAAACAGCATATTAGAGGGTCCAGTTCTCTGTTGAGCCTACCTCCACTCCCCCCCCCCCCCCACCCCAGCATTATTGTTAGTGCAGCAATGCCATGTAATCGACAGAAATGAACTTCCACAATTGGTGCAAGCAATTATCCATTGTATATATTTTGAAAAGGCCGACGCAAGCACTATTGTTGTGGGCCATTGTTGAGTGGTTGGCTTCATCTGGTCATGTCATTTTGTGAGGATTTATGAAGCAAAAGTTGAAGTTAATGGATGGAAAATCATGGGTTGTGCCCCCTCGTTTTCATGAGGTGCTCTGCAGATTGATGTTAATTGAATATTATGAAGCATTTTACCACATAATGTCATCAACTGTAAGCTCTAAGCTCCAGGCTCCTGGTTATTTTACCCATCTCCCCATCAAAGGACAAAAAAACCTGTATTTCTGACAAACTCCCTGTCAACTTGATCTGTTAGTCACTGAGGTCAGCTATTGTTATTTCTCACCTGCTCCCCTCACGCCGCAAAGATTTCCCAGAAAGTGGAGGTTAAGTAAAGCTCAGTATGACTATTGAGAGGTGTAGCCAACGTTTCCACTGTGAACTTGCAAATATATTTAATGGAAAAATTTCGCAGTGCCATTTCAGAAGGGTTTGGCTGGGCGTTTCTCCCCGTCTCTGTCGGCGAGCTCACCACCACTATCTAGCCGCACTTAGTCATTTGTTTGGTCCCTGGGGAGTTTTTCCCCGAGCTACGCCACACTCAGAGGCATTGCGCACGAAAAGCTATGCAGCGTGGCCGGTAGATGCCGGGAGATCCTTCTTCCAGGATCTACGCGGCTCGCCGTCCTCGCGAGGTCACATTATGCGTGGGACAAATCTCACTCGAGATCTGGGCGGCACGGTAGCACAGTGGTTAGCACTGTTGCTTCATAGTGCCAGGGTCCCGGGTTCGATTCCCGGCCTTGGGTCACTGTCGGAGTGGAGTCTGCACGTTCTCCGTGTCTGCATGGGTTTTCCCAAGCGCTCCGCTTTCCTCCCACAAGTCCCGAAAGATGTGCTGTTAGGTGAATTGGACATTCTGAATTCTCCCTCTGTGTTCCCAAACAGGCGCTGGAGTGTGGTGACGAGGGGCTTTTCACAGTAACTTCATTGCAGTGTTAATGTAAGCCTACTTGTGACAATAATAATAAAGATTATTATTAATCAAGGTGTCGGGATCTGAACCCTTGGCTTGGAGACTTCGGGTGAGTGGCGTTTCGTGCTGGTCTCCACAAACTAGGACCAGATGGAATAGCACTGGTGAAGGTCTATGATTCAGATCGGAGGCCCCCAAGTGTTTGTCCTCCGGGCAGGTTGCCAAGCTGGCATTTTTTGCACAATGGGAATCAGGCCCAGGGGTCCCCTATAAGGGTGTGGGGGGGGAGGAGCAGGGGGGGGCTGTGAAACGCCCCCCCCCCCCCCCCCCACGGACCCCCACCGCGGGTGCCATTCCGTGGTCCACGTTTGTGTGGGCCAGTACTAAACGGCACCTGGCTGGGGTCTCCTTGGGGAGGCAGATAGATGCCCAGGTCCTGCGTCAGCACGGTTAACTCACTTAACCGTGTGAGACTGGATTCCGCTCATTGTGGGCGGAACCTATATTGCGGCATCTCGCGAAACCTGGTTAGACTTCTTGAGACGTTATGGCCATCGTGAATCCTGGGAGAGGCCTCTCGCAGCATTGACCGCCCCGCTCTGATTCCAGATTGTGCCCATGCTCTCCTTGTGGGAGCTAACATGTTTGCTTCTGCTTACCCATTACGGTGTCAGCCATGGATCAGTTCTCAGCACACTCACCTTCAGGCACTTGAGCTCAACATATGGCCAACAATCCAGCGGTTGACCTAAACAAAGCCTGCCCCGCAGTGATAATGCACTGGCAGCGGCTGGCACAGGCCCGAGAGTGGGATTTCCGCCCCTCAATGGAACCATGTCTGATCCTTGAGAACTGCCGACCAATCTGATTGGCCAACAGCTCTAGCAATCCCATTTATGCCGGAACAGACCAGTAGACACTGCTGGGGCTGCAAGCAGGCCCAGGAAGAATATCAATGGATCCCAGAGCCAGGATTTCAGTGTGAGGAGGGCTCAGGCGGCCTACGAGAACGAGTGGATTGGGAGTTGGGAGGAATGGTTTGGGAGGCCAGATAAAGGGGCAGGGGTTATGATGTTCGGGTAGGGGTTGCCCCCATTGTGCACAGGGCATCCCATGATCGATGTTCCCCCTTTCCTTCCTGCCTTTCCAAAAATGATTTTCAAAAGTGAGCTCCCCATTCCCACCCACCTGCCCATGCCAACCATTTTATACCTGAGCAATGTGAAATCTGATTCAATTGGCTTGGTAACAAACCCAATTGTCTATTTTCATTTACAAATGGCAGATGTGCTGCTGATTTCAGTGCCTGACCACTCACTGTATTCTGGGGATCAGGTCACATGTGGGCAGGAAAGCAATGACCTCTCCACCCCTCGCATTCTATGTACCCTCTCCTCCAAAAACGTGCCCATTGGGAGAGCCATAAAATTCAACCCACAACCATTGACTATAAAGTCTCCAAGGACTTTCTGATCTTGTCCTTTCCATATAAAAATTCAGCATCTTACTTTTTGATAGCTCTCCAAAAGTGGCAAGATATTCATTGATGAGTCCTATACATTGGGATGTCGCCAACATTACATTGTGGACTGAAGCAAATGTATACTCACCATTTGGCAGCTGGTACGTGCTTGTCTCAACTCATCTGTTAAAGATTTGGATTTGTGGTTTGAGTGGCTGGTTTGTAGCTTCTTCATTAAAGGTCCATTGTTGCAATATGCTTTTTCACAATTTCAGCATGACTTCACCATGAGGGAGGTTTGTCACGTGATCCAGTCTTCGTTTCACTTTTACACTGAGCAGAGCACACACACAGCTCTGATGCCTTCAAGTTTCATACTCAAGTGGAACTGTTCTCATGGACCTGGTCTTAATATAGGGACCCACCATGTGTTTATCCATCACTTATGAGTGATTGGTGCCTTGTATCTTGTACAGTAAATAAGCCCAAGATATTATTTTATAAGAGTCCTTCCTGTTTATTTCCTTTGTTCCCATTTCTTTTGTCATTTTATTATTTTGGTCCGTAGACCCATAATTGGAATGCACTTTTAAGCAGAAGACTCAAAAATGAAGCAGTCTGCTTGCAAGGAGTCTGTGTTCCTAGATTATGTTTTGGAAAGGAGAAGTCAAACACTTAGTCACCGAGTGGTTCTTAGGTACGAGGTTTGGAGGGAGCAGGATCAATTGGTTGGCTGACAACCAGTAGGTTATCCAGGGATAGTGTTCTGCCTGACAATGGCCAGTGATTGGTTCCTGCATGATGCTTTCTGAGAGAAATTAGCGGAAGTGACCTTGGAAGTGAAAGGAATGCTCACTCTCTCTCTCTCTTTCTCCTGCTTGCTGAAGTGAAAGAACTGCTCTATTGTTCTGAAAGCAGTGAATGCCTAGCACATCCTTTGCTGTGAACCTAAATTGATGCTGAGTCTGCAGAGGAGTTAGACAACCTTGCCAGAGAAAACCATCTCAGGTCTAGAAGGAAGAAGTGCCAAGATGAAAACTGAACTTTGAAGAAACACTAACCGGAAATCATCCCAGTGCATCAGAAATCAATAGCCTTTTATTTTATTAATATTTTCTTTCCCTTTCCACCACTCTTTCCTCTCTGTGCTGTTTGTCTGTGTTACAGAGAGTGGGGTATGTTAGATCTGAGGTAAGTAGCCACACTTAAGCTGTAGGTTTGAGCACAAAGAAGTTTATTATTACTTGCAGTCAAATCACCACCACTCCCCAGAGGGTCTCCTTCCGCAACCTGCACCCAGGTTGGGTTTTTTATACTAGAGGGGCTACGCCTGTTAAGGGGAGCCCCGTCCTTTTACCAGGGAAGTTCATACTTTACGAAGGGCATGGGAAACCTGATGTTTCCTATCCCATGATCTCCGCTGGGGTTGTAATAGAGTAGCTAGGAAGGGTTGGGGGGGGGGGGGGGTAGGAAAGGGGTATTAGATAGTCAGTTACATTTTCTGTTCATTTAATTCTAATATTGTTCATAATAAAAGTTAACTTGTGTTAAAGTTCAAAATCTGGTGACTAGTTTATTGGGCTCAGCCAAGGACATTGAGTATTTGAAATAAAATATAATTTCACCTGTGTTACGACACAGGGGCAAGTGTGGCTGGAATTTACTGGGTACTAGCCCAAGCTGCCATGACAACACCATTACAAGAAGGTGACAGTGGGCACCAGTCGGGTGATTGCAGCACTTGGGCCCTGTAGCCTGGGCCTGCAGTAAATCTAGGCTTGATTGTCATCGGTGAAAACTTTCCCCATATCACTTCTATTCCCATCTTGCTTTCTCCTGCCCTCCAGATGAGGAAGGACCCAACGTTTGGGACTTTGATTTGGTTCCAGGATAATGATCAATCAAAGCATCGACAACTGTAAAGTGGGTGATGACAAATAGGGTTCAGGAGCAGGTGTGAGGATTTAGCTAAGCCTTTAAAACCATTAATTTGCTAATTCTTTAACAACGCCTTTTTTGCTAAACCTTTTAAATTACCATTTTCTGCTTAGTCCGTACAATCATTGCCAAGTCCGCTGAGTGCGTCATGTGACCTGCTTGTTGGGAATGCCCAACTGTTTTACTGCTATCATTGGAGATCACTATCCAATCTCTCTTTTCTCCAAATCTTTTAGAACACATCATCACCTCCCAAATTTGTACCTGTCTTTCCCACATCCCCTGGGGCGAAATTCTCCAGAAACGGAGCGATGTCCGCCGACTGGCGCCCAAAACGGCGCAAATCAGTCGGGCATTGCGCCGCATCTTTGGGGGCCGAGCCCCAACCTTAAGGGGCTAGGCCGGCGCCGGACGAATTTCCGTCCCGCCAGCTGGCGGAAAAGGCCTTTAGTGCCCCACCAGCTGGCGCGGAAATGACATCTCTGGGCGGCGCATGCGCGGGAGCGTCAGCGGCCTCTGATGGCATTCCCGCGCATGCGCAGTGGAGGGAGTCTCTTCCGCCTCCGCCATGGTGGAGACCGTGGCGGAAGCGGAAGGGAAAGAGTGCCCCCACGGCACAGGCCTGCCCGTGGATCGGTGGGCCCCGATCGCGGGCCAGGCCACCGTGGGGGCACGCCCGGGGCCAGATCGCCCCGCGCCCCCCCCACCCCCCCAGGACCCCGGAGCCCGCCCGCGCCGCCTTGTCCCGCCGATAAGGTAGGTGGTTTAATCTACGCCGGCGGGACAGGCATTTTAGCGGCGGGACTTCGGCCCATCCGGGCCAGAGAATCGCGGGGGAATGCCCGCCAACCGGCGCGGCGCAATTCCCGCCCCGCCGAATATCCGGTGGTGGAGAATTCGGCAACCGGCGGGGGCGGGATTCACGCCAGCCTCCGGCGATCCTCCAACCCGGCGGGGGGTCGGAGAATCTCGCCCCAGGTGTCTGAGCCTGCCAGTACATTGAAATGGCTATCGCTAGAGGCAGAAATGACGGTATTGTTGTTTGTTATTCCTTCACATCAGCTGTTTAACATGGTCAATCGCACCAGAGTCCTCTGTCCAGGTCAGTGGGACTGCCCCCTATTTTTAATGCAGAATTACCTCTGCAGTCGTAACCATCTCTAGCAATGGTTCCTCTTCCTGATCCCACACTGTCACTTGGAGTCTCCCATGGCAGCTGCCTCCTCGTTATCTTCATACTGTCCCTGGGACACGTCATTTGGCCTGAAATTTCGTCCGTGGTCACGGGCGCAGAGCTGGGAGAATTCGCAGCTCCACGAACCTGACTTCGAACATTGGCTGCCTGAACCTCTAATTTTGGGTCCAGTGGGAGGATGGGGATTGGCTAAAATAGGAGTTGGTGCGGGTGACCCCAGAAGCAGCAAGTGTTCAGAGGCAGACCCAGAAGGGATTGGGTGACTTGGACTCAGATGAAAAGTGGACCTCCATCAAAGCCCATTTGATTCTCCCAACTCTGCACACGTGATCACGGATGAAATCTCAGGCCCCCGCATACTTACCTTCCAGGTCCCGCCCTGTGTGAGGATCCCGGCCCCTGTGTCTCAGAGATGGCATCATTACCTGGTCAGGTGCATGTCAAAGCTGTAAGATTATGGGATGTGGATGTTGCTGGCTAGGCCAGCATTTATTGCCCAACCCTAATTGCCTTTGAGAAGGTGGTGTTGAGCCAGCTTCTTGAACAGCTGCGGATATACCCACAGTGCTGCGGAACACCCACAGTGCTGTTAGGGAGTGAGTTCCAGTAGCTTTTTTTCTCTTTTCAGCCTTACTGTGGCCTTCTTAGATCATTTTAAGACTTCTTTTAGAGATGACTAGGTGTTCCTCTTCAGGAGCTCCTGTAATCAGTACATCGTCTAGATAGGCAATTAACTTGGGTAGGTCTTGTAGTAAACTTTCCAGCGTGCGCTAGAATATTGCACAGGCAGATGAGACTCTGAAGGCTAACCGGGTATACTGATATAACACTTGGTTGGTGTTTATGGTAACAAATTCCCTGGAAGTTTCGTCCAACTCTAATTGTTGGTTCTCATGACTCTTATCAAGTTTAGTGTAAGTTAAACATCCTGCTGATTTAGCGTATAACCAAACCTTCAATTCATGGTGTTGGGTACTGGTCCAATTTGGCAGCCTGATTCATGGTTAGCTTGTAGTCTCCGCATATTCTTATGGTTTCATCTGGCTTCACCACTGGCACCATTGAAGCCACAAATTCTGAAAACTGAATTCTTTTAGTCACTTGAGTTCAAGTTCATTTAAGGCGTGTGGAATGAATCAGGCTCTGAAAAACTTGTGCATGGCCTCTGGAGCCACATCAATCTTTTCCTTTCAGCCCTGTATCTTGCCAAACCCATTTTGGAAAGCCTCTGGATACTTTTGTAAGAGGTCATGAAGACCTCCTTTGTTAATTTGGAAGATTTCTAGCCAATTTAATTTAATTTGGTGGAGCCAATTCCAGCCCATCAGACTTGGCCATTGGCCTCCCCACTACTATGAGTGGCAATTGAGCTTACTGGCATGGTGGTCATTCCTGGCATTCTTGAAGCTTCCCCAGTATACATGTCCAGCCTGGTCAATGTGCTTTTTAACTTCAGGGGCTAAAGCCCGTCTCGCAGATAACGATACATCTGGTCACCTACCACTGAAGTGGAGGCCCAATATCCACCTCCATTCTAAGTGGCTAATCATTTACTATCAGCACAATCGTAATTGGGGCTGTCTTGCCCATTTTAATGTTGTTTACAACTATATACTTCAGATTCATATTCATGGTTGTTCTCAACACTGTCGCCGGAGTCAAAGTTTTCATTTTGAAGGCCCCCTGAAGGCTCTGTCTAATCGTGCATTTCATTCTAATGTGCCCTTTCCTATTGCAGGCATAATATGTAACTTCCCTGAATTTACATTTCTCCTGGAGGCAATCTCTCTCACACCAGTTGCATTCTTCTTAGCTCCTGGTCTGCGGTCCATATTTCCTCTATTTCTGCACTCTTTTTTGCTCCGAGCCTCTTTACAAATTGGTTTCAGTGCCACCATCTCTGACAACGTGGCATCCCGCAAACCTGGTGGACCTCACCTGTTTGCACGCTCTGCAACTCCATTGCCCCCTTTTTGTCACTTTCCATGCCTGGGCAACCTCGAAAGCCTTCTTTAAGGTCATCTCTGCCACTGCTAACAATTCTTTTTGCATGGCAGTGTCGTTAACACCACGAACTAGCCTCTTTCCCAACATGTTGCTGAGTGCAGACCCAAACATGCATTGTTCAGCTGTTTGGTTTAGGCATGCCACGAGCACCGCAATTGTCGCCCTTGGGACCCTTGTCATCAAATTGAATTTATAGCGTTTCATTACCATCCAGGGCTTCGGGTGAAAATGTCCTTTGATTGACTCCACCAGCTCCTCGGATATTTGGGAGTCGGGGCATCTGGAGAAGTCAGACTCCTAATCAGATTGTAAGTGGGAGCCCCACAGGCCATTAGTAGGATTACCTGCTGCTTTTCCTCCACCCCAATTTCATTGGCCTTGAAAATATAATGGACGCATTTGACATATAGTCCCCATTGCTCTGAGTTAGGGCTGAATGGTTCTAGTTTGTCAAAAAGAGGTATTTTGACACTCACAGGCTGTTGAACGAGTTTGCTTCAAAGGAAAGCTTTTCACATGAGTTCTGCTTCCCTGATTTCTGTAGCAGCAGTAAGACACTCCGGTTGATCCTTGTCGCCAATGTCTCCTGACAGACAGGTGACCGACAGGTAGATTAAAAAAATGAACGGTTTGTTAACATAAGAAACTACATACAGAGAGTGAGATTTTGTGCACATTTAACACCCAAAAAACAGATCTCCGTTTTGAATGGGGATTCTCGATGCCTGCAGCACGGAGAACGACCCCATTACCAAATGGGACTCTGTTTTTTTTAGCCTCGGCGAGGAACATTCCTCAGAGGCCGCACGTACGTCACTTCCTACACTAGCAAGTCCAGCTCATCAGTGCGGGAAGAGATTGTGGCACCAATTTTTGTTTTTATTATTTATTTATTTATTTATTATTAAAGTGCAATTTAGCGTGGCCAATCCATCTACCCTGCACATCTTTGGGTTTTGGGGGTGAGACCCTTGCCGACACTGGGAGAATGTACAAACTCCACACGGACAGTGACCCAGTACCGGGATCGAACCCGGGTCCTCGGTGCTGTGACAGTAGTGCTAACCATTATAGCACCGTGCCGCCCGGGGCACCATTGTTAAATGCCTCCCCAATTTCTCAACCGCCCTCAGACTTCCCACCACGGTCTCCAAACCACCCAGTGCCCCAGCTTACCTCTTAGGGGGTCCACGTGATGACTCTCAACTCACCTGTTAAGGGCACGCGAGGCTCAAGCCCCTGGCACAGGCAACCTGGCACCGCCTAGCCTGCCATCTTGGGAGTGTCCCTACCAGCCTGACAGTGCCACCCGGGCGGCAGTGCCAAGGTGCCCAGATGTTTCCATTTGTGGCAGAATCTAGAATTAGGGGACAAAGTTTTAAAAATTAGGGATTCATTATTTAAGACAGAGACGAGCAGAATTATTTTTGCGAGATTTGCGACACTCGGAACGCCTCATGATAGCTAATGAGATCTCGCAAGACATTGCGATCTGAGCGAGATCCAGATTTACATGTGTAAGTGAGCTGTTAGGTCTGGGAGACCTCACCCTCCACATTCTGGGTGGCACTGAAGGCCATGATTAGAGGAGAGATCATATGCTACAAGGCAAGCAGAGATAGGGAAGAGAGAGTGGCCAGGCAACAACTGGTGGACTGCTCCCAATCCTACCTCCATCCCCAGTTCGTCCTCCCATTTTTGTCTGGTCTCGTCCAGTGGTGTTCGAGCTCTGTCCAGTAGCTGTCCGTATATTTTCCCACATATCACCCCCTTCTCGCTGCTTGTGCCTATCAGGTCCTCTAGTAGTGTGTTTTCTGGGGCCCCGGGGTACCCTACTGTCTTTGCGGAGGAAGTGTTTTATTTGGAGGTGTCTCAATTCCTGTCCTTTTGCTAGTTTTCACTTCCTCGTCAGTTCATCGAGTGTCGCCAGTCAGTGCCCTACGTACAAGTCCCCGACTGTCAGTGTGCCCCCGTCCCGCCTCCACCTTTTGAAGGTGGTATCTAACATGGCTGGGGGGAATCTGTGATTGCTGCAAATGGGGGCCATGAGGGACATTTTGGTTATCCCGAAGTACTGTCTCAACTGGAACCACGTTCTCAGCGAGGCCGCTACCACTGGGCTCGTTGTGCACCTTGTTGAGGAGGATGGGAGGGCTGCTGTGGCCAGGGCCCGGAGGGTTATTCCTTTACAGGATGTCTCCTCCATTTGCATCCAATCTGTGTTGGGTTCTTGTACCTATCCCCTCACTTTTTCTGCCGTTGCTGCCCAGTGGTAGTATTGTAGGTTCGGTAGAGCCAGGCCCCCTCTGACGTTTCATTTCACATAAATGCCATGATTAGAGTGTCTACGTTTTGGAAAAAGTCCTTGGGGAAGAAGATCGGGATGGATCTAAACAGGAAGAGGAACCTTGGCAGGACGTTCATCTTGATCGTCTGCACTCTCCCCGCCAGGGAGAGTGGGAGTGAGCCCCACCGTTGAAGGTCCTTTCTTACTTCCTGAACCAGGCTGGTCAGGTTCCACTTGTGGATCTGTGTCCAGTCTCTGGCTATTTGGATCCCCAGGTAGCGGAATCTGTTCTGGGCCGCTTTAAACGGGAGCCCCCTCAGCTCTGTCCACTGGGAATGTCTCACTTTTGCCCAGGTTAAGTTTGTAGCCCGAGAAGTTTTCAAACTCTTTCAGTATTTGCAGTTTTGCCTTCAGTCCCTCCTGTAGCTTTGAGACATAGAGGAGCAGGTCATCTGTATAGAGTCAGACTCTGTGCTCTCTGTCTCCTCTCCAGATTCCCTTCCAGCTTTTTGAGTACCTCAGGGCTATCGCCAGGGGTCCGATCGCTAGCGCGAACAAGAGTGGGGACAAGGGGCAGCCTGGTCTTGTTCCTCTCTGTAGCTGGAAGTATTCAGAGCTGGTGGTGTTAGTTCGGACACTCGTTTTGGGAGCGCTGTATAGGAGCCTCACCCAGGCAGTGAATCCCGCTCCTAGCCCAAACCGTTCCAGTACCTCGAGGAGGTAGTTCCATTGGACTCTGTCGAAGGTCTTTTCTGCGTCCAGGAAGACTATATCCTCTGGTGTTCTCTCCCCAGAGGGGGTCATTATCACATTCAGCAGCCGCCTGATGTTTGCTGTGAGCTGCCTACCCTTGACAAAGCCGGTTTGGTCCTCTGCGACCACCTCTGGTACGCAGCCCTCCAGCCTTTTGGCCAGGACCTTTGCGAGTATTTTCACATCCACATTCAGCAGTGAAATGGGTCCGTATGATCCACATTCCGTCAGGTCTTTATCTTTTTTTGGGTACCAGCGGAATTGTGGCCTGCGCTCGCGTGGGGGGCAGGGTGCCCCTTGCGAGTGAGTCTGCAAACATGTCCCTTAGGCGTGGGGCCAGGACTGGTGCAAATTTTCTGTAGAGGTCCGCCGGGAACCCATCAGGTCCTGATGCCTTCCCCGCCTGCATGGAGCTGATGCTCTCCATGATTTCTCCCAGATCTATTTGTGCTTCCAGCTCTCCCTTTCTGTCTCCCCCCACCACTGGTAGTTCCAGTCCGTCTCGGAACTGTTTCATCCCCATGCCCCCCTTGGGGGGCTCAGATGTGTACAGTCCCCGGTAGGAGGTCTCAAATGCCCGATTGACCTCCTTTGGTTCTGTTACCAGTCTGCCTCTGCTATCTTTTACCTGCGCTATTTCCCTCGTGTCTGCCTGCTTTTTCAGCTGGTGAGCCAATAGGCGGCCAGCCTTGTCTCCGTGTTCGTAGAAGGTCCCCCGTGTCTGGCGGAGTTGGTACACTGATTTCCTATTGGAAAGCAGGTTAAAGTCCATTTGCAGCTTTTTCCTCTCTGCCAACAGCCCTACAGCCGGGGCCCCGGAGTATTTTCTGTCGACTTCCAGGTGGAGTCCACCACTTGTTGCCTGGCCACCCTCTCTTCCCTATCTCTGCTTGCCTTGGAGGCTATAATCTCTCCTCTAATCACGGCCTTAAGTGCCACCCAGAATATGGAGGGTGAGGTCTCCCAGACCTAACGGCTCACTTACACATGTAAATCTGGATCTCGCTCAGATCGCAATGTCTTGCGAGATCTCGTTAGCTATCATGAGGCGTTCCGAGTGTCGCAAATCTCGCAAAAATAATTCTGCTCGTCTCTGTCTTAAATAATGAATCCCTAATTTTTAAAACTTTGTCCCCTAATTCTAGACTCTGCCACAAATGGAAACATCTTCTCTACTTCCACCCTGTCAAGATCCCCTCAGGATTTTAATGAGAGTCCCCATTTCTTGCTGCTGTTTTGGTATTGCTCATCTTGATGAACTTTGTGGCTTTCAAAGGATAATTGAATCATTTTTTAAAAAGTTTAGAGTATCCAATTCTTGTTTCTTCCAATTAAGGGGCAATTTAGAGTGATCAATCCGCCTACGGGGAGAATGTGCAAAATCCACATGGACAGTGACCTGGAGCCTGGATCGAACCTGGGTCCTCCACTGTGCCACCGTGACACTCTCAGAGAACTGGGTCATGATCTGAAGAGGAAACATTTGCAGGAATACAGGGAAGAGGCAAGGGAGCGACACCAGATGAATTCTTCTTTCAGAGAGCCAGTCTGGACAGGACAGACCAAGTGGCCGCGTTCTATATTGCAATCATTCTATATTCTATGACAGCATTCTGTTGTTGCTTTGTGGCATTTATTTTTACAGAACATAGAATGAGAGAATCCCTCCAGTGCAGAAGGAAGCTATTCGGTCAATCGAGCCTCTGAAAGAGTACCCCATCTAGTCCCACTCCCTCACCCTGTCCCCAGAACCTCACCTAACCTGCAAATCCCAGGACACTAAGTGGCAATTTTATCATGGCCAATCCACCTAACCTGCACATCTTTGGACTGTGGGAGGAAACCGGAGCACCCGAAGGAAACCCTCGCAGGCATGTGGAGAATGGAAAACTCCACACAGTCACCCATGGCCAGAGTTAACATGATTATTTTTGTCTTGCAATAAACTCAGTAGCTATCAAGAGTTCCACAGATGACCCACGCGGAAGTGCAGTAAAACATAATAATGAGTACTTGTGAACCCTGTGGTGCACTAAGTCAGTGACTCCAAGCATTTGGGTTTTAAATTTTGGACCACTGTAGATGTGAAAGGTTAACAAATGCTGCCTAATGTTGTAAGTGTGAGTAAAGAACACTAGCAGAGAACCACAATTACATAATCACTAAATCTTTAAAGTGTCCGAAAGAAAATCAATGACCTTGTTCTGACATGCTATAATCTTGGGACACTCCTATAATCCATGAAACAATGTTGCACCAGATAATTACTATGCCTGACCACCATCCAATTTGATTACTTTGGTGTGATTCAGAACTTCTTAACGATTTTCATCTGACTCAGTTGAGGTTACATGGCATTTATCTTAAGCGTTTGTAGGTGCAAGGGCTGATAATGGGATGTTTGCCACTGGCAGTATGATCCATATTATCAGGGATTTCAGGCTTGCTGTGTGCTCATTGATCATAGCACATTAATGCTCATAATGTCTGCCACTGGTAAGGGCACTGAGTTTGTGTTCAGATAACTGACATTTCGGAAACATATGTTCCCTCAATAACGCCAGGCCTTAATATCACCAATCAGGCCCCTCCTTCAACCACAGCAATAGCTTGCCAAAATTAAGCCACAAATGATATTGTCAGTGACTATGACCATGAAGAATTGAATTTTTAACATAGAAATATAGAAAATAGAAGAAGGCCATTCGGCCTATTGAACCTGCGGCATTATTCAACATGATCATGGTTGATCCTCTATCTCAATGCCATATTCCCGCTCTCTCCCCATACCCCTTGATGCTTTTAGTATCTAAAAATCTATCTCTTTCTTAAATACATTCAGTGACTTGGCCTCCATAGCCTTATGGAGGTAAAGAATTCCACAGGTTTATCACCCTCTGAAGTGAACAAACATCTCCTCATTGCAGTCCTAAATGACCTACCCCATATACTAATACTGGGACTCCTTGTTCGAGACATCCCCAGCCATAGGAAACATCATCACTTCATCCAGAGTGTCCAGCCCTGTCAGAATTTTGTACATTTCAATGAGATCCCCTCTCATTCATCTAAACTCCAGAGAATACAGGCTTAATTGACCCACTTTCTACTCCTATGACAATCCTGCCATCCCAGGAATCAGTCTGGTGAATCTTCGCTGCACTCTCTCTGTGAGAAGTATATCCTTCCCTAGGTAAGGAGACCAAAACTGCACATAATACTCAGGTGTGGTCTCACCAAGGCCCTGTACAGTTGCAGTAAGACGTCCTTGCACCTGTATTCAAATCCTTTTGCAATGAAGGCCAACATTCCATTTGCCTTTCTAACTGCTTGCTGTATCTGCATGATCGCTTTCAGCTTTGACAAAGACTCATCCAAACCCGAAGCGTTAACTCCCTTCTCTCTTCACGGATGCTGTCAGACCTGCTGAGATTGTCCAGTATTTCCTATTTTTGCTCTTTTCAGTGACTGGTGTACAAAGTCAAACAGGTCCTATTGCATGTCAACATTTCCCAATCTATCACCATTTAACGAATACTCTGGCATTTTATTTTCCCGCCGAAGTGGATAACTTTACATTTATCCATGCTGTATTGCATCTGCCATGTGTTTTCCCACTCACCCAACCTGTCTAAATTGCCTTGATGCCTATTAACATCCTCCTCACCACTCACATTCCCACCAACGTTTGTGGTATCAGCAAACTTGGAAATATTACATTTCATTCCCTCATCCAAATCTTTGATATATATTTTGAATAGCTGGGGCCCAAACATTGATCCTTATGATACCCCACTAGTCACTGCGATCCACTCCGAAAAAGACCCCTTTATTCCTACTCTCTGTTTCCTGCCTGATAACCAATTCTCAATACAGACCAATATATTACCCCCAATCCCATGTGTTTTAATTTTGAACACTAACCTCTTATCAAACAGCTTTTTGAAAATCCAATTACACCATATCCACTGTCTATTCTACTCGTTACATCCTCAAAATTCTCCAGTAGATTTGTCAAACATGGTTTCCCCTTCATAAATCCATTTTGACTTTGTCTAATCCATTGATATTTTTTAAGAGTCCTGTTATCACATCATTTATAATAGGCGCTAACAATTTTTGCTTTGATTATGGTGCCAGAGCTGGAGGATTCCTCCACAGGGATTGGCCATCAAAAGGACTTACTGCTCTTTGCTCTGATTTTATCTTCCCAGGAACTTGAGCTTTATGCTATCTGGAATGCAGATACGTGACAGTCAATCTGAACTTGTCTGGATACAGACTAATCAGAGGCCCTGTCCTGCTGTTGTATCATAAAGCATAAACCGTTTAACCAGCCAAATTACAGGGTTGATTTTGTACTGAGGTCAGCATAGAGGAAGCATCCTTATTATTTTTGATTTTCCAAGAAGAGTAAAGTCTGAAAATCTACAGGTTGTATTTAATACTGTTCATCAATATTCAGTTAATCCTGTATATTTAATAACCTATCACCTAATCGGGCAGCACGGTGGCACCCGGTGTCAGCACTGCTGCCTCACAGTGCCAGGGACCAGGATTCGATTGGGTCACTGTCTGTGTGGACTTTGGACTTTCTCCCCGTGTCTGCGTGGGGTTTCCTCTGGTTGCTCCAGTTTCCTCCCACAGTCCAAAGGTGTGCAAGTTAGGTGGATTGACCATGCTAAATTGCTCCTTAGTATAAAAGGTTAGGTGGGGTTACTGGGTGTGTGGGGGTGTCAGCTAGGTAGGGTGCTCTTTAAGAGGGTTGGTGCAGACTCAATGGGTCGAACGGCTTCCCTCTGCACTGCAGGGATCCAATGCAGGGATGCAGCACGGTAGCATTGTGGATAGCACAATTGCTTCACAGCTCCAGGGTCCCAGGTTTGATTCCGGCTTGGGTCACTGTCTGTGCGGAGTCTGCACATCTTCCCCGTGTGTGCATGGGTTTCCTCCGGGTGCTCCGGTTTCCTCCCACAGTCCAAAGATGTGCAGGTTAGGTGAATTGGTCATGATAAATTGCCCTTAGTGTCCAAAATTGCCCTTAGTGCTGGGTGGGGTTACTGGGTTATGGGGAAAGGGTGGAGGTGTTGACCTTGGGTAGGGTGCTCTTTCCAAGAGCCGGTGCAGACTCGATGGGCCGAATGGCCTCCTTCTGCACTGTAAATTCTATGATATGATTCTATTCTATGGTAATCCGTAACCTCCTAGTACATTTTATTCTTCTGCATGTTGAAGATGTGGCAATCATTTGGGGTATTTGATATGTCCAGTAGCTTGGAGTACAGAACTTCGGTTTATGACAGCTCCGTGAGCTAGCTACATTTTTTTACGATACTGCGCAGTCAATGCATACGATAGAAAAGAATGAGAAACAGTATAAATATTATGGCCTTGTCCAACAGTCAGTTTGACATTTCGGTTCAGTAAGCCACTTCATGGTGCTAGCTGTTGTAATAAGGGATATTTAAGGATAACAGCAGGCCATCACTAGAAGAAAAGCATGCCCTGTGATCCAGTCTCTGCTTCACTTTTGCCTGTGAGCAGAACACAGTACAGCTCTGATGGTTTCAAGCTTTCTCCCTTTGTACATCTGTTCCTACATCCAGTCTCAATAAATGAACCTACCTAATGTTTACCTATGAGCGATTGGTGCTTATATCATTATAACATAACATGTTGGTAACGAGACAGGTGGCAGAAAGGTTAAATATAGGTACAACACGGTGAACAGCCTTAGGTTGTGCTACAATGGTATAAAACGACCTTTGACATTCTGGTCAGACCGCAACATGCCAAGGAAGTGATTGCATTGGAGCGGGTGCAGAGGAGATTCACCAGCATGTTAAAATAAAAGCAAATTACTGCGGATGCTGGAATCTGAAACAGAAACAGAAAATAGTGGACAATCTCAGCAGGTCTGACAGCATAAGAACATAAGAACTAGGAGCATGAGTAGGTCATCTGGCCCTTCGAGCCTTCTCTGCCATTCAATGAGATCATGGCTGATCTTTTGTGGACTCAGTTCCACTTTCCCGCCTGAACACCATAACCCTTTATTCCTTTATTCTTCAAAAAACAATCTATCTTAACTTGAAAACATGTAATGAAAGAGCCTCAACTGTTTTGCTGGGCAGGGAATTCCATAGATTCACACCTTTGGGTGAAGACATTCCTCCTAAACGCAGTCCTATATCTGCTCATGCTTGTTTTGAGGCTTTCACCCACCAGTAGAAACAACCTCCCTGCATCTATCCTATCTATTCCCTTCATTATTTTATATGTTTCTATAAGATCCCCCCCCACCCCCCATATCCTTCTAAATTCCAACGAGTACAGTCCCAGTCTACTCAACCTGTCCTCGTAATCCAACCCCCACAACTCTGGGATTAACCTATTGAATCTCATCTGCAAACCCTCCAGCGCCAGTATGTCCTTTCTCAGGTAAGGAGACAAAAATGAACACAATACTCCAGGTGTGGCCTCACTAATGCCTTATACAGTTGCAGAATAACCTCCCTAGTCTTAAACTCCACACCTCTAGCAATGAAGGACAGAATTCCATTTGCGTTCTTAATCACCAGTTGCAAACCAACTTTTTGTGACTCATGCACTAGGACACCCAGGTCTCTCTGCACAGCAGCATGTTTTAATATTTTATCATTTAAATAATAATCCCTTTTGCTGTCATTCCTACCAAAATGGATAGCCTCACATTTGTCAACATTGTATTCCATCTGCCAGACCTAGCCCATTCACTTAAACTATCCAAATCCCTCTGCAGACTTCCAGTACCCTCTGCATTTTTGTTTTACCACTCATCTTAGTGTCATCTACAAACTTGGACAGATTACACATGGTCCCCAACTCCAAATCATCTATGTAAATTGTGAACAATTGTGGGCCCAACACTGATCCCTAAGGGACACCACTAGCTACTGATTGCCAACCAGAGAAACACTTTAAATCCCCACTCTTCGCTTTCTATTGATTAATCAATCCTCTATCCGTGCTACTATTTTACCCTAAATACCATGCATTATCTTATGCAGCAACCTTTTGTGTGGCACCTTGTCAAAAGCTTTCTGGAAATCCAGAAATTCCACTAAATTAGTCAGGCACAACCTGCCCTTTCTGAACCCATGCTGCTTCTGTCCAATGGACAATTCATCCAGATGCCTCGCTATTTCTTCCTTGATGATAGATTCCAGCATCTTCCCTATTACCGAAGTTAAGCTAACTGGCCTATAATTACCCACTTTTTGCCTACCTCCTTTTTTAAACAGTGGTGTCACGTTTGCTAAATTCCAATCTCTCGGGACCACCCCAGAGTCGAGTGAATTTTGGTAAATTATCACGAGTGCATTTGCAATTTCCCTAGCCATCTCTTTCAGTACCCTGGCATGCATTCCATCAGGGCCAGAAGACTTGTCTAACTTTAGCCGCATTAGCTTGCCCATCACTACCTCCTTAGTTATAACAATCGTCTCAAGGTCCTCACCTGTCATAGCCTCATTTCCATTAGTCAGTGGCATGTTATTTGTGTCTTCCACTGTGAAGACCGACCTAAAAAAACCTGTTCAGTTCCTCAGCCATTTCCTCATCTCCCAACATTAAATCTCGCTTCTCATCCTCTAAAGGACCAATATTTACCTGAGGTATTCTTTTCTGTTTTATATATTTGTATATTTATATTTCTATATTTCTCTCTGTGGAGAGAAAAGGGAGCTAACATTTTGAGTCTGGATGACTCTTTGTCAAAGCTGTTGCCTGGGCTGGAGTGTCAAGAGAGACTGGATAGGCAGGGGTTTCTTTTTGTTGGAGCAGAGAAGGCTGAGGTGTGACTTGACTGAGGCATATAAAATTATCAGGGGCATTTATAGGGTGGACAGAAATTAATTTTCCCCTTAGCAGAGGGATCAATAACCAGGGGGCAGAGATTTAAGATAAGGGGCAGGAGGTTTATAAGTGATGTGAGGAAAAACCTTTTCATCCAGAGGGTGGTGGGAATCTGTAACTCCCTGCCTGAACTGGTGGTAGAGGCGGGAACCCTAACAACTTTTAAGAAGTATTTAGATGAGCACTTGAAATGCCAGAGCATACAAATCTACAACCAATTGCTGGGATTGGAGTAGATAGGTTCTTGATGGTCAACTTGCACACGATGGGCCAAATGGCCTCTTTCCGTGCTGTAAAAACTCTATGATTCTATCTCCATGACTCTCATCACAGCATTGCAGAATTTTGAAATCACAGTGTGATGACTGCATAGAAGCTTTGAAGACACGATGCTCAGACAAAGAACTGGTAAGCAGACGGATCCCTCCTGGTGAGATTAAAGTGCATAGCCTATCAGTTCAGTGAGTGTGATAGCTCATTTAAGAGGACCAGCACTAAGCTAGCTTAGTCGAGAAAGGCGAGTAATCAGGATTTAGGCCAGAACGAAAGACAGCAGGAGAGAGTCAAACAAAACAAAACGTCATCGAAATGAAGCCAGAGAATGTCACGATTATAAATGATGGAGCTTCGGAAAAGTTTGTGAAAGTAGCTACAGTGACACTCATCTCAGGTACTAATGGAGAAGGAAGGTCAAAAGGATATTGTCAACATTTCCACAAAATTCACCAGTTTGAATTGGGCAGCAGCTGACCTACTATCCATATTCAAAATGTTTGAACAGCGTACAGAGTTATCGGGCTGGATTCTCTGTTGGACTGAACCTCCGTTTCAGCGGCAGTGCACTCACACCCGTGGATTTCCCGAAGGGGTGGTGATGCCCACAATGGGAAACCCCATTGGCCGACGGACAGAGGATCCCGCTGCCAGCGGGGCGGGCCGCACCAGAAATCGCATGCGGCGGGACGGAGAATCCCACCCATGGTTTCTTGATTCAGGTGCATCTGAGCCATAGAAATACGCCAAGGAAATGAGAATGAAGGTCATCATGTTACGATTAACAGCAGAAGAGCTAGCATGATCTCCAATGGACTATATTGGAAGACTGGTTCAGAATTAAATTTCCCTATTCATCAACTAGAGTTCATGTTACTCCAAAAACGTCTTCTCCTTATTACCCTACATCTAACGGCTTAGCTGAAGGAATGATTTGCATGGTGACAATCCTATTTCACAAATGGAGATGGACCAAGCAGGATCTATACATTGTGGCATTGCTTCTGAGAATGACACTTTCAAGTGTAGCTATTCCATCACCGTCAAATGACAACGCGCAAGTGTACCTACTCTTACACATTCTCTCAGAAACTAGAGAGCAACTTTTAAAACTGCAAAAAGAGATGACCATCATATATGATGAAGATGTGAGATCAGAATTGACTGGTTTACAGTTGGGACAATATATTTGCATCCAAGATCCCACACAATGTACGTGGCAATGAGCCAACATGACATGGATTTGTTTGAAACCGAAGTCCTATGTGGCCAACACTCAGAAAGGCACAATGGTGATGTGTAGCCGAGCACAAATCAGATCCATTGCAGTTTCTCAACCACCTCACAGTCTTATTGCATTGTGGACAAGATACCAAACGTAACTAAGAACAACATCCAAGAGAAATTAAAGAAACAGTAAGATGTCTTACAACACCAGGTTAAAGTCCAACAGGTTTGGTTCGAATCACGAGCTTTCATAACGCAGCTCCTTCCTCAGGTGAATGAAGAGGTGGATTCCACAAACACATGTACAGACAAATTCAATGATGCAAGATGATACTTTGAATGTGAGTCTTTGTAGGTAATTAAGTCTTTACAGGTCCAGACAGTGTGACTGGAGAGAGGGATAATCACAGGTTAAAGAGGTGTGAATTGTCTCAAACGAGGACAGTTTGTCGGATTTCGCAAGCCCAGACCAGATGGTGGGGGTGAATGTAATGCAACATGAATCCAATATCTGGTTCAGGCCGTATTCATGCATGCGGAACTTGGGTATCAGTTTCTGCTCGGCAATTCTGCGTTGTCGCGCGTCCTGAAGGCCGCCTTGGAGAACGCTTACTCAAAAATCAGAGGCTGAATGCCCTTGACTGCTGAAGTGTTCCCCGACTGGAAGGGAAAATTCCTGCTTGGCAATTGTCACGTAATGTCCGTTCATCCATTGTCGCAGCGTCTGCATGGTCTCGCCAATTTACCATGCCACGAGACATCCTTTTCTGCAGCATATGAGGTAGACAAGGCGCACGAGTATGTATCGCATACCTACTGGGTGGTGTTCTCCTGTGTAATTGGGTACCCATGTCGATGATCTGGCACATCTTGCAAAGGCTGCTATGGCAGGGTTGTGCGATGTTGTGGTCGCTGTTCTCCGGGAGTGTGGGGATGGCCTTGCCAAGATGTTCATCTTCATCGATGTTGAAGACTGTGAAGAAGATGTCTTAGTTTCTCCATTCTGGAGAAATACGGACGACGAAGGGTACTCTGTCGGTTGTGTCCCGTGTTTGTCTTCTGAGGAGGTCAGTGCGGTTTTCTGCTGTGGCGCGTTAGAACTGTCGATCAATGAGTTGAGCGCCATATCCCATTCTTATGAGGGTGGCTTTCAGCGTCTGTAGATGTCTATGTTACTTTCCTCCTCGTCTGAGCAGATCCTGCTTATACGGAGGGCTTGTCCATAGGGATGGCTTCTTTAATGTGTTTAGGATGGAAGCTGGAGAAGTGGAGTATCATGGACTTGCAGTAAAGGGAAGTGCTGAGGTGACCTTGATGGAGATGAGTGTGTCCAAGAATGCAACCGATTCTGGAGAATAGTCCATGGTGAGTCTGATGGTGGGATGGAACTTATTGATGTCATCGTGTAGTCTTTTCAGTGATTCTTCACCGTGGGTCCAAAGGAAAAAAATGTCATTGATGTATCTGGTGTATAACGTTGGTTGAAGGTCCTGTGCGGTGAGGAGGCCTTGTTTGAGCTTGTACATGAAGATGTTGGCATATTGAGGTGCAAATTTGGTCCCCATGGCTGTTCCGGGTGTCACGTTATTAAAGAAACCTCCAGATGAGGTTACCATTACAAAATCTGGGCCTACCAGCAAATTACTTTTACGCTTTAGAGACTCACAGATTCGCCAGTTCTATACTGTTATAGAATGGTCACTAAACATGAGCATGTATTGTGAATAACTTTATCCTCTTTGGAAAGGGACAACATATTCTTAAAAAGAAAGGGCGGTATTATAATATGCCTTTAAGGATATACATTTTCAGGGGTCCCTGGGGGAGGTTTCCCTATTACAGGGTTCCAGGGGAGGCCTATTACAGGGTTCCCTTTGGGGGTGTCTCCCTAATACAAGGGTCCCTGGGGGTCCTCTATTACAGGGCATGTGTGGGGGAGGAGTGGCTCTGTTAGAGGAGGCGTGGACGGACAATGCGTTATTGGGAGGGCTGTGGCTCTCGGAGGTCACTACTGGCATGGCCCTGGTGTGATGGACCTCCAGGTAGGTAAATGGAGCAAACGTTGCCCACTGCAAGGCCCACCCCATCTGGTTCACGATTGCTGAGACCACAAGTGGTCCGCACCCATCTGATTCCTGGCTGCAGGGACTAGAGAATCACAGGAGGCCGGAGCATAAAGCACCAGGCCTGCTAAATAGATGAAAACGTGTCACTAAGGTCCATTTGCATTTATTGATATCCCCCCCCCTCGCTGGTGCATATCATGGACCTCGTTCACACCACCAGTAGGGGGTCAAAGCATCGCGTTCACGTCGGCGCCCGGCGCCAATCCCAATTTTCCCTCGATGCCCAGTTCTCTGACCCATAGAGGAATGCATTCCAGGCACCCTGGGACAGAGAATCCCACCCCTGATAACTGACTTTTATGTTGATGTGGACTGAGGGACAAATATTAGCCAGAAAGACTTGAGAGCTCCCTTTTCTTCTTTGAAACGGTGCCATGGGAACTTTTACCATTACCTGAGACTGGGCCCTTGATTTATTTGAAAGGTGGCACCTCCATCAGTGCAGCACTCCCTCAAAACTTCCACTGAAGTGAAAGCCTGGATTATGCAAGAAGTGTGGCGCAACCTCACAACCTTCTGACTGTGGTGAGAATGTTGTAAAAGACTCAAGCTGACACCTATACAGTCTGCGACACGTACACAAGTGCAGGGCACTACAATGTAACAATGCCATGAGTGGAAGAACTAAACAGTAGGGATGATGGGGTGAGTGTGAAGGAGCAGACGAAGGTTAAATCTCTCCTGTCCTTCAAGTGCAAATGCAGACACATGGGTCAAAATGCTGATGACCTGTAAAAAAAACCTTTGTTATTAATTTAAGAAAATCTTGGCTGCCTACTTTATTCTGCAGCAATGTGATTATTCACAATCTCAAATACACATCCAGTCACCATGGGCAAATCGCATCGTCAGAATTGCTTCTGTGCTTCAAAGAAAAGTAGAGTGGATATGTCTCACTGACATGGGCGTCACGGTGGCTCAGTGATTAGCACTACTGCCTCATGGCGCCGAGGATCCTGCCCCGAGTCACTGTCCGTGTGGAGTTTGCACATTCTCCCCGTGTCTGCGTGGGTCTCACCCCCACAACCCAAAGATGGATTGGCCACGCTAAAATGCCCCTGAATTGGAAAAAATGGATTGGGTACTCTAAATTTAAATAAAAGTTAAAGGGATGTCTCGCTAATGGGTCACATCACCCTACAATTAAAACAGAAACATTTCAAACGAGGTGAATTGAAGAAGTAATGCATAATTGAAATATGTCTCTTGGCTGATCTTTTATATTCGTGTAATCAATAGTGGGTTAAATGTTTGTTGTTATCAGTTCCATTAAATGCAGGAATCAGACTACACTTGAGGCCAAATTTCTTGCCACACAATTTCTGGTGGGAAACTTATGTACAATCCACTATGCAAGAAATATTTCAGCACACTATCCCTATCGGAGCCAAATGTTCAGGTACATGTTGACATTCCAACAACTGCAAGCTGTGAAGTTTAAGATGCTTGTGGCAACCTAATTGTTCCTGTGTGACCATCCGTAACCAGGTCGCTCACCACATCCTTGATGGCACAATGTAATAATTGTTGTTTCAAGCAGCAGTATCCACACTTTAAAAAAAAATATTTTCACTGACGGCAACAGTCACTGAATATGACAATAATCTGGAATGATGACACGGTGGGCAGCATTACGCGTAGCTTATTGCCCACCATGGCCCCATCTTCATTTTCAGGTGAACTTAATCATTTCCATGGGACCATTTTGAAGAAGAACAGGGGTAGGGGCTTCTCTCCCCGTGTCATTTTTATTCCTTACTTTAGAAGTGGGCCATTCTGGGAGCAGAGAAGGTTAAGTGGTAATTTAATGGCAATGTTCAAAGATTTTGTTTGAATAAACAGACAGGAGCTGTTTTCACAGCTCGGAGTGTGTCCAGAGAACAGAGGTTTAATAATAACAATAATCTTTATTATTGTCACAAGTAGGCTTACTTTAACACTGCAATGAGGTTACTGTGAAAAGCCCCTAGCCTCCACATTCCGGCACCTGTTCACATACACAGAGGGAGAATTCAGAATGCGCAAATTACCTAACAGTACGTCTTCCAGGACATGTGGGAGGTAACTGGAGCACCCGGAGGAAACCCACGTAGACACGGGGAGAACGTGCATACTCCGCACAGACAGTGACCCAAGCTGGGAATCCAAACCAGGTCGCCTGCACTGTGAAGCAACAGTGCTAACCACTGTTCTACCGTGGTAATACAGCCATGAGAGGGCTTTTTTTTTTACAGAGCGATATGCTCTGATCTGGGATGTGCAGCTTTGAAGAATGATGGAAGCAGATTCAATACTAAATTTTTAATGAGAATTGGACAAAACCTTGAATAGGATACTAAAAGGCTATGAGGTAAGAACAGTGGGTTGGAACAAATTGTATATCTCTTTCAACGAGCTGACTTACTGACACAATTAGCCCCTTTCTATGTTGTAATTATAACAGCCTGTGAATTTGAGTGTGACATGGCCGGAAATATGCAAAAGGTAAAAGGTTCCCAACCACCCTACCTTGAGTTGAGTCCACTGGGAAGGGCAGCTGGTATCCTTGGCCTGCTGCTGGCTACTTACTCTGTTTCCAAGTATGCAGTAACTTTGGCTTTCTGCCAAACTGCATTGTACAGTCCCCCTGGCACCCTGTTATTTCAAGATGTAGCCTCACATTGCTTGTGAGGAACAGAGGAGGAACAGGCATCAAAGGAACAGAGAGTGCAACGGGAAGAGGAGGCATGTGGCAGTGGATGTATGGAAGATACAGCAAACCAAACTGGGAGAGAGGAACCCAAACTGTGTGTGTCTCAGAGAGAGAGGGGGCAAATGAAACTGAAAAACAGAGGGACACAAATTGGGAGAGAGAGCAAAACATAAACTGGGAGAGGGGGAGGAGCACAAATTGGAGAGATAGAAGGGACACAAATTGGGAGAGAGAGAGGGGGACACAAACTGGGATAGAGAGAGGGGACACAAATTGGGAGAGAGAGAGTGGGGACACAAACTGGGATAGAGAGAGGGGACACAAATTGGGAGAGAGAGAGAGGGGGACAAAAACTGGGATAGAGAGAGGGGACACAAACTGGGAGAGCGAGAGGGGGGATACAAACTGGGATAGAGAGAGGGGACACAACTTGGGAGAGAGAGGGGGGACACAAACTGGGATAGAGAGGGGGGACACAAATTGGGAGAGAGGAATATAAACTGGGAGAGAGAGGAATACAAATTGTGAGGGAGGAACACAAATTGTGAGAGAGGAACACAAATTGTGAGAGAGGAACACAAATTGGGAGAGAGTGAGGAACACAACCTGGGAAAGAGAGGGGAACAAACTTGGAGTGAGGAGAGCAAACTGGGAGAGAGAGACACACACAAATTGTGAGAGAGGGAACACAAATAGGGAGAGTGTGAGGAACACAAACTGGGGGAGAGGGGGAAGCAAACTGGGAGAGAGAGGGGAGCAAATTGAGAGAGAGAGGGAAGCAAATTGGGAGAGAGGAATACAAATTGAGAGAGATAGAGGAACATAAACTGAGAGAAAAAGAGAGAGTAAACAAGGCACGAGAGAGAGGAACACAAATGGGGAGGGGGGGGGGAGAGAGAGAGAGAGAGGAACCCCAAACTAGGTGAGAGATAGACACACACAAACTAGGAGAGAGAGTGGGAGAGAAAAGAATACAAACTGAGATAGAGAGAGAAAGAGCAAGAGCAAGGAACACAAACTGGGAAAGAGGGAGAAAGAGGGAGAGGAACACAAATTGGGCGAGAGAGGGAAGCAAACTGGGAGAGAGAGGAACACAACCTGGGAGGGGGAGAGAGAAACACAAATTGGGAGAGAGGGAGAAAGAGAGAGGAACACAAACTGGGAGTAGGGAATACAATTTGGGAGAAAGAACAAAGAACATAACAGCGCAGTACAGGCCCTTTGGCCCTCGATGTTGCGCCGACCTGTGAAACCGCTCTAAAGCCCATCTACACTATTCCCTTATCGTCCATATGTCTATCCAATAACCATTTGAATGCCCTTAGTGTTGGCGAGTCCACTACTGTTGCAGGCAGGGCATTCCACGCCCTTACTACTCTCTGAGTGAAGAACCTACCTCTGAACCTGTCCTATATCTATCTCTCCTCAATTTAAAGCTATGTCCCCTCGTGCTAGACATCACCATCCGAGGAAAAGGCTCTCACTATCCACCCTATCAAATCCTCTGATCATCTTGTATGCCTCAATTAAGTCACCTCTTAACCTTCTTCTCTCTAACGAAAACAGCCTCAAGTCCCTCAGCCTTCCCTCATAAGATCTTCCCTCCATACCAGGCAACATTCTGGTAAATCTCCTCTGCACCCTTTCCAATGCTTCCTCATCCTTCCTATAATGCGGCGACCAGAACTGCACACAATACTCTAAATGCGGCCGCACCAGAGTTTTGTACAGCTGCAACATGACCTCATGGCTCCGAAACTCAATCCCTCTACCAATAAAAGCTAACACACCATACACCTTCTTAACGCAGCACGGTAGCATTGTGGATAGTACAATTGCTTCACAGCTCCAGGGTCCCAGGTTCGATTCCGGCTTGGGTCACTGTCTGTGCGAAGTCTGCACATTCTCCCCGTGTGTGCGTGGGTTTCCTCCGGGTGCTCCGGTTTCCTCCCACAGTCCAAAGATGTGCAGGTTAGGTGGATTGGCCATGATAAATTGCCCTTAGTGTCCAAAATTACCCTTAGTGTTGGATGGGGTTACTGGATTAGGGGGATAGGGTGGAGGTGTTGACCTTGGGTAGGGTGCTCTTTCCAAGAGCCAGTGCAGACTCGATGGGCCGAATGGCCTCCTTCTGCACTGTAAGTTCTTTGATAATCTATGATTAACAACCCTCTCAATCTGGGTGGCAACTTTCAGGGATCTATGTACATGGACACCGAGATCTCTCTGCTCATCCACACTACCAAGAATCTTACCATTAGCCCAGTACTCTGTCTTCCTGTTATTCCTTCCAAAATGAATCACCTCACACTTTTCTGCATTAAACTCCATTTGCCACCTCTCAGCCCAGTGCTGCAGCTTATCTATGTCCCTCTGTAACTTGTAACATCCTTCCGCACTGTCCACAACTCCACCGACTTTAGTGTCATCTGCAAATTTACTCACCCATCCTTCTACGCCCTCCTCCAGGTCATTTATAAAAATGACAAACAGCAGTGGTCCCAAAACAGATCCTTGTGGTACACCACTAGTAACTGGACTCCAGTCTGAATATTTCCCATCAAGCACCACCCTTTGTCTTCTTCCAGCTAGCCAATTTCTGATCCAAATTGCTAAATCACCCTGAATCCCATCCCTCTGTATTTTCTGCAGTAGCCTACCGTGGGGAACCTTATCAAACGTTTTACTGAAATCCACATCAACTGCTCATCCACCTCTTTGGTCACCTTCTCAAAGAACTCAATAAGGTTTGTGAGGCACGGCCTACCCTCCACAAAACCGTGTTGACTATCTCTAATCAAATTATTCCTTTCCAGATAATTATACATCCTATATCTTATAAATCTTTCCAAGACTTTGCCCACAACAGAAGTAAGGCTCACTGGTCTATAGCTACCGGGGTTGTCTCTACTCCCCTTCTTGAACAAGGGGACAACATTTGCTATCCTCCAGTCTTCTGGCACTATTCCCGTAGACAAAGATGACTTAAAGATCAAAGCCAGAGGCTCAGCAATCTCCTCCCGAGCTTCCCAGAGAATACTGGGAAAAATCCCATCCGGCCCGGGGGACTTATCTATTTTCACACTTTCCAGGATTGCTATCACCTCCTCCTTATGAGCCTCAAGCCCTTCTAGTCTAATAGCCTGAATCTCAGTATTCTCCTCGACAACATTGTCTTTTTCCTGTGTGAATACTGATGAAAAATATTCATTTAGCACCTCTCCTATCTCCTCGGACTCCACACACAACTTCCCACTACTGTCCTTGACTGGTCCTACTCTTACCCTAGAGAGAGGAACACAAATTTGGAAAGAATGGGACACAAACTGAGAGAGAGAATGGAACACAAATTGAGAGAGAAAGAGGAATACTAATTGGGAGAGAGTAGAACACAAACTGGGATAGAGAGAGGAATACTAATTGGGAGAGAGTAGAACACAAACTGGGATAGAGAGAGGAATACTAATTGGGAAAGAGTGGAACACAAAATGGGATAGAGAGAGGAATACAAATTGGGAGAGAGTGGAACACAAACTGGGATAGAGAGAGGAATACTATTTGGGAGAGAGTGGAACACAAACTGGGATAGAGAGAGGAATACTAATTGGGAGAGAGTGGAACACAATCTGGGAAGGAGAGAGGAATACTGGCTGCAAGAGAGAGAGGAATACAAACTGGGATAGAGAGAGGATCACAAACGGGGGAGAGGGGAACACAAACTGGGAGAAAGGGAGCAACACCTACTGGGAGAGGGAGAGAGAGTGAGAAATAAAAATGGGGAGGTGGAGAGGAACACAAATTGGGAGATGGAGACGAACACAAATTGGGAGATGGACACGAACACAAACTGGGAGGGGAGAGAGAAATATAAACTTCTAGAAAGAGAGAGGAACAGAGGAACACAAATTGGGAGAGAACACAAATGTGGGGCAGGGCATTCCACACAACCCGCTGGGTATTTCACATCTAATGAGGTGGCCCACTATTGACTGGCGGCTGGATCCTCTGGTCCCACCAGTGTCAATGGGGTTTCCTGTTGAATTCACTCCTAGCTGCTGGAAAACCCGTGGCGGGGGTGCGCTGTCAGCACAACTGGAAGATTCCGCCGGCGTAGACAGTCGGAAAATTCTGGCCTGGGAGAGAGAGATAGGAACACAAACTGGGGGAGAGAGAGTGAGGGAAATTCCAGCTGGGAGATATAAAGCCCAGATGAAACTTTGACCTGGATCAAATCAAGGCCAGGTAGCAGGCCCTTGTGTGTGAGGTGACTGGACAGGACTATGTGGCGGTGTCATGTGAGAGTACCTTTAAGAAATGGGTGTTTATAAATGGGTGTGTATATAAATCTCTGTAGTGAGAGTACCTTTAAGAAATGGGTGTTTATTACTGCAGTGATGTCAGAGAATGGGTGGAGCTGGGCTGTCTGTCAGCTTTTTACTTTTGTTTTTTCGGCAGGCTGCAGGGTGTGTTTTAGTTTTGTTTTCAGTATTGGAGCTGAAGCCAGACCCAGCAGGTGGGCTGCTGTTCTCTCTGCCATCAAAAGACTATCTCTTGATCATTTGGTGAATTCAGAATTATAAATGCTTTCAGTCGTGACTTTAACCTGATGTGCTTCTGATAAAGGTTTTGTTTTTAAGGATGGATGTTAAAAGGAAAGTAAGGATTACTTAGTGTTGTAATCTTTGGGGGTTGTATTTGAAATAATGGTTGCTAAGATGTTCACTGTGTGTTTTAAAAAGGTTAACTTGAGTTCATAGAATAAACATTGTTTTGCTTTAAAAAATGCTTTTCCATTTCTGCTTACCACACCTGTAGAGTGGGCCATGTGCTCCCCATACCACAATCTATTAAAAGTTGTGGGTCAGGTGAACTCCATGATACACTTTGGGGTTCTCTAAACCCTGGCCCATAACAAAGGGCAAACATGGGGGTTTGATGACACCTTGGGTGGGGGAGGGGGAGGGTTATCTAAAAGACACAGAGAGCCTTCAAAGGCTCCTTTTTTAAAATAATCTTTATTATTGTCACAAGTAGACTTACATTAACACTGCAATGAGGTTACTGTGGAAATACCCAAATCGCCACACTACGGCGCCTGTTCGGGAACACTGAGAGAGAATTACGAATGTCCAATTCACCTAACAGCACGTCTTTTGGGACTTGTGGGAGGAACCTGGAGCACCCGGAAAAACCCACGCAGACGCGGGGAGAACGTACAGACTCTGCACAGGCAGTGACCCAAGCCAGGAATCGAACCCAGGTCCGTGGTGCTGTGAAGCAACAGTGCTAACCACTGTGCCACCGAGCCCCCTTGTCCTGCCAGCAGTCCACCAGCTTTCACCTGTCAGTTTGAATGTTTGATGCTGGCCTCCCCTACTGCTGACAAAATTACAGAAGTTGTGGAAACGAGGCACTTAAGAGGCCCATTAATTGGCCACATAAGGACCTCATATGGCCACAGGCGCGTGGGATGCCCAGCACCTCCCCTGTCACTGGCAGCAGGGCCGAAGTGGATGATTGGCACATGCCACTGCCATGGTGCTCAACTTTATAGCCCCCTTCCCAACGCCTACCATCCAGCTCCAAGGATGTGGGGGCGTTCAGGTGAGGGTGGGGCAGGGGGGTAAAATTCCAGTCCCGGTGTTGCTCAGTGCAGTCAGTAATGAAGAAAGATCGCAGCAATAGATTTTATTAAATAATTTCTTATCGTAAAATCTTTCCATTCTTTCGTGTTCTTTCTCGGATTTATAAATTATGATATTTATCTCACTTTGAAGCTAAAAATCAAACAATTTGTTTTGGCTGGAAATCTGACAATTTTACAGAAAACGCAGGATATACTCAGCAGGTCTGGCAGCATCTGTGGAGAGGGAAACAGGGTTAACGTTTTGAGTCAGTAAGCCTTCATCAAAACCTATTTGGGTCTGTGCGCTGCTGAGCCACTCAATCTGCGGAAATGAAAACATTAAGCAAATGTCATGCAATCAAATGTCATCTGATCAAATGTCACAGAATGAATTCTCCAGAAATATGTCAAACCAGTGTTGGCAACCCTAGCCTGATGTGACATTTTTATATCTCAGTACCTGACTCCCGAACACAATAAAGCCGGTCGCTCAAGCCTTGAGGTAATCTAACAGAGAGCACCAAGTGTTGTCTTCATGTTAAAACTGCACGTTTTCCAAAATATATGGAGCACAAACTGTATTGCCAACACCTGCTTCTGTATTTCCAGTGAAATGATAAGGGGAGAGCAACAAATCTTTTGTGTTGTTCAAGGATCAGTGAGGCCACTGACCTTCAACTGAACCGTTGCATTGTTCCACCTGGGCTTGTATCGCCACACTGCAAGTGCTGCTGTGCACTCTATTTGCAGTGGTGTCAATATTCACTCCACATAACCTACACATTAATTTTCATGTCATTAATGTTACAATTCTGCAACAGGGCAACAGAGCATAATAGATTTCAATTGATCTTCCCACCGCTTTAAGATGTATTTTGTTAATAGGTCCCTTCTACTTAGATATTCCCATCGCAAATGAATGGCTAGACTCTTTAATTCCATGGAAACAAAATTTTAAATAATTTGTTGTACAGCATGCCACCAGAGGTCAACAGGGCATTGCATGTGTTTAAGTAACAATGACAATCAGAGGTGCTCCATCATAGGAGGCACTGGTATTATGCCTCTGTAGCAGTGGGTCTAACAAAGGGTGGGATTTTCTCTGCCCTTCCTGCTGGTGGGGTCTTCTGATCCCATCAAAGGTGCCCCGCCTCCACCGCAGTAGGTCCTCCGGTGGCAGGATGGGACGAGCCACAGATTTTGATGGGAGTGACAGATCTTACCGACAGCCGATGGTGACCCATCTCGGCTGCCAGAAAACACAGGTTGGGGGAGGGGGGGGGGGGGGTGGCATGGAAAAAGTCTTTCTTAGTTTTGTGATGGCTTAAAAGAATATTACAAATGGAATTTTATTTATTCACAGGAGCCAATAAGTTGATTCAGTGGCAGTGGCTGTTTTATGATGACTTCCCATTCAGGCAGAATTACATCTTTACACTTCATTAGACAGATGCTTGAAAATCTAGTCGTCCATTTTGTTACTGCTCCATTTCTATCTCCATCAGGATTGGGGTACAAAAAGAGGTAAATTTTCAACTTGTTGCATCGTTGATCGGACTCAAGGCATATAACTGCCTGACTCTTATTTTGATTGGCAATCGGAAGGTTTCTAAAAGGACAGATTTTTTTTTAGAAAATATTTTATTGAGGCATTTATAATTTTAGCATTTTAACATTTTAAACAACAGAGAGATCCAACACACACAAAAAACCCACAATAACATACTCAACTCCTCTCAGTCCTAAACCCTAACTACCCACACATTAGATTCCCTGCCCTTATTCGTCACTTCCATGCCTTCCCCTCCCCCCCCCCCCCTACTCCTGCTGATGGTCAATTCTCCTTTAAGAAGTCGATGTACGGCTCCCACATCCAAGCGAACCCCTGTAATGAACCCCTTAAGGCAAGCTTAATTTTCTCTAGTCTAAGAAACCCTGCCCTGTCACTAACCCAAACCCCTGACTTTGGAGGCTCCGAGTCCCTCCATCCCAACAAATCCCATCGCCGGGCCACCGGCGAGGCAAAGGCCAAACCGTCGGCCTCTCTCCCCCCCGGGTTCTCGGATCTTCCAACACTACAAATATTGCCACTTCTGTACTCGGAGTCACCCTCCCTTCCAGGACCTCTGACATGACATCTGAAAATCCTTGCCAAAATCCCCTCAGCCTCGGACACGCCCAAACCACATGTACATGATTCGCCAGACTTCCCCCACACCGCCCACACCTGTCCTCCTCCTCCTCAAAAAACCTGCTCATCCAGGCCACAGTCATATGAGCCCTGTGGACCAACTTGAACTGGATCAGGCTAAACCTGGCACACGATGAGGATGCATTGACTCTCCTCATGGCCTTCTCCCATAACTCGACTTCCAACTCTCCTCCCAGCTCTTCCTTCCATTTCCTCTTCACCTCCCCAATTAGAACCCATTCCCACTCCATCAGTTCCTTGTATATTTCTGAGGCCCTCCCCTCCCCAATCCCTATTTTTGACATCACCTTATCCTGTAGTCCTCTTAGTGGGAGGCGAGGGAAGCTCGGGACCTGCCTCCGAACAAAATCCCGTACATGCAGGTACCGGAACCCATACCCACCCGGCAACTCAAACTCCCCCTCTAGCACCTCTAGGCTCGGGGAACCCTCCTCAATGAAGAGATCCCCAAATCTCTTAATCCCTGCCCACTGCCACCTCCTGAACACCCACGGAGCCAACCGTTGATTGTCACAAATCGGTGACCACACCGACGCCCCCTCCATGTGCTGCCTCCATTGCCCCCACAGTCTCATGGCTGCCACAACCACTGGTCGTGTGGAGTACCGAGCCGGTGAGAACGGCAGAGGTGCCGTTAACAAAGCCTTCAGACTCGTTCCCTTACAAGAAGCTACTTCCATTTGCTACCACACCGATCCCTCCCCCACTACCCATTTCCTAACTATCGATATATTAGCTGCCCAACAGTAATTAATAAAGTTCAGAAGGGCCAAGCCCCCCTCCCCGCACCCTTGCTCAAGAAGGACCTTCTTCACCTTCGGGGCTTTCGTGGCTCACATAAAACCCAAGATCGCTGCATTCACCTTCCTAAAAAATGCATTGGGGATGAAGATTGGAAGACACTGAAACACAAACAGCAATCTCGGGAGAACTGTCATTTTCACACTGTACCCTCCCCGCCAATGATAGCGGGAGCACGTCCCACCTACGGTACGGAAGTCCCCTTTCATTTGCTCAATCAACCTGACCAAATTTAGTGTATGAAGCTGACCCCAGTCCCTTGCCACTTGAATCCCACGTACGTAAAACTCCCTCCCACCACTTTGAACGGCATCTCCCTCAGTCTCCTCTGCTTGGATCTGTCATGTGAGAGTGCCTTTAATGAATGGATGTTGAAGCAATATACCTTTAAGAAATGCAGTGATGTCAGAGTGTGGGTGGAGCTGGGCTTTAGATCAGCCATTTTGCAGTTTTTTAGTTTCAGTTTGAAAAGAGCTGGGGAGTGTCTGTGTTTGCAGTGAGCTGGATCTGCTGTGATCTCTGGATCATTTGGGTGATTTAAACTCATAAAAGTAAAGCCTTTAATCTGATGCATTTCTGTTTAAAGGTGTTAAGTCTCTGGGATGTTGAGAGGAATAACTGAAGGACTATTTAGTGTTGTAATATTTTCGGGGTTATCTTTGATGTAAGGGGGTGTTAAGAGATCCAATTTTTATTTAAAAGGGTGAAGTTGAGTTCATGGAATAAACATTGTTTTGTGTTTAAAAACCATTTGTCCATAATTGCTGTACCACACCTGGAGAACAAGCCGCGTGCTCGGAAAAGCAACAAATACATTAAAGGGAGAGAGAGGTTGGTTGAACTCCATGATACATTTTGGGGTTCTGAAAATACCTCTCCATAACAATTGGGGGCTCGACGGGTATAAAAGTTTATAAATTGGATTGGCTTTTGTGAACTTAAAGACAGTGAAGGATTGTTGCTTTTCCGGTGTGGCATTTTAGTTCAAGTGTGTTGTGGACAATGGCTCTTTCAGAGGCTCAGAAGTTTTTGGGGTTGGAGATTGTCACACGCAGTACCTTACGGACAGAGACTAAACGCAGACTGTTGGGTCTTGCAAAAACATTGCAGTTAACATTACCTGACAAAATGCAAAAAGATGAGGTAATTATGGTGGTGGGTAAACATTTAAAGTTGCCTGAGATAGAGTTTGACTCATGGGAAATGGCAAAAATTCAGTTGCAAATTAAACAAATGGAACATGAGAAAGAATTAAAGCGGCTTGAATACGAGAGAGAGAGGAAAAAGAGAGATAAAGAGAGAGAGAGGAAAAAGAAAGAGAGAGAGAGGAAAAAGAAAAGGAGAGAGAAGAAAGGAGAAAAGAAAGAATAGCCCTAGCAGAACAAAAGGAAAAAGAAAGGGAGATACAGATCAGGGAAAAAGATAAAGAGAGGGAGTTTGAACTTCAGAAAATGGCCATGAAACATGACAATCAGTTAAAATTGGCAGACGTAAAGGGACACGTGCAGTTGGATGATAGTGATGAGGATAGTGAGAAAGAGCGTCATAGTCGAAGGCTTGGTGGGAATCTATTTAAATATGTCCAAGCATTGCCAAGGTTTGACGAGAAGGAAGTGGAAGCCTTTTTCATTTCATTTGAGAAGGTAGCTAAACAAATGAAATGGCCACAGGACATGTGGGTATTACTGATTCAAACAAAGCTGGTAGGTAGAGCTAGTGAAGTGTTTGCATCACTACCGGAGGAGGTATCTGGAACATATGAGGAGGTGAAGAAATTCATCTTAAGTGCATATGAGCTAGTGCCTGAAGCTTACAGACAAAGGTTTAGAAATTTAAGGAAAGAATTTGGTCAAACATACATGGAGTTTGAAAGGCTCAAACAGAGTAATTTTGGTAGTGGATAAGGGCTTTGAAAATAGACCAAACGTATGAATCTCTCAGAGAAATTATAATTTTGGAGGAGTTTAAAAATTCAATTCCTGATGTAGTGAGAACAGAGGGTTAAAACTGCGAGATTAGCAGCAGAAATGCAGATGATTATGAATTAGTTCAGAAATCAAAGATTGGGTTCCGACATCAGTTTCAGCCGTGAGGGATAGAACCTGGGGACATGAAAAATACTCAAGTGGGAAAGGGAAAGGTGATCTGATGGGAGACAATAAAGAGAGTGTATCTCAGATTAAAAAAGAAATCCAGGAGGGTGGAAAAGAGATGAAAAGTTTCAAATGTTTTCACTGTAATAAACTAGGCCATGTAAATTCACAGTGTTGGTGGTTGAAGAAAAGCACTGGGAAGGCTGATGTGGTAAAACAGGATAAGACAGTGGGATTTGTTAGAGTGGTACAGGAAAGCCCAAGGGAAGCGAAGGAGGTGCAAACGACTGTACAGCCTGTTCAAGAAGTAATTGTTAAGAAGGTGCCAGATGTCTTTAAAGAATTTACTTGTGTGGGTAAAGTTTATTCATGTGTATCAGGAGGAGCAGGTAAAGAAGTCACAATTTTAAGAGATACAGGGGCTAGTCAATGGTAAGAGATGAGGAATTATGTAATTTGGGAAGAATGTTGCCAGAAAAGGTGGTGATATGTGGAATTCAGGGTGAGAGGAGTAGCGTTCCATTATATAAGGTAAGGTTGGAAAGTCCAGTGAAGGGTGGTGAAGTGGTAGTAGGAGTAATAGATAAACTATCTTGTCCAGGAATACAGTTCATCTTGGGTAATGATATAGCTGGATCGCAAGTGGGAGTGATGCCTACTGTGGTTGATAAGCCAGTGGAAAATCAGACAACTGAAGGGTTGAAGGACGAATATCCTGGGATTTTTCTGGATTGTGTAGTAACAAGGTCACAATGTCACAGGTTAAGACAAGAGGAGAAATCAAAGAGTGAAGATGACGTTGACGTGCAATTATCAGAAACGATTTTTGATTAGATGGCTGAAAAAGAATAAGAACAGGTGGAGGATGAGGTGCATATTTTTAGTCCAGGAAAATTGGCGGAGTTACAACAGAAAGATGTAGAAATAAAACGGATATATCAGAAAGCATATACGGAAGAAGAATCTGAGAGTATACCAGAGTGTTATTACGGTAAAAAGGATGTCGTGATGAGAAAATGGAGACCTGTACATATGCAGGCGGATGAAAAGTGGGCAGAAGTTCATCAAGTAGTATTGCCGGTAGGGTATAGAAAGGAGGTGTTGCAAGTGGCACATGAGGTACCAGTGGGAGGTCATTTGGGGATAAGGAAGACTCAAGCTAAAATCCAGAAACATTTTTATTGGCCTGGACTACATAAAGATGTAGTTAAATTTTGTCAATCATGTCACACATGTCAAGTGATAGGGAAAACTCAAGCAGTGGTAAAACCAGCGCCCTTAATACCCCTTCCAGCATTTGAGGAACCTTTTACAAGTGTCCTAATCGATTGTGTAGGACCGCTTCCTAAAACAAAAAGTGGGAATCAATATCTTTTGACTATAATGGATGTTTCTACTAGGTTTCCAGAGGCTATTCCAGTACGTAATATTACAGCTAAAAGGATTGTGGAGGAGTTACTTAAATTCTTTACTAGATATGGACTACCCACAGAAATTCAATCGGATCAAGGATCGAATTTTACTTCAAAGTTATTCAAAGAACTTATGGATAGCTTAGGAATAAAACAATTTAAATCAACTGCGTACCATCCAGAATAGCAGGGAGTGTTAAAAAGGTGGTCATCAGACATTAAAGACAATGTTGAGGGCGTATTGTCAAGATTATCCAGAGGATTGGGATAAAGGAATTCCATTCGTATTGTTTGCAATTAGGAATGCACCCAATGAGTCTACCAAATTTAGTCCTTTTGAACTAATTTTTGGTCATGAGGTAAGAGGACCACTTAAATTGATTAAGGAAAAATTGGTGGGTGAGAAATCGGAAATTACACTATTGGATTACATGTCAAATTTTAGGGAATGATTAAATAGAGCAGGTGAATTGGCAAGACAACATTTGAAAGTTGCACAAAATGTGATGAAACGGGTAGCGGACAAGAAATCCAAAGTTCGTAGTTTTGTCGGTGGGGATAAAGTTTTAGTGTTGTTACCAGTGGTAGGTGAGCCTTTAAAAGCTAGGTTTTGTGGACCGTATCATATTGAAAGGAAATAAAGTGAGGTGCATTATGTGGTAAAAACACCAGATAGAAGGAAGACTCACCGAGTGTGTCATGTGAATATGCTTAAAAGGTACTTTGAAAGGGAAGGAGAGAAAAAGGAGGTTTTAATGATTCTAACTCAAAGTGACAAATCAAATCCAGATGACTGTGAATTTGACATACCTCAAATTAAATTGGAAAATGAGGATATTCTTAAAAATTGGGATGAATTGTTAAGTTACGTTCAAGAGGAAAAACGAACTGACCTGAAAGAGTTATTGATATCACATGGGCAAGTTTGTAGAGATAAATTGGGAAGTACTAAAATGGCTATACATGATGTAGATGTGGGAAATGCTGTTCCTATCAAACAACATCCATATAGACTTAATACTTTAAAATTGGCACAGGTTAACAGAGAGATTGAGAGTATGTTGAAGAAAGGCATAATTGAAGTGGGTTGCAGCCAATGGAGCTCACCCATAGTGATGGTACCTAAACCAGACGGTACCCAACGGTTGTGTGTGGACTATCGAAAAGTGACTGCAGTTACAAGAACGGACTCTTATCCTATCCCGCGTTTGAAGGATTGCATTGAGAAATTGGGACAATCTGCTTTTATTTCCAACTTCCAGACATGGAAAGAACATTTAAAACATCGTATGGAGTTCTTCGATCGACTTCAGGCGGCGGGTTTGGTGATGAACCTAGCCGAAAGTGAATTTGAAGAAGCCCGAATCACTTTCCTTGCGGAGTTTCCGATACCCTCAAGACAAAGGGAAATAATGCGGTCTCTTAGCATGAATGAATTTGATTGAACCTTTGTGCAAAAGATTTGTTGCATGGTTGCTCCACTGATGGAATTGCTGAAGAAACGTTAAAAAATTCAATGGACAGCAGACTTTCAACAGGCATTTGGCTGCCTGAAAGCTGTGATCACCAATGCTCCTGTATTGGAGAATTGCAAGGGACTCTGTGGTCAGATTGAACTAAATTATCTGATTCTAAAGAGAAATGCCGAGGAGTAGAGGAATGGATGGATCGTGCAGAGACTTTGTTCAAAGAGACTGTCAATCGAGAAGGATTTCAGTTGGAGGAAGAAGAACAAAGAAAAATGGACTATATTATTATACCTGTTTGCGTGTGTTGTTTTTTTTTAAAAAACAAAAAGGTATATTTACTGTGTATATTTTTTAGTGGATGGTGCAAACGTGAAAAATGAAACCATCTTGAAGTTGATAGGTTTTTTTTTCTTGGGGGGAGGTGTCATGTGAGAGTGCCTTTAATAAATGGATGTTTAAGCAATGTACCTTTAAGAAATGCAGTGATGTCAGAGTGTGGGTGGAGCTGGGCTTTAGATCAGCCATTTTGCAGTTTTTTAGTTTCAGATTGAAAAGAGCTGGGGAGTGTCTGGATCTACTGTGATCTCTGCCATGAAAGATTATCTCTGGATCATTTGGGTAATTTAAACTCATAAAAGTAAAGCCTTTAACCTGATGTGCTTCTGTTTAAAGGTGTTAAGTCTCTGGGATGTTGAAAGGAATAATTGAAGGATTATTTAGTGTTGTAATATTTTTGGGGTTATCTTTGAAGTAAGCGGGTGTTAAGAGAGCCAATTTTTATTTAAAAGGGTTAAGTTGAGTTCATGGAATAAACATTGTTTTGTGTTTAAAAACCATTTGTCCATAATTGCTGTACCACACCTGGAGAACAAGCCGTGTGCTTGGAAAAGCAACAAATACATTAAAGGGAGAGGTTGGTTGAACTCCATGATACATTTTGGTGTTCTGAAAACACCCCGCTCATAACAGATCACAAAAACCTGACTCTTGCCCGTATTCAGTTTGTACCCTGAGAACCGACCAAATTTCTTCAGTATCCCCATAATTCCTGCAATTCCCCCCAAAGGGCCTGTTATATAACGGAGCAAATCGACCCTTTGTTCGACCCCCCTCTCACTATCCCCCGCCAAACCTTTGATCACCTAAGGGTCATTGCTAAAGGCTCTATGGCCAGAGCAAACAGTAGTGGGGAGAGTGGACACCCTTGTCTCGTCCCCCGGCACAGGATAAAATATTCTTTTTTTTTAATAAACATTTTATTGAGGTATTTCTTTGGCATTGTAACAGCAACAAAATCAACAATGTACATAACAAGGAAAATATTAACATAGTGCAAATACCGCTTCCCTCTCCTGCAGGTCCCACCATTACTTACCCCCCATATCTACGCTAGCCTAACCCCCCCCCCCCCCCCCTTCTGCTGACGATTAATTGACTGCGAAGAAGTCGACAAATGGTTTCCACCACCGGCCGAACCCTACCAGAGACCTTCTCATGGCGAACCTAATTTTCTCCAGGGAGAGGAAGCCAGCCATGTCCGAAAGCCAGGTCTCCGATTTCGGGGTCTTCGAGTCCCTCCATGCTAGTAATATCCACCTTCGGGCTACCAGGGAAGCAAAGGCCAGCTGCCTCTTTCTCCTCCTGGATTCCTGGATCCTGCAACACCCCGAAAATCGCCACCTCTGGACCCATTGTCACCCTCGTATTTAATACCTTGGACATGGCGTCAGCAAACCCCTGCCAAAATCCCCTCAGTTTTGGGCATGCCCAGAACATGTGGACATGGTTCGCTGGCCCCCCCGCACACTTCGCACACCTGTCCTCCACCCCAAAGAATCTGCTCATCCGGGCCACTGTCATGTGAGCCCGGTGAACGACCTTAAATTGGATCAGGCTGAGCCTGGCACATGTTGCGGTCGCGTTGACCCTCCCCAACGCGTCCGCCCAGAGGCCCTCCTCTATCTCTCCCCCCAGCTCCTCCTCCCACTTTTGCTTCAGCTCCTCGGTCTGCGTCTCCTCCGAACCCACAAACTCTTTATATATGTCCGAGACGCTCCCCTCTCCTATCCATCCTCTAGAAACCACCCTGTCCTGAATCCCCCTTAGCGGCAGGAGTGGGAAGGTTGGTACCTGCCTCCGCAGAAAGTCCCGCACCTGTAAATATCGAAATGTATTCCCCCTGCCAATACAAACTTCTCCTCCAGCGCCCTCAGACTCGGGAAGCTTCCTTCTAGAAACAAATCCCCCATCCTCTCAATCCCCGCTCTCCGCCAAATTCGGACCCCCCGTCCATCCTCCCCGGGGCAAACTGGTGATTATCGCAGATTGGGGACCACACCGATGCCCCCTCTGCTCCCACATGTCTCCTCCACTGCCCCCAGACTCTCAGGGCCACTACCACTACTGGACTGGTGGAGTATCGTGCCGACGGGAATGGCAGGGGTGCTGTTACCAGTGCCCCCAGACTTGTGTCCTTACAAGAAGCCACCTCCATGTGCACCCACGCCGGCTCCCCCCCCCACCAGCCACCTCCTCACCATGGCTATATTAGCCGCCCAGTAATAATTGCTGAAATTTGGCAGCACCAGCCCACCATCCCTCCGACTCTGCTTGAGCATTGCCCCCTTCATTCGCGGGGACTTGGCCCCCCACACAAAGCCCACAATAATTTTATTGATCCGCTTAAAAAAGGACTGCGGGATGAAGATGGGGAGGCATTGGAAAACAAATAATCTCGGGAGGACCGTCATTTTTACCGTTTGAACTCTGCCCGCCAGAGACAACGGGAGTGCATCCCATCTCCGGAAATCCTCCTTCATCTGCTTCACCAGCCGGGCCAAGTTCAATTTATGTAGCCTGTCCCAATCCCTCGCCACTTGAATACCCAGGTACCTGAAACTGTCCCCTACCACTCTGAACGGCGGTTCCCCCAGTCACCTCTCCTGACCTCTCACCTGAACCACAAACATCTCGCTCTTCCCCATATTGAGCTTATACCCTGAAAACCGGCCAAATTCCTCTAAAATTCCCATAATTTCTTCCATCCCCTCCATTGGGTCTGAGACATACAACAGTAGGCTATCCGCATACAGCGAGACCCTGTGCTCCACCCCCCCCCCCCCCCCCCCCGCCCACCCCCCTCGGACCAGCCCCTCCCAGCCCCTTGAGGCCCTCAGAGCAATTGCCAATGGCTCTATCGCCAGCGCAAACAGCAGTGGGGAGAGGGCCATCCCTGTCTCGTCCCCCGGTGCAGTCTGAAATAATCCGAAGTTGTCCAGTTTGTCCGTACACTTGCAACAGGGGCCCGGTACAGCAACCTAACCCAGTCAATAAAGTCCCTCCCAAAACCGAACCGCTCCAGCACCTCTCATAAATAATCCCACTCAACCCGGTCAAAGGCTTTTTCTGCATCCATCGCGACCACTACCTCCACCTCCCTACCTTCCGGGGGCATCACGATCACGTTTAACAGCCTACTTACATTGGCTTCCAGCTGCCTACCCTTAACGAACCCCGTCTGATCCTCCACAATGACATCCGGTACACAGTCCTCAATGCTGGAAGACAAAATTGTGGCCAGAAGTTTGGCATCTATGTTCAACAAAGAAATCGGCCTGTAAGACCCACATAGCTCTGGGTCCTTGTCCTGGTTCAGGATGAGCGAGATCATGGCCTGTGACATCGTCTGGGGTAGAATCCCTCTTTCCTTAGCCTCGTTAAAGACCTTCATCAGCACCGGCCCCCAATATTCCGGAGAACTTAATATACATCTCGGCTGGGTACCCGTCCGGCCCGGGGGCCGTACCCGACTGCATGACCTTTAAACCCTCCACTATCTCCTCCAGCCCGATCGGGACCCCCAGCCCTTCTACCAGCCTCCCATCCACCTTCGGGAAAGTCAGCCCCTCCTAGAAGTGCCTCAGGCTCCGCAGGGGGTTCCGACATATACAACCTGCTATAAAAGTCCCGAAAGGCCTTGCTCACCCCCGCCGAGTCCCCAACTATCATAGATGATCATAGAATTATCATAGAATTTACAGTGCAGGAGAAGGCCATTCGGCCCATCGAGTCTGCACCGGCTCTTGGAAAGAGCACCCTACCCACGTCCACACCTCCACCCTATCCCCATAACCCAGTAACCCCTCCCAACTCTAAGGGCAAATTTGGATACTAAGGGCAATTTATCATGGCCAACCCACCTAACTAAGTTCCCATCCCCGTCAATAACTTTCCCTATTTCTCTAGCTGCCTCCCTCTTTCTGAGCTGCTGTGCAAGCATCCTGCTGGCCTTCTCACCTTGCTCGTAAATCACCCCCTTCGCCTTTTTGAGCTGTTCCACTGCCCTCCCTGTGGTTAACAAACCAAATGCCACCTGTAGCCTCCGGTGTTCCCTTAAAAGCCCTGCCTCTGGAGCCTCCGCATACCTCCTATCAACTCGTAGAATCTCTTTTACCAGTCGGTCCGTTTCTGCCCTATCCGACCTGTCGCTGTGAGCCCGGATCGAGATCAACTCTCCTCTCACCACTGCCTTCAGCGCTTCCCAGACCACCCCCCCCCCCCCCCGCATCTGCTCCATGAACACTTTCAGCTCCTTTGCCATTGCTGGCACCTTGCCCGTTTTCGAGCATGACCGGTCCAGGCCTGGATCAATAACCGTGTTAAAATCCCCTCCTACAATCAGCCTGTGCGAGTCCAGGTCCGGAATCTTCCCCAGCACCCTCTTTATAAAATCCCGTCATCCCAATTTGGCGCATATACATTGACCAGCACTACCTTCAGCCTCTGCAGCTTGCCACTAACCATGATATATCGACCTCCCACATCCGAGACTATTCTTCCCACCTCAAAAGTCACCCGCTTGTTAACCAAGATCACAGCTCCTCTAGTCTTTGTATCCAGCCCCATGTGGAAAACCTGACTAATCTGGCCTTTCCTCACCCTGATCTTGTCCACTACTCTAAGGTGCATCTCCTGCAGCATTACCACGTCCGCCTTCAGTCCCCTCAGGTGCGCAAACACACGTGTCCCCTTTAACGGCCCATTTAGCCCCCATACGTTCCAGGTGATCAGCCTAGTTGGGGGGCAAAGTGCCCCCCCCCGCCGATCAGCCATCCCCTTGCTTGGGCCTACCTCCAGCTCCTGTGCCGCACCTTCTGCGGCCCGCCCCACAGCGGCCCCCACCCCTGACCTCCTCAGTGTCCCTCCACCGAAGTCCCTCCCTCATCAGCAGAACCAGTCCCCCCCCCTGCCCCCCCCCCAGCAACACTGCTCTAAAACCTAACCCATCGAGTAAACTAAACGTATACACCCCCCCCCCCACTGTGCTTCCGTGAGCTAGCTCACCCAGCTAGCTTGGTGGCCCCCGCCCCGGCACCAAGAAGTCTCCCACCTATTGTTCCCTCACTCCCCTCCTCCCGCTCATATAAACAAACTCCCTCATCTAACAATCCCCAAACAAACACCCAACAACAAGAAAACCCAAAGACAAAAGCACCACCAACCGAAACTCAAACAGGCACGTCTCCATCCCATAAAAGTGCCCATCAAAGAAACAAAAGGGACATTGCCAACATCTACCAAACCGAAAAATCGACTTTTTCCCTCCACACCTTTTTCCCTTAAACAGAGCCCCAGAAGCAGACACAAAACAATAAGAGAAGGCATAACCAATTTAAAAACAGGAAAACAAAACCCCCAAAACCAAGGGGGAAAAACAAAAACAGAAAAAAGGGGCCCAATATAGGCCAACAGGTTGTCTCAAAGTCCGAGAGTTCTCAAACCCCCGCCAGTCCTTTTCTTTTAGCAAAGTCCAGCGCCTCATCGGGTGACTCAAAATAGTGATGCTGGTCCTCATGCGTGACCCAAAGACACGCCGGATACAGCAGACCGAACTTTACCTGCTTCTTGAAGAAAATAGATTTGACTTGGTGAAAGCCTGACCTCTTCCTTGCTACCTCCACGGTCAGGTCCTGGTACACCCGCAGGATGCTGTTGTCCCGTTTGTTAGTTACAACTCCGCGTTTGCTTGGCCCGAAGAATGCATTCCTTGCCCAGGAACCTATGGAATCTCACCACCATTGCTCTCGGAAGGTCCCCCGCCCGCGACTTCCTAGCAAGTGCTCGGTACGCCCTATCCACCTCCAACGGGGGGAATGCCCCCTCCCCCAGCAGCTTTTCGAACATACCCACTACGTATGCCCCAGAGTCTGTTCCCTCAGCCCCCTCAGCCCCCTCCGGGAGCCTGACGATTCTTAAGTTCTGCCGGCGGGGCCGGTTATCAAGGTCCTCCACCTTCTCCCAGAGCCTTTTCTGCTGCTCCCGAAGCATCCTCACCTCCAGCTCTACCGCTGTTCGTTGCTCCTCCTGTTCAACCAGCGCCTTCTCAACCTTCTGAATCGCCCGATCCTGGGCATCCAATCTGCTCTCTCGCCGATCGATTGATTCTTTAATCGGGTCCAAACATTCCCGCTTCTGCCTGGCAAAACCATTCTGGATGACCTGCATCACCAGGTCCGTTAGTCGTTGCGCTACCACCCCAGGGATCCGGTCCTCGGCCATACTGTCTCCCGCTGCAGCTTCAACACAGCTCGTGGCTAACTTCTTGTTTCTGCCCTGTCGTGAACCTCTAGTCCTTTTCTCCATGAACCGAATCGTGGAAACGGTGCCCAATTGCCTCAGCCTTTGAATTTGCCGTTTAAAACCGGAAAAAAGTCCGGGGGAAAGGTCCAAAAGTCCGACCAGAGCCACCAAATGTGCGACTTACTCCTTCATAGCCACCACCGGAAGTGTCAGGCTAAAATATTCTGATCGAACCCGGTTTGTCCTTACATTCGCCACCGGTGCCTGATATAGCAACTGGACCCAATCCACAAATTCCTGCCCAAACCCAAACCTTCCCAGAACATCCCACAAATACTTCCACTCCACCTGATCAAAAACCTTTTCTGCATCCATGGCCACCACCACCTCGACCTTATCGATCATTATTACATTTAGTAGCCGCCTAATGTTGGACGTCAGATGTCGTCCCTTAACAAATCCTGTCCTGTCCTCCCCTATTACCCCCGGAACACAATCCTCTATACGTGTGGCCAAGATCTTTGCCAGCAATTTCGCATCCACATTTAGCAGGGAGATTGGCCTATACGAGCCACAGCTCTCCGGATCCTTATTCCACTTCAAAATAAGGGAAATCGACGCCTGCGATAATGTTGGGGGGAGCACGCCCAGCTCCTTTGACTCACTAAAAGCCTTTACCAGGAGCGGCCCCAACAGCCCGGAAAACTTTTTATAAAACTCCACCGGGTATTGGCCTGGTCCCGGAGCTTTACCCGATTGCATCGTCCCCAACTCGTCTATAACCTCCCCAAACCCAATAGGGGCTCCAGATCCTCCACCAACTCATCTATCCTCGGGAACTCCAACCCCCCCAGAAATCCCTTCATACCCTCCTGCCCGGCTGGGGGTTCCGATTTATCCAATTTACTATAAAACTCCCGAAATACATCATTCACCCCTGCCGGATCCAGAACCACCTTCCCCCCTGTATCTCTCACTTTCCCAATCTCTCTCGCCGCTTCCTCTCACCTCGGCTGGTGTGCCAGCATCCTCCTGGCCTTTTCCCCATATTCATACACCGCCCCCTTTACCCTCCTCAGCTGTCCCGCCACCTTACCTGTGGACAGGAACCCATATTCCAGCTGCAGTCTCCGACACTCCTTCAAAAGCCCGTCATCCGGAGACTCCACGTACTCCTGTCCACCTGAAAGATTTTGCCTACCAATCTGTTCAACTCCGCTGGATCAGCCTTCTCCATATGGGCCCGAATTGAGATGAATTCCCCCCTGATAACCGCCTACAGTGCCTCCCAAACCACCCCCGCCGAAACCTCACCCGTGTCATTGATTCTTATATATCCCCGAATGGCCTCCCTCACTCGCTCACAAATCTCCTCTGTGAACAGCCCCACATCCAACCTCCATTGCGGGCGCTGGGCCTTTCCTTTGCTGACTTGCAAGTCCACCCAGTGCGGGGGCGTGGTCTGACACCACTATTGCTGAATATTCAGCATCCACCACTTCAGCCAGCAGTGCCTTATCCATAACAAGAAAGTCTAACCCTAACACCTTATGTACATGGGAGTACAATGAAAACTCCTTATTCCTCGGTCTCCCAAATCTCCATGGATCGACCCCCCCAATGCGCTCCATGAATCCCTGGAGCTCCCTTGCCAAAGCTGATACCTTCCCAGACCTAGAACTTTACCGGTCCAGCCTTGGATCCAGGACCGTATTGAAATCTCCCCCATAATCAGTCGATGTGAATCTAGGTCCGGGATCTTCCCCAGTACCCGGTTAACAAACTCAACGTCATCCCAGTTCGGGGCATATATATTTACCAGTACCATAACATATCTACCCCCGGGTCCGCTTCTCTATGTCCCACCTCGAATGCCACCCGCTTATTAACCAGAATCCCCCTCATTTTAAAATCTAACCCGAATGGAACACCTGTCCAACCCATGCCTTCTAAAAGATTATTTTTAAAAAAAATTTAGAGTCCCCATTATTTTTTTTCAATTAAGGGGCAATTTAACGTGGCCAATCCACCCACCCTCCACATCTTTGGGTTGTGGGGGTGAAACCCACGCAGACACGGGGAGAATGTGCAAACTTCACACGGACAGTGACCCGGATCCTCAGTGCCACATTCCCAGTGCTAACCACTGCGTCACGTACCGCCCTCTAAAATTTCATCTGGTTGGCAAGTTCAAAATCCAACATCATGGCTTGTAATTTGAGCTGGGTGAAATGATAGCTCGTTTTAATCCAGCATGGTTTTCTTCTGCATTGGCTTCATTGCTGACTCACAATTGCCAGTGTTGCGTCACCTCCCTCTCTCCCGTGTGCTTGCACGTGTGAAGGAGTAAATTAGGCTTGCATCTTTCAGAAAGACTGAGATCCTCCTTAAAACAGGTTTTCCATTTGCGGAATGAACTAGCATAAAATAACTTGCTCAATTTTCACAGCTAACCTGTATTGAGATTATGGGCGGGATTCTCTTTCTCTTCACAAAGGCGGGATTCTCCGGTCCGCTGCAGTGAATGGGAGATGCGACTGAGCCTCAAATTCTCCGTCCTTGTTAGCAGTGGTAGCAGGGCGGACCGACCCCGGAGAATGCCGGCCTATACGTTTATTACGAGGCCGTCAAATATATTTTCACAATCTCAGGACATGCCAAAGCACTTGCTGAAGTGCCTTTGAAGTGTGGTCATTGTTCTAATGTAAGCAACTTAACTTGTACAGAAAGCTCCCACAAACAACTGGGTTTCCAGCACTCCCCCCCCCCCCCCCCCCACCCCCCACCCCCCACTCCCGGCGTGTTTTCCAGTGGTGAAGCCGACCTGCTATTAAACACCGGCAGAAAATCCCATCGACATCTTCACCGCTTTGCGTGGGAACCATTGTGGGGGGTCACCACTGGCGGGGCTGGAAGATCGTGCCAGTGGGAAGGCCTGGAAAATTCAGCCCTGTGTTCTGTGAACAAGTTTTTAGCTGACAACAGGGAGAGCAGTCCAGCTCCTTTTAAATTTGCGCTGTGGGATCTTTTACATTCACCTGAAGGGCAGGATCTCTGACTGTGCAGCACTCCCTCTGCACTGAAGGAGGCCCAAGGGGTTGGGCTTGCAACCCGTAAGAAAGGGTGTCACCCATTTCACAACAACTGACAATCAGTTCTGGATGACAGTATATCTACATTGACTGTGGAGAAAAATAAAAATCAGAAAACATCAGCTGTTCAATTGTATTCATCACAAATGACAAATGCGACCTATTTTGATGTGTGTCATTCAGAGAAATAAACAAGAGCCCCATTATTCTTAAATGAGTTTGCGATCTGTGTCACTTTTGCTGGTCATCAATCTCACTGATTCCAGATGCTCTGACCTCCTTGCCTGCGATTCATAACAGATCGTGGATTCTGGCACAGGTCAATCAGGCAGAGGTTGAGTGGGAACCAACAACATTCAGCACTCCAGTTAGCCTCCAAGTTCTGTCTCCTTAATCTCCACGCTTCATTTCACAACACATCGTGGAACACACTGTGCCTTAATAAACCTGGGGAGTGCTGGAGAATGGCAGCACACCATTATATTAATCACAGAACCAAAGGTCATGCAGTTGTCAACACCGTGCTTTTCAAACTCTATTAATTTGCTTCTTGTCCTACAATACATATGATTACAAACTCGGAGAGTTTGTTATTTAATCTCATAATCTCGCAAGAAACTTCAGAGAGTGGTGAACACCACCCAGTCCATCACACAAACCTGCCTCCCATCCATTGACTCTATCTACACCGCCCGATGCCTGGGTAAAGCGGGCAGCAGAATCAAAGACCCCCTCCCACCCGGCTTACTCACTCTTCCAACTTGTTCCATCGGGCAGGAGATACAAAAGTCTGAGAACACGCACAAACAGACTCAAAGGCAGCTTCTGGGTAGCAGCCAGGTCTGGATAGAATGGACGTGGAGAGGATGTTTCCACTTGCAGGAAAAACTAGAACCGGAGAACACAATCTCAGACTAAAGAGACAGAGATGAGGAGGAATTTCTTCAGCTAGAGGGTGGTGAATCTGTGGAACTCTTTGCCTCAGGAAGCTGTGGAAGCCAAATCACTGAGTGTCTTTAAGACAGATTGATGCACGATCAATTGCACAAAGACGTGTAGCCTCCTACAGCAGCTGGCGAAATGGCTGCTGTATAGGGAGCACACATATTTATACTCTGCCTACTGGGCGGAGCCAGCAGGCAGGGACTGCCCCCGTACCTGTAGTACAGGGTCTTACCACACATCTCTTAATATATACAACAGTGGTGATTATGACATTCACCCCCTGTTAAAATTGAGTCCGGCGGGGGTGGTGGAGAACTATATACAGAGCAAGTTTAATATGCAGAAACGAAAAAAAATATTTCTTTCTGAAGTCCAGTACAAGGTGGTTTGATAGTCCCGAACCAAGTATTGATTTAGACGGTCCGGGGCCTTGATGTGGCGTTGGGAGTGACTCTGTGGTGGCGGCGATTCTGGTGTTGGTCTGGTCCTCGGTAACTCTGGGAGCGTGCCGAAATCCTCTTCATCCTCAGGCGTGGGCAGGGGGAGGACGGATGGTCCTGGGGGGGTTGCTGCTGGGTGCGCCGGGGAGGGGGGTGGAGCTGTGCCAGAGGGGTGTGTGTGTGGAACCTGCTGGTGCCAGGTCCCTGAGGGAGACAGTATCCTGGCAGCCATCGGGGTACGCTACCGAGGCATACTAGGGGTTAGCATGGAGTAACTGCACCCTTTCAACCAACGGGTCCGCCTTGCGGAGTCGGACGTGCCTACGGAGGAGTACGGGTCCTGGGGATGCGAGCCAAGATGGGAGCGACACCCCGGAGGTGGACTTCCTGGGGAAGGCAAAGAGACATTCATGGGGTGTGTCGTTAGTGGCGGTGCATAGTAGCGACCAAATGGAGTGCAATGCATCGGGGAGGACCTCCTACCAGAGGGAGGCCAGGAGACTTCTGGACCGTAGGGCCAGTTGGACGGCCCTCCAGACCATCCCGTTCTCCCTCTCCACCTGCCCGTTTTCCTGGGGGTTATAGCTGGTCGTCCTGCTGGAGGGGATATCCCTGCTGAGCAGGAACTGACGCAGCTCATCACTCATGAATGAGATCCCCTATCACTGTGGATGTAGGCGGGGAACCCGAACAGAGTGAAGATTGTGTTGAGGGCTTTGATGACGGTGGCTGACGTCATATCGGGGCATGGGATGGCGAAGGGGAATCTGGATTATTCATCGACCACACTGAGGAAATACGTGTTACAGTCGGTGGAGGGGAGGGGCCCTTCGAAATCCACGCTGAGGCGTTCAAAGTGGCGGGAGGCCTTCACCAGGTGCGCGCGGTCTGGCTGGTAGAAGTGCGGTTTGCACTTCGCACAGACCTGGCAGTCCCTGGTGATTGTCCTGACTTCCTCGACGGAGTAGGGCAGATTGCGGGCCTTTATGAAATGGTACAACCATATGACTCCCGGGTGAGAAAGGTTATCGTGCAGGGTCCGGAGTCGGGCCACCTGTGCGCTGGCACATGTACCTCGGGGTAGGGCATCTGCCGGCTCGTTGAGCTTGCCGGGGCAATACAAAATCTCGCAGTTGTAGGTGGAGAGCTCGATCCTCCACCTCAAGATTTTATCATTTTTGATCTTACCCCGCTGTGTGTTATTGAACATGAAGGCTACCTACCGTTGGTCAGTGAGGAGAGTGAATCTCCTGCCGGCCAGGTAATGCCTCCAATGCCGCACAGCTTCAACGATGGCTTGGGCCTCTTTTTCGACGAAGGAGTGCCGAATTTCGGAGGCATGAAGGGTGCAGGAAAAGAATGCCACGGGCCTGCCTGCCTGACTGAGCGTGGCGGCTAGGGCGACGTCTGGTGCGTCGCTCTCCATTTGAAAGGGCAGCGTCTCGTCTACTGCGTGCATCGCAGCCTTGGCGATATCGGCTCTAATACGGTTGAAGGCATGTTGTGCCTCGGCCGTCAGGGGGAAAAGGATGGATTGGATGAGTGGGCGGGCCTTGTCCGCGTAGTTTGGGACCCACTGGGCGTAGTATGAAAAGAACCCCAGGCAGCGTTTGAGGGCCTTGGGGCAGTGGGGGAGGGAGAGCTCCATGAGAGGGCGCATGCAGTTGGGATCGGGCCCCAGAACTCCGTTCTGGACCACGTAGCCGAGGATGGCTAAGCGGTTCGTGCTGAATACGCACTTCTCCTTGTTATAGGTGAGGTTTAGGAGAGTGGTGATGTGGAGAAATTTGGCAAGGTTGGCATTGTGGTCCTGCTGATCGTGGCCGCAGATGGTGACATTGTCTAGGTACGGGAAGGTGGCCCGCAACCCATACCGGTCGACCATTTGGTCCATCTCCCTTTGGAAGACCGAGACCCCGTTGGTGACGCCGAAGGGAACCCTGAGAAAATGGTAGAGGCGGCCATTGCCTCGAAGACAGTGTATGGGTCGTCCGCCTTACGGATGGGGAGCTGGTGGTAGGCGGATTTGAGGTCTACAGTTGAGAAGACCGGGTACTGTGCAATCTGGTTGACCATATCAGATATGCGTGGGAGGGGGTACACGTCGAGCCGCGTGTACCTATTGATGGTCTGGCTGTAGTCCACGACCATTCTGTGTTTCTCCCCATTTTCACCACTACCACTTGGGCTCTCCAGGGGCTATTGCTGATGCCTTCCCGAAGCAGCCGTTGGACCTCGGACCTGATGAAGGTCCTGTCCTGGGTGCTGTACCATCTGCTCCTGGGGGCAACGGGTTTGCAATCCGGGGTTAGGTTTGCGAATAGGGAAGGTGGGTCGACCTTTGGGTCGCGAGGCCGCACACAGTAAGGGGTGGTAGGGGCCCGCCGAATTTAAAGGTTAGGCTCTGGAGGTTGCACTGGAAGTCCAGGCCGAGTAGCAAGGCAGCGCAGAGGTTGGGGAGGATGTAGAGGCGTAAGCCGCTGAATTCTATGCACTGGACGGTGAGTGTGACTATACAGTACCCCCGGATCGCCACTGCGTGGGATCCCCAGAGGACAGGGAGATTCTTTGATTGGCGGGGTGTACCGCAAGGGAGCAGCGCCTTATCGTCTCTCGATGGATGAAGCTTTCGGTGCTCCCGGCATCCAGCAGGCAAGAGGTCTCGGGCCCATCGATCTTCACGCTTGTCAAGGCGGTGGCTAGATTGTGCGGGCGAGACTGGTCGATCGTGACCGAGGTGAGTCGTGGCTGGTCGTCACTGGTGTCGAACGATGGGGTGTCCGGGGGGCACATGTCCTGAAACAATGGTGGTGCCCATGTGCCGTGGGGAAGACAAGGTGGCAGCGTCTGATGATCTTGGGGTGGACAAGATGGCGGCGCCCACGGGCCGCACGTGGCGGGGGTTGAAAATGATGGCGGCGCCCAAGGGCCGCACGTGGTCCGAGAAGGGTAAGATGGCGGCGCCCACTGGCCGCGTGTGGTCTGAGGGAAGAAGGTGGCGGCACCCACTGGCCGCGCGTGTTCCGGGGAGGTGAAGATGGCCACGTCCATTGTCCGTAAGCGGGGGGGTCGGGGCAATAGTGACGACTGAGCAGCGAAGTGCCCCTTCTTGCCGCAGGCCTTGCAAAGGGCGGTGCAGGCCGGGCAACGTTGGCGGGGGTGTTTCTGTTGCCCACAGAAGTAACATCGGGGGCCCCCGGGGTTGGCTGGCTTGCACGTGGCACAGGCGTATTGACTGGGTGAGGCCCCCGGTGGGGCGGCTGTCTGCGGAGTCCACGATGTGTAGGAGGGGTGGGCCGCGCAGCTGGGGGTGTCGGCCTGAATATTGCGCGAGGCGACCGTCATCGATAGCGCCAGTTTTTTTGTTGTTGCGAGGTCGAGCACGAGTTAAAGGTCACTGCCGTATGAGGTCTGACCCTATCCCCGTCCCGCATGAGGAGGTTCGAATGTTCCGTGGCCGTGACAGTCTGACGGTCACAGTCTCTGACCAGAGGAATTAAAGCACCCCAGAAATCTTCCACGGACTCACCAGGGAGTTGACTGCGAGTAGCGAGTACGTGTCTGGCGAAGAGCGGGTTCGTCTGCTGGCCGTAATTCTCTTTCAGAAGCGCCATGGCTTCGTCGTAGTTCGGCGAGTCCTGGATAAGAGGAAAGACGTTGGAGCTCAGCCGCAAGGAGAGTATCTGGATCTTCTGAACTTCCGGGATTGGGGCTGGTGCAGACCTGATGTAAGCTTCGAAACAAGCTAGCCAGTGTTGAAAGTCCTTTTTGGCGTTGCTTGATCGCGGATCCAGCTGCAGGCGATCCTGCTTGATGCGGGGTCCATCTTCTGAAAATCTTAGAGTAATAAATTGATGCACGATCAATTGCACAGAGACGAGAGTTGAATACAACTGAGGCTTTATTACTCTAAGATGTGTGGCCTCCTACAGCAGTTGGCGAAATGGCTGCTGTATAGGGAGCACACATATTTATACTCCGCCTACTGGGCGGAACCAGCAGGCAGGGACTACCCCCGTACCTGTAGTACAGGGCCTTACCACACATCTCCTAATATATACAACAGTGGTGATTACCACACAGAGATAGATAGGTTCTTGAATAATAAGGGGATCAGGGGTTATGGGGGGAAGGCTGGAAAATGGGGATGAGAAAAATATCAGCCATGATTGAATGGCGGAGCAGACTCGATGGGCCGAGTGGCCTAATTCTGCTTCTATGACTTATGGTCTTATTGTCTTGTTCCCGCTGTTACCAGACTCCTAAACGACCCTCTTATGGACTGATCTGATTAATACTACACTCCTGTATGCTTCACCCGATGCTCGTGTCTATGTATTTACATTGTGTACTTTGTGTTGCCCTGTTATGTATTTTCCTTTTATTTTATTTTATTTTCATGTACTAAATGATCTGTTTGAGCTGCTCACTGAAAAATACTTTTCACTGTACCTCGGTACATGTGACAATAAACAAATCCAATCCAATCATATTGAAGAGAAGTTGTCTGGTGCTGAAACTATATGGTAAGTTGGAAATGATTTGCAATTTGCTTACATATCCTAGTTACTCATGCAAATAAGAAAACTAAAGTTATCTCATTGACTAATCACAAGATGCTAATCAATCACTGCTCCCTTATCGGGCAGGTTTCAGCACCTAACTTGGTGTTGGGACGAGGCCATTGAATCTCACGAGAATTTGCAACACTCGAAACGTCTCACGAGATTTGACGGAATCACGATCTGGATCTCATTCTCACTCGCTCGCCCAATTCACCCAGGGACCGAGATTCACCGACCTCACCAGCAAGGTCCCAGCCGGGCACCAATTGGTACTGGTTCACAAAGTCGTGAACCAGTCGTGATGGCACCTATGGGTGTCTTGCTGGGGTGGTCGGAGACAGGGCAAACTGCCAGGAGCTGGCACTTGGGCATTTGTCACTAGCACCATGGCCTCTTGGCACCATCTCTCTGGCTCCCTGGTAGTGCCAATCTGGTACCACCAGGGTGCCCGGGTGGCACTGATTGGCTAGCAGGGACACTGACAGAGTGCAAGGCTGGCAGTGCCCAGGTGCCAGGTTGCCCTTGCCAGGGTCGGACTTGATTCTGCTGAATCGCGCCCAACATCTTTCATGATGCTGCTAATCAGTTACAGCAAATAAGTGTACAATTGTCCAGAGGTTCAAAGATAGATTCTCCATTGGCCAATGCCAAAATTGGGAAAGGTGATTGGGCGGAGAATTGATTCCGATGGCAAAATTGCGGCGGGCGGCCGATATGACAGCAAATCGCGGTTCTCCGTCACCTCGACAGCAGTGGCAATGCATTCCGGAACGCACGTACAGTAAACACCATTTCCATATTATTAGCAAGCCCGACCTGGTACTCCTGGGGCCTCCGCGATGCTCCACCTTCGATGGGCCAAGTTCCCGATGGCTCGGTTCACTTGTGCTTTTAAAAATCGTGAAACCGGCGTGGTGGTTGATGAAGGAGAGAGAAAGGAGGTAGAACACGGAGAGGAGCGACTGGCAGTGGTAGTGCCAGCCAATGGTACCCCTGACATCAGGTACAGGCGCCAGGACCAGAGGCTCCATGGTGTCGGCCACCGACAAGGGGGAGTGCGGAGGGACATGCGGGGGCGGAGCCCGCAGTGCCAACTGGGGCCACCATGTAGCCCGGTGGAGCTGGTTGGGCACGGGGGTACGCACCATGTTAACATGTCGGCTTTTCACCCCCTGCCGACAATAGATATTGGAATTCAACCAGCAATAGTGGCCTTCCTGTTAGCCGCCGCTGCCCTGAGGGATGCCCTGCGGCTGTACGAGCTGGAACTGATCGAGAAGGAGGAGGCTGCAGCAGCGGAGAGGGCAGCAGCGGAGCTGGCAGCAGAGGGGGAGGTGGCAGCCGCCCAGGTTGTAGAGAGCGCTGCCCAACAGGCCGAGGAGGAGGAGGTGTGTACCGGCACCGGCTGTCATTCGAGGGCATGCCGGACCAGGGATGCCGTCAAGACTCCGCTGAGCAGACAGACAGTGCGACATATCTGCCAGATAATGGTACACTTGGCACCGTGGGGCTATGGGGGAAGACACCCACTCCCAGTGGCTGTCAAGGTGCCAGTCGCCCTGAACTTTTATGCGATGGGGTCCTTCCAGTGACTGAGTGGGGACCTGTCCTGGATATCACAGACCTCGGTGCACAGGTGCATCCGCGCCGTCACCCAGGCCCTATATGCCCAGTTGGCACAATACATTCATTTCATGTGGACCGTGCCCACCAGGATGCCCGGGCAGCGGGGTTCTCCACCATCGACGGGATGCATGTCCCCCTACGGGCACCTGTACAGACCACTGTACACAAGCCAAAAGGGGTTCCACTCAATGAACATGCAGCAGCTGCGCATCGTACACATCTGTGCCTGGTACTCGTGTGCACGACGCCTTCATCCTGGCACACTTGATGATTCCTGACATTTTCGAGATATTCCTCTCTACTGGGGGCTTGCACCTGGGCGGCAGGGGTTATCCACTGCGATCATGGCTGATGACGCCTATCTGTAGGCCACAGATCGACACAGAGACCCATTACAATGAAGCCCATGCAGCAACCAGGGGAGCTCGAGTGGTGCTTCGGCCTCCTGAAGATGCGGTTCAGGTGCCTGGATCGCTCTGAACGGGTCCTCCAGTATGATGCTGACAGGGTCACCCATATCGTGGTCCTCCACAACATCGCACTGCAAGGGGGCGATGTGTTGGAGGAGGAGGAGGAGGAACGCCAGGCCTCATCTGATGAGGAGGATGCAGGGGAGGGCGAGTATGGAAGGCCGCACGGGAAGCTCTGATCGCCTCCAGATTTACTGACTGCGGGGGGGGAGTTGGTCAGGGGCACGGACACCGCATCCCACCCCCACACTCCCTCACGCCCCTCTCCCTCCCCAGGCACCCCTGCCTGCAACTCCCTCTGTGATACATACCTGTCGTACTATGGGGTGGGAGACTTGGGTTGGCAGTAACACCAGGTCTGGTCCATGGGCCATGGGATGGAAGATGATGACAACACACTTTTCGATGAGCTCTGGTGCTCCGTATCGTATGACGAAGTCTGACCCCTGCCCACGGTAGCATTGTCTGCCGTCCATCTGGGTGATCCCTGCATGTAAGCTGGCTATTCCATCGCATGGTCCCGTCGGATCCCTGGGGTGGCAGTGATGGGGACGGTCGGGTGGGGTGGGGAGCCCTGTACACCCACAGGGTCCGCCCTTTCCCCATTCCCCCCCCCCCCTTTACCGCCAAGCCCAGACCAGCCTATCCCTCACACCCATCAGACAGAGCACCGAGGCAGGTTGTAACAGTGGCAACAGGTGTTTAATGTGAACAAATATTTACTGATTTGTGCCCTAGCCCCTAAAACTAAACTGTGCCCTGCACCCATGCAACCTTAACTAGTGTCCAACTTCCTGGCCTTGCGGGTCCTCACACTTCCGTCTAGGTGGATCCCCAAACGGTACAGCAGAAGTGGAGGCGGCCTGCTGTGAGTCCCACCCTGTGTCGTGGGTCCCCGTTGGAGGGCATCTAGCGATCGGGCCTGGATGGGCTGGCTGCTGCTCAGGTGTCCTGGGTGGCATAGTGCCACCCTGTTCTGCCCGCTGCCCACTAGATGCCCAGGCCTTATACATGCTGATCCATAGCCAAATCCTTCGCCCCAATGCCTCCACCGCAGACTCCACCCGTGCAGTGTTGGCCTGGGTGGCGCGCATTGTCGGCACCATCTCCTGCTCCTGCAAGTGGTTGGGCTCCTCCAACTGCACCTGCAGGTACTGGATGCTCGCCGACATCTCCTCACCTAGTCCCTGGCTCTGCAACTGCATCTCCACTATGGAATGGACTGTTTGTTCCAGATGCTCAAGACCCGTCTGGACGGCAGCAAGTCCCTGGGATCGGCCAACCCTCCCACTGTCCGGCCTCTCGGGTGCTCCTACCTCCACCTGCTGCACCGGGTCAACTGTGTTGTGCGCACCAGATAGTGTCCCAGGAGCCTCTTCACTGAAGTGCCCAACTGAGGTGAGTGTCTTTGGGATTATGGAGAGTGTTGGAGCCAGCCGTGACGTGGTCTACTGGAGTCTCGGGCAGAGGCCAGCTCTCCTCGTCAGTCCTCGGCTCAAGTGGGGCCCCTGCTGTGGCACTGGCTGGGGTGGGGGCCGCCGGATGGACCCGCCCCATCTCCAGCAGGACACGAGACAAGACGCGGGCCAGGGGGAAGTGGGGGTGGCCGTGTGGGCGGGGGTGGGAGTGGTGGTGTTGGCATGAGGGTGGTGTACGAGTGAAGGTGATATGAGGGTGAGGATAGTGGGGGGGGGCGTGGTTTGAGGGGTTGACACACGTGTCACGGGGAATCGCAGCTAAACAGGGGATCTCACTTCCTCACCCGCAGCCGAGCTCCACATCGGCAACTTCCCATTCCTCTGGGCCACCAACCTAATCCAGGGCCCTCTGCTCGGCTATAGTGAGGCTCCGGAGGTCCGGCGGTCCCCCGCCTGTCTTCTCACGCTCCCGGCAGTTGCGCGCAGCCTTCCCCTGAGGGGGTGGGGGGGAGAACAGAAAACAACAGTGTTAGACAGTCCGACGCATGCAGCCCATGGGGTAGGTAGCTGGTGGCCTCACTGGCCAAAGCACCTGGCCATGGCGGCAGCTATGGGTATCAGCATGTGGGGGAGGGTGGGGGTTTGGCTGTCCTCCTGGCGGGGGAGTGTCGGGTTACGGGTGTGTGGGACACGGGTTACTGCCAGGGGCACAATGCTGCCGACTCACGATGTGCCGCCCGGACGGTGCTGCCCACGGCGCACACGGCCTCTGCCACCTGCGCCCAGGCTCAAGGAGCGGCGGCAGCTGGCAGCCTCCTTCCCGGGCCGGGGTACAAAGCCATCCGCCGCTCCTCCACCGCGTCCAAGGGAGTCTCCAGCTCGGCATCTGTAAACCTCGGGCTGCTCTCCTCGCTGCCATCTTGTTGGCTGGGATGATGTGTGTGTGTGGGGAGTGAAGTGTGTATGTGCGGCTGCAGCTTGTCAGCCGCCTGAGTGTGAATCCCGCTCCGCTTCTCATTAGAATTGATTGTGTTCAATGCGGCGCTGGTGCCAGCCCCTGAGCAGTAGCTGAAACGGTCCAGCTGTGGCGCCAGTTTTCTGTCGTGAAAGTCCATGAATTCTGCATTGGCGCCAACACTTAGGACTGGATTCTCCAATTTTGAGGCTATGTCTGGAGCATGTGCCTCGTATTACGACCAAAAAGTCGACACTGCTAGGGTGGTGACCGCGGTGGGAAACCTGGAGCACCAAGATTGAACCATGAATGATGGTGTCAGCCTGTGACGAACATGGCTGAGGGCCTCGTCAACATGTCTCAGTCGCTGAGGGACATATTCCAGACGCAGGTGGACATTGGCGAGGCACTCCAGAGCAGGCCCCAGTCACCGAGGTCCATTGCTGAGGGTGTCAACGAGGAGGGTGGGGGGGGGGGGGGTGGGGGTGACGGTAGTACTGACTAGAGCCTCATCTCATGTGACTCTAGAGACTATGAGGGCCTCCCTGGTCCTCCTGGCATGTCGCCAGTCCTCCATCCTCCAATTCCTCCTTGAGCTCTCCTTACAGGCTCTGCTGGTCCTCCTCCTCCTCAGACAAGGCCGCATGTTCCTCGTCCACCTGCTGCTCATTCAGCATGTCGCCCTGCTGTGGAGGTACTCCAGGCCACCGCAAAGTGGGAGACCCTCTTGACCTCCCCCCATGTCCCCCAGCTCGGTGTCTAAACCTGAGCACAAAATACCCATGTGGTTATTAAAATAACTTCCCACTGATCAACTTTTGTCTCCACTGGGGCAAAAAACGATTGCCACCAAGGCTTGATACATTGCATAATTACCTGGGTCGGAAAAACCTCAAAGGGGAAGATAACCCAACTTGTACCGAGTGTCTACTCGGAGATACTTGGGGCAGAAACTGAAGCAGCGCAATGCCAACTTTTTGTCGACATCAGTCAGCGCATCACTTATTCTTTTCTCAGTGACAAGAGTGGTCCATTCAGCCCCTCAAACCCATTCAAACAGGTCATGGCTGATTGGTGACTTCTCTTCAATTCCCCTCTGCTAATCCCCTTGGCACCCTTTTCTGCAAAAGTCTATCAGGGAGGCGGTGGCATGGTGGTAATCCAGAGACTCGGGGTAACACTTTGGGGACCCTGCTTCAAATCCCACCAAAGCAAATGGTGAAATTTGAATTCAATAAAAAAAATCTGGAATTAAATGTCTGGATGACTGCCATGAAACCATTGTCGTAGAAACCCATCCGGTTCACTCATGTCCTTTAGGGACAGAAATCTGCTGTGTTCACCTGGTCTGGCGTACATGTGACTCCAGACCCATAGTTGACTCATAAATGGCCTCAGTAATTAGGGATTGGTAATGAATGCTGTCCCAGCCAACAACACCCACATCCCATGAATGAATAAAAAATAACAGAATCTCGCAAATTTCCATCGACCAAGCATTCATATTTCGCTCCGAATTGACCTGCCTCTATTCTTTAGATTGTGCCCCCACCAAAGGAACTTCTTTCTCTGCATCAACCCTGTCGGATCCCTTCACCGTTGTTTGTCATCTTTCACACGCTCAAAACAACTTGCCAAAACCTGAACCGCTGGCAGACGGCGCAAACGACTTTCACCTCAATCATCTGTCGGGGTTGATTCATGTCACCGAAGATAATTGAAAAATAAATAAAATTCTTTCCTCTTACTCCTGTACAACGCAGTGAGAAAATGTTTCAAAACAAATATTTCATTGGATTCGTAATAAATTATTGATACTACTTCTGTTTCTAATATACGAGACTATCAAAATCATTAAATGTTTATGCTCTTTGCGTGTTGGAGCATTCAGCCATATCAATACATATATCTCTTCTCTAAATGATTTAAGCATCTAACACTGTGCATTCTGAATCCAGCAGGAAGCATTCGTCTGGGAAACATTGTTAGCCCAAATAAGAAGGGCTGAGAGTTTTCCAGACCTTTTAGCCCCAGCTGATTGAACACTAATTGTTTTTCATTAATTCCTTGCCCTTGCAGTTCTTCTGGAGATTCAGTTGATGGAGAGGAATAAAAACGACCATACTCTTCGAACGGCAGCCGAGCAGTCAGACAGTGGCGAGGCAGGATGATAAACTCTCACACTACATGCCGAACTGCAGCATGAATGCATCAGTCACCCGAGCGCTGCTTTGGCGCAGAAGCTATATTCCCACTTGCATGTACCATTCAAATGAGTATACTTCCTCAGGAAACTAAGGAAATTTGGTATGTCCACATTAACCCTTACCAACTTTTACAGATGCACCATAGAAAGCATCCTATCGGGCTGCATCACTGCCTGGTATGGCAACTGCTCGGCCCAGGACCGCAAGAAACTTCAGAGAGTCGTGAACACCGCCCAGTCTATCACACGAACCTGCCTCCCATCCATTGACTCCATCTACACCTCCCGCTGCCTGGGGAAAGCGGGCAGCATAATCAAAGATCCCTCCCACCCGGCTTACTCACTCTTCCAACTTCTTCCATCGGGCAGGAGATACAGAAGTCTGAGAACACGCACGAACAGACTCAAAAACAGCTTCCTCCCCACTGTCACCAGACTCCTAAATGACACTCTTATGGACTGACCTCATTAACACTACACCCTGTATGCTTCATCCGATGCCAGTGCTTATGTAGTTACATTGTATATGTTGTGTTGCCCTATTATGTATTTTCTTTTATTCCCTTTTCTTCTCATGTACTTAATGATCTGTTGAGCTGCTCGCAGAAAAATACTTTTCACTGTACCTCGGTACACGTGACAATAAACAAATCCAATCCAATCCAATCCAATGATACATTGATAAAGTAATTCATTTTGCATGCGTGGGCGATGAATATTAAATAATAGTGTTCCATTTGTCTGTGTTCATGGGCTCCATCAAAAAGATGTACTTTAAAGGAAATGTCTTGTTTTCTGAGAGCATTGCAGCACTGCCCAGGGCCAAGCTTCCATGCTACCAGTGAGTGTTTGAACATCAGAGACACTTTGCCCTCAGGTTTCAGTCCATTGAAATCAAAGGACTGAAAGTCTCTTCAAAAAGACATGGAAATATAGTTCAGTCTACAAATTAAACCATGGCACCCCAAAATCTGTCACAACATTGAGATCATTGTTTACAGAACTGGATTGGGGGCAAGGGGATGTTGAAGCAGAATTCATGTGAGAGAAAGCAAGTAAAGCCCTATACAAATGGATCAGTCCACTGCACTTCCTTCAGGGCCTAGAAATCCTTCCTAAGATACCGTGGTTGGGGGTTTTACCAGCAGCCAAGTCCGCTGGCTCCAAGTGTTGGTCCTGATCCCACATGGGTGGATGGAGTTTTACCATCAATGACCAGTTAAGAGATGGCTGTCAGGAATTATGTCCCATTAGAGATGGTTGTCTTCCGATCCAATAAAAGGCCCTGCAGCTCACCAGTTTCGGAAGGGTCAGGGAGACATTTTTGTTGAAGTGCGGGATGATATGTTATGCTGTTTGATTAACATAAGTTGCGACTGACCACAGGCGACGTTGAAAGACATTCCTGTCCTTGAAGTAAGTTGAAAGGATTTATTCAGTAACAACAACTAGATAAATGAGTTTGACACTCTGCTGATCTAACTCCAGTAACTCAGTGACAATGACTAACTGTACAACTGGGATCTAGGCCACGTGTGGTGACCCAGCCTGAGATCTAAATTATTCTGGTGCTAATCCTACAGTCCCTGCTCGGAGTGGGAGGCAGGGTCCAGTGTGTGTCTGGTTTTATAATGAGTTGTGTAATGCCCTCTAGTGGTCGTGCCACAGCCGGGTGTTCTGACTAACCTCTTAGTTACATGTCAGTCTACATATCATTACACAGGAGACAGTTAGCCCGGTCCTGGTGATCAGAGAGGTCTCCAGCAGAGGCATTGGAGCAACAGGAGCAGCCATTGCCACGTGATATTGAGCATTGTTAAAGGAAGATCTCTCAAGGAGGAAAACCACTGAAAGGCTATCTCAATATATCAGATGCTCTCTCCAAGGAACCGCGTGGCTTTTCATAATGTGCTGAAATGTCAGCGGAGGTATGAAATGGGTTTTAACGGACCAGTTAATTACCATAATTGGCCGTCAGTATTCCCCCCCTCGCAATGTCCTGTGGCCAGTCTTCCTAAAGACACAGGATTGCATTTTGCTGGATGACTAATAATCCCCCTGTTGGCCTTAATTCCGGGAGCTGGAATCTGAGAGTGGCCGTGGTGAGACATCAGACACAATCTTTCTGAGGCAACCAATTTATAAATTGCCTCTGGAAGATCTATCGAATTAGAGATGGCGGCTAGATTCCAGCATTGGGATGCCCTGTTCAACCAGAATCGTGGTTAGGGCTGCTGGCAACATTTGGAGTGCGGAGGCTGCTGAGGAGTGGGGCAGGTCATTAGAACAAGAGCTACATTAGCAGAGAAATCAGTCCTAATCATATGCCGTGAATCCCTGCCTTCTCGTTGGGAAGATTTCAGCGCTGCGATTTAATGTTGGCAGCCTAATAAAAAGGTCTCACGTGGTTCGTGTCTCAGACTTCCAGCTGTGAAGCTGCCTCCGCTCAACATCTGGGGCTTCGGGCTCAATGGGGGGAACCTGCTGGAAAAACTGCATTCCAACTATAATAGGGGATAAATGCCTCAATTGAACGCCCTAACTAACAACACACTTTTGCTGCTGGGACTCCGCCCTGTAGGAAAGCATACGGAGGTCGGAATCTTCACAGGTCAATGGTGCTGGAAACAACGCTAGTCAATTGCATTTTCCTTGGCTACACCACCCTCCCACCTCCAAAAATGCCTCCATGCAGTTGTGAAAATTCAGCCCTTAATCTTGCTGGGTACATCGATTGGTGTTTCTATCCTTGATCACAAAGTTGGGATTTTAATTGCCGAAGCTGGGCAGCTCCGTGGAAATTTCATTAATTAACAAGCTTTGGATCATTCAGTCTTTCCCTGCCTCTGCATTTTCTCTTTTGTCGTTGATAGTGGGATGTTTTTTGTGGCCTAAATAATTCCATCCTCCTTTGATCTCCAAACTAACAGAGAAGTCCAGTAGGTTGAGAAAAACATTCTATTGCCTTTTCCATACCATTGGGGTTGTCATGTTGCCCTATTAATAATATTGGTGAACCACAAGACTGCCCTTATATCGATCAAATGACCATACAACCAGTTAGTTCGTCCAAAAGATAGTTTATTTACATACACAAGAGTGATGTCGACATGCAAACACAATATCTACTATGAGTTAAACTACACCTATCAGCTACAATAACCTATACTTAACTTCAGGGCGACCGGCACTGTGTAAATGGATAAGGCTTTTATCTTGATCTCACTTGGCTGGTTCGAAGAAAGTGGCTCTGTCTCTGCTGGGCTCATCCATCAGGTAGCGACCGTTGGCCTTGAACTTAGCTGGCTGTTCCTGCTGCAATTGGGTTGGCACAGACCGGATCCAAAAGCGACAGAACACATGCCTGTGCTCTCTTTTATCCCTCTGGGATTTTGCGCTCTTTGGGGCTGTCCTTAACCTTGGACCCAATAGTTCAATAGGGCTCTGATCACTGCCTTCAATTTCGGCCAATAAAGGGGCGGGTGTCTTGGTAGCTGGGCGGGTTCTTAGCGGTCATTGACCTTGGCAGTTGGGCTTTCTGAGTAAGGGGAGTGGCACCGATCAGTCTGTGGCTGTACCGGTTGCTTGATTGGAGTCCTATTGTCCTGGGAAAATGGGCCATTAAAATGCAAACGAGCTGGGGTTTCGATCAGGTCAGGTTACCTGTGTTTCAAATACACATAGGCTCTGTATCTGTCTGAGTCCTGGGTTGGCCATAATCCCCATGGTCCTTTGCAGGTGCATCTTAGTGTAGAGGGTGCCATCTCCGCTACTCCACTACTGGGCCGATATCTGGGGTTTGGATGTCTGTGTGTGTCTCTCTCCAGATGGCACTGAAACTTCAGAGGCCAGGGGATGTCGCACTGGGACACTTCCACTGAAGAGAGCACTGATTCAAGCCTGCCGTTTATTCCTAACCGACAGCCTGAGACTTATATCACACAGATCTCCAGACCCCTACCAATACCCAGGTGATTCTCTCTCTTGCCGGTGGGGCAACACCCACCCGGTTCCTACTCCACTAGAGTAGCTTTCCCAAGAGAGAGAATAGGACACTGCTGTTTATTTCCTAACCAGCAGTCTGTCCTGAGTGAATCGCTCAAGATGACCCTCGATTCTTGAACCCGGAATTAAGGTGAGGAGTATTTTAACAATGACTTGGTCAGAGATCGCTGGTGAAGGATTGAAGAATTTAAACGACTCCAATTATCATCAAATCAAGGTTTATTGTAAAACCCAGGTCAAAATCATCAACAGAAGAAACACAATAAAATCTTATGCTCTAATACAACTAAGTCTATTCAAAAGTAATATAGCGGACACAACGAAAATTCTTATGATTACACAGGTTTTAGCAATATCACAAGGCACAAAACAAGTTCCTTTCCCCAAAGCCTCAACCACTATTAAAGTCAGGGAGTTTCGCAAGCTGCTGCAGAGTACTTACGGTCACAGGCTGCAGAGGTCAAGTCAGGGGTGCAGAGCTCGAGCCAAGAGCGAAGAGACCCCCAATCGAAAACACAGCCCCTTTTATATTGTTTTACCTGGCTTTGTCCTGTGATCGGCCAGCCCCTTTTGCATTGAAAAAGGTAAGATTTAAAGTTCCCGCTGGTCCTGCCCCCTTTGAGCCGGTCAGACCTGTCGAGATGGGAGTACCTCCCCTAGGTCCGCCTCCAGTCTGTTTTTTTTTGAGATAACGAGGTTGAGCTCCCTTGAAGATTTTCAAAGACTTCCATCTGCTCCGGAGATAGCTGCTATGTTGATGGGGTGTTGATTGGATTCTGCTCTGGTGGAGGCCAGGTCATTTACATTTGCATGGGGCTATGACCATCCCATTGTCCTGCTTGCAGGCAGGCCCCCTGTGTATTCCCGTGCCCCTTGGTCTGTGTTTTGATCTTATCTCGTTGTCTGGCTCCTTCTTCCTTGTAGCTCCTAGGGGGGGGTGTGTAAATACTTATGTTCCCTACTCAGCTCAGCGGACCAGGCCTGCTGGGAAAACTGGTTCCGTTCTCTTGGCTGAAAAGTCAGTTTACAGTCTCTGAGTTTTTATTCTTGGGCAGTTCCAAAAAGGCCGAATTGCCCGAAAACCTTACATTAGATGGCTACAGTCAGTAACTTTATGTCCTTCAGTTTAGATCCCGAGTCTGTTCTGCTAATAAGGGACAGTTTGTTACATTCATTGTTTGAACACTTCCCCCTTTAATTTCCAGTTGACTTTGTCCTCATTGTCATGCCCAGTAAAGCCGTGCCCTTTGAAGCATGAACTGTAATCAGTGTGGAATTTTCTGGAACTGATTGTTCATTTCAAAATGGACATTCAAATACTGAAATTCATGGCTTCCAAGAGTTATCCCACTTGATTCATGGATTTAAACTATCGCAGTCTCGAAGGGCTGAAAGGACACCTTACGAATAAAAAATGTTAATTCCTGTATCCTGAGACCCAGGTCTATGCAGGACTATGCAGCTAATCAAATACGCCCAACACCATGTTTGGAAAGGAGAATGGTGAGGCACTCATGTCGGCAACCCATTAAAAATCCGTATACCTTGGGCGGGATTCTCCGACCCCGCGCCGGGTTGGAGAATCGCCGGGGGGCCGCGCAAATTTCGCCACGCCGCCCCGACGCCAGGATGTGATTCTCCGCAGTGCGCCATTGGGCTGGCGTGGTCGGCACTGGTCGGGGCAGCCCCCTCCCCCCCCCGCCGCGATTCTCCGGTCCGGATGGGCCGAGCGGCCGTAAAAAGAAACCCGAGTCCCGCCGGCACCATTCTAACATGCTCTGAGCCAGCAGGACCTCGGCGTTGAAGGGCCCGGGGGTGGCCTGTGGTGGAGGGGGAGAGGGGGTGTCTGACCCCGGGGGGGGGGGGCTCCGATGTGGCCTGGCCCGCAATCGGGACCCACCGATCAGCGGGCCGGCCTCTCTGTCTCCCATTCCCATTCCACCGCCGGATCAGCAGCTGGAGTGGCGTGGTCCGCCCTGCTGGCCCTCTGTAGGGGCCAGAATTACTGATCCTGCGGCCATTTTGATGCCGACGGTGTTTCCGACGGTGTCAGCACTTGCCTCAGGATCAGAGAATCCCGCCCTTTGTCTGCAAGAGAAATATCATCAACAGAAATGGCAGCAACAACTACACCTTTAAACTTGGAAACTTCAAACTCATAAGGCCTACAAGCCTGTTCCTCTCCAAGTTCACCCATACAGAAAACTGTAACGAATGACTAACTTCATGACCTGCAGAGAATCTATTCTTTTGAGGAAATCCTGCAAACATATTGAGTTCAGCTAACTACACTGCGGAATTGAGAAACTCACTCTTTACCCATTCTGCACCGTTTTTAATCCTAGGTCAGTCATGTGGATTATTCTTTTGTTTATAACTTGCTAAAGTGCTCTAATCTTTCTCACTGCATTTTTCTTGCGAGAGAGAGCGAGAGAGAGATGTGTATCTGAATGAATGACATAACATTCGATTTCAATGGTGAATGCAAGAATAAATAAGCATCAAAACCTTCAAAATATTCTACTGCAAGAGTGTCGACTGAATCGCTGGAATAGGTGAAATATTTTTTTTTATTCGTTCATGGGATGTGGGCATCGCAGGCTGGGCCAACATTTATTGCCCATTCCTCATTGCCCTTGAGGGGGAAGTTAAGAGTCAACCACATTGCTGTGGGTCTGGAGTCACATGTAGGCCAGACCAGGCAAGAATGGCAGATTTCCTTCCCTAAAGGACATTAGTGAACCAGATGGATTTTTATGACAATCGACAATGGTTTCATGGTCATCCTTAGACTTTGCGATTCTATTGAATTAAAATGTCACCATCTGCAGTGGCGAGATTTGAACCTGGGTCCCCAGAGCATTACTGGATCTCTGGTTTATTAGTCCAGTGACAATACTACCACGCCACCATGTCCCAATTCACAATATTCACAAAATTAAACATTGCTCACAGCAGTGCCAAATCAAAATCTGGAATGGGGCAAAATGTATTGTTGAAGCCACCTTTGCAGGAAGTCAAGCCCTGTGCTGCATTAGATTCCACCAACAAAGCACATCTCATTGCATATGGTGGACATACCATACACACGGAAGGCATAGTCACCTTGCATTGCACCAGGGCATCAAACTGCTGCTGGGTCTCTAGGACAGCATTGTATTGGAGCTAATTCACCTTGGGCCGGATGTACACACCCTACAGCACCAAGCACCAGAGATGTTGGAATACAAAGATCTGCTGGACTGCGATATTATTGGGAAGTTGCCCGTCATATATCACATGAGGCTGGCCGGCTCAGTAATGCCCCCTGTCTGTGCTCCAAGAAGAGTACTCCTTGCACAAAACAGAGGGTATTAACAAGTTTGATCGAATGACAAAACTGGATGTCATAGTTCCCATAGGTTCTGGGATGAGAGTTGCGGTAAGGAAAGGTGGCACCGTCAGGATCTGCATTGACGCAGTTCACCGAAATTAAGCACTTCTGAGACCCCATCATCTATGAAGTCAGTTAAAAAGGTCATGGTTAACATGCCCAATGCAAAGGTTTTCTGTATTCTGGATGCAAAGTGCAGATTTTGGCGAATCCCACTAGGTGAAGAAACTTTGAAGTTCACTACATTCATGTCTCCAGTGGCCGATACAAGTTCCTCCACATGTTCTATGGTATCTCCACTGGTAGTGAGGTCAACCAATGGTCTATGGAACAGCTCTTTACAGGGCAGCCTTATAAAATCATTGTCGATGATATCCTGGTCTGGGGTTGTACAATGTAAGAACATGATGCCAATCTGCGCTTGGCCCGCGACAGAATCAGGACCATACAGTCGAAGCTCAACCCTGCCAAATGCAGATTCCGAGTCAGCCAAGCCCCACTTCATGAGCCACCTGCTTATAGCTGACGGTGTGAAGCCAGATTTAGATAAGACAACAGCTTTACGGCAAATGTCCATTCCTGAGGACAAGCATGTCCTGCAGCATTTCCTCTGCATGAGGAATTACCTATCAAAGATCATGCACTGTTACAGTGAGCTAACAGGACCCCTCCATCAACCTCTCCACTAGGATGTAGAATAGCGTTGGCACGGAGCACCACAGTGCTGCAATTAACAAACTCGAGGATCTGCTGTCAGTTCCTCCAGTGTTACAATACTTCCGAGTGCCTATACACGTATTAGCAGATGCCTCTCAGAATGCACATGGAGCAGTGTACATCCAGAATGGCAGACCAGTACATTTGCATCAAGGGGCTCTCACTGACAGAAATTTGCTGTGTCCAGATCGAGGAGGAACTCCTTGTCCTAGTCTTCGCAAATCAGAAATGACTTTATCTGTGGCCGCCCTGCCAACGTTGAAACTGATCATCAGCCTCTGAGCACCATCCTTAAAAAGCGCCTCCATACTGCATTACCACGCCGGCAATGGACGATGCTCAAGCTCCAACGCTACACCCTCAGTGTGGTCTGCAGGTGCAGTAAGGAGCCATGCCCCACCATTGTCCTCTCCAGGGATTACTTACCCACCACTGAGCATGAGGATCATGATGAGAAAATTGATATTATGGCAACTCAAATGCTGTCGTCCTGCAGAATTGAGGATCTCAAATCTTTCCAGCAGACAGATCACACATGTAGATAGCCCCATGACATCATCATGAAAGGATGACCCGTGACATCAAAAGAGCTTCCTCATGAGCCTTGCACTTTTTATGCCAGGATAGTGGAGTTAACCATGCAAGATGGATTGATGCTGCGTGACCAGATGTTCATCATCCCCAACTCTCAGCAGACATACTACACCCAGCAACTTGATGAAGGACAGCTGGGGGTGGAAGCAACAAAGTGTAGGGCAAAAGAAAATCATCTCCCTCTACTTGTGGCATCTCAGACTCAGGAGTCCTGCCCAGTCAGCCTATAGGAGCTGTACGACTGCTTCAATGCCCCCTCCCGTTTTGCTAGTCACTGTCAGAGGCTTCAAGCTGTCGTATTCATGACCTTGGCTCTTACCATGATGCAACTCACAGTGGACTCCTGCGCTTGATGCTGCGTTCTCCCGCTACTCATGGCATCTGGCTCGGCTTTCTTCCAGCCTGCCAAGGGCAATGCTCCCCACGCAGAGGGGCCCACAGTGGCCAAGCACATCCTCCGTCCAGATCTCTCCCCCATCTTCACCACCTGCTGATGGAGGCCCTACAAACATTAAGATAGAGTAAATTGAGAGAAATCTTCACAGAAGGCTGTGGAGACAAGGCACTGAATGTATTCAAGAAATAGATAGATATATTTTTAGATTCTAATGGCATCAAGGGGCATGCGGAGAAAGCAGGAATAAAGCATTGAGATCGAGGATCAGCCATGATCATGCTGAATGGCGGAGCAGGCTCGAAGGGCCGAATGGCCTATTCCTGCTTCTGGTTTCTATATTTCTATATCCAGCACCATATTTGTTCAGCTTTCTCTGCCAGTTCCTTCCTTTCCCACCAGATCTAACGTCTTCTGCGGCTTCTCCCTACTCTTGCCCTGACTGTGTTGCTCTATAGCTTTTCTTCCACCTTCCCTCATGACCTCTCTGAGCCCATCTTGACTATGAGACCCACCTCCTGCTCCTTTTATAATAGCCCCACCAATTTACTGACCGCCCAACTTCACTTCTTGATCCCCATGTTAGCTGATGCTCAGAGCGCCCTGGAGGGGCTGTTTAGCACAGGGCTAAATCGCTGGCTTTGAAAGCAGACCAAGGCAGGCCAGCAGCACAATTCAATTCCTGTCACAGGCGCCGGAATGTGGCGACTAGGGGCTTTTCACAGTAACTTCATTTGAAGCCTACTTGTGACAATAAGCGATATTCATTCATTCATTCCCTTCAAGTCTGCAGCCATCAGCCCTCTCCTCAAAAATCCCACCCTTGAAACCTCTGTCTTTGAAAACTACCACCCTCTCTTTCCACTCCAAAGTCCTTAACCTGCTGTCAGCTCCCAAATCCGTATTCAGATTTTCCTGAATTCCATGTCTATAATCCTTCTATAATCAGTGTCTATAATCAGTTTTTGCCCCGACCACAATACTGAAACGGTTCTTATTAAAGTCACAAATGACATTCTATCTGACTGTAATCATTGTAAACTATCCATCCTCCTGCTTCACGACCTTGAAGCCTTTGAGATGATTGGCCAGATCAGCCTCCTCCAAAGTCTCTCGTCTGTTTCTTCCATTTGCCGAGGAGGGATGGTACTTAATTGTTTCAATTCTTATCCTTTTAGTTGTACCCAGAAAATGACCGACAGTGGTTTCCCTTTCTGTTCCTGCACCAGTACCTCTGGTTCCCCCCAAAGGATCAATCCTTGGACCATCTTAAATTTATCATGCTACTTGTCTGTCAACAATGAAGAGAAATTCATCCAACTAAATATTGGGATGATTGAATGCTGTCTTTTCTCCTAGCACATTCGGTGCAGACATGATGGGCAGAATGGCCTTCTTCTGCACCATAACAATTCCATGATTCTATGAGGTTCATTCCATAGTCAACAACTCCATCTCTCTCACTGACAATTGTCTGAAACAGACTGCTTGCCACCCAGATAAGTGTCCATCCAAATATGGGCTCCATTACCATGACCATTTGCTTCCATCTCCATAACATCGCCCAACGCTGTCCATTCCTCAGCTCAACTGCTGCTAAAACCCTCATCCATGCCTTTGTTACCTTTCAGCTTGATCATTCCAATTTCTACTGGCCACCTTTCCATAATCTACCTCCTCATAAACTTCAGTTGATTTAAAAGTTTGTTGTCTATGTTCTAACTCTCATTAGGCCCTGTTCGTCCATCACCCCTACACCGGTAGCTGACCTACATAGCTTCAGAAGCCTGATAAATGCTTTGAAATTTTGATTCTAAAGTTCTCTTTTATTTATGGTCAATTTCTCAAATCCATGTGCGAAATTAAAGTTGCATTCCTAAGTTATTACCAGTCTATTCATCAGTGAGGTAGTTTAATGAATGTATAACACCTGTTAACGGTTTAGAGTACAAAGATAATTATTGTATCTTGCAAGATTTATGTTGTGTTCAGGGGTCAGAGATGACCCAAAATAGGAGGTCAAGAACTCATAAGTGACTTTAACGTCAGTTATTAAGTTTATTAAGAAGCAGCAGTTTAAATATGACACACAGGCAAAATAGATAGGAAAAGCATACACCCCTGAAAGGTGAGGGCAGTTTATCTCAGAGGATAAACAGATAGGTGGCGTGGAGTCAGTGTTGATCTTTGTGTCTTGTGGTAGCAGCCTTCTGCTCACCAACTGAAGTGTTTGAAAACTCTTTCCCAGGTTTTCCTCCAACTGGATGAGGACTGCCAGACCCTGCTTCCAAACACCAGGGGACTAGTTGTTTATCCTATGCCAATTATTCATTCAAATAGCACTGGCCAAACAACCACAGGATAGATATCCAAACTGTCATCTTCTGCACCCCTGGTCATCACTTTAAGCCAAGGCCATCTTTGAGTTTACTTCATGCTGGGAGCCATTTGTTAGCCTTTACTCGACACGAGTGGCTGTCTGGTTGACTTAGGAATGTCACCCTGATCCAGGAGACCTCAATGTTTCTGGGGACCATTTGTCCATTTTTCCAGAGAGAGGAGAAACAACCTTTTAGCCAGGTCACCTCATGCTATGCCGATGAACTCCACAAGAATTCGATAACATTCCGAAAAGTATCTTTTTTTACAGTTCAATTCTGCAAATCTTTATTGAAAACCTGACTCAGGCATCTTGAATATTAAACTATAAAAGTCCATGCTAATTATATTCCTCCCTACATGATATCTGAAAAGGCATTCTTTGTACTTTTGAAACTCCATATTGAGTCAACAAACAAATAAAAGAACAAAGAAATGTACAGCACAGGAACAGGCCCTTCAGCCCTCCACGCCCGTGCCGACCATGCTGCCCGACTAAACTACAATCTTCTACACTTCCTGGGTCCGTATCCCTCTATTCCCATCCTATTCATGTATTTGTCAAGATGCCCCTTAAATGTCACTATCGTCCCTGCTTCCACCACCACCTCCGGCAGCGAGTTCCAGGCACCCACTACCCTCTGTGTAAAAAACTTGCCTCGTACATCTACTCTAAACCTTGCCCCTCTCACCTTAAACCTATGCCCCCTAGTAATTGACCCCTCTACCCTGGGGAAAAGCCTCTGACTATCCACTCTGTCCATGCCCCTCATAATTTTGTAGACCTCTATCAGGTCGCCCCTCATCCTCCGTCTTTCCAGTGAGAACAAACCGAGTTTATTCAACCGCTCCTCATAGCTAATGCCCTCCATACCAGGCAACATTCTGGTAAATCTCTTCTGCACCCTCTCTAAAGCCTCCACATCCTTCTGGTAGTGTGGCGACCAGAATTGAACACTATACTCCAAGTGTGGCCTAACTAAGGTTCTACACAGCTGCAACATGACCTGCCAATTCTTATACTCAATGCCCCGGCCAATGAAGGCAAGCATGCCATATGCCTTCTTGACCACCTTCTCCACCTGTGTTGCCCCTTTCAGTGACCTGTGGACCTGTACACCTAGATCTCTCTGACTTTTAATACTCTTGAGGGTTCTACCAGTCACTGTATATTCCCTACCTGCATTAGACCTTCCAGTCGTAGGTTGCAAATTATATTTGGAAAGGTATTTTAAAGTGACAATTTTAAAAATGTCTGAACAGTAATGCAAAGTGGTTGATAATGAACAGGAGCTGGACAGCAGCTTTAGGAAGCGAGGTGTACTGCACGCCCCCGTTTATATCAATGATGTTGAGGTGGAGGTGATTGACAGTTTCAAGTTCCTAGGTGTGAATATTACCGACAATTTGTCCTGGTCCATCCACATCGACGTTATGATGAACGCCTTTACTTCCTTAGGAAATTAAGGAAATTCAGCTTGTCATAATGAGTCTTACCAATTTCTATAGGTAAGCGTCAGTATGGACAAGCCGAATTTCCTTAATTTAATCTATAGATGCATCATAGAAAGCATCCTATCTGGCTGCATCACAGCCTGGTATGGGGAACTGTTCTGCCCAAGATGGTTAGAAATTACGGAGAGTTGTGAACACAGCCCAGTCCATCACCCAAAGCCATCTTCCATCGATTGACTCTCTCTATATTTCTCACTGCCTTGGGAGAGCGGGCAACATAATCAAGACTTCTCCCATCCTGGTTATTCTTTTTTCAAACTTCGCCCATTGGGCAGAAGATACAAAAGCTTGAGAACTCATTCTATCAGATTCAAAAGCAGCTTTTTTTCCTGCTGCTACCACACTCTTGAATGGCCCGTCTATATATTAAATTGATCTTTATGTATTTTTCCTTTTTACAGTTGTAAAAATTTTTTGTATGTTGCATTTATATATATATGGAGTGATCTGTCAGGTCTGTACGCAGAACGATACTTTTCACGGTACATTGTACATGTGATAGATTTTATCAATAAACAATAAATAGCGCATTTTACTTCCCTCACTCTTTTTAGTTCATTAAAAATGGGGACAGATGTAAATCAGGCTGCAAGTTGCTTCTCATTTTGCAGCATTGCAGAAAGCCAACAATCTATCAAGCTTTCAGTACAAAATACCACTCACCTCTAATTGTGGCTTGAATTGTTGACGAGTGTATCTCTTTACGAGAACAAAAGGTGACTGCATTGTATTTATTTGCACAAGATGCTGGCTGGAATCAATATTTTTGTCCATGTTATATTTGTTCTTCTTTTGGTAAAGCCCATTCAAACCTGGCTCATTAGCATCATATGGATGATATTGCTGCTCAGGAAGATCTATAGTGTCACTGAAAGAAAAGTCCAGGGAGGCAGCAGTACAATTTGCTGCTAGTTTCTTCCATTTATTGATCAGTTGGTTTGTTCCTTTTAACTAGCCAGGTCCATCAATGTCTTCTTCTCAATAATGTACAATTAAGCTCGACACAAGAAACAGATTTATTTGAAATGTTCCTCCATACTTAGGATAATTCTTGAAAAAGATATGAGGAAATAGCAATCTTTCTTTTTATGTAAGAGCTGTCAAATTACTGTCTATAATGCAACTGTGTAAAAAAGAATTCTTGCAGCTAGAAGTTGTTAAACCTAATCCCACCTCATGAATTTTCTTTACTTTCATTTGTCAATGTTAAAAGGTTGGCTGGGAATTCTAGTGAATTACTAAAAATGCTTTCGGGTCTAATTCCCATCATCCGTTCACCCCCGCCCCCACCCCCACCCCCACCCCCTCCACACCCCCACTGTGTCTTTTACCTCATCGGAGTTGAGCACATCTCGAATCAAAAACAGAGATAATTAGCTCCTGAACAGATCTTGCTGAACAGATTTTGATGAAGACAACAATTTGTTTTTATATTGCACCTTTTGCAGAGTCAAAATTCCCATGGTGCTTCCAAGAGTATTATAAAAGACACATAAGGATGTTGAATACCAAAAAAACCCGGTCCAGGATTCTCCAGCTCTGTTATGGCGGGACCCGCTACAGGAGATTTGGCGGCATAGCCAAAAGCCCATTGACTTTCGGTGGGACTGGACGATGCCGGCGGTGGGCTGGTGAAGGCATGGCCACCAACGGGGGAGCTCTTGTACACAATCATGCACATGGGAAACCCAAGAGGCCAGAATTAGAGGTGCTTAGGCATGTCGGAGTGTTGTGGGGATGGAGACTGGAATAAGTTTAGCCTTCAGTAACCAAGATCCATTGGCATCAGTAATATTACACCATGTTCAATCCCTTCCATTTACCGGATTCCACCCGCACAGCTGTTTTTTCTGTATGAACCAGGATGAATCTCCTTTCTAAAGCACACATTTATTCTGCGGCTTACATAAAAGCTCGAACATTGATCTGTAATGAAACAAAATAAATGAGTGTGGCCTAAGTCATCATAATTATTTCATCCTGCTGATTTCTTTGTATAGGCCAACTATTTATTACAATTTAGTTGTGGATGAGCAAAAGAATCCCTTAATAGTCAGCTTGTATACAAGCCTATTTCAGCAAGGTAATCAGTGTTTGAGATTTCCTGTACCTCTACCTGATATTTGAAGGGGCATATGATGCGAGGCTCAGTCCATGGATATATCTTCATCATTGCCTTTAATTGTGTACAGGTTGTTCTTTATGAGCCACTCACCCTCTGTTTATGAGGAAAAGCGACACAGAACAAATCTTCAAATAGACCTGTCTTCAATGTATGTTAACATTTTACTCCTTAAATTGTGATGATAAAATCAGACATGTGGGTAAAGGTTCAGCAATAACATTCTTGCCTGGGTCAGAAGGTCATGGATTCGAGTGTTACCCCAGAGGCTTGAACGCATAATCGAGACAAATGGCTCCCAAAGTGGGGTACTACTACTAATAATCTCACAGGAAAAATCTTTATTGTCACAAGTAGGCTTACATTAACACTGCAATGAGGCTACTGTGAAAAGCCCCTAGTCGCCACATTCCAGCTCCTGTTCGGGTACACAGTGGGAGAATTTAGAATTTCCAAATTACCTGACAGCACGTCTTTCGGGACTTGTGGGAGGAAACCGGAGCACCCGGAGGAAACCCACGCAGACCCAGGCAGAACGTGCAGACTGTTGCTAACTTTTGGTTGGCTCTTAAATGTTGCCCGTTGTGTCTTTACTTAATTTGCTCTGTTTCTATAACCTATGCTCCAGAGTCGCCAGGTATCTTTATGATACCACCACGAGGTTCAAGTTCTAGTACCGATCAATAACTCACTACACCAGTTAGTAAGTTTCAAACCAAAACACATTTATTATACACAGTCAATCACGACTCATGCATAAAACTCTACTTACTAGACTATCTCCAACACTAAAAGGCCTATACTTAGCTTTGGAACTGGCCCACCAGGTCAGGGGAACAATGGCCTTTCGTTCGATTCTGAGTCTGCAGGATTCAAAGCTGGTATGGACTGGTAGCTAGGAGCGCCTATCTCGTAGTGTGCGTTGACTGGAGACTTACTTGGTTGATGCGGTAGCTAGGCAGGTCACTGTCAAGGGTTGTTTCGAGCTGCTGAGAGACCCTGCCAAGAAGGACGAATTGAACTTGGGGACTCTACTTTATAGTCCCCAGGGGCTTTGCACCATTCAGGGCGGACCCTGTATCTGGTTCCAAGTGATTGGACTACGTTCAAATCACTTGGATCGATTTCTCCAATACTGGAGCTGTTCCCTGATCGCTGGGCGGTCCCTGAGTGTCCGTTGGCTTGCCTTTGTCTTGGCTCCTGCTGGCGTCGAGGAGTCTGGCTTGGCCTTATTCACCTTAAATGTTTCCAATTGTTCCCGGGGATCGCTCATTAATATGCAGACAGCTTTTATTTTCAGTGCTGTCTGGGTTTCTGCAAGTTCTAATACACAGGAAACTTTGCACCTGCTAGTTTTTCCTGGCTTGACTGAATTTCCCTGCATTCTTTGCGGATCTCCATTTTAAGTCGGGAAGTGGCCAACCCAGGTGGCTACACACCCTCCTTGTGATCCTTAACGCAAAGCGTGAAAGATCACATAACTGCGTCGTCTTCACTTCCTGACCCAGCGAGCACTCTTCCATGGCCTCTGCCCTGACCATAACTGTGTGAGAAATTTTTAACTGACAATTCTAAATGGCACTATGTCACAACAGGGACATGCAGTATAACATATTTTTAAAAACAGTGCCTCTAACTATCTTCCATAAACTACACTCACTTAAACATCCAATCATACTAACTTCATAACAATACAAAAATAATAGCAGCATTCACATTTCCGTCTGGCTTGGCGGTCAAGCACAGAGTTGTACAATCTTTCAGTTGTCTTTATTCACAAAATGACGCCGAACGAATGTCCTTTATTGTAGATCAAGGGGTTCGGGGGGCCTGGTGAAAACCGAAGATAGGGGATCTCATCCTGTATACCGGGGTGCGAGAGCGGTGGGCTCTCCTTCGCCATTTTCTCATGCGGATAGTCTGCACGATGCTGCAGAATATCGTCAATACTAAAAGGGATTCAATTACGTATGAAAGGGAGTACTATGTTATAAACCTATCGCACCATGATGGTGCATTGTTACTTGTCACTGGGCTCTGGGTGCGATGGGGAAGTGAATCATTGACGGCCGGGGAGTTTGGGGTCAGGGGCTTCGCATTCACGCGTAACCGAATACAAATTACAATGATAACGAAAAACACGTATGATGTCTTCATTGTTCTTTTCTTCCTTCTCTTCTCTTTCTTTTTGTCTCTTCTCGCTTCCTGGAGCTTCTGGAATTCTGTGGATCAAGCATAGTTTCTGTTACTATCTTGTTTAATATCTTGTACGTTAGCATGTCTGTCTTTTAGTGCCAATTTCCCTTTCTAATTGGTCACCATGTGTGACTCCCTCATTTTTAAAAAAACGGAATATTTGAACTAGACATCTAAGAAAATACTGCCGAACTGCGAGCCGTCTCGCAGCCTGTGTGATTTACCATCCCAGTGTTTGAGGATGTAAATAGCATAGGGAAGCAACCTTAGGGTTGCCAAAACCAAACAAAAGAACTTGGAATGTAACAAGACAAAATGGGGTGCGTATGGGCCGCGGCGGGTAAGATTTGGATGGAATTCCCGGGTCGGACGGTGATCAATGCCGTATGTGCACTACCCGAGCGTAGCTGACCAGAGGGGGGTCCTCAGGCAGGGCGGGGACCAATGCCGTTTCTCCACTGCCTGAGCAACCGGCAACCGGCAGGAATGTGGTCGTCGTGGGTGGCTGCCTCTCGAATTAGGAGAGCAACTATGAGTCGAGTTCTGTCGACAGACTAGTTCCTCTGAACTATTGTCTGGGACAAACTTGTTCCATTAACAAGTTTCTGGGGACAAACTAGTTCCTCCAACAGCCATGGGCGTCAAAGGGGGTGGTGACGTGGGGCCGTGGAAAAACTTTCCGAGTTTACACACAACACTTAACGATAACACTAACGAACAATCATTCAACAAACATGGTGCAGGTTCCATCAGAAAGGACATCGTAAATCACATTTGGACTGGGGTGTAACTTGCATATGGAGGCAGTGTAGTGTGACCGAAGAATAGAGGAAGAAGGAGCGAAACAAAAATGAAGTGGCATTGCTGGGGTATCGCTGCCATGAGAAGTGGTGGGTAAGCGCTCACAGTTTGCATGGGGCAGCTGTGACCTTGTAGCTGCTGTGGGTGGTGTTCTCTTTCATATCTGGGGGCGGGTCTAGCTGGTGGTGGGGGTCTCCTGCAATCTCGGGTGAAGTGTCCTGGCTGCCCACAGTTGTAACATGACCCCTGGGGCATGTAAGGTAGTGCAGGCTCTCTGGGGTATTGCTCCCTTGGGTATGGTTCCCTGGGTGGGGGATTGGTGCTGTTAGTGTCGTTGCTGGTTCGGGGGGCATTTCTGGGCTGATTCCGTTGCTGTTTCAGGGGGGCTTGACATTCTCGGGCGTAGTGACCGAATTGGCTGCAATTATAACACTCCTGGGCTTTAGTCTGCTGTGGGCTGTTTCTTCCCTCGTTTACTGGTGCGCTTGAACTGCAGCTTTGCCTGCTGTTCTTCGGGTTTTCTAATCGCGGGTTTGTTGTGGACAGATTGCTCCCAGGGGCGGGACAACATTTTTAAAACCCACTTTTTGTTGTGCGCTTCTTCCGAGGGGTCATAATTAGAACAAACTTTTTGTCCTGCCTCTGTGGCATGGGAGATAAAGGTGCGGGTCCATTTGACCATGTTGTCTGGGGACAAATGGGCGCAGTCTAAGTTTCCGAAAACGGCTGTAAAATGGATCCGCAGGCGCCAGCAAACGCTGCGGGGTCTGTTTTCTTCTGCCTGCACTTATTCAGGCCTTCTACTGGGTCACCTCTGTTATAACCGATCGCGTCTAGGATCGCCGGGTGCACCTCTGCAAGGGTGCCTCCTCCTACATTCTGTGGGTCGGGAAGGGCCGCTACAACAGAAGGGTCTAAGCTTAAAACTGTGAGCTTCACTTGCTCACGCTCATCCAGGCCGCACATGGTCGCCTGCTGCTTCACTCTAGCAAAGAAGTGGTGAGGGTCTGAGGTGGGGAGGAACGGTGTGATCTTTTCGCATGCGTCCCGTAATTGGGTCACGGTTAAGGGGGTGGTGTAAAGGAATTCTGCGTCTCCTTCCGATGTGACTGTGCGGTGGGTAGTTACTGGATTCATGGGAGCCTGATCTATCTGTTCTGTGGGGGGTTGGGGTGCTTTTCTCCTTTGGGGCTTTCCTTGCGCACATGTTCCCTATAGATATCTATGCACGGTTTTGTTTACTTCTTACCAATCAGGGCCGTCTTCTTCATCTAATTGAAATGAAAAATGAAATGAAATTGGGATCCAAAGGTGCTTTGAAACCCATTTTGCACTGAAAGCAAAGACTGCAGTTCCGCAATCTGCTTCCGGCATTTTGCTTGATCCGCTGAGCTTTGTCTGTGCTCCGTGGTGGTAGCATGGACTGCTCTTAGCGCTGCTTTTAGATCGTTGCACTGCCTTTGCAATGCCTCTACCTGTTTCTCTGTCTCTTCTCTTACCAGGACTGCACGTTGCGCGTCCTGATAGGCCTTATCGTATTGAATTTGGAAACTGCTCAGATGCGCTATACAAGACTGGTGTGCCCCCTTGGCATCATCCACCTCTCCGTCCTTTGCTGCCAACTTCCTTCTCAAATCTATATTCTCTCTCTCTTTCTCACTAACATCGACCTTGCTCATTTGATGTCTCTCTTCTATCTCTTTGCGGAGCGTCTGAACGACCTCCTCTGTGGCTCGCAATTATGCCAGACAGGGCACGATTGTCATCGGCTTGCAAGCTTTCTCTAAGCTCTTCTTATGGATTTCGCTCAGGTTCTCCCACCAAGTATGTCCTATACTCCGGGGTCCTGTTTCCTCATTATCACAGAATTCACTCCAAAGGGGCCATCCTTTCCCTTTAAGATATTTCCTGATCTCTTCTTCCCAAACGGGACACTGTCCTACTCTGCTGCTGGTCGTTGCGACCACAAATTCTTGAGGGTTCATGAGTCGTTCCATTGCCTTCATTGCCATTTTTCCTATCTGAATGCTATCTTTTAAAATTTGGAACGAGGAGTATCAGTTTTACCTTATACCCCTGGTAGTTTTGCATGCATTAACATGCTTCCGAATTATGAAGATTGATCAGAACTGCTTGAACACTTGTGGTTTTTCTGTTCCCAATTGGATTCTCAATTCAAATTTTGGGTTCTCCTGGAGTGGTTAGGCCACTTCTAAGTCGGGTCCCGTCAGAGTTCGCCAGTAAATGTTGCTAACTTTTGGTTGGCTCTTAAATGTTGCCCGTTGTGTCGTTACTTAATTTGCTCTGTTTCTATAACCTTTGCTCTAGAGTCGCCAGGTATCTTTATGATACCACCACAAGTTCAAGTTCAAGTTTGAAGTTCAAGTACCGATCAATAACTCACTATACCAGTTAGTAAGTTTCAAACCAAAACACATTTATTATACACAGTCAATCACTACTCATGCATAAAACTCTACTTACTAGACTATCTCTAACACTAAGAGACCTATACTTAGCTTTGGAACTGACCCACCAGGTCAGGGGAACAAATGGCCTTTTGTTCGATTCTGAGTCTGCAGGATTCAAAGCTGGTATGGACTGGTAGCTAGGAGCGCCTATCTCATAGCGTGCGTTGACTGGAGACTTACTTGGTTGATGCGGTAGCTAGGCAGGTCACTGTCAAGCGTTGATTCGAGCTGCTGAGAGACCCTGCCAAGAAGGACGAATTGAACTTGGGGACTCTACTTTATAGTCCCTCGGGACTTTGCGCCGTTCGGGGCAGACCCCGTTCCTGGTTCCAAGTGATTGGACTACGTTCCGATCACTTGGATCGATTTCTCCAATACTGGAGCTGTTCCCTGATCGCTGGGCGGTCCCTGAGTGTCCGCTGGCCTTCCTTTGTCTTGGCTCCTGCTGGCGCCGAGGAGACTGGCTTGGCCTTATTCACCTTAAATGTTTCCAATTGTTCCCGGGGATCGCTTATTAATATGCAGATGGCTGTTGGTTTCAGTGTTGTCTGGGTTTCTGCAAATTCTAATACACAGGAAACTTTGCACCTGCCAGTTTTTCCTGGCTTGACTGAATTTCCCTGCATTCTTTGCGGATCTCCATTTTAAGTCGGGAAGTGGCCAACCCAGGTGACTACAAGACTCCACACAGACAGTGACCCAAGTCGGAATTGAACCTGGCACCCTGGAGCTGTGAAGCAACAGTGCTAACCACTGTGTTACAATGCTAACCCTGGGGATACAACAGGGGCGCGATCTAACGAACGTGTCGTGCTGGGCGCGAAACTGAGTGAGCCGGTTAAAACGTGTTAGAGGCTGAAATCGGGAACCACGTCAGGCACCAATCAGTTTCCGATGTAATCGGCCCGCTCCTGTTGGCTAGACCTGGATCCTGCCGCAACGTGTTACTGCCCAGAATCCCAGTCAGGCTGTGAAGTGAAGACTTTGCTTGAACTCCAGTGGCAACAACACCACAGAGGCAACAGCCAGCATTCAAACACCCAAGAGCTGGGCCTCAGCACTGGGGACAATCCTGCGACCAGCGGGTATGTGTGTGCACCAGTGAGGGAACCAGCGCCCGGTCTAAGTAACGTTTCCAATGGGTGTCTGGGGTACGAGGTCTGGGGTACAGTAAACAGGGGCTTCTGCTGCAGCCGGGGGGGGTGCATGTGCTCTGCCTCCAAAAGGGGATGGTGCATAATCTGTGCCATGTCCTTGCAGACTTGAGACCACATGGAGGGGGAAGATACCCGCTCCCAGTGGCTGTCAAGGTCACATCAGCCCTGAACGTTTGCGCCTCGAGTTCATTCCAGGGCTTGAGTGGGGGAATAGCTGACAAGTGCATCCGTGCATTCACAGATGGCCTGTTTTTCCAGGCAGCTGACTGCATAAACTTTGACCTGGACCAGGCCCAGCAAGAGGCCCAGCCAGCTGGATTCTCCTCCGCCACCGGGATGGCCAGATCCCGAGGTAATAGATGGAACACATGTCCCCTTGCGCCCACCGGGCGATCTGGGAGTGCTCTTCATTAACAGGAAGGGGTTCCACTCCCTAAACATCCAACTTATGTGCAACCACCAGCTGAAGCTCATGCATAATCCCTGGCGTCATTGAGGGATAGCCCAGGATGACCAGTTGGCTCTTGGGGGATAAGGAATACCCGCTTAGGTCCTGGCTAATCAAGCCAGTACGGAGGCCGATCTGTCATCTCTCCCCTTCTCCTCTTCTGACCCACCGTCCCCTACACCCATGCCCTCCCCTCCCTCACAGGCTCCACCTCACACTCCCCCCTCCCTTCCCCCCTGACCATTCCCCCACCTGTCCACCCATTACCCACCCCTTAACCCTTGCCCCACCATCAACTGGTTCTACCCTCTCAGTGTCTGTGTAACATCACTCCAGGTTGATGGCCCTGTGTCGGCACTGTCAGCGGTTCAATATGGAAGACAGGAGGTTGATGACAACCCGCTGTGAGCTGAGCTCTGGTGCTCCCCAATCTATGCCATTGTCTGACTCCTGTCTATCTGCTGAGTGCACACTCGCACACATCACCTGCACGTGGTAGACCTTGAGAGTGGGCAGCTCCAGGCCCACCGTGCCTATTGGGCTGGGACCGGGGTAGGGTGGAGGACAACTGGGTGAGTGGGTGCCGTCTGTTCCACAGTGCGGAATGACATGACAGTGACTGCTGTCTCCACCCAGTAGGAAGGCTCAGGCCTCCTGCGCTCCTTCCTCCTGTTTGGTGCCCGTAAAGTCCTAGGGTCACATTGGGTAGCTGGATTGAGCCCCAGATGCCCTGGTAGCTCTCCATTGACTGCATCATGCCTTTGATGCCTGCAGCAATGTCCCTCTGTGAACGAGCCATGCTCTGCAGTGCCTCACCAATGTCCACCCGCATCTGGGCCATGTTCCTCAGCGACCCGGACATGTTCTGCAGCATTTCTGCAATGCCCACCTGAGACTGGGGCATGCCCCATAGCGCCTCAGCAAGGTCCACCTGTGTCAGGGACACATCCCCCAGCGACTCGGACATGCTCTCGAGGCTCTCAGCTATGGCTGTCACTGATAGAGCAATGCCTAGGACACCACCTATGGTGCTGACGTCGTGATACAGGGCTTCCACTGCAGTCACGACCCTAGCAGTATTGGCCTCAGTGCCACGCATTACCGGCGCAATCTTCTGTACTCGCAGCATTTGGGACTCTTCCAAATAGCTCTGGACCTGCTAGAGTGTCGCTGACATCCCCTTCTGAATCTCACGGTTGCACAATATCAACTGCATCACCTCTGGGATAGCCTGGTCCAGAGGCTCAGCATCTGACTGGGACCCAGCTGGGTCCTGGGATCCAGCACCTCTGACTGCTGTCTCCCCTGGACGTTCCTGCCTCCACCTGATGTGCATCAGCAACTGTGTGATGCTCGCCAGATTGTGCCCCGACAGATCCTCCAATGACAGGCACTGCTGGTACACACAAGGCCTCGTCCAGCTCCTGCTTCGTACCTCCTCCTTCTCCTTGGCCTGTTGGGCGGCTGGTTCTGTATCCTGGGCAGATTGCCTCCTGTTTCTCTGGGACAGGCTCCACTGCTGTAACTTCATCCTTCTTGAGCAGCGGCAGCTCATACAGCCAGAGGGCATCCCATAGTGTTGCAGAGACTCGGAGGGAGGCCACCATTGGTGGCTGAATTTCAATATCCATTGTCTGCAGGGGATGAAAGGACGACATGTTAGCATGGTGCATACACCCCTGCCTAACCGGGTCCAATGGGCTAAACGTTGGCTCAGGTTGGCAGCTCGGACTCTGCCCCCGCATGATCTCCTGCCCCCCCTCTCTCTTCTCTTCCCCCCCCCCCCCCCCCCCCGACCCAGTTGGTGCACTACGGGGACTCTGGCCCTGGTTCCCGTTCCTGCTGCCAGGGGTACCGTTGGCTGGCACTGCTGTTGCCAGTGGTATGGTCCATGGCCCCCGCCTGGTGCACCTGTAGGGGCTACAGAGAGCGTTGCCCTGGGTGGGCTGCCTGATGCCCTGCCAGCGGATGGTGGCCGGTTGGCTAGTGGGAAGGTATGGCGCAGGATGGGGTGCTGGGGTACTGGGGTGGGGGCACCTATATAGCCATTGTCACTGTGCAGAACCTGGGGCCAAGGTGGGTGGTCAGTGCGATGCGCAGCAAGATAGCTGCCTTGCAGGCCGCGGTAATAGCGGTCCATGCCTGGACACCGCCCCAGACCCGCGAGTGGTCACTCTGGCCACATGGCCCACTCCCCTGTCACCCCCCCCTCCCCTGGCATGCCCCCCCCCACCCCACCCCCCCCACACAGCAGCCAGCCTAACCAGTGTACTCCCCGGCAGCCCACAGTCGCGCCTCTCTGTGTCCCACCTCGTCTCTCTCTCCCTCATCAGCCACAACGCCACATTCACGATTTTTAAAAGAACAAGTGAACCTCACTGTCGGGAAGTCGGCCCATCGGAGGTGGAGAATCGCGGAGGACCTGGAGAATACAGGGTTGGGCCCGCGAATGATATGCAAACGGTGTTTACTATATTTGCATTCTGGAACGCATTGACGCTGTTGAGGCGACAGATAATTGCGAGTTGGCGTGAAATCGGCGCCCGCCTTGATTTTCACATCGCAACCGATTCCCCACCCAATCATGTTTCCCGATTTCGGAGTCGGAATCCCGCCCCATCTTTTTCGTCAAGTCAAGTATGTCTTTCCCTGTTGTTGGTTCCTTCACAACCTGCCGCAGTTCCAGTCTAGCAGCTATGTTCTTTAGGACACGCCCATCTTGGTCTGTGGTGGTACTACTGAGTCATACCTGGTGATGAAATTTGAAATCCCCCACCTAGAGTGCATTCTGTGCCTTTGCCACCTTCAATACTTCCTCCAAGTACACACATGGCGACGTATTGATTCATCAGCTGAAAGGGGTTTGGGTGGTGTGGTGCGTGGTAATTGGTAGGAGGTTTCCTTGCCCATGCTTCGCTTGATGTCATGAGATGGGGTCCCTGATGTTGAGGACTCCCAGGGTAACTCCCACCCTAATGTAAACAATTGTGTCACCACGTCTAATAATCTGTCCTGCCTGTGAGACAGGACATACCCAGGGGTGGTGATGGTTGTGTCTGGGACATTATCTGTAAGGTATGGTTCCATGAGTATGACTATGTCAGGCTGTTGCTTGTAAAACAGCTCTCCCAATTTTGGGACAAGCCCGCAGGGTCGGCAGGTCTGGGTTTGCCATTGTTGTTTCCGGTGCCTCGGTAGATGAGTTGAATTCCTTTTTCTGGAGCAGTTTGTTACAACTAAGTGGCTTTCTAGGCCATTTCAAAGGGCAGTCAAGAGTCAAGCACATTGCCGTGGGTCTGGAGTCAAAAGTAGACCAGACCAGATTAGGATGGCTGATTTCCTTCCCTAAAGGGCATTAGTGAACCAGATGGATATTTACGACAATCTACATGGTCGTCATCAGACTCTCAACCAGAATTTTAGTGGATTAAAATTCCACCATCTGCTCTGATGGGATTTGAAGCCAGACCTCCAGAGCATTACCCTGGGTCTCTGGATTACTAATCTAGTGACAATACCGCCTCTGTAGTTTTTGGTGCCGATTTTGAATCGGCTGTGTTTTCTAATTTTGTGAGGACAACAGTTACAGTGTTACAATTGGCTTCAACATCTTTATTCCAGTGATGTGTGTGTGTGTGTGTGTGTGTGTGTGTGGTGATGGGGGGGGGGGGGGGGGGGGCGGTTACCACAGGGGGTGGTACGGCTGTGTAGAAAATTAGTCCAACAGAATCAACATCATCAAGAGAGAAGAGAAGACAAAAAACAAAATAGATGAAACGTAATGATAATGCACTGATTTTTTATTACTTTGAATCTACAATTTATTATTGAGGTAGGCAGCAGAAAAACTGAAGAGAAAGTCCCGTATAAATATTGAAAGATTTGACTCGCATTGTAAGTGACGACACCATCTGACATTTTGCACATCTTTGTAAAAGCATCATGCAACGAGCATGGAATTTAGTATGCATTTTATGATTGGATAAATTGTTTCCTGGAAAATCCTACAGCTAATTACCATTTCAATCAATTGGGGTTTTGTTTTCACTTGATGCACTTATGCCAGGTCTCTCACAAGAGGCAGGTAATATTAATAATGAAGAATAAAATGTGATATCCTGCACCATCACTATTTTTTATTGTAACAAGAAAAGGCATCATCACTTGTTCCACATTTGCTTCTGTCTCCTGATCCTCAATGTTTTCCATTTTCTACTATGTTCTGTGTCATATTAATGTATGATATGCAGATGGCCCTGCAGTTGTAAATTATCAACTCCAGATATTAATATAACTGAAGCACAAAAGTCAAAACCACTGAAGCTTTTCTCAGGTATACCACTGCAGAGAATTTCTGATCTAATTGTAATGGACAAATTTCTGATTTGTGTAGAGCCTGCTTCTCAATTGTTCGCTGTTCAATCTTCTGCTAAGGCATCAACACATTTTTAAAAATCTGTCCTCGGTCTAGCTGATTGGAATTGTGCCTCAGGAGTCTGAAGATTATGGGGTCAAGCAACATTGAGGACTGAGGTGCATAATCTAGCTGACTCTGGAGGGAGGGGAGATGGGATGTGTCGTAATCTGCCTTTAAAGGGATTGCAGCATGACATCACTAGAAGGAAATGTGTCATGCGCTCCAGTTTAGTTTCACGGCACAACCATCCAATGGCAGGAGCAGGTACTTGGAGGTAAGAGCTAAGCAGATAGGAAGCTGAGAGTCCAGTGGAGGCACAGGTAGGTTAGATTGATTCTCTATTTGCGCACCATTATGAACACCACAGAAGATTCACCGATTTATAATCATTTGCTTTTTTAATTTATTACACATTTACCCTTATTTTCCATAATTGTTTATCCAACATTAAGCTTTTAGGTCCAGACTTTTGCTCCTAGGTTGGTTGTGCAGAGACAGGAGGATTCCTGGCTCTGTAAACCCAATCTTTAAAAATGGCAGCCCATGCGTTTGATTTTTGGTTGAGTGGTGGTGGGGGTGGAGGGAGGCTATGGGGGAAAAGGGGGCAATAGTCAGCCACAATAGTAATTGTGGTAGGCCACTAGAGACGAAGTGAGGAGGCTTTGGGGTGCGAAGGTGGGCTGTGCAGAATGCCTGCCTCGAGACTCTGGCATTGTATCCCCAAAATTTTTAAAATGAGGATTAAAACATATATCCCTCCGACCTTCACGCAGCCCCCCCACACACTCCCCAAGCCCCATCCAACCCAACCCATGCTATCCCTCGCCCTGTAGCCAAACCTCATGGTCCCTCATACCCTCCATGCCAAGCGATGCCACTGTGCCCATGGCCTTTTATAGGCCCTATACCAACCTATGCCCCTCCACACACCTCACATGGCCCTATATAGCACCTAGGCCAATTTAGCATCAACTTAAGCTAACCCATGTCCCACACCCATCACCATGTTCCCTTACACTTACCATGAAAACTGATCTAGTAGCCAGCATGGGCAGTCCTCAGGACACATGCAGAGTTGAGATAAAATAAAGTTCTATAAAGTTCTGAGTGTTTGTTCAGCACTTCATTAAATTTTAAAAATCGCTCATTCATAAAACCCCATTTACTGCACTTAGAATCATAGAATCATAGAATTTACAGTGCAGAAGGAGACCATTCAGCCCATCAAGTCTTCACCGGCTCTTTGAAAGAGCACCCTACCCAAACCCACACCTCCACTCTATCCCCATAACCCAGTAACCCCACCCAACACTAAGGGCAATTTTGGACACTAAGGGCAATTTAGCATGGCCAATCCACCTAACCTGCACATCTTTGGACTGTAGGAGGAAACCGGAGCACCCGGAGGAAACCCACGCACACACGGGGAGAATGTGCAGACTCCGCACAGACAGTGACCCAAGCCAGGAATCGAACCTGGGACCCTGGTGCTGTGAAGCAATTGTGCTAACCACTATGCTACTGTGCTGCCCCTTCATCCCTTCAACTTCATAAAGCCTGAGAACAACAAACAGCTCATTCAAGTGCACAATCCCGTGTAAGAAAAGTATTGTAATTCATAGTCCCACATCAAAGAGCTTCAAATCTATTTGTAGCTGTCAGTCAAGTTGCGAAATGGCAGGCAGACACCCCAATGGATGATTTTTAAATTAGTCATGCAACACTAACCCAAAATGGAAGCCTTCAGGATTATGTCAACAGGCAGCGTGAATAGCAAGCAACCTTTTGTTGTGATACTTATGGCATTTTTCTTCCAAAGGTTTAGAGACTGGACTTTTAAATTCTTTGACAGATTAACAGCTCCCTTTGACAGGTCCCTCTGACACCTAATTTTGAAAGGTCTGTTGACAGTTCCAATCAGTTTGATGATAATGAGTTATGTACTTTTTCTGCAGATTTATCCTTACTTTTAAAACTATGTCGGGGCTGGTTTAGCACAGTGAGCTAAATAGCTGGCTTATAATGCAGAACAATGTCAGCAGCGCGGGTCAATTCCCGTACCGGCCTTCCCGAACAGGCACTGGAATGTGGCGACTAGGGGCTTTTCACAGTAACTTCATTGAAGCCTACTTGTGACAATAAGCAATTATTATTATGAAAGGCTACGTTACTTTCACAAAAGGTGTCCTGGAATCAGATCCAAAGCAGTACCTTATCTCTCCAAAGGGATAACCTGGCTATTTAAATGAATCCTCCAAGCACAGACCTGTGTCTAGTCTACCCACCTGGCCACCTGGCCCTTGTTCAGTTTTGCTCCCACTGAGCACTGACCTGTGACCCCGTATTAACACATGCTACTATCTTACTTTTTGCCACTATTAATAATAAATAATAATCTTTATTATTGTCACAAGTAGGCTTACATTAACACTGCAATGAAGTTACGGTGAAAATCCCCTGGTCGCCACACTCCAGCGCCTGTTCGGGTACCCTGAAGGAGAATTCAGTATGTCAAATTCACCTGACAGGACGTCTCTCGGGACTTGTGGGAGGAAACCGGAGCGCCCGGAGGAAAGCCACGCAGACACAGGGAGAACGTGCAGATTCCGCACAGACAGTGACCAAAGCCACGAATTGAACCCAGGACCCTAGCGCTGTGAAGCAACAGAGCTAACCACTGTGCTACCATTAGCACTCTTTAGTCCTTAATGGCACTCCTTTGTTTTATGTCCATAGCACTTTTGTTAATATCTGCTTTGCTCTGTAGCCTTCTGGGATGGCCACTTCCAACTAGGTACAGAGAAACCGCAAAACCTGGTGGGTAAAATGGACAAGCCAAGACTCAGGCAGGCTCAGAGCCTGAAATGCATATTCGTAAACAAGAAATCCAGACGGTATCGAAACTCAGTCCAATTAGCATTTTAATGGGGCCGATTAGCATTTGATGGCCTATCTTCACCAAAACAAAGGACTGGTTCTCGAGCAACCGGGACAGTCCCAGACATTTCAGCGCCACTCCCTGTTCAAGGGAAACGCAAACAACGGAGTCAGTGACCGCATGGGACATGCCCAGCCATCCAGATCCCTGCCCACTTATTGGTTAGGAATCGAACGCCGTGATCAGGGATCACCCAATTAGTGGGACCCAAACCGGAGGACCGCCCAAAAGAGCACGAAAACCCCCAAGTATAAGAAGAAGAGTCCACCACATGTTCATTCTCTCTTGGCCCTGGTACCCCGGTCACGGCCATCTCCAATTGCAGCAACACCAGAAGCAAGTACAAGTTCAACGCTCGCTACCAGACGGATGAGCCTAGCTGAGCAGCAGTTACTCCTTCGGACGCGATAGATCCAGAATCGAACAGCGGCCACTGCCTCTCTGATCTAAGCCGGGTGCCCGAAGTTAAGTACAGGTTGTCTTAGTCGATAGGTGTAGTTAACTAGTAGTGTTTATGTTGCTGTGTAAACTGTGTGTAAATAAAGTACCCTTGACCTTGTACTAACTAACTGGTGTTTGGCTCTTTGATCGATAGCCGGTTGAAACTTGTGGTGGTATCATTTGATACCTGGCGACTCTAAGCATTAGGACATAGATAACACAGAAAGAAGGGCAAATTAACTGATTGCCATTATTGGAACAGAGCCACAGAAAGGACAGAGAAAAGAGTATAGGAAAGAAGTTATTGGCGACATCTGACGGGACTCGACCCAGAAGTGACTGTGTCACTCCAAGAGAACCCACAAAAGTGTTTGAATTAGAATCCAAATTGGCAAAGTAAAAGAAACCACAAGCGAAACCAGTATCGATCAAACCTCCAAAATTCGGAAGTGTGTAAATTGGATGAGTACTAAGGAATATAAGGTAAACTCGATAGATTTTGTTGCGTGAAACTTTCGGGAGTTGCGTAAACCAGAAAATAGCTTGAGCCGTACCCGTGTTTGCACCACCGCTTTATTTCCCTTTGTCCCAAACTTCCGGGAGACAGAAGTAATTTTGGGGATGGCCATAAAGGCAATGGAACGCCTTATGCATCCACAAGAGCCTGAGGTCGCAGCGACCAATAGATCAAAACTGTGTGCTATACGGGAAGAAGAGATTAAGAGATACCTAAAGGGGAAAGGATGGCCCCTATGGTCGGAATTTTGCGCCAATGAGGAGACAGGTCCTGGCAGCATAGGACAGACCTGGTGGGACAGCCTGACCGAGATCCATAAAAAGAGTTTGACTAAGGTTCGGAAGCCGATGGCAATCGTGTCCTGTCGGGCAGAATTGCGAGGCACAGAGGGGGTCGTGAGGATGCTCTCCGTAAGCAGCTTGAGGTGAAGAAAAGGAGTAGAGAGGGAGATATCAGTGAAAGCGAGAGGTTAAATGTACAGCTCCTGGAGCAGTTAGCAGCGAAGGAAATGGATGATGTCAAGAGAGCACATCAATCCTGCCTCCCCCACCTTAGCAGCTTCCAAATCCAGTATGATAAGGCCTACCAGGACACACAATGTGCTGTAATGGTAACAGAAGAGACTGAGAACCAGATACAACAGTTGAGGAAACAGTGCGATGATCTAAAGGCAGTCCTCCGAGCACTCCACAGTTCCACCACGGAACAGAGACAGAGTTCCGTGGATCATGCCAAATGCAGGCAGCAAATTGCAAAGCTGCAATCCCTGCTATCTGTTCAAAATGGGTTTAGAGACACCTTTGGCCCACAGCTAGATCAGGAGGACGGCCCCGATTGGCAGGAACTCAGCGAAAGGGCCCAACGATACGTAAGCAAGACCGAGAATCAAAATAAGCCCCCCAGGCCCCGAAAAGAAAAGCACCCGCACCACCGACTGCACAGGCAGCACCCAACCCAATGAACCCCATTACCACGCAGCGCAGGGTTACCATGGAAGACAAACCCAATTTTATGTACACCACCCCACTATTGATCACCCAGTTACGAGATGTCCGCGAGAAGATAGAGACTTTCCACCCCACATCAGACCCACACCACTTTTTCGAGTTCGTGAAATAACAGACCCTCATGTACGGTTTAGACGAGCCGGAAGAGGTAAAGCTCATAGTGATGAGCCCTTCCCGACCCACAAAATGTAGGAGGAGGTAGCCGCCAATGAATGAAAACGGCCATTTTAGACGCCATAGGATATAATAGAAGAGATCAGGTAGAAGGACTCAAACGGTGCAGGCAGAAAAAGGGAAAGCATCCAACAGCGTTTGCTGGACGCCTCTGGATCCATTTTACCACTGTATTTGGTGAGTTAGTCCACGCCCGTTTATCAGCAGATGAAAAGGCCAAATGGACCCTTACTCTAGTATTCCATGCCACAGAGGCAGGACAGAAGGCATGAGCCAGTTACACCCCCTCAGACCCAGCACACAATGAAGTGTGGGTTCTGAAGCGCTTATCCAGAGCTTGGGAACAGTCCCTACACAGAAAGACAAAGCAGGAAAGAGTAGACGCCACAATGAATCCAGTAAGGACACACCAAGACCCCACATGGGTAAATGAAAGCAGAAATAACGCACTGCACCCTAAAGCACAGGAATGTTATAATTCCTCCAGCAAGCCGAGGGAGAGATAGCCAAGGTAATTCAAAGGTTATTGAATCCAGACGTGATTCGACCCGTCACGTCGACGAATAATGCCCCGATTTGACCAGTAAGAAAACCTGATGGTTCATGGTGACCAACCATCGACTACAGAGAGTTGAACAAAGTGACTCCCCTAGCAGCCCCCACCATTGCCACGAGTCCCGAGACCATGTTGAGACAGGGACTCTAGTCAAATGTTTTCACAGTATTGGATATCAGCAATGGCTTTTGGTCCATGCCACTGGACAAAGCAAGCCAGTAAAAATTTGCGTTCACTTTCCAGGGACAGCAGTACACGTGGACGTGCCTTCCACAAGGCTTCCACAACTCCCCCTCCATTTTTCACAGACAATTGGCAAACGGATTATCTAAATTTTCCCACCCTGAATGCCTTGTTCAGTATGTGGACGACTTGCTGCTACAGACGGACACCAAGGAAGAGCACATTCCGCTTCTTTCAGAATTATTAGAACTGCTCACAATGATTGGATGCAAAATTAACCCCAAGAAAGCCCAAATCCTCCAGGAAAAAGTCACATATTTAGGTATGGTCATCACGCATGGGAAGCGTGAAATAGAACACAAACACATAGATTCCATTGTCAAATTGCCCTTGCCCAAAACGTTACAGCACTCCGGTCATTTTTAAGACTGGTTGGATATTGTAGAAACCACATAGACGGATTCGCCACAAAAGCAGCCCCACTTTCCGAGCTACCAAAGAAGCAGGCCCCATGGAAATGGCCTCCACAGCACACGGATGCCATTGATGCATTGAAATGCACCCTGAGCACAGCCCCCGCTTTGCAAGCCCCAGATCCACACACCCCATACACGATAGAGGCAGCGGCCACCGACCGAACCCTTTCGGCTGTACTCCTGCAGGAAAGGCACGATCGTCTAGGACCCGTAGCCTATGCCTCACGAGTCTTGAATCCGGTGAAACAAGGATTTTCAGCCTGCGAAAGGCACCAGTTAGCAGTTTTCTGGGCCGTACAGTACTTCTCGTACATGACCGGACTCAACCCAGTAACCATTTTGACCGAGCACACCCCGACACAGCTTTTATTGGACGGCAGACTAAAAGACGGCACAGTAAGCCAGATTCGAGCAGCGCAATGGAACCTACTCCTACAGGGACGCGACATCACTGTAAAACGGACAAAAACGCACACGTTTCTGGCCGATAATTTGCACTATGCAGGTACCCAACATGAGTGTGAGATCATAGCCCCCAAGCACAGCACAGGCCCCTTTATTCCCAAGTCGGTACCGAGAAAGACAAGTATCGGACAACAGACGACCCAGCCCACAGACAAAACACTGAGAATTTACGTAGATTGCTCCTCCACAGTCCTTGAGGGAAAAAGGATTATAGGATGTGGTTTCATGTAGAGGACGCGCTTTAGAAGAGATAGCTTTAAAATTGCCTGGACATTTAGGTTCGCAGGCAGCCGAGTTAGCAGCCATTGCTTACATTGTCCAGCACCCCGATTCGTTCCCGACCCCTGCAGACATATATTCGGACAGTTTGTACATTTGCAGCAGCCTAACAGAATTCCTACCCCTGTGGGAATCGAGAGGATATATTTCCACCGACGGAAAACCTCTACCCTCAGCCCCACTGCTCAAACATATCCTTCAGACAGCTAAAGGCAGGGAATAAGGCATTGTTAAAGTTAGAAGTCACCATCGTTCCTCCCCACCCGGTAACATGACAGCTGACGCCCTAGCGAAGGCAGGCTCATGACATGGCCACTTTTGGCAACCCCCACCGAGAGTGCCCCAGCACACGCAGTTCAGGTCTCACAGACTAACATCCAAGACTTAGCCCAGGCACAAAAGGAAGACGAGGCATTAAAGGACATTTTGAAAGGAAACTTCCCAGCTCCCTACGAAAAGTTTAGGAATTCTTTGACGGTACATGAGGGAATCGTTTTAAAAGATGGAATTTATGTAGTCCCCACCCAGGACAGGAGTGAGATAATTTGTCATTTCCATGACAGACATCGACACCAAAGGATTGAATCCACCCTTGCCCACCTCAGACCCCTCTGCTGGTAGCCTGATTTAAAAATCGAAGTATCTCATTACGTCAAAAACTGCTTGATTTGTGCACAAAACAACCCAGATAGGTACGCGTAAAAGGCCCAGATACGCCACACCCACCCTGTCAATGGCTCGTGGACAAACCTTCAATTGGATTATATTGGTCCCCTCCCCCCTGCAGAAATGGATGCAAATATGTGTTAGTGGTAATCGACTCATTTACGAAATGGGTCGAAGCTTTCCCCTCGAGGACAAATACAGCCGAGGCCATGGAAAAGATCTTAACAGAGCAAATTTTTACGAGATGGGGACTCCCCCGTAGTATTGAGTCGGACCAAGGTTCGCACTTTACGGGCAGGGTCATGAAAAATGTGATGATGATATTTGGGATTAAGCAAAAGTTCCACATTGCCTATCACTCGCAGTCCAGCGGCATTGTGGAACGCATGAATCGGACACTAAAGGCCACACTTAGGAAAATGGTGCAGCAGCACAACACAACATGGGACACAGTGCTCCCATTCGCACTGATGTTTATTAGGAACAGTGTCGAGCTCAACAGGCTATACCCCCCATACCCCCATGACCGGATGACCCATGAAGGGCACCGAATACTTATTCGGACTTGATTTGGCCAGCCCCGCAGTCACCACCCTGACCCATGAGAAAGCGGTCCAGCACATGACAGAGAATATTAAAGCAGCACAGCTCGCTGCAGCTGTCTGACTAGGCGCTAAACGAAAGCAGAGTAAGGCCTGCTTTGATAAAACAGTACACCCGACAGAGTATACAGTCGGACAGCAAGTAATGATCACCTTACACAACCCCAGCTCATTCCTCTCCCCTAAATTTGCGGGATCCTATTCAATCTCAGACAAAGTAAGCCCCTCAGTTTATAAAATCACGTATCCGAACGGAAAATCAGGATGGTTCTATGTAAATCAGCTTAAGGTTTATGGAACGCAGTGCAGCCACTCGCACCACCTCTCACTGGCGATGGCAGACAACGAGGACCCGCCACTGACAACCCAATTTCCCCCTCCCCCAACAGCAGCAGCACGTCCACAGACACGACCTTGACCACGCCCCCTGAATCAAATTTCACCCTGACGCTTGATTTGGCTGCTAGCGACAGCGACAGCACAACTGAAGCCCCTGAGAGACTAGAACAAAGCTCCCATGAACCAGGCCCCAGTCACTACAGGCCCAGAGACCCCGACCACGATACGCTCAGCCTCTTTGAGACGATTTATTTGCCCACACCGGAACCTGACCCGCCACCCGACGATAGCGACGGCCCCCTTGCAACCTCCCTACGGAACATGAAGCACTGACACCGTGATAATTCCCATCGTCTGACAAGGAATGATGAAATGGACCCCACATCGGCACACGCCGCGTTAACACGCAAACTCCATGAACGAGTTTGGCACCCGGGAGATGGTGACAACTCCGAGTCTGACTCCCACCATGGTAACCCCTTTGAAAATCTTTTTGGAATGGAACCTTGAGGTGTCCATTTGATGAGAGTCAGGAACCGATTGAGATTTACGGTGTCCTGTACTCTGATGGAACCTGCCCACTTTGATGTTTAGTTTGTTTTTAAATGTTGTTCGTTCTCTCTTGTACGATTTGTGTCGTCCTCACAGACGCTTTCTTGATACAGTCATAACTACTCTTCTGCCGCCACATGGCAGTTAAAGAAACAAGTTTGTTGGAGCCCATATGTTTACAAATTCTTACCGCTCTTGGAAGGTCACTCAGGCAGTGGAGTAACGGCACTTATCCCCGCCCTGCCTGAGGACGCCTTATACATTTGGTCAGCCAAGCTCGGGTAGTGGAGCAACGGCATTGATCACCGCCCTACCCAGGGACCCCACCCATTCTTGCCCTGCCGTGGATCATACGCACCACCCCATTCGGATAATTGTTTTCGAAACTCTTTTGCTGTTCTTTTTCAGTCCTGTGGTTTAAAGAATGCTTTTTGCCACAACATTTGCCCCTTTCCAGCGACCCTTCGGTTGCTATCTTCCACATACTATTTACATGTCAGAAACACTTGGTTGGAAAAACAAGTTTGCAGAGGACGGAGAAATTGTCCGCCCACTCAGCCCATCAACCGGATGTCTTGTCTCCGCAGATGGTTGTTTTAAAAAAAAAATGAGGGAGTCACATATGGTGACGATTCTAATGGGACATTGACGTTAAGGAGAAACAGACAGACATATGAGATATTAAACAACAAGATTATAACAGACACTATGCTTGTTCCCCTAGGAAGATACAAAGACACTCAACGGCAAAGGAAAGCCTGAACAAGATGAAGACGACCCTGATGATCGGCATCATAATTGTCGCTGGAACAGTACAGTTGCACGAGTTACCTACCTCCACCTCCCTCACCACACGGGCTCCGAACACAACTACCCAACACAACACCCCCAGCCCGGACACGATACCACACATAGACCCAGCCACCAATACTCCCACATGGCGTGAGAATCTCGGTAAGTGGTATTCCCTGTCATACACAATGGAAGCCTGACGAGTGATAGCCATATTGTGCAGTGTCATCCAGACAACCAGATTGCGAAAATGGAGAAGGAGAGCCTCCCGCCCTCCAGTATACACATTTAGAGCCCCTTTCCTCGGACTCCAGCAAACCCCACACTCTTTCTGAACCTTCTTCTTTAATAAATTCCGCGGTTGTTGTTTTTGTTAATAAAGTTTATTTTTCTGTGTCTAAATGTTAGTGATAAGAAGAAATGTGATGCTGCTATCGGATTTTTGTATTGTAAGATAAGTTCTTTGATTGTTAAATAGCAGCATGAGTGTAGTCTAGTTAGAGACAGTTAGAGGTCCCCTTTTTTAATGAATGTTAAATGGCACCTTAGGAATGTTTAGATGTGTATTGCTTTAGGGAAATTTAGGTAAATGTTTTGACCCATAGGACAGGGTAGAGTAGAACCTGTCCTTGGTTAAGGGTACCCGGCATTTCAGAGAACAAAGAAGACCCAGTATTGTGATCATTCACGCTTCGCATTGAGGATCAAGAGGACGGAGTGTAGCCATCTGGGATGGCCAATTCCAAGTAGGTACAGAGAATCTCGCGAAGCCTAGCGGATAAAATGGACAAGCCAAGACTCAGGCAGGCTCAGAGTCTGAAATGCATATTGGTAAGCAAGAAATCCAGATGGTATCGAAACTCCGTCCAATTAGCATTTTAATGGGGCCGATTAGCATTTGATGGCCCATCTTCACCAAAACAAAGGACTGGTACTCGAGCAACCGGGACAGTCCCAGACATTTCAGCGCCACTCCCTGTTCAAGGGAAACTCAAACAATGGGGTCAGTGACCGCATGGGACATGCCCAGCCATCCAGATCCCTGCCCACTTATTGGTTAGGAACCGAACGCCGTGATCAGGGATCACCCAATTAGTGGGACCCAAACCGGAGGACCGCCCAAAAGAGCGCGAAAACCCCCAAGTATAAGAAGAAGAGTCCACCACATGTTCATTCTCTCTTGGCCCTGGTACCCCGGTCACGGCCATCTCCAAGTGCAGAAACACCAGAAGCAAGTACATGTTCAACGCTCGCTACCAGACGGATGAGCCTAGCTGAGCAGCAGTTACTCCTTCGGGCTCGATAGATCCAGAATCGAACAGCGGCCACTGTTTCTCTGACCTAAGCCGGGTGCCCGAAATTAAGTACAGGTTGTCTTAGTCGATAGGTGTAGTTCACTAGTAATGTTTATGTTGCATGACTAATTGTGTGTAAATAAAGTACCCTTGACCTTGAACTAACTAACTGGTGTTTGGCTCTATGATCAATAGCTGGTTGAAACTTGTGGTGGTATCATTTGATACCTGGCGACTCTAAGCATTAAGACATATCTAGATAACATAGAAAGAAGGGCAAATTCACTGATTGCCATTATTGGAACAGAGCCACAGAACGGACAGTGAAAAGAGTATAGGAAATAAGTCACAACAGCTCTGACCTATTTCAGGCCTTCTATTCTGCACCACCTCCGCTACCAGCCTCTCCAACGATACGATTAATTACATTCCTATCCCTCTTCAGTTTTGTAGAAGGGTCATATGGACTTGAAACATTAACCCTGTTTCTCTCTCCGCGGATGCTGCCAGACCTGCTGGGTTTATCTTGCACTTTCCATTTTTATTTCAGATTTCCAGCATTTGAATATTTTGCTTTTACCTGATCTGCACATGTCAAGTTTCACACTCCTGACCTACCAAAATCCTATTTCAGTGGAGACAGCGGATGATTTGAATGGTCAACTCCCTCCACAAAATGCATCCCACCCTCGCGAAAATAGGAAGTGCTGTGTTCAGGGACGTGACTTATGATTTTCGGGCATTTCCGCCATTTTCGTAATTTGTATTTTTGCTTTGAAATTCTGTGTTCGAGCATACTTTTATCTCCACTTTTATACCCTAAGTCTGACTGAACCTTCTATATTTACAGACCTTGTCAATATCCTGCTACAGTGGTAGTGTTGGCTTACACAGTAAAAAAAAAAGTGAAACAACCTTATTCTGCATAACATTGAGTCAGCATTTTCCTTAAAAGCATTTGAAGACTGTCAAATCATTTTCTTGAGGCAAGATCATACATTTAACTTCACTCTAAGTAAATGATTCGGCAGTTTAGTCATGCTACTGTTACATGATCCAAAGTGACGCATTGCTCCTGTTTACACTCAGCATACGATGAAAGAGTGAATAGATGGCACAATGTTATTGGTTTATTTAACAGTTTAAAAAGTTTAAAATCTGGCTGCAAAATTCAATACAATAACTTACTCAACTGGTGACACCCAACAAGTCAATTGCATTCATTTCTGCATGGACCTAAAAAGCATTAATGCAATATTCAATAATTCATTGTTTGAAAATCATGCGACTGCCTTTGATCTAGGGGAAAGTGTGCTTGACTCCTCCAAGGCCAGCTTTCCACTTTCACCTGTATAAAGCTAGCGAAGATTATTATTGTTGTATCTATTATAATTGTAGCATGTGACATCTACGCAGGTAATAAAACTGAAACATCTACAAATTTTGATGTTCCTAGTGAACTAATAAGGTTGGAAAAGAGGCTATCAGCTTTTTTTGTAAAGAGATAGGCAAATATTTCATGAACAGTTTATTTACTGGCCTCCCGCATCACTTTGTTTTGCTTGATCTTTGAAAGAAAAAACCTCATTTGGCCAACTAATTAATTTAATTCTCCTGTAATTGCAGCAATGACTTAATTAAATTATCTGAATGTGGAAGCTGTAATAATTTTCCGAAGGAGGGAAATGTGTACCACGTGTGCTAATTATATTTCATTTGTAAGTGCCAAATCGAGGCATTTGGAAATAATCAAGCCTTTGTATTTCGGGAACCTGTATGCAGTAGACTGGGCATGCCCAATGAAAATTCAAAGTCAGTATTGTCTGTAAGCTTTATGTATCCCTGTGTGGTAGCTCACAATGGAAATCTCACCTACTTATATCGCCTTTGCCAGAAGGTAAAACAGAAAAATATTGCCACTCTCATGTAACCATCAACAGACTGAAGTTTGATGAATAATGTGCTGGAACAAAAGTTTTGACAAATGAAGTCTTCTGACAAAGGGAAGCAAATGTTGCTAATTATTGCATGTGGTAGTATGTATTGGGGGTCATGTGGGACTGGAAGCCCTAATGTCATTGGCTGACAGATCCCGGGTCCTGGTTGGCCGTTGACCTCAAGCTCCGCCCTGAAGGCGAAGTATAAGAAGCCGGAGTCTTCCCCCGCAGGCCAGTTTACTATCGAGTTGCGGGGGAACAGACATGCTTAATAAAGCCTCATCGACTTCACTCTATTCGACTCATGGAGTCTTTGTGCGCTACATTGCATTTCATAGTTTTTCAAACGTGATGTTAAATGGAGATCCCACTAGCCCTCCCAGGTGGTACAAAACAACCAATGGCGCTCTTTGAAGAAAGAGAAGAAGAGTCCCCCCCCCCCAGTGTCCTGTGCAATATTTATCCTTCACCTAATGGCGGGATGGAGAACCTGACAAGGCTAAAGCCAATTGACTTTTGGTGAAAATCCCAAGCATTTACTCTCATTGTCATTTGTCGGAGCTCATTGCGACATGATTGCAATGACTACACTTTACAAAATCCTTCCTTTGCTATAAAGCACTTTGGTGCATCGTGACATTGTGAAAAGCACTATAAATTGCAGTTCTTTTTTTCTCTGTACCCCAGATGTGGTCTAAACAAGGCTTTGTATAGCTGTATCAAAAAATCCTCCTCTTTTTATTCTAGTAAAAAGGTTAAAATTCCATTAGCCTTTTCGATTATTTTTTTCATACATTATTATCATCTTTGCATGTGTGCATGGATCCCTAATTTTGGACCTCCATTTCTGCTAACTTTTCACCATTTAAATAATACACAGATCTGTCCTTTACTGGCCCAAAATAGATGGCCTCATCCTTGTGTTGAAATCTACCTGCCACATTTTTTTCCACTGACTTAATCGATCAATGTACCATTGTCATTTTATAATGCTATCTTCACCGCTTACTCTGCCACCAATTTTTGTGCCATTGACAAATATATGTTACATTCTATAAGTCATTAATAAATATTGTGCCTATTTGAGATTCAGGCACAGACCCTTGTGGGACTGTATCAAATACTGACAGAGATCTTGACAATTGTAACTAGCTGCAAAGAAGCAATGCAGAACCAAACATCAGAAGATTGGTCAAGAGTTGGAGAGAAAATAAAGCAAGCATCTCATTTATGTATTTTCTCTCTCCCCTGGTGATGACTGGAATCAACAGCATTGTGTTCAACATGATGTTGAGCCCTAAGGTAACAGTTGAGTTGTGCTTCTGACATATTTCTCATTTTCTCTTGTAAAGCTGAGAAACAGCCAGAAGGCCTGCTGGAAATTTAATTTATTAATACCTGATAACTACTGTGGGATTATGAGGATAATATTAATGGAGAGAAGTTTGCCAACGTCAATACCGTACAAGAGAGAGATGTCACACAACAATGATTAGGCTATGTGAATCACTTAAATAAATGCGCAGATCTCTCAAAAAACTGCAGAATACCCAATATACAGCTTGACATTTATTTATAAATTTGCACATAAATTGCTGCAGTTTGCCTGGTGATTTTCATTATCTATTTTTGAGCTATCATGTTGCCCCATATATTACACTGGCCTTTCTAGAACAACTAAGAAGCTTGACACCATCAAAGGCAGCAGCTTGCTTGATAAGCACCCCATCCACCACTTTAACATTCACTCCCTCCACCCCCGATGCACAGTGTGGATCATCTACAAGATGCAGTGCAGGAACAAACCAAGCCTCCTTCAAAAGTGCCTTCCAAACCCACAACCTCGAGCACCTAGAAGGGCAAGGGGAGCAGATGCATGGGAACAACACGGCGTGCAGGTTGACCTCCAAGCCACTCACCATCCTAACTTGGAACTGCACCACTGTTCCATCAGTATAGCTGTGTCAAAATCTTAGAATTCTCTTCCTGAGTAGTACCTATACCATGATGTACATACACCGCATGGACTGCAGTGGTTCAAAAGGCGGCTCAGCACCACCTTTTGAAGGGCAGTGAGGGCTGGGGAACAAATGCTGGACTAGCCAGCGAAGCCCACGTCCCATGAATTGAAAAAAAGTTAAATCCATTTACCTCATGTGTCAAGTTTACTGAGATTTTGAAAGAACACGAGCTGCCTTTAATAGATTCACCAAAAATAATACTCCCTCTGATTCTCGTCCTGATACTTCTCATTTGCCAGTCTGTACATCCAACTTTCATTCCTTGTCTATATTCCTTTTTACTTTTTTCTTTCTTTAGTTATACACCTATAACCTACGTTTTCTGGTCTTTATTTCTTGCCTCGCTCTCCTTGTTATATCGCTCCCTTTGGTTGAAATTTTCCCTGATTCAGTTGGGAGTGGAAGGCACTGACCATCATGATCCAATCCTCATTCCCGGTGGAATCTCGCACCACCTGGTAAAGTGGGTTTGCTGCCCATTCACTAACCAGAGATGGAGATGAGGTGGCAGTGGAACCATGTTTAAAGGCCAATGTCCAGTGGAATGCAGCTTCACACCTTCTTGTTCACCAGCTTGAGACCAACTCCACAGCTGCCTCAGGCCTTCCCCTTTAATATCTACAGCCAGCAGTGCAGGTCTGCCATTGGGGAGAAGGTTAATAGTTCTGTGAGGCTTGCACTGTGAAGGCCTGAGCTAAGAGATACTTGTGGACATGTCAAAAGGAAAGCCTTAGGTGGTCCCATGGTCCAATAACTATCTCCACACAGGGACAAAAGAAGGTGACTTCCCTGTCTAAATAAAGAAAGCCTAGACAAAGATAGTGGAGGAAGTGGTCAACTGGTCAACAGTTGTGGAGTCACCCAGAAAACCTGGTTGAAGTTTCTTAAATGCATGAATGAGCTCCCCTGCTCTGCCAGGATGAGAGTATCACTCCTCGGTTCCTTTAGGGTTTTACCAACTGGATATGTGTGAGGGTGCAGGTGCTGGGGAGGGAATGTCCAACATGTTGGTGGTAATGGAGTGAGGCTCCAGCATCTCTTTTTTTTCAAAGAAGGGGTAATTTAGTATGGCCAATCTACCTACCCTGCACATCTTTGGGTTGCGGGGGTGAGACCCACAGAGACACATGGGACAGTGATCTGGGGCTCGGATCGAACCCGGGTCCTCAGCATTGTGAGGCAGCAGTGCTAACCACTGCACCACCGTGCCGCACAAGGCTCCAGCATCTCTGAAAGGGTTATGTGCAGCTCTACCAATGATGATGGCCTGGCAGTGGTGACTCTCACATAGGTCACTCCAGAGTGGGCCCAGGCCAGTGACCACAAAGTCATCAGCTAGAGTGTCAGCTGCTGAGGCATTGTGCCTTGGTGGGGCAACCAACATTTCTCTTTCTGATTCCCACAGGATAAGAGAGTCCACGACACAAAGGAAAGGTCCCAGATCGGCAGAATGAAAACAATATGACATCTAACCCGGCCAGGGATGCACTATGTCACACTCTCACCTGCTCTCAATGGGACGTAGACCTTGCAGGGAGCTCTGTCAGACAGATCAATAAACATGGGTGCACAGGGAAGAGCAGCATGTCTAGACCATTTTGCCCCTTGAAATTGCTCCTTTATCAGAGAAGTTCTTGCAACTCACCCTTAGTAACTGCATATCCTTTGAGTTATTTATCATGACAAAAAGTATCAAAGTATCTTTGGAGGCAACTTCAATGCCAGTGCCTTGACTGCACTATGAGGTATGGAGGACCAACCACTCACCATCCTCCAAGCAGAGTGTCCCATAAATCTCAGCCCTAGATGCTCTTAATATTAGTGCGAAACTATGATCTGTCATTTTGGATACCCCAGCCAAATTAAATATCTTTCCTGGACGGACCCACCAAGGTGAATATCTCTGCGCTAGAGGAGGGTGCAGGTGAATGCATGACAGTGCAATCTCTGAGATTCCTGAGACATCATCCTCGGAAATAGGGTTGGAGATGGAGCTGCAGGTAGTCAGCCTTATTTTGCTCGCTCTTTATTTACAGGTACCTGGAATGGAGAGAAGCAAGTTTTTAGTGGCTTCTTAGGCAGGCCTTCGTATCGAAACAATATCTCCCTCTCGGCACATCTGACGACTGCAGACTTGAGGCATCCCCACTGGTTTGCTGGAGGAGCCCTGTCTCCAATTTGGCACAGGCACAGTCACAGTCCTACCCAACGGGTTCAGCGGCCTCCTCTTCAAAGGTGATTAGGGTTCGAATATCTGGAATGCTGCCACCGGTCTTGACCCGCTCCTCCTGTTGTCTGGGTTCTTGTCCTGCAGAAAGACAGAAGGATTGAGTTCCATCCCAATGGGTGAAAGAACAGTTTAGGAACATGCATGCCCATGCCAGCTCCTCAACCCTCCTCAGTAAATGATTAACAAACAAGGTGTCCAACAACCAATAGAACATTGAGGGCATGAAGTGGCTGCCACACATTCAGTGCACATATTCCATTTGCTGATGAGTTCTGCATCACAAATACCAGTCTGACATCCTTCTGCACTCACGCTTACACTGCCTGATGCCCTTATGAGTGTCATTTTGCAATGACTAGACAGTGCCACTTACCCTGGCAGAGCGTGGCAGATCATTCATTCTTTGTCTACACTGCTGTGAGCCCCATGGATGTTAACCTACATGCAACCTCTGCCGAGCCCATTGTGGTCAAACAAGAGGGCATCCTGCTGCTATCTATGGGGAACAGTAGCTCACCAGATTGTGCCCCAGATCACCAGTATTTCCCACCCTGGGGCGAAATTCTCCGGTATCGGCACGATGTCCGCCGACTGGCGCCCAAAATGGCGCAAATCAGTCGGGCATCGCGCCGCCCCAAAGGTGTGGAATGCTCCGCATCTTGGGGGGCCGAGCCCCAACCTTAAGGGGCTAGGCCCGCGCCGGACGAATTTCCGCCCCGCCAGCTGACGGAAAAGGCCTTTGGTGTCCCGCCAGCTGGCGTGGAAATGACATCTCCGGGCGGCGCATGCGTGGGAGCGTTAGCGGCCGCTGACAGCATTCCCGCGCATGCGCAGTGGAGGGAGTCTCTTCTGCCTCCGCCATGGTTGAGACCGTGGCGAAGGCGGAAGGGAAAGAGTGCCCCCACGGCACAGGCCCGCCCGTGGATCAGTGGGCCCTGATCGCGGGCCAGGCCACCGTGGGGGCACCCTCCGGGGCCAGATCGCACCGCGTCCCCCCCTCAAGACCCCGGGGCCCGCATGCGCCGCCTTGTCCCGCCGGTAAGGTAGGTAGTTTAATCTACGCCGGCGGGACAGGCATTTTAGCAGCGGGACTTCGGCCCATCCGGGCGGGTGAATTGCGGGGGGGGGTGCCCGTCAACCGGCGAGGCGCGATTCCCGCCCCCGCCGAATATCCGGTGCCGGAGAATTCGGCAACCGGCGGGGGCGGGATTCACGCCAGCCCCCGGCGATTCTCCGACCCGGCGGGGGGTCGGAGAATCTCGCCCGAGATGTGTGTTTCTGCGCTGGTGGAGGGTGGGAATGACAGCTGTGCTATGAAAATGACAGTTGCATCCTCAGAGCACCCCGAGGTATTCTCCTCGGAGAAAGGAGATGGGGGCCGCTCGGGATGGGCAAGCGCTGTTGGCTGGAGGACCGGCGGGAGAATGGACATGTGGTTAGTGGGAGGGATGGGTCAATCGGTAAGGCAATCACTACTCATGTTTGACAGGTCCTCCGGGTGGAGCCCAATGGTTCCTCATCTCTGCGGAGTCTGCCAACCTCCACGTTGGTGACCGCCATATCCTCGGCCACACCAGTCACCTCCAGGGCCCATTCCTCAAAGGAGGCGAGGATTCTGATGTCCGGCAACCCTCCGCCAGTCTGGGCCCTCTCCCACCGATTATGGGAGAGCTTTTCCTGAGGAGACACAGAGAGGGCATCGTTAGCCACAGGCGTGGTTCACTGTGGTGGGAAAGGGGGTGTGAAGGCAGGAAGGGGGGGAGTTGAGGGGAAGGGGAAGGGAGGGCTGCAAGTTGCCTGTGGGATTGGGGGATGGATGTTCCCTCGGCAGGGTGGTGGTTGGGGGTGGAGGGGGGGGGTGGGTTGGTGTTTGTGTCTACACAGTGACGCTGCGCGGTGTAGCTTATTGACCTTTTTCTGGCACGGAAGGCCATTCCTCCTGGTCACACTTCCCGAGCAGACGGCTGCCGCCACCTTGTCCCAGGCAGCTCTGGCTGCCCGATGGCTCACCCTCTGGGACCTTCGGGGGAACAGGACATCCCTCCTGGCCTCCACCACGTGCAGGAGCCTCTCTTGGTCAGTGTCCCCGAATCTTGGGGCTTGTCTCCTCGGCGCCATTGTTGTCAGCTCGCTGGGGTTGGCTGAGCAGATGCAGCTTAAGTGCTGCTCAAACCTGTTGGCGGGGAGGGACTGGCGAGCGCGTTCCCGGCGAATCAATTGGCGAACCGTCATTTGCGGCACGAAGCCCGTGAGGCCTTGTTAAGCGGACCAATTAACGTTGAATTGTGTTGTCGGCCTCGCTGGGCCCAGCGCCGGGAAGCTCATGGCAATTCCCAGCCACTGCCATACTTAGAAATTTTTCCAGAGAATCGGAAAAATCGGAGAATCTAGTTTACAAATTAATACTGGGATGACATTTTTATCAATATGGGCGGCACAGTGATTAGCCCTATTGCCTCATAGTTCCAGGGACCCAGGTTCAATTCTGGCCTTGTATGACTGTCTGTATGGAGTTTATACTTCCTCCTCGTGCCTGCGTGGGTTTCCTTCGGGTGCTGAGGTTTCCTCCCACAGTCCAAAGTGTTGCAGATCAGGTGGATTGGCCATTCTAAATTGTCCCTTAGTGTCCAAAGATCTGCAGGTTAGATGGGGTTGCAGGGATAGGGTAGAGAGTGGGCCTGGATAGGGTCCTCGTTCAGAGGGTTGGTGATCAGACCACATTATGCCAACATGATAGGTGTCATCATTATTGTCCAGACTGTACAAACTGAAGTAGATTCCTTCAGTCTCTAGGCCCTTATTAAGAGATTTTAAAATGCTTTTGGTTGGTTCCCTTTTACTAGGTGTCAGTTACGGTTGCCTGATTGTTTTATGAAACTTGGAACAAGTGGATTATTTTTCAATTGGCGCAAGAAACAGTAATCCACTTATTGCTGGACTGTAGCCTCTAAGAGATGACAGTTTAATGGTCGCCCCAGCAGTGTGAGAGGAACATGTAAGGAGAGCATTGGGCGCAATTAAGGGTTTGCCCAGTAGTGCCATAATTTAGCCCATTTTGAAAAATGTTCCTTTTATCCTGAGTTTCAGCTCAAATTAATTTGTATATTACTGAATGCAAAATATTCCATGAACTAGGACAACCAGGAAACGTTCTATAATCATAAAATTTACAGTGCAGAAGGAGGCCATGCGGCCCATCAAGGCTGCATCAGCCCTTGGAAAGAGCACCCTAACTAAGCACACACCTCCATCCTATTCCTGTAACCCAGTAACTCCACCTAACCTTTTTTTTGGACATTAAGGGCAATTTAGCATGGTCAATCCACCTAACCTGCACATTTTTGGACTGTGGGAGGAAACCGGAGCACCCAGAGGAAACCCACACAGACACGGGGAGAACATGTAGACTCCGCGCAGACAGTGACCGCAATCCAGGAATCGAACCTGGGACCTGGAGCTGTGAAACAACTGTGCTAACCACTGGGCTACCATGCCGCCAAAATTTGAGCTTTTGAAACTTTTCTTTTAAGAGTTTCATGAGGCGAGGATGGATGTTATTTTTAAAATATCTTTGAGGAATATTGTGTAATACTGTATAAAAGGCTATATGTTTCCATGTGTAAATGATGTAATTAAGCCAAGGAAAGGTTAATGGAGACAGTTTATCTGGGAGAATTGAGAGATGAAAGGAGTGGAACTGTTAAATGTATGCATTTGGAATGAAGCTAGGGTAAAGTGGATTTTTAAGTAAATAAGTAGAGCTTATAAATTTGCATTAGTAGATCTGGAGGAACTTCTTTCAGCTTTTATATTTCAAAGGGTAGTAAAAGGCTTTTGCAGCTTGCAAAGGTTCCATAAATAAACAAGGGAAGGCTATTAAATGCTCTTTGTCCCAAAAGGAGAGGCAATAGGAAAAACGTGAATATTTTTATATTTTAGAAAAGTTAAGTTCAAAAGGATTCTGAGGATAATAGAATCTGAGATGAAAGGGGAAGAGGATACTTAAGGAAATATGTTGAGCTGAGCTGTGTTGGTTGTGTGGGGAAGACCTCCTGGAAGTTGCTCTGTACTGGGAGAAGGTGCAAAGTCTGAAGTAAGCAGTAATAGATTTGGTAGTGGGTCACCTCCCCATACTGCTCTAGAACGTGGATGGGTTATTGGAGAAGCTTGGTACATGATGCACAAGGCCTTGTCATGGGCACCCACACAAAGCTGTGGTATTCTTTTGTTGGACAGCGGGAAGTTACTCCAAAGTTGTGTTTGATGTATTGTTACCACTTATGATTGATGGTATAATGGTATTCTATGAGTAAAGGTTCTAGAACAAAGGACAAAGAAAAGTACAGCACAGGAACAGGCCCTTCAGCCCTCCAAGCCTGCGCCGACCGTGCTGCCCATCAAAACTAAAATCTTCTGCACCTCCGGGGTCCGTATCCCTCTATTCCCATTCTATTCATGTATTTGTCAAGATGCCCCTTAAACGTCACTATCGTCCCTGCTTCCACCACCTCCTCTGGCAGCAAGTTCCAGGCACCCACTACCCTCTGTGTAAAAAAACTTGCCTCATACATCTCCTCTAAACCTTGCCCCTCGCACGTTAAACCTATGCCGCCTAGTAATTGACCCCTCTACCCTGGGAAAAAGTCTCTGACTATCCACTCTGTCTATGCCCCTCATAATTTTGTATACCTCTATCAGGTCTCCCCTCAACCTTCTTCGTTCCAGTGAGAACAAACCGAGTTTATTCAATCGCTCCTCATAGCTAATGCCCTCCATACCAGGCAACATCCTGGTAAATCTCTTCTGCACCCTCTCTAAAGCCTTCACATCCTTCTAGTAGTGTGGCAACCAGAATTGAACACTATACTCCAAGTGTGGCCTAACTAAGGTTCTATAAATCTGCAACATGACTTGCCAATTTTTATACTCAATGCCCCGGCCAATGAAGGCAAGCATGCCGTATGCCTTCTTGACTACCTTCTCCACCTGTGTTGCCCCTTTCAGTAACCTGTGGACCTGTACACCAAGATCTCTGTGACTGTCAATACACTTGAGGGCTCTACCATTCACTGTATATTCCCTACCTGTATTAGATCTTCCAAAATGCATTACCTTACATTTGTCCGGATTAAACTCCATCTGCCATCTCACTGCCCAAGTGTCCAAACAATTTAAATCCTGCTGTATTCTCTGACAGTTCTCATCGCTATCTGCAATTCCACCAACCTTTATGTCGTCCGCAAACTTACTAATCAGACCAGTTACATTTTCCTCCAAATCATCGATATATACTACAAACAGCAAAGGTCCCGGCACTGATCCCTGCGGAACACCACTAGTCACAGCCCTCCAATCAGAAAAGCACCCTTCCATTGCTATTCTCTGCCTTCTATGACCTAGCCAACTTTGTATCCATCTTGCCAGCTCACCCCTGATGCCATGTGACGTCACCTTCTGTACCAGTCTGCCATGAGGGACCTTGTCAAAGGCCTTACTGAAGTCCATATAGACAACATCCACTGCCCTACCTGCATCAATCATCTTTGTGACCTCCTAATTGTTCACTAAGCTTGGGGCGGGGGGAAAGCTTGAATCAAAGGCCATATAAACAAGGTTATCTGAGGAATCAGATTTGTACAAATTAAGCTGTCAGTACTGACTCCAAGTCAAAATTGTATTGTACGAATGAAAAGTGATGAATTGATCATGTTTGATCCACATAGTGATGCCTATGATAAGTGTAACATTTCCAAACGCTACACCAGAGGATTGAACTGATAGTTTACCATTTCTTTGTTCAACGTAGCCTGCAGTGCAAATGGTTGTTTATGGTCCCAGAGCTTTCCTCTTTATTAAAACAGCCTGTGGATCCCATTACAGAATGGAGGTCAATAATGAAACTTTCTCTCAAGGATATTGTTCAAAACAGAGCTGTCTCATAGGAAGATCCCCTAAATAGCATTTACTGGAGCTGGCCAGTGAGCAAATCAGGAAATTACCAATTATTGGAAAGTGTGTCATTGCCCAAGAGCATCTAGATCCTCCATCTGTGGATTTGAAGAACTAGACCCTGGGAAAGGATGTAACACGTCACATCAATGTGCGGAACATATTAATTTTCAAAACTTACTTTACACATTGGTTGTTACTATTTTCTGTATCCTTGTTATGATGATTAGAATGAGAGTGAGTCACAAAACGGAAGACAGAGTGCTTTAATTTTCATTATTTTGAGCTATGCACAGCTGGTCTGTTATAATTTGTGATAAATCCATCACCACCTCAGGTCAATTATGCCTCAGAGTGTTAGTAATGGATGCTCTTTTTACTCAGACTTATTCCTTCCCAGCCCATGGGAGGCTCTTTGTTGCTGAGTGGTAAGTGGCCCAAGAACACCCTTCATGTTTTTGTACCAGGAGCCCGCACTGTTATCGGCAGACATCCTAGGTGAATTAACTGAAGATTGTGTGTGTGTATGGCTGCCTCGACGCTGCTGCCTGAATTTGTTAACAGCTGCGCAAATAGGCAACAAATTGATGACCCCTGTGCACAGCTGATCCGGCTGATGCTTGAGATGTGGGAGAATAAATATTAACAAATGATGTACTGCATTGTTAAACAAGGTCTTTAAGTAACTATTAATCATCATTTGGCAAGCTTAGAAAATCATCCCTGGATAAACTACTTCTTGCCAACCTGTGACATACAAACACCATAGAAGCGGCAAATTGGTTCCTTCATAATGATAACGGAAAAGTCCAATTCTGCCTGAAGATATTAGAGGGCTGTCTACAATCTCAGAGGTTCCTTAAGCCCAGGCTCTCTGAATCTTCAGCTGACACTTGTTTCATTGAATAGATGGATCTGCAACTTTGGGGCGGCACAGTGACACAGTGGTGAGCACTGCTACCTCACAGCGCCAGAGACCCGGGTTCGACTGTGAGGAGTTTGCACTTCCTCCTCACGTCTGTGTGGGTTTCCTCCGGGTCCTCTGGTTTCCTCCCACAGTCACAAAGATGTGCAGGTTAGGTGTATTGGCCATGCAAAAAATTTCCCGAGTGTGTATGTTAGCTGGGGTTACGGGTGTGAGTCTAGGTAAGGTGCTCTTTTGGAGGGACTGTGCAGACTCGATGGGCCGAATGCCCTTGTTCTGCACTGTCGGGATTCTATGAATTTTATTAATCTTGCCTCCCTGTCAGTATGGTACAGGAAGCATTAGCTGCACAGTTTCTTCAGCGCCAGTTCATTGTACTTGTGAAAAAACATTGTTTTGTATTGTTCATTTAGTAACAGGAGCAATATGTCAGCTTTCTAAATGTTGGATGATAATATTGAATGTCCAATTTATGAGCCCCAGAAGGGTTAAGAGAATACTTTGTCAGTGGTAGACTGATGCCCCAATGTCCATATTTGATCACCATGGCAACACACTGGCGAGAGACAGGGAGAATCTTTCAGAGGACTGCACGGCCCATAAAAAGTCTAAATAATTGCTTTCACTTGTCTCAGGAGTCAGCCTTGAAAGACCACTAGTGACGCAGGCTGTGATGTTAAATAATGACACATACGAGAACACCATAGGAATTTTACATCAGCCTGATTAATGCTTCACTCATTCTGATTTCCCCGGTGTTATTATTAGATCAAAATGAGCGACAAAAAATAGGAATGATGCAGATGGGTGTTTGGATGTGAGCACAGGAGCTCGTACCCAGTACACTCCCATGATGCACTCGGGTTGCTGCCACGGGTGAACCTAACTCACGCGTTTTAATTAAAACTGTGAAATCATGTCCATATTCCCTGTCGGCAGCTAATAGTCAGCGCTTTGAAATATGGGCAATGTCTGTTTAGAGGAGAGGAATGTTCACGAACAACGGTGGGGGAGATGCAAATTGCAGTCAACAGGTACCGTAGCCCCCACGCCCATGCAAAAAAAAATCTTTAAATCTGTCTCATTCTGTGCCATTGCTGAAGCTTTTAGGATTACGCAGCAATAAAAGCCAAATTATCAAAGCGAGCAAGTAAATTGCTCTCATGTAAATAATACCTCTTTAGGTTATTTACAGTGCTTGCAATACTTTAATGGCACTCGTGCCGAACGCAATGGCTCAAAAATTACCGAGGTAACAGTGAGGCTAATAAGGCTCGCTGTTATTTGAGTGCAAATGCCCTAGTGACTTGGGGCAAGGACAGGCACACAGCGAAAGATGGGAATCAAGCACACAGTTTCTGTGGGAAATGCATTTGCTCACTCAGGTCCTAGAAGACCTGAATCCCTCACTGTGACATTATTTGGTAATTCTTGCCGTGATTATCTTTAAATCTAAGTGTACAAGGCAACTCTAGTTAACAATAAGTGCCATTGTAGACCTGTTACAGGAATTCCCAGGCTGCAGCACCTCAGCTTGCCTTGCTCCACTGTTTGATTCTGCTCTGATTTCTTAGGTCCCAAGCTTAACTGCATCCTTCCATCATGTGTGTTTAACAGCTTTCATTCACTTCTTGGCCCTTGGCATAAATTCATTGATTTTCTAGCCAGTGCCATATCTGATTCAAGCATTGCGGCCAGAATGGGCAGTCTATACCAGCCTCAGTTATTATTTGGCCACAGAATTCAGCACTGTAGCGCCACTAGAAACAGTGGAGGCAGAGACCCTAAACTCTTTTTAAAAGCACCTGCATCTACACCTTAGGTGCTGTAAACTGCAGGAGTATGGACCATGTGCAGGAAGATGGGATTAGAAAGGGCAATTGGGTGTCTTTGGGTCAGCATGGACAAGATGGATTGAATGGCTTCCTTCTGTGCTGTATCATTTCTATAATTCAATAGAACAGGGACCTACTGGAGGCTGGAGATGCTCAAAATGCAGTGCACAGTGCATTTGTCCTCTCCCATTGAGATTCTCATGGTGCTGTCCATGCTGGGTCATGCTATGTGCCGAAGGCATGAACAGTGGACAAACGGCGGTGAGGCCAAACATCCTCTCAGGCTCCCAAATCCAACCTGACCATGGGGTCATCGGCAAGCAGGGTACCCCCCCCCCCCCCCACCCCAGCCTCCCCCTAACCCTAGCCCCACTGGTGCTATTTAAAGAACTAGTCACCCAATTTCCAGGTGAGGGGCATTTGTTTACTTTTACTCTTGAAAGGTTTGTGTAAATATTGTACTTGGAGATGTTTTAGTGACTTGCTGCTTCTGTAAAATAATGTTTCTGTACCCTGACAGGAAAGGTTTGAGGTGTTTTCTGATCTGTCCACAGAAAGACTGAGACGTTATGGAGGCTGCAGTCCATTCTTGGCCTACAACACACCAGAGAAATAGAGCTGGAGGTACGAGGGGACATGGTGCACAGAGGGAGGAGTCTCTCCTCTGAGGGCCGAACTCCTCTAGGGGCCTTCAGGGAGACTTTCTCCAACCTGAGCCACAGCCAGAAGCAAACGAGCATACGAGTTAGGAGCAGGAGGAGGCCACTCGGCCCCTCAGGCCTGCTCCACCATTCAATATGACCGTGGCTGATATGATTCCCTCCAGACAGGTTATCCAACTCTCTTGGGACATCATCCCATCACCACTATTGCCCTACAATCCCACACCTTTTGATCCAGTTTCTATGTCCCATCACAGCATCCCCTGGCTAAAATCCAGCAATACAAGCCACCAAGAATAACCCTTCCCAAAGCAACTTTACCCAACTTCACAGCCAACATCCAATTGTGGAACGGCGTACTTGCATTGCAGGTACTTCCATAGTGAAGGTTTGCTCGGCTGATTACTGAGATGAAGGGACTGTCTTACGATGAAAGGTTGAGCAGGTACTCATAGGAATTTGGAAGAATCAGAAGTGACATTATTGAAGTATTTAAAATTCTAAGGGGGCCTGACAGGATAAATGCTGAGTGGATGTTTCCTTTCCTGAGGGAATCTTGAGCTGGGGGTACAGTTTCAGTATAAGGGGTCTTCAGTTCACGAAGGAGATGAGGAGACTTTTCTGCTGGCAGGGGGATGGGAACCAGAGCAGTAGGTCAGCGGGAGAAACAACTGAGGGAGAGCTACAGACTAAGGCCAGCAAGATTTAGAGGAAGAGCAGGCAGGGAGTGGTTGGTCAACGCAGCGGGCTGGTGGGCTGAAGTGCATTAGTTTCAATGCAAGAGTATTTCAGGTGAGACAGATGAACTTAAGAGCTTGGATTAGTACGTGGAATTATGATGTTGTTGCTATTACAGAAACTTGATTGAAAGAGGGACAGGATTGGCAACTAAACATTCCAGGATTTAGATGCTTCAGGCAGGATAGAGGGGGATGCAAAAGGGATGGGGGAATTGCATTCTTGTTTAAGGAGAATATCACAGCTGTGTTGAGGGAGGATACTGTGGAGGGTTCAGGCAGGGAGGCAATCTGGGTAGAGCTCAGGAATAGGAAGGGCGCTATCACATGTTGGGGGTTTACTACAGACCTCCTAATAGACAGTGGGAGATAGAGGAGCAGATATGCAAACAGATCTTGGAAAGATGCATAAACAATAGGGTTGTTGTGGGGGGTGATTTTAACTTTCCCTATATTGACTGGGACACACTTACTATTGGAGGCATGGATGAAGCAGAATTTGTAAGGAGCATCCAGGAGGGTTTCTTGAATCAATATGCAAATAGTCCAACTCGGGAAGGGACCATATTAGATTTGGTGCTGGGGAATGAGCCCGGCCAAGTGATCGAAGTTTCAGTTGGAGATCATTTTGGGAACAGTGATCATAATTCTGTAAGTTTTAAGCTGCTTTTGGAAAAGGACAAGAGTGGTCCTCAGGTGAAGGTGTTAGACTGGGGGAAGGCTAATTACAACAGCATTGGGCGAGGCTGTTTGAGGGAAATTCAACATCGAGCATGTGGGAAGCTTTCAAATGTCAGTTGATTAGAATTCAGGGCAGGCATGTACCTGTGAGGATGAAAGATAAAGGTGGCAAGTATCGGGAACCCTGGATAACGAGGGATATTATGAACCTTGTCAAAAAGAAAAAGGAAGCATTCGTAAGGCCTAAAAGGCTTAGGACAGATGAAGGCCTTGAAGAATATAAAGCAATTAGGAAGGAACTCAAGGTACGAGTTATGAAGATTAAAAGTGGTCATAAAACGTCGTTGACAAGCAGGATTAAGGAAGACCCTAAGCCGTTTTATACATATGTAAAGAGCAAGAGGGTAACCAGAGAAAGGGGGCTGGATCCTCCCAAAATAGGACTATGTCCCCACGCCGGCGTACAAACGCTGGACTTTTACTCCAGAGATTCCTGTAAAAAAATGAACTAATTGAATGCCCTGCAGGGGGCTAGCAGGGACCCGGAGTAAATCTCGCAGCTTTAGCTGCGGATACGGGCCCCTGCACTTCCGGTTTAGAGTTTGCGCATTCGCATGCGGTGGCCTGCAGAGGCACTATGGAGGAGCGTCCCAGCATGAAGGAACATAGGCCCCCCCGGGATAAGCCCGGCCGCCGATCGGTAGGCCCCGATCGGGGACCTGGCCACCGTGGAGGGACCCCGCCAAGCCAGATCCCCCTCTTCCACACCAGGATGGCCCCCGCAGCATGAACGGCGAGGTCCCGCCGGGTAGGACAACTCGCGAACGATGCCGGCGGGACTCGGCCGAACTCGGTGGGTATTCGACCCATCAAGCGCGGAGAATCAGCGGGGGGACCGCGTTGAGTTGCCCTCGACTGGCGCCGCGGAGACTGCGCCGGTGCCATTGGCGTCGGAGTGGCGTCGCGGGATTCGCACCCCCCCCCTCCCCCCCCACCCCAGCGATTCTCTGACCCCCGAGCTCCATGGCAGACTCAGGCATCAGAGCCAGACTCCAAAATGAGACCCCCCTGATCGGCCCCATGCCCGATCATCTAACCCCACAGATCTACCCCCGGCCGCCTATAAGGCCCCCCCCGGTGTCCGATCCCCTCCCGCCCCCCCATCCCCTCCCCACCAGCGCAGCTACGGACTGAGTCTGCAGCTGCCACGCTAACATCCCAACAGGAAATAGGTGGGTAGTTCCACGCCGTCGAGAACTCGGTTGGTTGGGAGCAGAGGATCGCTTGGTGGGCCTCTTTCAATGGGCCCCAGCCACGCGGTGTACTCTGTGATCACCCCAATATTCGGGTCCCGGAGAATCGCCGGACCGGCGTCGGGCCTGATTTCGGCATGAAAGTGGGTTCTCCGGCCCCATGTCAAACATTATTTTGGCTCGGGCTGCGGAGAACCCAGCTCACGGACTTGGTGAGTGAGGAGTATAGGGTAAAGTGTGTATTCTGAGTCATGTTGATATTAATAAAGAAGAGGTGTTGGGCATCTTAAAAAGCATTAAAGTATATAAGTCCCCAGGGCCTGATGGAATCTACCCCAGAATACTGAGGGAGGCAAGGGAGGAAATTGTTGGAGGCTTGACAGTAATCTTTGTATCCTCATTGGCTACTGGTGAAGTTCCAGAGGACTGGAGAGTAGCAAATGTTGTTCCATTGTTTAAGAAGGGCAGCAGGGATAATCCAGGAAATTATAGTCCGGTGAGCCTTATGTCAGTGGTAAGGAAATTATAGCAATAGATTCTTAGAGATGGGATTTATTTACATTTGGAAACAAATGGACTTATTAGTGATGGACAGCATGGTTTTGTGAAGGGGAGGTCATGCTCACGAATTTGATTGAGGTTTTCAAGGATGAGACAAAGATGATAGATGAGGAACAGGTAGTCGATGGTGTGTACATGGGGCGGGATTCTCCGAAAATGGGGCGAAGTGTTGACGCCACCGAAGCATTTTACGACGGCGTTATCTGGCCCCTAGGAGCAGCAATCCTGCGCTGCGCAGTGGGCCAGCATGACACTGGAGCGCTTCTTCGCACTGGCCCCCGGACAACATGGTGGAGCTCTACAGAGGCCCAGCATGGAGGAACATAGGCCCCTCCCCGGGATAAGCCCACCCGCCGATCAGTAGGCCCTGATCGCGGGCCTGGCCACCGTGGAGGCCACCCCTCTGGAGCCGGATCCCCCTCCCAACACCAGGATGGCCCCCGCAGCATGAACGGAGAGGTCCCCCCGGGTAGGACAACTCGGGATCAATGCCGGCAGGACTCGGACTCGGAGAATCGCCGGGGGGCCGGGGTTGAGTGGCCCCCGACTGGCGCCGCGGCGACCATGCCGGTGCCATTGGCTCCGATTCTCCGACCTGGTGCGGGGTCGGAGAATCCCGCCCATGGACTTCAGTAAAGCATTTGACAAAGTACCTCATGGTTGACTGGTACAGAAGGCGAAGTCACATGGGATCAGAGGAGAGCTGGCAAGTTGGACACAGAACTGGCTTGGGGACCGAAGGGAGCGGGTAGCAGTGGAAGGGTGTTTTTCTGAATGGAAGGCTGTGATTAGCAGCGTTCCACAGGGATCAGTTCTGGGACCTTTGTTGTTCGTGGTGTATATAAATAATTTGGTAGAAAATGTAGCTGGTCTGATTAGTAATTTCGCAGACGACACAAAAATTGGTGGAGTTGTGGATAGTGAAGAGGATTGTCAGAGGATACAGCAGGATATAAACTGGTTGGAGTCTTGGGCGGAGAAATGGCAGATGGAGTTTAATCCGGATAAGTGTGAGGCAATGCACTTTGGAAGGTCTAATGTTTGTAGGAATTACTCAATAAATGGTAGAACTCTTGCGAGTACTGACAGGCCGAGAGATCGGGCCTGCATTGCATGTTGCCTGGTATGGAGGGCATTAGCTATGAGGAGAGGTTAGATAAACTTGGTCTATTCTCACTGGAACGATGGAGATTGAGAGGCGACCTGATAGCGGTCTACAAGATTATGCATGGACAGAGTGGATAGTCAGATACTCTTTCCTCGGTAGGAGAGTCAAGTACTAGGGGACAAAGAATTAAACTTTGTGGGAAAAAGTTTAGAACAGATGTGTGAGGCAAGTTTTTTTACACAGAGGGTGGTAAATATATGGAACGCGCTGCCTGGGGAGATGGTGGGAGCAGGTACGAAAGCGGCATTTAAGGGACATCTAGACAAATATATGAATAAGGTGGGAATGGAAGGATACGGACTCCGTAAGTGCAGACGGTTTTAGTTCAGGCAGGTACCATGGTCAGCGCAGGCTTGGAGGGCCGAAGGGCCTGTTCCTGTGCTGTATTGTTCTTTGTTCTTTGCTCTGAGAGGATTGACAATCTTTGGAATTTTCCATTCAGGAGAGCAATGGAGGCTGGGACATTGAATATATTCAAGATTGAGTTTGACAGAGTTTTGTCCTATAAGCACATCAAGGGTATGGGGAGCAGGGAGGAAAGTAGAGCTGAGGCCATGATAAGATCAGCAATGATCTTATTAAATGGTGGAGCAAGCCCAAACAGCCTAATAGTCTACTCCTGCTCCTATTTCTTCTGCTCTTATGTTCAATTGTGCTTCTGAAATCTCTTTGGACTCTCTGGAACCTTCTAGAAACGCCCACAGAAAACTTCCTTTCAACTTTTGAAGAGTCTTTTATAGATGAACAATGTTTGACCTAACTACCTTCAGGTATTAGAGTTAACATCTCTTCAACCATACAATCAAATCCATGTCAGTTAAATCATTTTAAAGGAAAGAACACATCAGAATTGTACAAGATTGCCGCAGAAATTGTAAATGTCAGGTTAACTTTTTCTGTGTCGCATTTCTCACAGCCGTACTTGCGATGGAATATCATGGTTGTCTATAGTTTAATCTCAAGGACTTTAAGATAAGAGTGTAATTGGAAATCGCAGGATTTTAATATTAAAATAGATTTTAATAGATAATGGAGATTTTACTGCGCAACGGAGATTTTAATACACATTGTAATTAGTAATCTCAAGAGTTTAATACATAACGAGATTGGTCATAAGGTCAGGAGAAAACCTATTATCTTTTGCGAGATTCAGGCAGACTTCTCAGCCTCCCAATATTAAACCAGTTAGGTGGAAACAGTTAAAGTCCTTCCAGATGTAATTTTTCTTTGAATAGAGGACATAGCATCCATTAATATCAAGGACACCGTCCTTGGCTTCATCGGCAGTCTCGGGTGAGTGACATTTTATAGAAATTTCCTTAAGTACCGTATCAAAAGCAAAGCTGCCTTGGGTGACAAGGTATTGGTGAAGTCCAAGGAACTTCTCCCTCAGTTCTAGTTGTCTGCATTGATCCAAAGTTGCATCTTTCCATAGAAAAGATGAAGTGACCAAACTCTGGTCCCCTTAATTGTTCAGCTTAATTCGACCGCCGCCTTAAGAGTGATTCAATCAAATGTGCCCAGGTAATAAAATTCAGTTGGAATGATGAATCAAAGCAGGAAAGTGAACTTGTGACTGTTCAATTAAAAGCATGTGTCTGGTTGCTACAGCTATATACCAACCCTCTGTTTTGAGCCCTCCGATGTGCTGTGTCATGTGAGAGTACCCTTTAAGAAATGAGTGTTTAAGAAATGTGCCTTTCAGAAATGGAGCTGTTCATGTTACTGGAGTGACGTCAGAGTGTGGGTGGAGCTGAGCTCCACCTGCTTTTTTAGTTTCAGTTTGAGAAAAGTGGGAGTGTCTGTGAGCTGCACTGCTGTTGATCTCTGCCATGAAGGACTATCTCTTAGTCATTTGGTGAATTCAGAAGAATTATAAATGTTTTCAGTCTTGAATGGAAACCCTAATGTGCTCATGTTTGAAGGTTTGTTAAGTCTTTTGGATATTAAAAGAACGGCATACAGATTACTTAGTGTTGTATTCTTTGGGAGGTGTATTTGATTTACTGGTTGCTAAGATGTTCACTGTTTGTTTTAGAAAGGTTAACTTGAGTTCATAGAATAAACACTGTTTTGTTTTAACAAACCACTGGTCCATTTTCTGCTGTACCACACCTGTAGAGTGGGCCGTGTGCTCCCCATACCGGAATCTATTAAAAGATGTGGGTCAGGTGAACTCCATGATACACTTTGGCGTTCTCTAAACCCTGGCCCATAACAATTGGGGGCTCGAGGGGGATAAAAGTCTATCTATTGGATTGGCTTAGCGAACTTAAAGACAGTGAGGGGTGAGCATGTTGTGGTTGCTTTTCAGGTGTGGTATTTCAGTTTAAGTGGGGAGTGTGTTGTGGACAATGGCTCTTTCAGAGGCTCAGAAGTGTTTGGGGGTGGAGACGGTCACACACAGTACCTTACGGGCAGACACTAAAAGCAGACTGTTAGATTTGGCAAAAACATTGCAGTTAACATTACCTGACAAAATGCGGAAAGATGAGGTAATTATGGTGGTGGCTAAACATTTAAGGTTGCCTGAGATACAGTCTGACTCATTAGAAATGGCAAAGATCCAGTTGCAGATTAAGCAACTTGAACATGAAAAAAAATTGAAGCTGCTTGAATACGAAAGAGAGAGAGAGGAGAAAGAAAAGGAGAGAGAAAGGAGAAAAGAAAGAATAGACCTAGCAGAACAAAAAGAAAGTGAAAGGGAGATACAGATCAGGGAAAAAGATAAAGAGAGTTTGAACTGCAGAAAATGGCCATGAAACATGACAGTCAGTAAAAATTGGCTGACGTAAAGGGAAACGTACAGTTGGATGATAGTGGTGAGGATAGTGAAAAAGAGCGTCTTAGTCGAAGGCATGGTGGGAATCTATTTAAATATGTCCAAGCATTGCCAAGGTTTGATGAGAAGGAGGTAGAAGCCTTTTTCATTTCATTTGAGAAGGTAGCTAAACAAATGAAATGGCCACAGGACATGTGGGTATTACTGATTCAAACAAAGCTGGTAGGTAGAGCTAGTGAAGTCATTGAATCACTACCGGAGGAGGTATCTGGGACATTTGAGGAGGTATCAACCCACCTATAATCATGCCTTGACCCCACCCTCCCTCACTGTTCACTCGTATAATGTTCAAGGTTCCATGTGTTTTAATAAATCAGGGAAAGGAAAGTTAATGGGGCTAAGTAGGTGCAACCTTACAGTTGACTGGCAAGGACCAGTACTAGGCATATCCAGCAAGGGCATGTTTAACTGTCATTGGTGCAGGGTGTGGAATATAACCTCTAACAGTTCATGGGGACAGACATCCCCAATCCCCTGGATGACATTAGCTGATGATTTTATGGCCTATAATGGAACCTATTTCATATGCGGCACTAAAGCATATCCATGGCTCCCCATTGATTGGACAGGATCCTGCTTTTTGGGATATGTCATACTTCAAATGCGTCACCTACCCACCCTTAAGCACTTCCCCTCGCGAGCAAAAAGGACTATTTCTAAAACGGAACAGTTCTTTATGATGGCCTTTCCCTTGTACGGAACAGGCAAGGCATCCAACGAACTGATCCATATGGCCACAGCATTGGAACAACTGGCGAATGTAACGGCAGCAGAAGCCAGGGAAACTGGACAGGCACTAGCTGAGGTCTCAGCTGAGCTAGTAGCTGTCCGGACCGTGGCATTACAAAATCGACTGACTTTGGATTATCTGTTAGCCTCGCAGGGAGGAACGTGCGCTATCGTAGGTCAGGAGTGCTGTACTTATATTCCAGGTGGCTCTGAAAATATCACCAACCTGGCCGACCATATTAAGAGACAGGCTGCTCAAATTCAAGAGATTGGCAGTGAATTTCATGACTATAACCCGCCGGGTTGGCAAGGATGGTTGGGTCACGGATTATTTGATTGGATCTTTAAGGCCTTCATTCTACTACTACTAATGCTACTAGAGACAGGATTGCTTGGTTGCTTGTCTGAATGCATTTTCAATCGAGTCATGGATATACCTATTTAACTAGTTGTCATGATATGTCAAAAGGAGGGAATGTGATATGGTACGAATAAAGTAATGGCATGATGGGAAAACTGGTCAATGGGAAGACTGGTCAAAATGTTTGATACAATGTAAGAAAGGCTGACTATTCATTCCAGCTCATCAGGCCCATGTAAAGAATGCTCACAGTTCACCAGACCCCTGTAAGAAATGCTGCCCTAACTATTTCAGACTGGAAGACTGATAAGGCCAACTCTGCATAAATTGAAGTCAGAAAAAGATCAGAGAAGGTCAAGCCATTCCAAAATACCGGACCTCGGGAACTCCTGATAAAACTAACTCGTCATAACCGTAGGAATAAAACAATTCTGCTCCGACCTTTCACTGTTCCCTCCAAGAACAAGATAATGGTATGAGTGATGCGACCAAAAAAGGTCTGTTTTATGACATTGCTTCCGTTTCTATTTCCGATCAAATTCCTGACTATGCTGTTGTCACGCAATCTTGATAATGATAATGTATAAATATTGAGCTGATTCTCTGTGAAACTGCAGACTTGAGAAGGAATCAGCAAGTTTCACTGACTGCTCTCTGACTTCAAGTTTCAGCCATTACTGCATGCAGTCGTTTTGAAAATAAAGCTTGTTATTTTGTCTTAGCGAGCGTGTTGAATCTTTCTACTACAGAAGCGGGAAAATATTGACTTTAGCAGAGGTAAAGGTGATCTGATGGGAGATGTTAAGGAGAGTGTATCTCAGACTAAAAAGGAAATCCAGGAGGGTGGAAGAGACATGAAAAGTTTCAAAAGTTTTCTCTGTAATAAACTAGGCCATGTAAAGTCACAGTGTTGGTGGTTGAAGAAAAGCACTGGGAAGGCTGATGTGGTAAAACAGAATAATACAGTGGGGTTTGTTAGAGTGGTAAAGGAAAGCCCAAGGGAAGGGAAGGAAGTGCAAAAGATTGTACAGCCTGATCAAGAGGTGATTGATAAGAAGGTGCCAGATCTGTTTAAAGAATTTACTTGTGTGGGTAAAGTTTACTCATGTGCATCAGGAGGAGCAGGTAAAGAAGTCACAATTTTAAGAGATATGGGAGCTAGTCAATCTTTAATGGTAAGAGATGAGGAGTTATGTAGTTTGGGAAGAATGTTGCCAGAAAAGGTGGTAGGTAATATGTGGAATTAAGGGTGAGAGGAGTAGCATTCCATTATATAAGATAAGGTTGGAAAGTCCAGTGAAGAGTGGTGAAGTGGTAGTAGGAATAATAGAAAAACTATCTTGTCCAGGAATACAGTTTATCTTGGGTAATGACATAGCTGGATCGCAAGTGGGAGTGATGCCTACTGTGGTTGATAAGCCAGTGGAAAATGAGACAACTGAAGTGTTGAAGGACAAATATCCTGGGATTTTTCCGGACTGTGTAGTAACAAGGTCACAAAGTCACAGGTTAAGACAAGAGGAGAAATCAAAGAGTGAAGATGAAGTTGAAGTGCAATTATCAGAAACGATTTTTGATCTATGGTTGAAAAAGAACAAGAACAGATGGAGGATGAGGCAGATATTTTTAGTTCAGGAAATTTGGCAGAGGTACAACAAAAAGATATAGAAATAAAACAGATGTATCAGAAAGCATACACGGAAGAGGAACCTGAGTGTATACCAGAGTGTTATTACGGTAAAAGTAATGTCTTGATGAGAAAATTGAGACATTTACATATGCAGGCGGATGAAAAGTGGGCAGGAGTTCATCAAGTAGTATTGCTGGTAGGGTATAGAGAGGTGCTGTTGCGAGTTGCACATGAGGTACCAGTGGGAGGTCATTTGGGAATAAGGAAAACTCAAGCTAAAATCCAGAAACATTTTTATTGGCCTGGACTATATAAAGATGTAGTTAAATTCTGTCAATCATGTCACATATGTCAAGTGATAGGGAAACCTCAAGCAGTGATAAAACCAGTGCCCTTAATACCCATTCCAGCATTTGAGGAACCTTTTACAAGGGTCCGATTTGATTGCGTAGGACCACTTCCTAAAACAAAAAGTGGGAATCAATATCTTTTGACTATAATGGATGGGTCTACTAGGTTTCCAGAGGCCATTCCAGTACGTAATATTACAGCTAAAAAGATTGTGGAGGAGTTACTTAAATTCTTTGCTTGGTATGGACTACCCACAGATATACAATCGGATCAAGGATCAAATTTTACCTCAAGGTTATTCAAAGAAGTAATGGATGGCTTGGGAATAAAACAATTTAAATCAACTGCGTACCATCCAGAATTGAAGCGTTAGAAAGGTGGCATCAGACATTAAAGACAATGTTGAGGGCTTTTTGTCAAGATTATCCAGAGGATTGGGATAAAGGAATTCCATTTGTACTGTTTGCAATTAGGGATGCTCCTAATGAGTCAACCAAATTTAGTCCTTTTGAACTAATTTTTGGTCATGAGGTAAGAGGACCACTTAAATTGATTAAGGAAAAATTGGTGAGTGAGAAATTGGAAATTACATTATTGGATTACGTGTCAAATTTTAGGGAACGATTAAATAGAGCAGGTGAATTGGCTAGACAACATTTAAAAGTTGCACAAAATGTGATGAAACGGGTAGCGGACAAAAAATCCAAAGTTCGGAGTTTTGCCAGTGGAGATAAAGTTTTAGTGTTGTGACCAGTGGTAGGTGAACCTTTAAAAGCAAGGTTTTGTGGACCTTATCAGATTGAAAGGAAATTAAGTGAGGTGAATTATGTGATTAAAAACACCAGATAGGAGGAAGACTCACCAAGTGTGTCATGTGAATATGCTTAAAAGGCACTTTGAAAGGGAAGGAGAGAAAAAAGGAGGAGGTTTTAATGATTCTAACTCAAAGTGACGAACCAAATCCAGATGACTGTGATTTTGACATGCCTCAAATTAAATTGGAAAACGAGGATGTTCTTAAAAATTGGGATAAATTGTTGAGTTATCTTCCAGAGGAAAAATGAACTGACCGGAAAGAGTTATTGATATCACATGGGCAAGTTTGTGGAGACAAATTGGGAAGCACTAAAATGGCTATACATGATGTAGGTGTGGGAAATGCTGTTCCTATCAAACAACATCTATATCGACTTAACACTTTAAAATTGGCACAGGTTAACAAAGAGATTGAAAGTATGCTTAAAAATGGCATAATTGAAGTGGGTTGCAGCCAATGGAGCTCACCTACAGTGATGGTACCAAAACGAGACTGTACCCAACGGTTGTGTGTGGACTCTAGAAAGGTTAATGCAGTTACAAGAACGGACTCTTATCCTATCCCACGTTTGGAGGATTGCATTGAGAAAGTGGGACAATCAGTTTTTATTTCCAATTTGGATTTCCTTCAAGGTTACTGGCAGGTACCTTTATCCGAAAGGAGATTTTGGCTTTTGTGACTCCAGATGGTATATACCAATTCAAAGTTATACCATTTGGCATGAATAACGCCCCAGCCACATTTCAACGGTTAACTAACACAGTCGTTTCAGGATTACCCAATTGTGCGGTATACATCGACGATCTGGTAATTTTCAGCCAGAAATGGAAAGAACATTTAAAACATCTGATGGAGTTATTCAATCGACTTCAGGAGGCAGGTTTGGTGATAAACCTAGCCAAAAGTGAATTTGGAAAAGCCCAAATCACTTTCCTTGGCCATACAATCGGACAGGGTCGAATAGGGTCTAATGGTCCCACCGGATGTGAAAACAAAAGTTATTGGGGAGTTTCCGATACCCTCGACACGACGGGAAATAATGCGATTTCTTGGTATGAGTGGATTTTACTGGAAATTTGTACCCAATTTTAGCAGTGTGGTCGCTCCACTGACGGACTTGCTCAAGAAGCGTAACAAATTCCATTGGACAGCGGAGTGTCAACAGGCATTTGGCGGCCTGAAGGCGGTATTAACCACTGCTTCTGTGTTCGCCATCCCAAATTAAACCAAACCATTCAAAGTGGCGGTTAATGAGAGTGATGTGGGTGTAGGTGCGGTGCTTCTACAGGATGATGACGGCCTATTGGTTATTTTTCAAAGAAATTGAATTCTCACCAGAAAAAGTATTCCACAATTGAGAAGGAGACTTTGAGTTTGGTGCTGGCATTGCAACATTTTCACATTTATGTGACCAGCAATCCATCTCACACCGTTATATATACTGATCACAATCCGTTGACATTTTTGGAGCGATTCCAGGATAACAATGCAAGGCAGTTTCACTGGAGTTTACTGTTACAGCCATTTCATTTAAAAATAGTACATGTGGCAGGATGAGAAAACGTGATAGCTGATGCTTTGTCACAAATGTGATGAACGGAAGCAATTTCAGTTGGAGGAAGAAGAAGGAAAAAATTGACTATTATTGTACCTGTTTTTGTGTTTCATTTTTTTTAAACGGAAAGTATTTTTACTGTGTGCATTTCTTAAAGGATGGTGAAAAGGTGAAAAATGAAACCATCTTGAAGTTGATGGTTTATTTTTTTTTCTTAGGGGGGAGGTGTCATGTGAGAGTACCCTTTAAGAAATGAGTGTTTAAGAAATGTACCTTTAAGAAATGGAGCTGCTCATGTTACTTGAGTGACGTCAGAGTGTGGGTGGAGCTGAGCTCCACCTGCTTTTTTAGTTTCAGTTTGAGAAAAGCGGGTGTGTCTGTGAGCTGCACTGCTGTTGATCTCTGCCATGAAGGACTATCTCTTAGTCATTTGGTGAATTCAGAAGAATTGTAAATGTTTTCAATCTTGAATGTAAACCCTAGGTTCGTTAAGTCTTTTGGATGTTAAAAGGACGGCAAACAGATTACTTAGTGTTGTATTCTTTGGGGGGTGTATTTGATTTACTGGTTGCTAAGATGTTCACTGTTTGTTTTAGAAAGGTTAACTTGAGTTCATAGAATAAAGATTGTTTTGTTTTAAAAAATCACTGGTCCATTTTCTGCTGTCCCACACCTGTAGAGTGGGCCGTGTGCTCCCCATACCACAATCTATTAAAAGTTGCGGGTCAGGTGAACTCCATGATACACTTTGGGGTTCTCTAAACCCTAGCCCATAACAGCTGTCTTACCCTGGTCTCTGGCTGGACTCATCCACCATCAGTAAAATTACAGGATAATGTGGTGAAATTCAACCCGCCCTGAAAACTGGAAGCTTTTTGACTCACCACTCCTCCCACTCCCCACTAAGGAGTTACCTATTGAACAACCATTGCCAGTTTTGAGTAGACGGAGTGATGCCATAAGGCAGAGAGGTAAAGAAACAAAGACATTAGGGATGATTCTCCGAGCACCGCGCTGGGCCGGTGAATCGCCGCAACTGTGCCACGACGCCCAGACGGCGCGCGCGATTCTTTGAGGTGCGGAGAATCAGCGCCACTTGCGCCAGCGGGCTGCTGGAATCGGCGGGGCCGCCGATTCTCTGGTCCGGATGGGCCAAGTGGCCGCGCGGATACGACAGAGTCCCGCCGGCGCCGTTCACCTCTGGTCGCTGCCGGCGGGAACTCTGCATGGTGGCCTGTGGGGGGGGGGAGGGGTTCCGTCCCTGGGGGGGCCTCCGATGGGGTCTGGCCCGCGATCGGGGCCCACCGATCAGCGGGCCGGCCTCTCCCCCGCTCCGGGCCTACTTTTCTGTGCGGCCGGCCCTGAACACCAACGCCATGTTGAGTCGGCGCCGGCGCCCTGAAGAAGTCCCCACACATGCGCGGGTTGGCGCGGCACCCATTTGGCGCCGGGAAGGGAGGCTGGAGCGGCGTGAACTTGGGCTCCATTTGGGAGAATCGCCCCCCCCCCTTATGAGGGGCATGGACAGGGTGGGTAGGGAGCAGCTGTTCCCCTTAGTTGAAGGGCTAGTCACGAGGGGACATAAGTTCAGGTTGAGGTGCGGGAGGTTTAAGGGGAATGTGAGGAAAAGGTTTTTACCCAGAGGGTAGTGGCGGTCTGGAATGCACTGCCTGGGAGAGTGGTAGAGGCGGGTTGTCTCACATCCTTCAAAAAGTACCTGGATGAGCACATGGCACGTCATAACATACAAGGCTATGGGCTAAGTGCTGGCAAATGGGATTAGGTAAGCAGGTCAGGGGTTTTTCATGTATCGCTGCGTTTTCTGTGTATTTGCTGTGATTCTGTCGATAGAATCGGTGGCACTCTGTCATCAATATTGGGGAGAGGACAGTAGAGAGAGCGAGTAGTAGAAGGCGTTTACGATTGGGATGTAGAACTGGAAGATGGCAGAGGAATGGTGGTCAAAGGGAAATGGGGGGCAGGATTTCTAACTCAACATGCTGGTTGGTAGAAGGCAGTGATGGTTACTGAGGGCGGTGGGGGTAGTGATGTGCATGAGTGGAGAGGGACGTTAGTGAGTTCTAATTTCGTGTAAGTCTTTACCTCTTGGGTGGAGCTGAGGAAACTAGCAAGGGGAACACTAAAGACATGTAATCGCATGCCAATGAAGATCCCAGCAGTGGAAGGGGTGGGGATGCTGGGAGGCAGAGCTGACAGTAAGTTCTCCTGCCAATGAACTGGATGTGGGGTTTGATGTTCAGTTCAGGATTATGTAGAAAGCAAAAGGTTATGGCTTCAGTCAGGAGATGGTGGGAGCCGAACAAGATGACTTAGAGAACATAGAACATAGAACAGTGCAACACAGTACAGGCCCTTCGACCCACGATGTTGTGCCGATCATGTATCCTAATCTAAGATCAACCTAACCTGAACCCCTTCAATTTACTGCTGTCCATGTGCCTGTCCAAGAGTCGCTTAAATGTCCCTAATGACTCTGACTCCACCACCTCTGCTGGCAGTGCATTCCACGCACCCACCACTCTCTGTGTAAAGAACCAACCTCTGACATCTCCGCAGTACCTTCTTCCAATCACCTTAAAATTATGGCCCCTCGTGACAGACATTTCCACCCTGGGGAAAAGTCTCTGGCTGTCCACTCCACCCATGCCTCTCATCACCTTGTACACCTCGATCAAGTCACCTCTCTTCCTTCTTCGCTCCAGTGAGAAAAACCCTAGCTCCCTCAACCTTTCTTCATAAGACATGCCCTCCAGTCCAGGCAGCATCCTGGTAAATCTCCTCTGCACCCTCTCCAAAGCATCCACATCCTTCCTATAATGAGGCGACCAGAACTGGACACAATATTCCAAGTGTGGTCTAACTAGGGTTTTATAAAGCTGCAGCAAAATCTCGCGGCTCTTAAACTCTATCCCCCTGTTAATAAAAGTCAACACACCATATGCCTTCTTAACAACGCTATCAACCTGGGTGGCAACTTTGAGGGTTCTATGCACGTGGACCCCAAAATCCCTCTGTTCCTCCACATTTCCAAGAATCCTGCCTTTAACCCTGTGTTCAGCATTCAAATTCGACCTTCCAGAATGAATCACTTCACATTTATCAAGGTTGAACTCCATCTGCCACTTCTCAGCCCAGCCCTGCATCCTGTCAATGTCCTGCAACAGCCCTCGACACTATCTACAACTCCACGAACCTTTGTGTCATCGGCAAACTTACTAACCCAGCCTTCCACTTCCTCATCCAAGTCATTTATAAAAATCACAAAGAGCAGAGGTGACGTCATTTACACGGCGCCGGCCACGTCATTTATGCTTTTACTCGCCGCCAAATCCAATATAGCCTCTCCCCTAGTCGGCCTATCTACATATTGAGTCAGGAATCCTTCTTGTACACACCCAACAAAATCTGCTCCATCCAAACCATTTGCACTAAGGAGGTTCCAGTTAATATTAGGGAAGTTGAAGTCACCCATGACAACAACTCTGTTACTTCTGCACCTTTCCAATATCTGCCACCCAGTCTGTTCCTCCACCTCTCTGCTGCTATTGGGGGGTCTATAGAAAACTCCCAATAAGTGACTGCTCCTTTCTTGTTTCTGACTTCCACCCATACTGACTCAGTAGACAAACCTTCCTCGACTACCTCCTTTTCGGCAGCTGTGATGCACTCTCTAATTAACAGTGCCACTCCCCCTCCTTTTTTAACCTCCATCCCTATTCTTCTTAAAACATCTAAACCCCAGAACATCTAACAACCATTCCTGCACCTCTGAGGTCCATATCTCCGTAATGCCCACAACATTGTAGTTCCAAGTATTCATCCATGCTCTAAGTTCATCTCCGTTATTCGACACTCCTTGCGTTGAAACAGACACACTTTAACCCATTCCACTGAGTGCACCTTTGTCCAATCAACTTTCTATATTTCCTCACAGACTGGCTGCATACTATTTCTTCCTGTTCAACAGCTACCCTATCCTCTCATCCATAGATCTGGTTCCCATCCCCCTGCCAAACTAGTTTAAACCCTCCAGAAGAGCTCTAGCAAACCTCCCACCCAGGATATTGGTGCCCCTCCAGCAATCCGTCCTTCATGTATAGGTCCCACCTTCCCCAGAAGGCATCCCAATGATCCACATATCTGAAGCCTTCGCTCCTGCACCAGCCCTGTAGCCAGATGTTCAGCTGCACTCGCTCTCTGTTCCTTGTCTCACTTGCACATGGCACCGGTTGCAATCCTGAGATTACTACTCTGCTGGTCCTGCTCTTTAGCTTCCAACCTAACTCCCTAAAATCACTTTTTAGATCCTCATCCCTTTTCTTAGCTATGTCATTGGTGCCTATGTGCACCACGACTTCTGGTTGCTTTCCCTCCCCCTTAAGAACCCTGTAGACACGATCCGAGACATCCCTGAACCTGGCACCCAGGAAGCAACATACCTTCCAGTGTCTTGTTTGCGACCACAGAATCTCCTATCTGTTCCCCTAGCCATTGAATCTCCTATCACTATTGCTTTTCTATTCTCCCCCCCTTCCTTTCTGACCCACAGAGACAGGCTCAGTGCCAGAGACCTGGCCGCTAGGGCCTTCCCCTGGTAGGTCATCCCCCCAACAGCATCCAAAACGGTATACTTGTTTTGAAGGGGAACGGCCACAGAGGATCCCTGCACGACCTGTCCATTTCTTTTCCTTCCCCCAACTGTAACCCAGCTACTCCTGTCACACCTTAGGTGTGGCTACCTCCCTGTAACTCTTCTCTATAACCCACTCTGCCTCCTGGATGATCCAAAGTTCATCCAGCTCCAGCTCTAGTTCCTTAATGCGGTCTCTGAGAAGCAGGAGTTGAGTGCACGTCCCGCAGGTGTAGTCAGTGGTATCCCTCACCACCCACATCCTACAGGAAGAGCATGCAACTGCCCTAGCCTCCATCCCCTCCGATCTGAATTCCCAAAGAAATTTAAAAGGAAAAAAAAAGATTAAACGTCCGTGAGGCCCTTAAAAATATATATATACTGCTGCTACTCTCTCGAGTGAACCCTCTAAAATTGGTTATTCTGCTAAATGATACAAAGATAGCTTGCTGCCCCAAAAAAACAAAAACAAAGCAAACAACTCTTACCTTACAGAATATAGCTGTCCTGTGGACCAACTGGAACTCCGCCCTCCGACTCTGCTCCCAGTCAGCTGCACCCTCCGTAAACTCCCGCCCTCCGACTCTGCTCCCAGTCAGCTGCACCCTCCGTAAACTCCCGCCCTCCGACTCTGCTCCCAGTCAGCTGCACTCTCCATAAACTCCCGGCTCCCTTCACGCTCTTTGAGGAAATGTAGGAAATGAAATGAAAGGAGCACCTTGCTCCCTCCTCACCTAACTCCCTCAGTCACCAAACTCTCACTATAGCTTAATCCAATTAAGTAATTAAAAAGCTGCAGCTGCAAGTAGAGTCCGAGTGAACTCTGTTTAAAGCTGGTTTAAAACTCACCTTCTTCTAACTCAAACAGCAACTTTTAAAGTTAATTTGCTAAATAAAAGAAAGACTAGACTTTGGATAAAAATGAACCTCACTACAGCACTCTAATGCACTCAAATTCAGCACTCAGTGCAACTTTTGGCTTTGCCACAGATTGGATTACCAAATATGGGCACCGAGATAAATACTTTTACATTAGTAATAGTGTAGTTAATGTGGCATAAGCATGTGAACACATATAAGTTACTAACAGGAAAGGATAATATTGTCTGTAAAGCCAGCTCCATAATCATGGCTAGAGCATGATTGACGAAACACTTCACTATCACACCAGCACTGGGAGGGGCAAAAAACAAGGAAAACCAAAAAACAATCAGAAAATTCCTCTCCCGCACAGTCCAAGAAATCACATGGATCATATCTGTAAAGTCACTCACCTCCAACATGGTATGACCTCTAACCCCAGTCAAAAACTACCCCAGCACCCTCTTGGAGGTTTGCTGAGAGTTAGTGCATACCACAGCAGTTGGCAATGTATCCCAGAGGCTTGCTACTCTCTGGAAAAAAAAGAACTGCCTTATGCCTAGTCTATTCTTACTCTTATTACCCCCTTGTCCTCCCCAAGCTGTTAAACTGCAACAGTTCACCGACTGAGGGTGCTATCTGTCATGATATTCAGATAAACATCATGGTGCAAACACACATACACACGGATGGACAGATCAACGGACCAATCAATACACACGCAACATCACAGCCAATCACAAGCAAGAGCAGACACACTATAAAACGGGGAACACGACTCTTCCCGCTCATTCCAGCAGGAGACAGCTCAGGGCACAGAGCTCACAGCAAGCCACTCAGACATTCACCATGTGCTGAGTGCCTCTCCAAGATAGTTAGGGCTGGGTCCACAGATTAGAGGGTAATGAACGAACCACAGTAACCAGTTTAAAAATGTTAATATTGTTAGTAATAAAACTGAATTGTACCTTCCGCAACCGTGTTGGTTCGTCTGTGTGGCAGAGCACCCAACACGACACTATCCAACCTTTTCATTTGTATCGTGTAGCCCACCTGCGATTTACAGGTCACATCTCACATCAGGTAGGATCCAGACGCCTGTCTGACGGGTGAAACCTGAAACATTGTAACTGCCCAGCTGCCCGGGTTGGGTAGAGTTAATAGCAACCTCACACCGCCCCACCCCTGCTGCTACATTTTGAATGACGACGGCCAGTAGTCTGCAACACCATTTGACGGAATCTTTATCTATCTATACCTGAATGTCTGCTGACATTATTTGATCAATGCAGACAACCTGTGAAAATGGGAAACCGTGAACACTCTGCAACACAAGAAGATCCTGCGGCAGCAATGTGTCAAAGCAGGAGATGACTCAGGACCTTGGGCTATTGTACCATCAATCTGCTAACATCGAGCAACATTTTCTGAATGAGTGTACATATTTGACCTTTTAGGAATAGCACTTTTAACATATAGATATAGTTCACCAGTTTACAGGTAGACTGATTCGATCCTCATCGGCCTATATACAAATGGATTCTGAAAGATAGAAATTTATAAACTCCTCACTGCACAATGAGCCAATCTTTTGCATCAATCTGCAACCACGAGCAAAAATGCCTGAATGTTCGCTCTTGGCTGAAGTGTTTGACGTTTCGTTGTAAGTTGCGTTTAATTTTAATATAATTTATATAAAAAGTGATAATTGCACATATAATTAATTTCATACGGAATTATTTTCTTTCACCTTCCGCCTGCACACCCAAACTAATATCATTGCTCTAGAGGACCCACCGTTTGCAATCGATAAATAAGAACTTAAATCTACAAAGGCATAACGTCGCAGGAGATCAGACCATTGACGGAAAAGATGTTCAGTGTACGAGAATGTTCCATCAATGGAGCAAAACCAAGATGGTTTCTCATGTGATGTTGAACACAAATTGCACAGATGTAATTCTCCACGTTTGGATTCACAAACAACAAGGCATTGCTCAAACGTGATGCATTCCTGGAAGAATGAACAATATTTTGGTGCCCATCTCGCATGTAGAATTTTGTTAGACGGAATAAGCAGACCTCCAGTTCTAAAGCGGGAAGATGTACTCTTGACAACAAACTGTGACCTTAAGGAGGAGAGAATAGAAGCGGCAATTTTTCTCCTTAAGAGTACAGAAGATTTAGGGAGATTTAAAATAAAAAAAATAATGAAAGGTTTTGAGTAAATGACGACAAATAGTTTCCCTGTGCAGGAGGGTCGATAATCCGAGGGTACCAATTTAAGGTAATTAGTAAAGGAATTGTTGTGTTTTGTAATGCATTAGCTGGAAGGGTGGTGTAAGTAGATTAAATAGTGGTTTTCTAAAGGAATTACTTGATGATTAAGTAGGGCTACAGAACAAAAGTAGGTGAAACCATTGTCAATTGTTGTAAAAGCCATCTGCTGCACTAGTTCCCGTTCAGGAAGGGAATGTGCCATCCTTACCTGATCTGGTTTACATGGGATTCCAGATCCACAGCAATGTGCTTGGCTCTTAACTGCCCCCTCGAGGGCAATTAGGAATGGGCAATAAATGCTGGTCCAGCCAGCGATACCCATATCCCATGAAATAGTTTTTAGAAAGAGTGAGAATAACTGGTTGGCACTTTCAAAAAGCAGGTGCAGGCAATGTAGAAAGAATGGCCTCCTGCACTCTGTATGTCTGTGATAAAATAATACCTTGGTGGGCACATAATTGTACAAATACCAGCAAAAGGGAATTATATCTGACGCTTTATGCTGCAAAAATCAGTATGGGAAGGGGGCTATGATGGTGCCAGAACGAGGAGTGCATCGGTATGATAAATGGGGAGAATGTGTTGGTGAGATCTGGGGGACGTGTCAGCTGGTGGAATGTAAAGCAACCCGCTGGAGCGGGAACCATGGCCATGGAATCGGGTGGGAGGCCATTTGTTAGAGGCCTGACTTCAGGAACTGGGGCCCCCGCCCCACAGGCAGTGGGGAGGCAGCAAGGCAGTGGTGACGCATGAAAGTGGTGTGAAGGTAATTGAGATTGTGATAAAGGTCATTAACCCAATTATAATATGAAGTCTTACAACACCAGGTTAAAGTCCAACAGGTTTGTTTCGAATCACTAGCTTTCGGAGCGCAGCTCTTTCATCAGGTGAGTGAAGAGGTGGGTTTCACAAACACATATATAAACAAAGTCAATGATGCAAAATTATACTTTGAATGCGAGTCTTTGGAGGTAATTAAGTCTTTACGGGTCCAGACGGAGCGACTGGAGAGAGGGATAATCACAGGTTAAAGTGGTGTGAATTTTCTCAAGCCAGGACAGTTGGTAGGATTTCGCAAGCCCAGGCCAGATGGTGGGGGGTGAATGTAATGAGACATGAATCTAAGGTCCTGGTTGAGGTCATACACATTCCTGCAGAGCTTGGCTATCAGTTTCTGCTCGGCAATTCTGCTTTGTCGCACGTCCTGAAGGCCTTCTCATCAACATCATCAAATATAATATACCTATGAATGGAATGAAAATGCTGCTCTCCAAATTTAAACAAGTGGTCAGATCGGCAACAATTAAAAGGTCGCATTCCCCAGGCCCGGCCTCAGACTTTGAACTGGAGGTGAGCCATTTTGTAGCTGGAGTGTGCAAACCTTTGTTGAAAGGACAGGGGAGACTAGCGAAGCTGTGAAGCTGAGGGGCACCTCTGAAGGTCAGAACTGTGAAGGGGAGGGGAAGCTCTGAGAAGTTGAGGCGATGTCCCTTGCTTCACATTTTCCTAATGGCATCTTGTTTGCCTTTTGTACCTTCAGATTGGAAGATGGGCTTGCATTTTTGAATAGTTTGTTCAGTTTTGCTTCAAATTGCAACCTTTTCAGTCAATTGTAAGCTGAAAGGGCATTTTTTCCCCAAAATGAATGGGGAATAACTTTGTGATATCAGAGGTCTGTCATCAGCCTGGAACTCACCATGGGCTTGGCCTCCACTCTGTCCTCCGACAGCGGTCAGGTCCTTGGCTGTCAAAACTTCCATCTGCTGTTCCTGTGACTATGAGGTGCGGACCAGCTTGTGATCCTGAGTCAATTTGTGACTGCATAACCAGCAAGGTGAATCTATCTGCGCTGGTGCAGGGTGTGGGGTAAGATAATACAGGCTTGGATTCTTTGATCTTCACTGCAGAATCCCTGTGGAGGCAGCAATCTGTCCTGCTGGAGTGTAGAAGCCTGCATGGGAGAAAATAAACAGTTAAGTCTTGCATTCTTGTTCCCACCTCCCATCCATAACTGCCATGAGCTTCTTTTCAGCTCAGATGGGCGCAAAGTTCCAGGCCTCCTCCCTCTCACCATCCATCACTCCAATTTCTACCCCAGCGATGACCCGGTCTCCCTGCTGTCCGACCAGGGCCAGAGCCTCCACCCCGGGGGCTGTCAGTGTTCTCAGATCTGGCATACCTCAGAATCACAGAATTGTCACAGTGCCATTCGGCCCATCGTGTCTTCACCGGCTCTTCAAATGAGCATTATTGCTTCGTGCCATTCCCCTGCCTTTTCCCCATAACCCTGCACATTGTATCTATTCAAGTAACTATCCATTGCCCTCTTCAATGCCTCGATTGAACCTGCCTCCACCAGACATCCAGGCAGTGTATTCCAGACCCAAACCACTCGCTTTGCGCAAAAAGACTTTCTCACACCATTTACTTATTTTGCAAAGCCTCTTGCTCTTGACCATTTTACAAAAAGAGGTTTCTCCCTGTCAAGTTTGTCCAGTTCCCCCCATGATTTTGAAGATCTCAATTAAATCTCCTCTTAGTCTTCTCTCAAGAACATCAGCGGTGGGAGTCTCTGTTCTTGAGACTAAGTGTTGACGCCAGGGCAGGATTCGCGGACTTCCAGGACAGCAACCTGGCGTCGCTCCTGGACCAATTCAACGACCATTGAAGGACTAGCACCTGGCGCCACGTGGAAGACAATCGATTCCAATGAGAAACAGTGCGGGATTCTCCAGGTCTGTGATTGACACTCGGGAGGCTGACAAGCTGCAGCCGCATATACTCACTTCACTCCCCACACACACACACCATCCCAGCCAGCAAGCTGACACTGGGTCAACTGGAGTCAGAGGGTACCTAGGTGGGTGGCCTGGGGGGACACGCATATGACCCATGGCCCTAAGTTCACAGTGAGCAGTCCACGGCATGTGCAGCTCCATGGCTGCCTTGCAGGCCGTGGCAATGGTGTTCCGTGCCCGCCCACCCTAACCCCACAACCCACCTTCTGATGAACTCCTGCTACTCCTCCCCGGCCCTGGCAGAAGCACCCCAGCCAGAGGCACGACTGTCAGCAAACTATTGCAATGTTGGACACTTTCCTCACGCCCTCTCACTCCCAGAGCAGCCATGGCACCTGTTTCATGATTTGTAACAGCACAAGTGAACCTCGCCGTTGGGAATTCGCCCTGGTGGAGCCGGAGAATTGCAGAGGCCCCGGAGAATACCGGCTCATGCCCGTTTTTGATATACCAAGAGTGTTTACTGTACGTGCATTCTGGAATACATTGACACCACTGTTGAGGTAACGGAGAATTGCGATTTGGCGTGAAACCGGCGCCTGCCACGATTTTGGCGTCAAATCCGATTCTCCGCCCAATCACGTTTCCCGATTCCGTCTTCAGTCGGCAGAGAATCCCGCCCAAAAACTAAGAGCAGGAGTAGGCAATTCAGCCCCTCAAACCCGCTCCACCATTCAATATGATCATGGCTGATCTCCTCTCGGCCTCAACTCCACTTTCCTGCCCACTCTCCCTAACCCTTCAACCCATTGCTAATTAAGAATCGGTATATCTCCTCCTTAAATTTGCTCACTGTCCCAGCATCCCCCACACACTGCGGCAATGAATTCCACAGATTCACGATCCTTAAAGAGAAGTAATTTCTTCTCATCTCTTTTTCAAATCTGCTACCCGTTATCCTAAAAATAATGACCTCTCGTTCTAGATTGCCCCACAAGAGGAGGTATCAGATCCACATCTACTTTTTCAATAATTTTCATCATCTTATATACTCAATGATATCTCCTCTCATTCTTCTAAACTTGAGAGTGAATACAGGCCTAAACAGCTCAATCTTTCTTCAAATGACAAACCCCTCCTCACTGGAGTCAATCCCATGAACCTCCTCTGAACAGCTTCTAATGCAACTACATTCCTCCTCAAATAGGGGGACCAAAACTGTACACAGTACTCCACTTGTGGTCTCACCAATTCCAGTTGCAGCAACACTTCCTTACTTTTATACTCTATCCTTTTAGCTATATTGGCCAAAATTCAATTTGCCTTCCTTATTACCTGCTGCACCAGCATACTAGTTTTCTGAGATTCATGCACAAGGACATCCAGGTCCCTCTGCAATGAAGCACTCTGAAGTTTCGTTCCATTTAGATAATAAGTTGCCTTTTAATGTTCCCAACCAAAATGGATAACCTCACACTAATCCATGTTAAACTCTATCTGCCAAATGTTGGCCCACTCAGCTAACCTATCTATATCCTTATGTGAATTTCTTATTTGCTCCTTGAAATTTACTAATCCTACCTATTTTAGTGCCATCTGAAATTTGGCTATGGTATCTTGTTTCCCTATATCCAAGTCATTAATATATATTGTAAATAGTTCCAGGCTGAGGACCGAACGCTGTGCCACCCACTAGTTACATCTTGCCAACCAGAAAAAAAAACATTGATCCCGACTATCTGCTATATCCAGAATGCTTTATTTTATTAACTGTTCTCCACCTATCTTCAATGATCTATCCAGATATACACCCAGGTCCTTCTTCTCCTGCACCCCCTTAAGAATTTTACCCCTTATTGCATATTGTCTCTCCATGTTTTTCCGACCAAAATGTATCACCTCACACATTCAACTTCATCTGCTATGTTTCTGCCCACTCCACCAACTTATCTATGTCCTTTTGAAGTTCTACACTGTCCTCTTCATAGTTTACAATACTTCCAAGTTTTCTGTCATCCACAGGTTGAGTATCAACCTGCAAATCCTTCCAAAATGCCACTAGCTGGCGGTAAAACCAGGAGGGATTCCTGGTCAGCCGTGCTTGATGTGGAGTGGTGCCCCTCAAGCTGTAAGCCTCTGGTGACAGACTAGTGACATGTTCCAGGAATAACTAGCTTTGGAAACAATTGAAAGCCTGGCTTGTGCACTACGAGGTGCGGGAAGAGAAGCAACAACAAATAATGGCACCTGGCGGCATGGTGGCGCAGTGATTAGCACTGCTGCCTCAGGCGCCAAGGACCCGAGTTCGATCCCGGCTCCGGGTCACCATCCGTGTGAAGTTTGCACATTATCCCCGTGTCTGCGTGGGTCTCACCCCCACAACCCAAAGATATGCAAGATAGGTGGATTAGCCACGCTAAATTGTCCCTTAATTGGAAAAGGGAAAAAAAAACAATGGTATCAAGGGATACGGAAATAGAGTGAGAAAATGGCACTAAAGTACACGGTCAGCAATGATCTCTTTGGACGGCGGAGCAGGCTGAATGGCCTATTCTTGCTCCCATGTTTCTCCATATTTTAATAATGTGGAGAGACTGGAGAAGTTGGAGTTGTTCTCGCAGCAGAGAAGGATGAGAGGAGATCTGATAAAGGCATTCAGAATCACAAATGGTTTTGATGGAGTGAATAAGGAGAAATTATGTGCAGTGACAGGAGAGTAGGAATCCAGAGGACACAGAGTTAAGTCGATTATCATGAGGTACCACTTTTTAACACAGCGAGTTGCTGTGATCTGGAAGTCACTGACTGAAAGGGCAGTGGTAACAGATTGCATAACAACATTAATAATAATAATCTTTATTGTCACAAATAGGCTTACATTAACACTGCAATGAAGTTACTGTGAAAAGCCCCTAGTCGCCACATTCCGGCACCTGTTCGGGTACACAGAGGGAGAATTCAGAATGTCCAAATTACCTAACAGCACATCAATCGGGGCTTGTGGGAAGAAAACTGAGCACCCGGAGGAAACCAACGCAGACATTGGGAGAACGTGCAGATATCACACAGACAGTGGCCCATGCCAGAAATTGAACCCAGGACCCTGGCGCTGTGAAGTAACAGTGCTAACCACTGTGCTACCGTGCCGCCCACATGCTACTGTACCGCCCAAAAGAAAATTGGATGGACACTTGAACACTTATAGAGTTACATATGGACATACAAATTAAGAGCAGGAGTAGGTAGTGCCATAGTGGTATTGTCGCTGGTCTAGTAATCCGAAGACCCAGAATTATACACTGGGGATCGGGTTCAAATCCTGATGGTGAAATTTGAATTCAATAAAAATCTGGAATTAAAAGTCTAATGATGACCATGAAACCATTGTCGACTGTCGTAAAAACCCATCTGGTTCACTAATGTCCTTTAGGGAAGGAAATCTGTCGTCCTTATCTGGTCAGGTCTACATGTGATTCCAGATCTACAGCAATGTGGTTAACTCTTAAAATGCCCTCAGGGATGGGCAATAAATGCCAGCGACATCCACATCCCGTGAATGAATAAAATACACTCAGCCCCTCGAGCCCGCCCCGCCATACATTAGCTGATGGCTGATCTGAGTGTAAGTTATGGGGAAAGAGCAGGGAGTGAGATTAATTGAACAGTTGTGCCAAAGAGCAAACAGAGACCGTGTTGTGTCATTTCATGTTTATGTGATCTTTGCAAATAAAAACAAACAGAATTTGCCTTACTTGGTTAATGCTAAATTAGATTCCAGCACGACAGCAGGGTTGCTACACTTCCCCCAAAGAACACATATAAGAACAACTTTGAGTTTATCACAGCAGAATTAATTTATACTCCTTCCGGAATAAAACAGCAAATGTGCCTTCGCCATTTTGATTAGTTATCGTAGTTATGCACATCTAACATCAGAGGTGGTGTGACATTGACAAAATAATCATTTATTGCAATGGTAATATTGAACAAAGCCCTTGACAACAAACAGCACAGCTGCATAAATTCCTAGCTGCTGCTTTAGTATCGCAAGGCCCAAGGGAAGATGTGAAAGTAAGGTTGTTGCTCTCCAAACCCACCACAGTATATTTGAGTTTATTTGAAATAATAAAAGCATATTTCAATTCACCGTCACCAGGGTGAGCGATGAAAGGTATGTGTCTTGCGCTTAAAAGTAATTTGCTGACTGAGCACAGATTAATTGCAACACTGCAAATATGGATGAGATTACACCAAGACTAAAGTCCACGTAGCAAAACAGACTACACCATCACTTCAATTACCGGGAGAAAATCTTTGACAACAGTTGGAGCGAATGGATTCTGCAGCAACTCGTTCAATAGGCAAAGCCATAAGGGGTAAAATAATGATAACTATTGATGCTTTACTGTATCACTGAGTTAGTGCTCCTTAGAATCCAATCCTCAGAGAATCCTGGGACCAAATGTTAAGGTCCCCGAGGACAGGCTTGCAGGCCGAGGGGTCCATAGGATTTGCTCCTCAACTCCTCCCTACACCCCACTATATGCCTACCTCTGCCCTTGCCTCAACTGAGACCCTTAAGTGGCCAATTAATGGCTGTCCCTAAGAGCATTTCCCACCTCAGCCCCAATCTTTTGGCTGACAGGAGGAAGTTGGCGACAAGGAGGAGATCCAGCAGGTTTGCTTTCTCAGGTCTCAGGCAGCAAAGGGCCTCATTCAAGGGCCCTCCTTTCTGATCGGGCCTCCAACTCCTCCTCCCCTGCACCAGCCCCTCCAAGTTCTGTCCTTCCACCCCTGGGGTGTCCCCTCCACCACTATGGTCTCTGCATCCCATTTTCTGCACCCCTCGCTCAGCCCTGAGCCACTGGAGCCTCATGTTCTGGTCCCACAGGTAACCACCGCCACCACCACCACATCTCGCACCTAGCTCCTTGATGTCTGGAGCTGGATGCAGTTCCAGCAGTGGCCACTGTTCTCAGTCAGATTGGCCAGTAACTTGAGGAGATGGGGCCTCCTTCCCAGATGTCAGTGGACGTCATGCCGCCATCTAATTAACCCTCCTCAGCATGTTAAATGACAGAGCGGGGATGAGCTCCACAATGACATTTTTGGTGATGCGACTGGAAATCCTGTAACCTGTAAAATTATGTCCCACAAGTACCCGCATGCAGCTTTTTTTTTGGGGGGGGGGGGGGGGGGCGGTGGTGGGGGGTGGAAGCAGGTAAGTCTGTTCCAAAGACAAAGGCACTCTGAAGTTTAGAAAAATAACAAAATATCTCCCAGTTTTTATGACATGTTTGCACTTGCCAGCATATCCACAATTTCATCAGTCATCAGCAATTCTCCCTTTAAAATGTATAGCAGAATTTTCCCAACCAGGAAAAGGCAGATTCGGGAGTGTGGAGGTTGAGACAGTTCCAGAAATCGATGTCAGGTTGGGATCCAGTCTTGATGTCGCCCTTTGCGGATTTCCCCCAGGAAGGTCATGATCCACATAATTGCAGAATTGGAATCACAGAATAGTAGAATGGGTCCATTCAGTCCACCATGCCTGTGCTGACTCGCCGGATAAGCAAATCCCTCTGGGTTGTTCCCCCACCTTCTCCCCGAAAGCATTCAAATTATTCCTCTTCAGTTAACAGTGAGGAACTGTGGGTTTGTGGTCATCGGTTTATGGGAAAACAATTGAGGTGATTAAGTGGGAAGAAATTATTTTGACCATGAATTCCTTCTTTCCCAACAACTTGTGGCTTCCCACCTGTGTCTGCACCTTGCTAACATTACAGCAAAGGCTGCTGCGGGGGCAGAGTTCCTTCAGTGATACTGAAAATTAGTGAAAGCTTGTATCAGTTACACTGAAGAGCTCCATATCCATTGAGAGGCTGCTGCTCAAAGCACTTCTCTCAGAGAGTGCTGTCGTTGAAAGATGATTGGAAGGCACATCACCCAAATTCAGCTCTCATTCCTGCTGTCAGCCTTTACCACAGCAAGGGAGCAACTTAGACAATTTTACCTTCCAGCTCGACTGCTCGCTATTCCAGGATCATCCTGGAGCACAATGATAAGCCCCAATGTTTTCCTCGACTGCAGATCATCTTCTGAAATCTCTCTCCCCATCCCCTTCGCCCTCACCTTCAACAACAAGTGCAAGGTGCTCAAAGACTTTTTTGCCACTAAGATCAAAAGAATCTAATCAGTTCCTTCTGCCACGAACCTCCCTTTTGCTAGCTTGCCTGGTCAAATATCCTTTAATGCTCCCCCATTTCCTAGCTATGAAGTCGCACCTTTCCCTAGCTTCTCTAGAATCTTTGGGCAGCACGGTAGCACTGTAGAGATTAGCACTGTGGCTTCACAGCGCCAGGGTCCCAGGTTCGATTCCCTGCTGGGTCACTATCTGTGCGAAGTCTGCACGTTCTCCCCGTGTGTGCGTGGGTTTCCTCCCGGTGCTCCGGTTTCCTCCCACAGTCCAAAGATGTGCAGGTTAGGTGGATTGGCCATGATAAATTGCCCTTAGTGAGCAAAAAAGGTTAGGAGGGGTTACGGGGATAGGGTGGAAGTGAGGGCTTAAGTGGGCCGGTGTAGACTCGATGGGCCGAATGGCCTCCTTCTGCACTGAATGGTCTATGTGCTATGTTCTCTTCCCATTTTCCTCATGACCTGCCCGAGCACATCTTGCCTATGAGATCTACCTCCTGATCTTTCGATCTTTTTTCCACTAAACTACTGATTGCCCAGATTCCAAAGTCTTATGACTCTCTATCAGCGCCCCTACCTCAACTTCAAGTCTAATTACACAACTTGTTGGACATGCAAGGAGCGTTCATAACACAGCTGATGATCAGCTTGGAAATCTTTCCACCACTTCTCCACTATTCCTCAAAGGGAAAAACAGTGTGTGTGAAGATTTTCTTGAAATAAAACAACACATTCCTGACCCCATGTTAATTGATGTTGTAAAAGGTTCTCCCTCTTGTCCTCCTATGTCCTGTGTTAATTGCAACAATTGTATGTTGAGGAAGAATGAGCTAGCCTGTACGTGAAAACAGGTTCATAATCTAAGACAGCAACATAAAGCCACAGACTCTCCCAGTTCCTCCCAGATCAGATTTAACTGGTTTAAGTACTCTTGTAATGATTCCCCACTCCTTCACCAATAGGGGACAACTGTACTTAATTACCACTAGAAGCATGTATTCTATTGCAGCGCAGTTTGAACATTCCTGGATCCGCATGGTGCACCGACCAGTTTGGAGGGAGCAGGCTGCTGTTAGAGACTTCATCTGTCCCTACCATCCGCACCTGCTTGGTTGGAGATGCTGACCTCTTCCACCCAACGCTGGGAGAGCTCAGCTCACTTCAGTTTGTCAGATCACACAGCAGTACCTCCCACCTCTCCTCTCCATCTGTCACCTCCCCACCCCCTCCCCCCTCCACGTCAAGTCTCACCCACCTCCATTCTTGTGTTTGGTGCCGTCTCTGGAATCCAATTGCTGATGACCACTTGTAAACCATGTTGTGATCGTTTTAATTGGAAATGCTTCCTATGACAGAATGGAGACGTCATTCAGGCTGTCCTCCCTGAATTTTTAAGGAATCCGAAGGCGGGATATGAATTAATTTGCTCTGGAAAACAGCGACAGCAAGGCACATAAAGTAAGGCCAGAAGTTAGTGCATTTCGGGGTACAGGGATTGAGCTGCAATGAACAGCACAGTAACACGGGGCAGCACGGTAGCATAGTGGTTAGTACTATGGCTTCACAGCGCCAGGGTCCCAGGTTCGATTCCCGGCTTGAGTCACTGTCTGTGCGGAGTCTGCATGTTCTCCCCGTGTCTGCGTGGGTTTCCTCCGGGTGCTCCGATTTCCTCCCACAGTCCAAAGATGTGCAGGTTAGGTGGATTGGCCATGATAAATTGCCCTTAGGTTAGATGGGTTACGGGGATAGGATGGAGGTGTGGGCTTAAGTAGGATGCCTCTTTCCAAGAGCCGGTGCAGACTCGATGGGCCGAATAGCCTCCTTCTGCACTGTAAATTCTATGATTCTATGAACAGATGGGTGAAAGTGGGGTAAAGATGTAAAGGGGGAGGGGATGGAAGAGATAGATTATTAAAATAATGAAGGACATAGGCCAAGTAAATGGTAAACAACCCTCATCTTCAATTGAAAAATTTGCGAGGAATGGAAATTCACACAAAGAATATGAGAAGACTTTGAAATGGCCATATATGCAGAATAAATTGTAGATGTTTAAAAGGAAGTTTGATATTTACTTGGGGAGAGAAGTGGAAGAAGGTCAGGGAAGTAAAATGAGAAAAAGAAAAAAAGGCGAGCATGGTTAAGTAAATATTGGAGAAGGCATGATATGTCATGCAACCCCCCCCCCCTCTTGTCCTATCTTTCTGTTTACCTTGAATATGATGACACAGCATGAACTGGCAGAGCAAAAGTGCACAAGAGATCATTTGATGCGGATATTTTAATAAAATGCAGTTATCAAGGGCTAGCTTTGGCTGCCCTCACTGCTGGTGCACCGTAATCAAGTTACACAATGGCTTAAAATTTAAATCGATGCCTTACACGTGAATTCTTGAACTTTAAAGAAAAACAAATTGTTGAAAGATTTTCCCAATAGGAATTCTGCTCATAGTTCTGAAAGCAAAGATGGAGGCTGCAAGTCAGTTTACAAAGAAGTATGTTATTTGCCATTTCTTTAACAACATGGGGTTTATATCAAGCTTTAATCTATGCGCGTACACAGGGTGAACGTATATTAATCAATTTATATTTGGTTTTGACATTCATACTTTGGATTTAAAGGAGATTAATTGAACCGGTGAATGTCTGGACCTGGCTCTGTGATAATAGCTACTATTGAATCGTGGACATATGACTAATCCCTGCTTGACATTTGAAAGCCATTCAGCTATGCCTTTCAGTGATACAGACAGTATTGAAAACTAAAACATTTAAAAGGGACAAGGGTGAGAGAATATATTAGTGGCTCTTTATGAAACCATGACAATAAAATTCTCAGTCTCTGATTTCCTGATGATCACATTTTTTCCCCTGCAAACATGCTAAAAAAATTATAGTCTATCCTCTCGTAACATTTTGGTTTCAAAAGTCTTTATTGATTCATATTAGATAAGGTCCATTAAGGGAACAGGAAATTACCAGCAGCCTTATAGTTTCCATGACTGTGATGCCCGTTTGGCCCCAAACATCTTATTCCAGCCTGCTGTTTTCATGAAACACATTTTAAAAGAAGCTGCTGTCTGCTATGCTGACGTATGTCTGACACCAGCTAACATAAAGCTGATTGATTTTCGAAGTATAAAATAATTTCAGCAAGAGCTTAAATGAGTCATTGCTTGCGAGCACAGGGGTAAACATTAAGGTTTCATAAGCTCATCAGCAGCAACGATTTCTTAAGTTTAGTGCAATCGTGAAACAGAATTAGTCGGGCACCTTGTTCACTGCCCCATTGTCCCCTATTAAATCAATCATTACAATCCACGGCTCACACTCATAAATAACATTTTACTGTTTGCACGGAACTACGAAAAAACCCCAGCACTGTGAATATTTTAAAAAACATACTCAGAATGCGGGTGACACTGGCAAGGTTGGCATTTATTACACACCCTTAATTGCCCAGAAAGGGTGATGGTGTGCCTTCTCCTTGAATCACTGCAGCCTTTGTGCAGTTGGTACAAAGGTGACGGATAGGGAATTCCAGGGAGCCAAAGCATTAAAGGTCAAAGGATATTTACGTTTCCAATTTCATAGAATCATAGAATTTACAGTGCAGAAGGAGGCCGTTTGGCCCATTGATTCTGCACCACCCTTGGAAAGAGCACCCCACTTAAGCCCCACGCCTCTAAACTATCCCCATTATCCCCGTAACCCTACCTAACCTTTTTGGACACTAAGGGGCAATTTAGCATGGCCAATCCACCTAATCTGCACATCTTTGGACTGTGGGAGGAAACCGGTGCACCCGGAGGAAACTCACACCGACACGAGGAGGACGTGCTGACTCCGCATAGACAGTGACCCAAGCCGGGAATTGAACCTGGGACCCTGGAGCTGTGAAGCAACTGTGCTAACCACCGTGCTACCGTACTGCCCATTTCAAGATGATGTCTGACTTGGACGTGATGCTGATCCCATGATGCAGTGCCTAGAGCAAAACTGAGCAGATCAGAGTGACACTAAGGGGGAAGTCCTGACTGAACCTCCAAAGCACTACAGAGATTGATGTGCAGGCAAAGTAACAGTGGCCTTTATACATAAAATAGATAGCTCACTATTGTATCCAACCCAGTGGGCAGGAGAGGGGAGGAAGTGGGAGCAGGTAGCTTCTTTCACCTCCTATCGCCATTAAAGTGACAAAAATTAATTGGGTCCGGAGTGCAGGGAAGTAGACTGAACCCATTAATATACATCAATGATTTGGATGAGGAAACAAAATGTAATGTTTCCAGTTTTACTGATAACACAAAACTAGGTGGAAATATGAGTGTTGAGGAGGACATTAAGAGGCTTCAAGGCAGTTTAGACGGGTTGAGTGAGTGGGCAAATACATGGCAGATACAGTATAATGTGGGTAAGTGTGAATATATCCATTTCAGAAGGAGAAACAGAATGGAGAGTATTATTTAAATGGTGTTAGAATGGAAAATGTTGACGTGCAAAGGTGTCCTTGTACACCAGTCACTGAAAGCACGAGGGCAGGTGCAGCAAGCAGTTTGTAAGGAAATGGAATGCTGGGCTTCATTGCAAGAGGATTTGAATACAGGTTCAAGGATATCTCTACAGGGATTTGGTGAGACCACACCTGGAATATTGTGTGCAGTTTTGATGCCCATGCCTAAGAGAGGATATACTTGCCATAGAGGGAGTGCAGCAAATGTTCACCAGACTAATTCCTGGGATGACAGGATTGCCTTATGAGGAGAGATTGGGTCAACTGGGTTGTGCTCACAGAAATTTCAAAGAGTGAGAGGGGATATAATTGAAACTTATAAAATTCTGACTGTGCTGGACAGACGGGATGCAAGGATCATGGGCAGGATTCTCCGACCCCCTGCTGGGTCGGAGAATCGCCGGGAGGGCGGCGTGAATCCCGCCCCCGCTGGCTGCCGAATTCTCCGGCGCCGGGGTTTTGGCGGGGGCGGGAATCGCGGCTCCCCGGTCGGCGGCTGCTGGCAGCAGCCCCTCCCGGCGATTCTCCGGCCCGCGATGGACAGTGTGTGCACCCGTTTTCAGCGGGTCCCGCCGGCATAAATCACAACAGGTCCTTACTGGCGGGACCTGGCTCCACGGGCAGCCTGCAGAGTCCTCGGGGCGCGAGGGAGGAATCTAACCCCGGGGGGTGCCCCCACGGTGCCCTGGCCCGCAATCGGGGCCCACCGATCCGTGGGGGGGCTGTGCCGTGGGGGCACCCTTTCCCTCCGCACTGGCCGCTGTTGACCTCCACCATAGCCGGTGCGGAGAAGACCCCCCCTGCGCATGCCCTGGGATGATGCCAGCACACGCTGGCGCCCCCGCGCATGCGGCAACTTGCACCCTTCGGCACCGGTTGGCGTGGCGACAAGCCCTTCCGCGCCGGCTGGCACTGGCACGTGGGTTCCGCACCTTTGGGGCGGCCCGACGCTGGAATGGCACACCCCGCCGGTTCGTGGAAAATACCGCCCATGTTTCCCCTGGCTGGTGGAGTCTCGAACTAAGGGGTCACAGTCTCAGGATTTGGGACAGACCAGTTAAGACTGAAATGAGAAATGTCTTCACTCAGAAGATGGTGAACCTGTGGAATTCTCTACCACAGAAGTCTGTGGAAACCAAGTCAAGGAATATATTTCAGAAGGGAGTAGAGGTGGAATTCTCTGAAAATGGGGCTATGTCCCCACACCAGCGAGAAAATGGGCGCGAATCACTCTGAACTTTCCTGGAGAAAGTCCAGAGTGATTCTCCATTTTGAAGGGGGCTAGCAGGGCCCCAGTGTACTCCACGCAGCTCCGGCTGCCGATACAGGGTCTTGCACTTCCGGCCGCGGGTCCGCGCAACATGGCGGACCCATGCAGCAAACCGGCCCCAACAATTTAGGCACCCCAGATCGCATGAACCCCTCGATTGGTGGTCCCCGATCGCGAGCCTGGTCATCCTGGAGGCTCCCCCCTGGTGACAGATCCCCCCCAACCCCCACCAGGGCGGCCGTGGACTGGGTCCGTAGCCGCCACTCTGAGTACCCGCCGGGTGGAACCATAAGGGAACTACCCCGGCGGGAACTCAACCAGCTGCCGGCTTAGAATCATCGTGGGGGCATCTTTCAATGGCCCCCGACCGGCGCCACATCGGCCCCGCGCGCTCGACTGTACGCAATTCTCCAGTCCGCGGAAGGCGTCGGACCCGATCGCGGGTCTGACGCCCCATTATCCGCCCTTGCCCCAAGCGCGATTTCGGCGCGGTGGTTCGGAGAATCCTGCCCTAGATTTCCAGACTCTAAAGATATCAAGGTAAATGGTGAGAGTGTGGGAGTATGGAGTTGAGCAAGAGTATCAGCCACAATCATATTAGCATTGCAGGCTCAAAGGGCATATGACTTACTGTTGCTCCTATTTTCTGTATTTCTATGTTTCCATTACACGCATTGGGCAGGCTTCCACTGGGATTAATAGAACCCATTTTATTTCTTAGTGGATAAATCCAATGCTATCATTTTATTATCAGTGGATTTAAGAGGACCTCTAAGAACCTTTTTCAGTTACTCCCCAAAACCTACCCGAAAAGAGCCAATTAGTCAATGAGAAATGAACCCAATAGAGTCAAAAAGTGTCAGCCTTAAAATCATCTGCATACAGTAAGGGTTCTTCCTGTTTATTCCCTTATTTCACCTTTCTTGTATTTTGTTGTTGCACTTTTGATCTATGGGGCTGAATTTGTCCGCCCCGCCTGCCACAAGAATGCCAAGGACGGGACGCGAACCATGAAAAGATCCATTGAACTCGGGCGGGAATTTCCAATCACCGGACGGCCATGGCTGGAGAATCCCGCCCATGGATGATTAATGGGAATCTCAATTTAAGGCAAGTATCTTTAATTCAAGCAGGTCAAATCCAAACGACTGCTGGTTTAAACAGAAACTGCAGACTGGCCGGCATCAGTGACAGAGAAATGGTTGGGACTCAGTTTGATTGAATTGGCTGGAGCCAATTAATTGGCCCAAAAGGCTGTGCTCTTCCTGATACTGGGTGGTGATTGGATCCTCTTCCACTGGAGTGATTTCTCAGAGTCCCAAGGTTTGGCTTTGTTTTCCGTTTTGATTCTAGCAGCACAGCGAAGGGATCCAGCAAACTATCTCCAGAACTATCCAGCTAACTCTCCAGAAAGCTACTGTGAGAGCTGACTCTCTCTCCAGAAAGCCTGTGGGAGATGGCTTCCTGAGACAACAGAGGCCTAAAGACAAACCACAAACTGAAAGCAAAGTTTGATGTGAAGCAAGGGACTCTCCTGGAAAATCTGTGAGTAATACATTTTTAAAGTACAGAATACCTGAACAAATGAGTCTACAAAGAAGATTATTACAGGTGCAAAGTAAAGACGGTATTCTGCTAGAAAAGTGTGCTAAAGACCATCATCTGACATAACAGACTCTTTCTTCCCTCCACTTGTGATTTGTATTGCTTTCCACTCCTTTGAGTGTGTAAAGGGTGGAGACGAGTTAAAGTGGATATTAGGTTAGCTTGTCATTAACAAGTTGTACTTATTGCATTTTCATGATAGTTCTTGTTAAAAATAAACATAATTGTGTTTACGTTTACAAACCCAGCGACTGTGATCATTGGCAGCCAAGGCCTGAAGGCTTCGGGTATCGTTATAAGAATTATTGGTTGATTCACTGGTGCTGTGACTCCGGGGCATGTGGGGCTGGAATCGACCGCGCACTAGCCCAGGGTGTCGTACCAATATACAAATCACAAATCTGACGGGAACTCCATGGCTTTTGGATGCTTTCATCATGCACTTTAAAATCTCCGTTTCTGAGCCTGTGTTGATGCCGAAGCAAGATGTGTGGACTTTCATGACAGCAAAACTGGCATGAACCTGGATTGATTCAACAACCATGGAGGGTCCGGCAACGACGCCACGTGGAACACAATCGATTCCAATGAAAAACGGTGCAGGATTCGCTGGGTCCGTGATTGGCACTCGGGAGGCTGACAGGCTATAGCTGCATATACACATTACAATCCCCCCATAAACTCATCCCAGCCAACAAGATGGCACCAGTTGTGCTGGAGTGCGCCATGCAGCTGATGGGTCGGCTGGGACCAGAGGGCACCTAGTGGGCTGCCCTGGGGGACACTTATACGACCTGTGGCCCTAAGTTCACAATGGGCTGTTAGCGGCGAGTGTAGCTGCATGACTGCCTTGCCGGCTACGGCAATGGTGTCCCATGCCCTCCACACTGACCCCACAGCCACCTCCTGGTCACCTATCGCTACTCCCCCGGCACTGGCAGATGCCCCCCCGCCCCCCCACCCATCCCGACCCCCCCCCCTGCACCCCCCCCCCCCCCGGCCAGCGGCACAACTGTCAGCAAACTATAGTGATCTTGGACACTTTCCGTACACCCTCTCTCTCCCTCAACAGCTATGACGCCGGTTTCATGATTTTTAAAACACAAGTGAACCGCGCCATCGGGAACTCGGCCCATCGCAGGCAGAGCATTGCAGAGGCCCCGGAGATACCGGGTCATGCCCGCTAATGACATTTAAATTGTCATGTGAGAGCACCTTTAAGAAATGGATGTTTTAGCAATGTACCTTTAAGAAATGCAGTGATGTCAGAATGTGGGTGGAGCTGGGCTTCAGTTCGGCCATTTTTGAGGTTAGTTCTGAGTTTTTAGTTTCAGTTTTGAGAGAGCAGCTTAAAAAGTGCCTGGCTGTTTTGCTGTGAGCTGCTTAAAAGGAGAAAGCCAGTTTGAAGAAAGCTTGGGTGTGGCTGTGAGCTGCATTGCTGGTGATCTCTGCCATGAAGGACTATCTCTTAATCATTTGGTGAAATCGGAATTGTAAAAAGGTCTCAGTATTGAATATAAATCTAATGTGCTTCTGTTTGAAGGATTTGTTAAGTCTTTTGGATTTTTAAAGGAACAGTTTGCAGGATTGGGTAGTGTTGTATTATTTTTGGGGTTATCTTTGAAGTAAGGAGTATTAAGAGAGCCAATGTTTATTTAAAAGGTTAAGTTGAGTTCATGGAATAAACATTGTTTTGTTTTAAAAACCACGTGTCCATAATTGTAATACTACACTTGGGGAACAAGCCGTGTGCTTCAAAAGCAACAATTCATTAAAGGTGGGAATTGGGTGAACTCCATGATACATTTTGGGGTTCTGAAAACACCTCTCCATAACAATTGGGGGCTCGAAGGGTATAAAAGTCTATAAATTGGATTGGCTTTTGTGAACTTAAAGACAGTGAAGGATTGTTGCTTTTCCGGTGTGGTATTTTAGTTTAAGTGTGTTGTGGACAATGGCTCTTTCAGAGGCTCAGAAGTTTTTGGGGTTGGAGATTGTCACACGCAGTACCTTACGGACAGAGACTAAAAGCAGACTGTTAGATTTGGCAAAAACATTGCAGTTAACATTACCTGACAAAATGCGAAAAGATGAGGTAATTATGGCGGTGTTTAGGCATTTAAAGTTGCCTGAGATACCGCTTGACTCATTGGAAATGGCAAAAATTCAGTTGCAAATTAAACAAATGGAACATGAGAAAGAGTTAAAGCGGCTTGAATACAAAAGAGAGGCAGCGTAAAATGAAAGAGAAAGAGAGAGAGAGGAAAAAGAAAAGGAGAGAGAAGAAAGGAGAAAAGAAAGAATAGCCCTAGCAGAACAAAAAGAAAACGAAAGGGAGATACAGATCAGGGTAAAAGATAAAGAGAGGGAGTTTGAACTTCAGAAAATGGCCATGAAACATGACAGTCAGTTAAAATTGTCAGACGTAAAGGGAAACATACAGTTGGATGATAGTGATGAGGATAGTGAAAAAGAGCGTCATAGTCGAAGGCTTGGTGGGAAGCTATTTAAATATGTCCAAGCATTGCCACGGTTTGATGAGAAGGAAGTGGAAGCCTTTTTCATTTCATTTGAGAAGGTAGCGAAACAAATGAATTGGCCACAGGACATGTGGGTATTACTGATTCAAACAAAGCTGGTAGGTAGAGCTAGTGAAGTGTTTGCATCACTACCGGAGGAGGTATCTGGAAAGTATGTGAGGAGGTGAAGAAATCCATCTTAAGTGCATATGAGCTAGTGCCTGAAGCTTACAGACAAAGGTTTGGAAATTTAAGGAAAGAATTTGGTCAAACATACATGGAGTTTGAAAGGCTCAAACAGAGTAATTTTGATAGGTGGATAAGGGCTTTGAAAATAGACCAAACGTATGAAGCTCTCAGAGAAATTATACTTTTGGAGGAGTTTAAAAATTCAATTCCTGATGTAGTGAGAACTCATGTGGAAGAACAGAGGGTGAAAACTGCGAGATTAGCAGCAGAAATGGCAGATGATTATGAATTAGTTCATAAATCAAAGATTGGTTTCCGACATCAGTTTCAGCCGGTGAGGGATAGAAACTGGAGACATGAGAAATACTCAAGTGGTAAATGTAAAGGTGATCTGATGGGAGACAATAAAGAGAGTGTACCTCAGATTAAAAAAGAAATCCAGGAGGGTGGAAAAGAAATGAAAAGTTTCAGATGTTTTCACTGTAATAAACTAGGCCATGTAAAGTCACAGTGTTGGTGGTTGAAGAAAAGCACTGCAAAGGCTGATGTGGTAAAACAGGATAAGACAGTTGGATTTATTAGAGTGGTAAAGGAAAGCCCAAGGGAAGCAAAGGAGGTGCAAACGATTGTACAGCCTGTTTAAGAAGTAATTATTAGGAAGGTGCCAGATGTCTTTAAAGAATTTACTTGTGTGGGTAAAGTTTACTCATGTCTATCAGGAGGAGCAGGTAAAGAAGTCACAATTTTAAGAGATACAGGGGCTAGACAATCTTTAATGGTAAGAGATGAGGAATTATGTAGTTTGGGAAGAATGTTGCCGGAAAAGGTGGTGACATGTGGAATTCAGGGTGAGAGGAGTAGCGTTCCATTATATAAGGTAAGGTTGGAAAGTCTAGTGAAGAGTGGTGAAGTGGTAGTAGGAGTAATAGATAAACTATCTTATCCAGGAATACAGTTTATCTTGGGTAATGATATAGCTGGATCGCAGGTGTGAGTGATGCCTACTGTGGTTGATAAGCCAGTGGAAAATCAGACAACTGGAGGGTTGAAAGACGAATATCTGGGGATTTTTCCGGATTGTGTAGTAACAAGGTCATAAAGTCACAGGTTAAGACAAGAGGAGAAATCAAAGAGTGAAGATGAAGTTGAAGTGCAATTATCAGAAATGATTTTTGATCAGATGGTTGAAAAAGAACAAGACCAGATGGAGGATGAAGTGGATATTTTTAGTTCAGGAAAATTGGCGGAGTTACAACAGAAAGATGTAGAAATAAAACGGATATATCAGAAAGCATATACAGAAGAGGAATCTGAGAGTATACCAGAGTGTTATTACCATAAAAGTGATGTCTTGATGAGAAAATGGAGACCTGTACACATGCAGGCGGATGAAAAGAGGGCAGAAGTTCATCAAGTAGTATTGCCGGTAGGGTATAGAAAGGAGGTGTTGCGAGTTGCACATGAGGTACCAGTGGGAGGTCATTTGGGAATCAGGAAAACTCAAGCTAAAATCCAGAAACATTTTTATTGGCCTGGACTACATAAAGATGTAGTTAAATTTTGTGAATCATGTCACACATGTCAAGTGATAGGGAAACCTCAAGCAGTGATAAAACCAGCGCCCTTAATACCCATTCCAGCATTTGAGGAACCTTTTACAAGGGTCCTAATTGATTGTGTAGGACCGCTTCCTAAAACAAAAAGTGGGAATCAATATCTTTTGACTGTAATGGATGTGTCTACTAGGTTTCCAGAGGCCATTCCAGTACGTAATATTACAGCTAAAAGGATTGTGGAGGAGTTAGTTAAATTCTTTACTAGATATGGACTACCCACAGAAATTCAATCGGATCAAGGATCAAATTTTACTTCAAAGTTAGTCAAAGAAGTTATGGATAGCTTGAGAATAAAACAATTTAAATCAACTGCGTACCATCCAGAATTTAAGTGAGCGTTAGAAAGGTGGCATCAGACGTTAAAGACAATGTTGAGGGCGTATTGTCAAGATTATCCAGAGGATTGGGATAAAGGAATCCCATTTGTATTGTTTGCAATTAGAGGTGCACCTAATGAGTCTACGAAATTTAGTCCTTTTGAACTAATTTTTGGTCATGAAGTAAGAGGACAACTTAAATTGATTTAGGGAAAATTGGTGGGTGAGAAATCGGAAATTACACTATTGGATTACGTGTCAAATTTTAGGGAACGATTAAATAGAGCAGGTGAATTGGCTGGACAATATTTGAAAGTTGCACAAAATGTGATGAATCGGGTAGCGGACAAGAAATCCAAAGTAGTTTTGCCAGTGGGGATAAAGCTTTAGTGTTGTTACCAGTTGTTTTCAGATTGAAAGGAAATTAAGTGAGGTGAATTATGTGGTAAAAACACCAGATAGAAGGAAGACTCGTCGAGTGTGTCATGTGAATATGCTTAAAAGGTTTTGAAAGGGAAGGAGAGAAAAAAGAGGTTTTAATAATTCTAACTCAAAGTGACGAACCAAATCCAGATGACTGCGAATTTGACATACCTCAAATTAAATTGGAAAATGAGGATGTTCTTAAAAATTGGGATGAGCTGTTAAGTTACCTTCCAGAGGAAAAACAAACTGACCTGAAAGAGTTATTTATATCACATGGGCATGTTTGTAGAGATAAATTGGGAAGTACTAAAATGGCTATACATGATGTAAATGTGGGAAATGCTGTTCCGATCAAACAACACCCAGAGAGACTTAACCCTTTAAAATTGGCACAGGTTAACAAAGAGATTGAGAGTATGCTTAAAAATGGCTTAATTGAAGTGGGTTGCAGCCAATGGAGCTCACCCATAGTGATGGTACCTAAACCAGATGGTACCCAACGGTTGTGTGTGGACTATAGAAAGGTGAATGAGAAAGTGGGACAATCCACTTTTATTTCCAAATTGGATTTACCGAAAGGTTACTGGCAAGTACCTTTATCTGAAAGGGCAAAGGAAATTTCAGTTTTTGTGACTCCAGATGGTATATACCAGTTCAAAGTTATGCCATTTGGCATGAAAAAAGCCCCAGCAACATTTCAACGGTTAACTAATACAGTTGTTTCAGGATTACCCAATTGTGCGGTATACATCGACGATCTGGTAGTTTTCAGCCAGACATGGAAAGAACATTTAAAACATCTGAGGAAGTTATTCGATCGACTTCAGGAGGCGGGTTTGTCGATAAACCTAGACAGAAGTGAATTTGGAAAAGCCCAAGTCACTTTCCTTGGCCATACAATCGGACAGGGTGATTGGTCCCACGGGATGTGAAAACAAAGTTATTGGGGAGTTTCGGATACCCTCGACATGACGGGAAATAATGCGGTTTCTTGGTCTGTGTGGATTTTACCGGAAATTTGTGGCAAATTTTAGCAGTGTGGTCGCTCCACTGACAGACTTGCTCAAGAAGCGTAACAAATTCCAGTGGACAGTGGAGTGTCAACAGGCATTTCACGGCCTGAAGGCTGTGTTCACCACTGCTCCTGTGTTAGCCATCCCAAATTATACAAAACCATTCAAAGTGGCGGTTGATGCGAGTAATGTGGGTGTGGGTGTGGTGCTTCTACAAGACGACGACGAAGGGCTAGAGCAGTCTGTTCGTTATTTTTCAAAGAAATTGAATTCTCACCAGAAAAAGTATTCGATGATAGAGAAGGAGACTTTGAGTTTGGTGCTGGCTTCGCAACATTTTCACATTTATATGACCAGAATCCATCTGACACCATTATATATACTGATCATAATCCTTTGACGTTTTTGGAGCGATTCCGGAATAACAATGCAAGGCTGTTTCGCTGGAGTTTATTGTTACAGCCATTTCATTTAAAAATAGTACATGTGGCAGGACAAGAAAATGTAATAGCCGATGCTTTGTCACGAATGTGATGAATGGAAGGAGTTCGGTGGAAGGAAGAAGAATGGGAAAAATGGACTATATTATTATGCCTGTTTGCGTGTGGTTTTTTTTGTGAAACGAAAAAGTATTTTTACTGCATGCATTTCTTAATTGATGGTGCAAAGGTGAGAAATGAAACCATCTTGAAGTTGATGGTTTATTTATTTTTTCTTGGGGGAGGTGTCATGTGAGAGTACCTTTCAGAAATGGATGTTTAAGCAATGTACCTTTAAGAAATGCAGTGATGTCAGAGTGTGGGTGGAGCTGGGCTTCAGTTCGGCCATTTCTGAGGTTAGTTCAGAGTTTTTAGTTTCAGTTTTGAGAGAGCAGCTAAAAAGTGCCTGGTTGTTTTGCTGTGAGCTGCTTGAAAGGAGAAAACCAGTTTGAAGAAAGCTTGGGTGTGACTGTGAGCTGCATTGCTGGTGATCTCTGCCATGAAGGACTATCTCTTAATCCTTTGGTGAAATCGGAATTGTAAAAAGGTCTCAGTATTGAATATAATTCTTTTTTTTTTATAAATATTTTATTGAAAATTTTTGGTCAACCAACACAGTACATTGTGCATCCTTTACACAATATTATAACAACACAAATAACAATGACCTATTTTATAAACAAAAAATGAATAAATAATAAATAACAAAAATGAAAACTAACCCTAATTGGCAACTGCCTTATCACAAGTAACACTCTCCAAAAATATAATTTAACAGTCCAATATATAATTATCTGTTGCAACGACCTATACATATTATACAGTATATATTAACAACCCTGAGAGTCCTTCTGGTTCCTCCTCCTCCCCACCCCTTCCCCCCCCACCCCCCCCCCTCCCCCCCTCCCCCCCCCCCACCCCCCCCGATCCTGGGCTGCTGCTGCTGCTTCCTTCTTTTTTCCATTCCATCTATCTTTCAGCGAGGTATTCGACGAACGGTTGCCACCGCCTGGTGAACCCTTGAGCCGACCCCCTTAGAACGAACTTAATCCGCTCTAGCTTTATAAACCCTGCCATGTCATTTATCCAGGTCTCCACCCCCGGGGGCTTGGCTTCTTTCCACATTAGCAATATCCTGCGCCGGGCTACTAGGTACGCAAAGGCCAAAACATCGGCCTCTCTCGCCTCCTGCACTCCCGGCTCTTGTGCAACCCCAAATATAGCCAACCCCCAGCTTGGTTCGACCCGGACCCCCACTACTTTTGAAAGCACCTTTGTCACCCCCATCCAAAACCCCTGTAGTGCCGGGCATGACCAAAACATATGGGTATGATTCGCTGGGCTTCTCGAGCACCTCGCACACCTATCCTCCACCCCAAAAAATTTACTGAGCCGTGCTCCAGTCATATGCACCCTGTGTAATACCTTAAACTGAATCAGGCTTAGCCTGGCACACGAGGACGACGAGTTTACCCTGCTTAGGGCATCTGCCCACAGCCCCTCCTCGATCTCCTCCCCCAGCTCTTCTTCCCATTTCCCTTTTAGTTCATCTACCATAGTCTCCCCTTCGTCCCTCATTTCCCTATATATATCTGACACCTTACCATCCCCCACCCATGTCTTTGAGATCACTCTGTCCTGCACCTCTTGTGTTGGGAGCTGCGGGAATTCCCTCACCTGTTGCCTCGCAAAAGCCCTCAGTTGCATATACCTGAATGCATTCCCTTGGGGCAACCCATATTTCTCGGTCAGCGCTCCCAGACTCGCGAACTTCCCATCCACAAACAGATCTTTCAGTTGCGTTATTCCTGCTCTTTGCCACATTCCATATCCCCTATCCATTCCCCCCGGGGCAAACCTATGGTTGTTTCTTATTGGGGACCCCCCCAAGGCTCCAGTCTTTCCCCTATGCCGTCTCCACTGTCCCCAAATCTTCAGTGTAGCCACCACCACCGGGCTTGTGGTGTAGTTCCTCGGTGAGAACGGCAATGGGGCTGTCACCATAGCCTGTAGGCTAGTCCCCCTACAGGACGCCCTCTCTAATCTCTTCCACGCCGCTCCCTCCTCCTCTCCCATCCACTTACTCACCATTGAAATATTAGCGGCCCAATAATACTCACTTAGGCTCGGTAGTGCCAGCCCCCCCCCTATCCCTGCTACGCTGTATGAATCCCTTCCTCACTCTCGGGGTCTTCCCGGCCCACACAAAACCCATGATGCTCTTTTCAATCCTTTTAAAAAACGCCTTCGTGATCACCACCGGGAGGCACTGAAACACAAAGAGGAATCTCGGGAGGACCACCATCTTAACCGCCTGCACCCTCCCTGCCAGTGACAGGGATACCATATCCCATCTCTTGAAATCCTCCTCCATTTGTTCCACCAACCGCGTTAAATTTAACCTATGCAATGTGCCCCAATTCTTGGCTATCTGGATCCCCAGGTAACGAAAGTCCCTTGTTACCTTCCTCAACGGTAGGTCCTCTATTTCTCTACTCTGCTCCCCTGGATGCACCACAAACAACTCACTTTTCCCCATGTTCAATTTATACCCTGAAAAATCCCCAAACTCCCCAAGTATTCGCATTATTTCTGGCATCCCCTCATCCGGGTCTGCCACGTATAGTAGCAAATCGTCCGCATACAAAGATACCCGGTGTTCTTCTCATCCTCTAAGTACTCCCCTCCACTTCTTGGAACCCCTCAACGCTATCGCCAGGGGCTCAATCGCCAGTGCAAACAATAATGGGGACAGAGGGCATCCCTGCCTTGTCCCTCTATGGAGCCGAAAATATGCAGATCCCCGTCCATTCGTGACCACGCTCGCCATCGGGGCCCTATACAACAGCTGCACCCATCTAACATACCCCTCTCCAAAACCAAATCTCCTCAACACCTCCCACAAATAATCCCACTCCACTCTATCAAATGCTTTCTCGGCATCCATCGCCACTACTATCTCCGTTTCCCCCTCTGGTGGGGCCATCATCATTACCCCTAACAGCCTCCGTATATTCGTGTTCAGCTGTCTCCCCTTCACAAACCCAGTTTGGTCCTCGTGGACCACCCCCGGGACACATTCCTCTATTCTCATTGCCATTACCTTGGCCAGGATCTTGGCATCTACATTTAGGAGGGAAATAGGTCTATAGGACCCGCATTGTAGCGGGTCCTTTTCCTTCTTTAAGAGAAGCGATATCGTTGCTTCAGACATAGTCGGGGGCAGTTGTCCCCTTTCCTTTGCCTCATTAAAGGTCCTCGTCAATACCGGGGCGAGCAAGTCCACATATTTTCTATAGAATTCGACTGGGAATCCATCCGGTCCCGGGGCCTTTCCCGCCTGCATGCTCCTAATTCCTTTCACCACTTCTTCTACCTCAATCTGTGCTCCCAGTCCCACCCTTTCCTGCTCTTCCACCTTGGGAAATTCCAGCCGATCCAAGAAGCCCATCATTCTCTCCCTCCCATCCGGGGGTTGAGCTTCATATAATTTTTTATAAAATGTCTTGAACACTCCATTCACTCTCTCCGCTCCCCGCTCCATCTCTCCTTCCTCATCCCTCACTCCCCCTATTTCCCTCGCTGCTCCCCTTTTCCTCCATTGGTGTGCCAGCAACCTGCTCGCCTTCTCCCCATATTCGTACTGTACACCCTGTGCCTTCCTCCATTGTGCCTCTGCAGTGCCCGTAGTCAGCAAGTCAAATTCTACATGTAGCCTTTGCCTTTCCCTGTACAGTCCCTCCTCCGGTGCTTCCGCATATTGTCTGTCCACCCTCAAAAGTTCTTGCAGCAACCACTCCCGTTCCTTACTCTCCTGCTTCCCTTTATGTGCCCTTATTGATATCAGCTCCCCTCTAACCACCGCCTTCAGCGCCTCCCAGACCACTCCCACCTGGACCTCCCCATTATCATTGAGTTCCAAGTACTTTTCAATGCACTCCCTCACCCTTAGACACACCCCCTCATCTGCCATTAGTCCCATGTCCATTCTCCAGGGTGGGCGCCCTCCTGTTTCCTCCCCTATCTCCAAGTCTACCCAGTGTGGAGCGTGATCCGAAATGGCTATAGCCGTATACTCCGTTCCCCTCACCTTCGGGATCAACGCCCTTCCCAGCACACAAAAGTCTATTCGCGAGTCGACTTTATGGACATAGGAGAAAAACGAGAACTCCTTACTCCTAGGTCTGCTAAATCTCCACGGGTCTACACCTCCCATCTGCTCCATAAAATCTTTAAGTACCTTGGCTGCTGCCGGCCTCCTTCCAGTCCTGGACTTCGACCTATCCAGCCCTGGTTCCAACACCGTATTAAAATCTCTCCCCATTATCAGCTTTCCCATCTCTAGGTCCGGAATGCGTCCTAGCATCCGCCTCATAAAATTGGCATCATCCCAGTTCGGGGCATATACGTTTACCAAAACCACCGTCTCCCCCTGTAGTTTGCCACTCACCATCACGTATCTGTCCCCGTTATCCGCCACTATAGTCTTTGCCTCGAACATTACCCGCTTCCCCACTAATATAGCCACCCCCCTGTTTTTCGCATCTAGCCCCGAATAGAACACCTGCTCCACCCATCCTTTGCGTAGCCTAACCTGGTCTATCAGTTTCAGGTGCGTTTCCTGTAACATAACCACATCTGCCTTAAGTTTCTTAAGGTGTGCGAGTATCCGTGCCCTCTTTATCGGCCCGTTCAGCCCTCTCACGTTCCACGTGATCAGCCGGGTTGGGGGGCTTCCTACCCCCCCCCCCTTGTCGATAAGCCATCCCCTTTTTCCAGCTCCTCACCCGGTTCCCACGCAGCTGTATCTCCCCCAGGCGGTGCCCCCCCCGCCCATCCCCTCCCATACCAGCTCCCCCCTCTCCCCAGCAGCAGCAACCCAGTAATTTCCCCCTCCCACCCCCCCCTGCCAAATCCCCCGCTAGCGTAATTACTCCCCCCATGTTGCTCCCAGAAGTCAGCAAACTCTGGCCGACCTCGGCTTCCCCCCGTGACCTCGGCTCGCACCGTGCAACGCCCCCTCATTCCTGCTTCTCTATTCCCGCCATGATTATCATAGCGCGGGAACCAAGCCCGCGCTTCTCCCTTGGCCCCGCCCCCAATGGCCAATGCCCCATCTCCTCCACCTCCCCTCCTCCCCCCATCACTACCTGTGGAAGAGAGAAAAGTTACCACATCGCAGGATTAGTACATAAAACTCCTCTTTCCCCCCTTTTTAACCCCCCTCTTCGCCCCCCACATTCACCCCACCACTTTGTTCAAACGTTCTTTTTAATAACCCGCTCATTCCAGTTTTTCTTCCACAATAAAAGTCCACGCTTCATCCGCCGTCTCAAAGTAGTGGTGCCTCCCTCGATATGTGACCCACAGTCTTGCCGGTTGTAGCATTCCAAATTTTATCTTCTTTTTATGAAGCACCGCCTTGGCCCGATTAAAGCTCGCCCTCCTTCTCGCCACCTCCGCACTCCAGTCTTGATAAACGCGGATCACCGCGTTCTCCCATTTACTGCTCCGAGTTTTCTTTGCCCATCTAAGGACCATTTCTCTATCCTTAAAACGGAGGAATCTCACCACTATGGCTCTGGGAATTTCTCTTGCTCTCGGTCCTCGCGCCATCACTCGGTATGCTCCCGCCACCTCCAACGGACCCGCCGGGGCCTCCGCTCGCATTAACGAGTGCAGCATCGTGCTCACATATGCCCCGACGTCCGCTCTCTCCGCACCTTCAGGAAGACCAAGAATCCTCAGGTTGTCCCTCCTTGCGTTGTTCTCCAGTGCCTCCAACCTTTCCACACATCGTTTCTGATGTGCCTCATGCGTCTCCGTCTTCACCACCAGGCCCTGTATGTCGTCCTCATTCTCGGCTGCCTTTGTCTTCACGACCCGAAGCTCCCGCTCCTGGGTCTTTTGTTCCTCCTTTAGCCCTTCGATCGCCTGTAGTATCGGGGCCAACAGCTCTTTCTTCATTTCCTTTTTGAGCTCTTCCACACAGCATTTCAAGAACTCTTGTTGTTCAGGGCCCCATGTTAAACTTCCACCTTCTGACGCCATCTTGGTTTTTGCTTGCCTTCCTTGCCGCTGTTCTAAAGGATCCACTGCAATCCGGCCACTTTCTCCTCCTTTTTTCATCCGTATCCAGGGGGGATTCCCTTCTGGTTTACCGCACAGTGTTTTTAGCCGTCAAAATTGCCGTTGGGGCTCCTATCAAGAGCCCAAAAGTCAGTTTCACCGGGAGCTGCCGAAACGTGTGACTCAGCTGGTCATCGCCGCATCCGGAAGTCCTTGAATATAATTCTAATGTGCTTCTGTTTGAAGGATTTGTTAAGTCTTTTGGATTTGTAAAGGAACAGTTTGCAGGGTTGGGTAGTGTTGTATTATTTTTGGGGTTTTCTTTGAAGTAAGGGGTGTTCCAATGCTTATTTAAAAGGTTAAGTTGAGTTCATGTAATAAACATTGTTTTGTTTTAAAAACCACGTGTCCATAATTGTAATACTACACCTGGGGAACAAGCCGTGTGCTTCAAAAGCAACAATCCATTAAAGGTGGGAGTTGGGTGAACTCCATGATACATTTTGGGGTTCTGAAAACACCTCTCCCATAACAAAATGATATTTACTGTACATGCGTTCCGCACCACATTGACGCCGCTGTTGAGGTGATGGAGAATTGCGATTTGGCGCCAAATTGGTACCAGTCACAATTTTAACGTCGGAACCTATTCTCCGCCCAGTCGCGTTTCGCGATTTCACTGTTAGCCAACCTGAGAACACCGCCACTTTACTTTCAAAAATAATCAGTCATATTCTGTGCAACATTTTAAATAACTCCTTATTTATCATTTGACTGAATCCCAGAACAGTTGTAACTGTGAGAAAGAGCTGTTTTGCATCATGCATCGTACCAGCACCATTAGAATCTGAGCAGCTGAACACTATGTGGATGTTCCAATGTGTTGTGCCACCAAACGGCAGTATGCATTTCTGCAGACACATTCACCACAGAATTTTATTCAACTTTGAAAAGAAGAAAGAAAATCTTGCACCAAGCAGATTGATAGAACTCCCACTTGTTTTGACAAAACTGGAGAAGTGTCGGGATAGATTCTCCATTGCCAAACCGGTTGCAATAGTCCGATCCCCACTGACGCCCTCAGTGTGCTACCCGCCTTGCGCCAGCAGGAGGATGCAAGTTGGTGATTTGTATCCATTTCTATTTTATTGACGGGCTGGAAGCCCGATTCACCACCTCACCCGATATGTAGAATGCCCACAGCGGGAAATCCTCCGGGCGGGCTTTTGTGCAAGATTGTCCAAGCATGGCACTGACGTGGTGGACCCTAAGGTAGGTCAAGGGGGTCAGTGCATAAATGAGTTGCTCCCCAAAGTCCTTCTGAAGGCTCCCCTCCCCCACAGCCCAGATCCTACCTCCTCCCATTTTCAATTTGGGGCATCCTCCCCCCACCAAGGATAACAGGTCACCCCCACCCCAAAAGCATGCATGCATAGGGTGACCTTACCCCCCCCCCCCACGACCCCATCAGAACCCCTCCATCAGACCCCTTCATCAGTGACCTCCGACAGTGACTCCCATCAGAGACCCCCATTAGAGACCCTCATCAGTCACACATCTGAAAACTGAAGAGCAGTCCTGGCAGTAAAGTGAAAAATAATTGCATTTACACTTACTCTTTCCTTAAATCTGCTTTCTCAGACAAATGTGTTCAAAGCAGCAGTTGTTACAAGTGTCAGAGGCTTCCTCGAAAGCCAAGTACACTTCAAAGGGCTTAAAATTCCTTGATAGCCTTTGAGATGCAAATCATCCATTCAATTTCACACGGCAATACATTGGATTCGTCAGTGATTGACAGTTTTATTACTCCAGAGACAGATGCTTGGTGGATTGTTTATCTATATTTCCCTTCACGTTTGAATGCATCTCAAGTATCCTGCTTTGATGCTAACTACAATGTTTATGAACATTCTTGTGATGATCAACATCTTCTTGCCACATCAAAAGCAGCTAGGGTGCTTTCTGCTGTTAAAATGGCAACCCTATATTGAGAATCCAGCTAACTCTTCCCCATGCATTATTGAGCATGGTGAAGGGGAGAGACTCACATACCTGGCTCCACTCCCAGCGCCAGGTGAGACCAGTAGCGATTCTCCGCTGGTGGGAGAACATAAATTCTACGATGGAGAATCACGGCCATTATTTGTAATTGTTCGCTGCATCAAGATTTAATGTAGAACTCCTCCTATGTTTTAATAGAATCATAGAATCCCTTTGGTGCAAAAAGAGGCCTTTCAGCCCATCAAGTCTGCACCAGCCCTTGGAAAGAGCACCATACTTAAACCCACAACCCAGTAACCCTACCTAACCTTTTGGACTCCAAGGGCAATTTAGCATGGCCAATCCACCTAACCTGCACATCTTTGGACTGAGAGAGGAACCAGAGCACCCGGGGGAAACCCACGCTGACACGGGGAAAACGTGCAGACTCCACACAGATGGTCACCAAGGCCGGAATTGAACCCATGTCCCTGGAGCGGGGGGGTAGCAGTGCTAACCACTGTGCCACCATGCCAGAATAGCTCAATTAAACATGTTCACACCACACGTTTCCTCAGGTTTCAAGTCGATGGCTAAAATGCACAGTGGTAGTCGCACTTGTATCTATATTTATTTGCAGAGCAGCAATCATTCAAGGCGTAATTTTTACTCCCAGTTTTATTTAATCTGCCACATATAATTTTTAATGATAGACTAGGAGGATATTCAGCATCACTGTCTTGGAGCAGGTAACTGGTATACTGATGTCATCTGTGCTATATTCAGAGGAGTTTAATTGACAAGTGCTTTCATCCACTGGGAATTGTTTATAAGACTGTCAAGGCTTGTTTGACTTGTGAGGAGTGAGGCCAGGAACCAATGACTATTGAATCTAATTTAAACCAGAAAGCCATGTCTAGGCCTCAGGGCCCAGCTAATAAGCCTAAAAATAACATTGTGCGACTCCTATTTTTTGTCTGTTTTTTCCCCCTCAATTCTGGAGTCAATCTAGTGAACCTCCTCTGAACTGCCTCCAGTGCCAGTACAGCTTTCCTCAAATAAGGGGACCGAAACTGTGCATAATACTCCAGGTGTGGTCTCATTAATGCCTTGCATGGCTCCAACAACAATTCCTTGCCTTTATACTCTGCTCCTTTAGCTATTGTTATACCGTCAATTCACTGTGAGACCGTGAGAACGAGTGAATACTAGGCTTTATTATCCATGAACTCGCCTGCCAGTATCTTGTACAAATGAGTGCCACCCACAGGTGGCCGGTCTATATATCCCCCGGTGAGGGTGGAGCCAGAGGCGGAGCCCACCGGGGTTCCAGTACAGTACCTGGAAGTAGACCATATTATCATTTCCAGGTCATAGGTCACAGCACTATACAGACAGTTCATACTTAGGTGAATACATTCACCACATTCACCCCCTGTTAAAAAAAATCAAGTCCAGCAGGGGTGACGTGGGGGTCATCAAATGTTCAGTCTGTCTGGAGGCCTGATCATTCTTTTAGACCTCCTCAGCTCTGGCGATGCGGCGGGCACGGTTGTTACAGGTGGTGACTCTGGGGGCCTGTTGTCTGGAGCTTGAGCTTCAGTCCGGCGTGTCGGAGACGATTGAGGGGTGGGGATAGGCAGGGGGTGGTGGCAGTGCAAGCGCGGGGCAATACAGGAGACCCAGGGAGGCGCTGGGAGTGGCAGTAGGAAGCGGGGGGGGGCGCGTTGGCAGGGGAACCAGCTGGCGCCAGGTCCCGTAGGGAGACCGTATCTTGCCGCAGGACCCTCTCGACCAGGGGGTCGGTCTTATGGCTCCTCGCATGCTTCCGGAGAAGGAAAGATCCCGGTGTTGTCAGCCAGTATGGAAGCGAGACCCCGGAGAAGGACTTCCTAGGGAAGACAAACAAACGGTCGTGAGGGGTCTCGTTCGTAGCTGTGCAGACGAGTGATCTAATGGAGTGGGGGGCTTCGGGGAGGACCTCCTGCCATCGGGGGATCGGGAGACTTCTAGAACCGAGGGCCAGAAAGGCGCCCTTCCATACGGCGTGTTCTCCGTCTCCACCTGCCCGTTTCCCTGCGGGTTATAGCTGGTAGTCCTTCTCGAGGCGATGCCCTTACTGAGCAGGTACTGACGCAGCTCATCACTCATGAACGATGTGCCCCGGTCACTGTGGACATATGCAGGGAAACCGAACAGCGTGAAGATGCTGTGCAGTGCCTTTATAACCGTGGCCGAGGTCATGTCGGGGTAGGGGACAGCGCAGGGGATGCGGGAGTACTCATCAACGACGGATAGGAAATATACATTATGGTTGATGGAGGGGAGGGGCCCTTTGAAGTCAATACTGAGACGCTCAAAGGGCTGAGAGGTCTTTACCAGATGGGCCTTGTCTGGCCGGTAGAAGTGCGGTTTGCACTCCGCGCAGACTTGGCAGTCCCTGGTCCCTTGACCTCCTCAGTGGAGTAGGGCAGATTACGGGCCTTAATAAAGTGGGTAAGCCAGGTGACCCCCCGGGTGACAGAGGTCATCGTGGATAGCCCGAAGTCGGCTATCTTGCGCGCTGGTGCATGTGCCGCGGGACAGGGCATCTGGGGGCTCATTGAGCTTCCCAGGTCGATACTTGATATGATATCGTAATTGTAGGTGGAGAGTTCGATCCTCCACCTCAAGAATTTGTCATTCTTAATCTTGCCCCATTGTGCGTTGTCGAACATAAAGGCAACCGACCGCTGGTCGGTGACGAGGGTGAACCTCCTCCCGGCTAGGTAGTGCCTCCAGTGCCGCAAGGCTTCCACGATGGCTTGCGCTTCCTTCTCGACCGAGCAGTGTCGGATTTCAGAAGCGTGGAGGGTTCTAGAGAAGAAGGCCTGCCCACCTGGTTGAGTGTGGCGGCCAGGGCGACGTCTGACGCATCGCTCTCTACCTGGAAGGGGACAGACTCGTCCACCGCCTGCATTGCAGCCTTAGAGATGTCGGCCTTGATGCAGCTGAAGTCCAAGTGGGCCTCAGCCATCAGGGGAAATGTGGTGGTTTTAATAAGTGGGCGGGCTTTGTCTGCATAGTTGGGGACCCACTGGGCATAGTAGAAGAACAGCCCCAGGCATCATTTGAGGCCCTGGGGAGGGGGTCATTCCATGAGAGGGCGCATGCGGTTGGAGTCGGGCCCTAGGACTCCGTTCTCCACGACAGAATCAAGGATGGCTAGTTGGGTAGTGCGGAAAACGCACTTCTCTTTGTTATATGTGAGGTTGAGGGATTGGGCGGTCTAGAGGAACCTCTGAAGGTTGGCGTCATGGCCCTGCTGATCGTGGCCGCAGATGGTAACATTGTCCAAGTACGGGTATGTAGCCCGCAACCCGTATTGGTCCACCATTCGGTCCATCGTTCTCTGAAAAACCGAGACCCACGTTAGTGACGCCGAACGAGGCCATGAGGAAGTGGCAGAGTCGGCCGGCTGCTTCGAAGGCAGTGTAGTGGAGCTCTCCCGGGCGGATCGGGAACTGATGGTAGGCCAACTTCAGATCGACCGCTGAGAACACACGGTACTGTGCAATCTGGTTGACCATCTCCGCTATGCGGGGGAGGGGGTACGCATCCAGGTGCGTGAACCGGTTAATTGTCTGGCTGTAGTCCACAACCATCCGATTCTTTTCCCCGGTCTGGACGACCACCACTTGCGCTTTCCAAGGACTGTTGCTGGCCTCGATGATCCCTTCCCTCAACAGTCACTGGACCTCCGACTTGATAAAAATCATTGCTCCTGGTGGCGACAGCCTTACAGTCGGGAGTGAGGTTCGCAAAGAGGGAAGGGGTGGACCTTGAGGGTCGCGAGGCTGCATACCGTGAGGCAGGGTAAGGGTCCGCCAAACTGTAGGGTCAGGCTTCGGTGACTGCATTGGAAGTCTAATCCGAGCAGTAGGGGGGTGCAGAGGTGAGGGAGGACGTACAGCTTAAAACGAGCGTACTCGGTGCCCTGCATCGCGAGGTTAGCGATACAGTACCCCCGGATCTGAACCAAATGGGATCCGGAGGCAAGGGAGATTGTTTGGGATGCAGGGTAGATGTGAAGGGAGCAGCGTCTTACCGTGTCAGGGTGAACAAAGCTCTCCGTGCTTCGGAGTCGAAAAGACAGGGGGTCTCGTGCCCGTTGACCCGGACGACGATCATGGGATTTTTCAGGGGCTTTGGCTGTGACTGGTCGAGAGTGACTGCGCCAAGCTGCGGGTAGCCTGTGTGGTCGGCGGTATCACAAAATGGCGGCCCCCATGATTCGCACGTGTCGGGCTGGGTCGAAGATGGCGACCAAAATGGCCGCCCCCATCGGTCGCACGTGTCGATCGGTGCCGGAGCCGATAGCCAAGATGGCGGCCCCCACCAGTCGCACGAGGCAGATGACGCGTCTGACGGGGGTGTTCCCGGCTGGCACGCAGCCACATTGCTGGGTCTGCGAGCCTGTTAGTCCATGGGTCGGGCCTGGTGAGTTTTCGACTTCAGGGCTTTAAGTCGGCCTGGACAGACTCTGGCGAAGTGTCCCTTTTTGTCACAGTCGCTGCACGTCGCTGTGTGGGCTGGGCAACGCTTCCGGAAGTGTTGACCCTGGCCGCAGAAGTAGCACAGCAGGTTCCCCAGTCTGGACGGGCAGCCATGCGGTACAGGCCTATGACGTAGTCGGGACCAATGGGGGCCGCGACGATGGTGCCCACGAGGGGTTCGCCGGGTCCACGCGGAACACACTGAGGCTCTGGTAGGCCACCGCTAACGAGGTGGCTTGTATTACCGTGTCCTGCAGGTCAGTGGTCCCGTTTTCCAGCTGGCGCTGCCTGATGTAGTTCGATCAGATCCCAGCCACGTAGGTGTCCCAGACCTGTAGGTTCATGTGCTCCTCCGCCGTCACATCCCGATAGCTGCAGTTCCTTGCGAATAGGGTCAGGTTTTCCAGGTACCCGTCCAGCGATTCCGCGGCGCGTTGATGGCGAGTAGTGAGGAGGTGGAGGTGTCGGGCGAACACCTTGTTTACGGGCTTCACGAAATGCGCCTTGAGGGTCGTGACCGCTGCCTCGTATGTGGCAGCTTTCGCTATCATCACGGAGATTCGATGGCTCACCCGAGCGTGGAGGAGTCGCAGTTTGAGGGTTCCAGAGGGAGGCGTTGTGGAGGAGTCGAGGTTGGCCTCGAAACAGCGAAGCCAGTGTTTGAAGATCTCCTTGGCCTCTGTCGCTCGCACGTCGAGTTCGAGCTTATCTGGCTATAGAGCGGCTTCCATGGTGCTGTCGATGGATAATAAATTGTTATACCTTCAATTCACTGTGAGACCGTGAGAAGAGTGAATACTGGGCTTTATTATCCAGGAACTCGCCTGCCAGGATATGTTGTACAAATGAGTGCCACGCACAGGTGGCTGGTCTATATATCCCCTGGTGAGGGCGGGGCCAGAAGCGGAGTCCACCGGGGTTCCAGTACAGTACCTGGAAGTAGACCGTATTATCATTTCCAGGTCATAGGTCACAGCACTATACAGACAGTTCATACTTAGGTGAATACATTCACCACAGCTATAAATGCCAACATTCTTCATTATTAACTGATTCTGCGTGCTAGTTTTCTGTGACTCATGAACCAGGACAAAGATCCCTCTGCAAGGGCAGCACGGTGGCGCAGGTGGTTAGCATGGTTGCCTCACGGCGCTGAGGCCCCAGTTCAATCCCGGCTCTGGGTCACTATCCGTGTGGAGTTTGCACATTCTCCCCGTGTTTGCATGGGATTGGCCCCCGCAACTCAAAAGATGTGTGGGATAGGTGGATTGGCCATGCTAAATTGCCCCTTACTTGGAAAAAATGAATTGGATACTCTAAATTTTAAAAAGAAGATCCCTCTGCAATGGAGCACCCCGAAGTCTCTCCCCATTTGGATAATAAGTTGCCTTCCCATTTTTATGTCCAAAATGCATGACCTCACACTTATCCATGTTAAACACTGTCTGCCACATTTTACCCCACTCCTAACCTATCTATATCCATTTGTAAGGTTCTTATTTCCTCATTGTAACTTACTGTCCCAGGAACTTTTGTATAGTTTGCAAATTTCGCAATCGAACCTTCTGTCCTTGTATCCAAGTCGTTAATATCGATTGCAAATAGTTGGGGCCAAGGACCGAACCTTGTGGCACCCCACTAGTTACATCTTGCCACCCAGAGAAAGGCCCATTTAGCCCGACTCTATGTCTTCTGTCCATTAGCCATTCTTCCATCCAAGTTAATAAATTACCCCTAACCCCATGTGATCTAACTTTGTGAATTAACTTCCTGTGCAGCACCTTATCAAACAACTTCCGCAAGTCCAGATATACTTCATATACAGAATCCCCATTATCCACTTTGCTGTTACATCTTCGAAGAACTCCAGCAAATTAGTCATGATTTGCCCTTCGTAAAACCACGCTGACTCTGATGGATAGAGCTTTACTGTCCAAATGTCCTGATATTACTTCCTTGATAACTGATGCTAACAATTTTCCAACAGCGGATATTAAACTAATTGCTCTGTAATTTCCCACATTTTGCCTCCCTCCCTTTTTGAATAAGGGCATTATGTTAGCCTTTTTCTAATTCACTGGAACCTTTCCCATGTCCAGGGAATTTTGGAATATTATAATAATGGATCCACTATCTCTGCTGCCACTTCCTTTAACACCCTAGGCTGCCGGCCATCAGGCCCAGGGGTCTTGTCTGCCCTCAATCCCAATAGTACCGTTTCTCTATTGATGTTGATTGTTCTAAGTTTCTCCCTTTCTATTACCTCTGAATTGCCTGTTCCTATAGGAATGGCACTAGTGTCGTCCACCGTGAAAACTGGGGCAAAGTATTGATTCAGCATCTTTGCCATTTCTCCCCCCTGTTAACTCTCGGATTCATCTTCCGAGGGACCAACATTCACTTTAGCAACTCTCTTCCCTGTTATGTACTTAAAGAAACTTTTGCTATCCTTTTTGATATTTTATGCTAGTTTTCTTTCGTAATTTACCTCAGCTCTTTTTATTACTTGTTTGAAAGTTTCTCAATCTTCCAGCCACTGGCCTTTGCAATTTGATGTACCTTAGTTTTTGTCTTTATTTTGTCCTTGACCTCCTTGCTAAGCCATGAAGGTTCTTTACCCTTCTTGCCATCTTTCTTTCTCACTGGGATACATTTTAGTTGTGAGGAATTGAGTAGCTCCTTAAAATTGTCCAGTGCCCGAGGCTGGTGGTAAAGTCGATAGGATATGACATTTGGAGATGCATTCACTGGCATTGACGTGATAAATTTCTTCTGGGGCATCCAGGTCCTTGAGATTCGATTGACATCCACAGCTATCTGCTCCCACTGCCTTCTGACCCGATGTCTGAAGAGGCCTCCTGCACCTTTGGATTCAGGACATCATCAACTTCTCACCTAGCATTTGCTCCAGTCCCCTTTTGTCCCGCCCTTGAATCCAAAATGTTTAAAAGAACGATTAGTCTGTCTTCCTGAGTTTGAAATCACACGGATTTGTGTAAAATGTTGTGCCATTGGAGTTTTAACCCCCTCAACCAGAAGCAGAATTGTCAGCAGCCATGCTGCCGGTCCCCCCCCCTGAGCATAGGTATTGCGTGAACATGCACGCTGACATTAGGATATGTGCCTGACGTCATGATGCACTATTGAATGCACTTCTGGGTTGGGCACACAGCCTTCCGGCAGACTTCAAATTCTACCCCAAGGGTTAAACTATGAGGGGAGATTAGACACATTGGGTAGTACTCCCTGGAATTTAGAACATTGATTTGATCAAAGTTTCTAAGAAACAAAGGGGAAAATATAAGGTGGATTGGGTAAACCTAAATCCACAAATTGTGGAGTCTGGGACTGAGAGCATAGTCAAAATCTTTCAGGGGTGAAATTAAGAAACACTTCTTCACATAAGAGTGGGTGAAATTTGGAGTCCACGTCCGAAAACAGCCACTGATGAAAGGTCACTTGTTAAGTTTGAAACTGAGATTGATAGATTTTTGCAAATGCAAATTACTGTAAGCGCTGGAATTTCAAAAAGTAAAACAAAAGAAATTCTGCATTTCTCAATAATTCAGACATGGCCTCTGTGGAGAAAGGATCAGAGCTAATGTTTCAGGCTGTTGGCCTATCGTCAGAATTTGATTCTTGTTAGCAAAATCTATTCAGGGCTAAGAGGGAAAGGCTGGTACATGGCGTTAACTTACAAATCAGCCATGACCTCACTGAATAGTGTGGAACTGGCTCCAAAAGTTAATGATTTAATCCGGTTCCTATAAAAGCTGTAAAACTTCCTGAAAGGCATCATATAAAGGCACGTTATTCCTTTGAAGTTAAACTTGTTCTCAATATTTATGAACCCTGATGATGGCATAGTTGATTATTGGTCACTGTGCCTCAAGATTTCCATCTCCTTTATTGGGCCAACTGCCAATATTGAGTCACAGTGTCAAACTCATTTTATATCTGTCCCAAGGAAAATGCCCTCCTGCACCTAAATAAGCACATGATTCAGCATCAAGAAGCCCAGAGGGGTAAAAATGTAAATACAAGTCTCAAACAAGCAACAGTGACTGGTAAATACTGAAGAGGAAGGTTGGCAGATGACCAGAGGGTCATAATGGTCTACAGCAAGAAAAGGCTCTTTGACCCATTGCGCCTGCGTCGGTCAAAACAACCACCTAAGTATTCGAATCCTATTTTCCAGCACTTCACCCAGAGCCTTGTATGCCTTGGTGTAAATTTGGCTGCAATGCCTTGGGTACCATTCATCCTCATAGAATCCCGAAAGTGCAGAAAGAGACCATTAGGTCTATTCTGTCTGCTCCAACAATCTGAAAGAGCAGCCTACCATGCCCATCCCACTCTCCCGCCTTATTTCCGTCACCTCACCTAACCTGCACATCTTTGGACACTAAGGCACAATTTTGCATGACCAATCCACACATCTTTGGACTTGGGAGGAAACAGGAAACTGGATCACCCGGAGGAAACTCACGCAGACACGGGGGGAACGTGCAAACGCCACACAGGCAGTCACCCGAGACCAGAATTGAACCCGGGTCTCTGGCACTGTGAGGTAGCAGTGTTAACCACTATTCCAATGTGCCGCCCCTCAACCTTCTGCTTTTCAATTTTAATCCCTTCAAGTATCTGAACCACCTCCTCTTTCACCATATTTAAAGGCATCACCTCCCTCACCCCCACAACCCCCCCTCCCCCCATGTCTCTCCACCCCCCCCCCCCACCCCACATAGCGGTGGGGGAGACTTTGAGTGATACTCCCACATGTGGGTCTTTTAAATGGCCAAACAATGGCAACTTAAGGGCCTTTTGTCACCCCTACTGCACTTTCTTCTGTGGTAGTGGGTGGAGGCAGGTTCCAAGTGTGTGGATCAGCAACCATCACTGCTAGGGATAGTGGCAGGAAACGGAGTAGTACTGCTAGTTGGCAATGGGGTGACAAGCCTTGACAGACCCTGGAACCCATCGGCCATCCCCTCAAGATCTTTGCCCTCGTTCCCCTCCCTCCCCTGGCCCTGTCCACCCCAGGCCTCCAACCCACCATCCCTCACCCCACTGGCTGGAGTCTGGCAGCCTGACCCTGGCACCCCCTACCCCCCCATCTCCCCACTTAAATCTGTGCCCAGCACCAGCAATGATTATTCGGGAACTGGATGCAGTCCCAGCTGTGACCACAGCTCCCAGCGAAGCTCCGTGCTCAACACCTAGAATTACAGAGTGAATAGCATTTTGAATGCACTCCTTCATTTTATTCAAAATTTGGAAAACACCACCAGTGAACCACAGTGCATTGACTGATTTAACATCAACTAAGATGACAAATTTCACTTAAATGTAGCTATTTTCCAGCGGCAACATTGAGATAATTGCCTGGAAAAGCAAATTTCAAATTATACAGCTTTTGATTCAAGCAGTGCAGGACTCAAAACCTCCCAAATTGTACCTTCTAATGAGCTTTTAGTCAGCAGGTTGAATAAAATATACAAATTAGCAGCCAGCTGAATTATGGGTTATCACAGTAAAAGTTGATGAATTGCAATTCAGGGTCTTACCCTGACAGTATGAACATACATTAAGCCTGTCATTTTAAATTACAGGTCAGGTCACAGTATACTTTGAAAATATTCTGCTACAAGTCATTTTAACCTCACAGTTGAACAGCGAGCACATTTCAATTTTCCTCCAGGGTGTTTGACAAGTGCAATACACAAGCGATTCTAATAATGCGTTCTAGTGCATCAGAGAGAGAGCAATAAATCTCAACTTCGCAGCCATCTGTTTGGGGTATATGGTTAAAAACAAAACACACTGGATGAATGTTGAATCTTCTCAAATCAGGAACTCCAGAAATAAACATCAATGTCCTCTCAGTCCATATGATTAGCTGCTGCAACTTTTGGCAGAAATCTTCTCCAGAATGCAAACTGTAAATGGAGCACCCATTGAACCTCTATTGAAAAGATGATGACCAATTGAGACAATTCCTGAGGAAATTCCTGGAGTGTGATTATTAGCCTGCTAATAGCACATGCAGTATTGCTGAGAAAAGACATCTTGTCAAAGCTTTCCGACTAGCCCTCATCAGGACAATTGCAAAAATACCAAATTTCAGGGGAAACAACAACTTTAAACTGCATGAGAAAAGAGTACTGATTGGTTGGCAAGTGGACTTTGACTGGTCGAGAGTTACCATCAAAAGTGCACCAGTCAGTTAAGCATCAGTCACCATCAACTGGTGCATTTTCGGTGGAAGTTTGGCAGAGTTACCAAGATAATGTCTGGTGTTTCTACTTTAGAGTCCACCATGAGCTGAAATAATAGGTGACAGGTCTGCACATGCCTCAAGTACATAATGCCCACTATGCCCTCAGGGCACCCTAATGCACTTTGCAACCAATAAAAGTTCTTGCAGTAAAGTAGGAAACATGGCAACCAATTTACACACAGCAAGGCCCCACAAACAGCAAAGAGATAAATGAACAGATAATGAGCAACAAAGAGGAGATGGTTCTGGTACCTGTCAAATACAACCCTAAAAGAGAAAAAGAAAAGGGATCTAACATTAGAACTCTCTGGATGCGCTTGGAGAGGTTACAGTGATCATCAAGCTGAATAATGCTGGGGACGGAGGACTTCAATCATGTAGAGAGACTGGCGAAGCTCTGCTGACCACCTTAGAGTAGTGCATGTTAAGGAGAGATTGTTACATGTGCACCAAATGGTGAAGTGTTACGATAAAGTAAAGAGAACGGGTTCCAGTGGTACGAGAGTCAATAACCAAAGACAAGATAACTGGCTGAAGAATCAGAGAGATGAGGAGAATGTTCCAGTGCAGTGTGTTTCTGTGATCAGAATGCATTGTATGAACAGGCGATGGAAACAGATTCAATGGTAACTTTAGAGGGCAATTGGATAAATACTTGAAGGGAAAAAATTGGAGGTGATGGAGGAAGAGCAGGAGAGTGGGAATGATTAGATAGCTCTTTCAAAGTACCAGCGCAGACGCAATGTGTCAAGTAGTCTACGTCTGTTCTGTAACTAATGATCATCATGATCATCTCTTTTAATGATGGTGTTTGAGAGACAAATGTGGACAAGACATCAAGATAAATCTCTTAATCATCTTCAAATTGTGCAATGGAATCCTTTATGTTGAGCTGAGGATTCAGGTTGAGCTTCTCCATTTAAATTCTAATCTGAACAATGGCAACGCCAACAGTGTTGATATCTCTCAGTACCAGTGCATTGAAGTACCAGATTAGATTAAGTAATCAAGACTCTGAAGTGGGTCTTAAACCCATGACTTCTGACCAGCGGTGGATGTGTTCCCACCAAACCAAGCCTAACATCTATGTAGCAGCCACTGCTTGGCCTATTTAATTTCCACCTTCTCCACTCATCACAGCCTTTTTCCTCCTTTGGATTTAATGATGATGTGGGGATGCTGGTGTTGGACTGGGGTGGGCACAGTAAGAAGTCTTACAACACCAGGTTAAAGTCCAATAGGTTTATTTGGAATCACTAGCTTTCGGAGCGCAGCTTCTTCATCGGGTGATGAAGGAGCTGCGCTCCTGTTGGACTTTAACCTGGATTTAATGAGCCGAGAAGTACAAGGGCAGCCGAATCATCACAAACATTCACTGCCTCCATCACCGAAGCACAGTGACAGCACAGGGTACCATCTACAAGATGCATTGCAGCAACTCACCAAGGCTCTTTAGACAACACCTTACAAATGTATGATCGCTATCATCTGGAAGGACAAGACAGTACCCCTCCAAGTCACGTAACTTCCTGACTTGTAAATATACCCCTTGTAAATAGGGGCTGGTTTAGCAGAGCGGGCTAAATAGCTGGCTGTGTAATGCAGAACAAGGCCAGTAGCGCAGGTTCAATTTGCGTACCAGCCTCCCCGAACAGGCGCCGGAATGTGGCGACTAGGGGCTTTTCAAAGTAAATTCATTGAAGCCGACTTTTGCCAATAAGCGATTATTATTATCCCTGTTCCTTCACTGTTGCTGGGTCAAAATCCCTCCCTAACAGCACTGTGGGTGAACCGATACTTCAAACCTGCAATAGTTCAAGATAGCTCGCCATCACCTTCTGAAGGGCATCTAGGGACGGGCAATAAATGCTGGCCTAGCCAGAGACGTCCACGTCCCATGAATGAACAAAAAAAGTGGGTTTTTTTTAAAGCAAACTCTTTGCATCATTAGGAACATCTTTTGGCAAGAAAAACTTGCGACTCTATTGTTTTAATGGCACAATTCATGGGCAGACAAAAATATTTATTTTATTGATAGGTATATTTTTCATTTCTAAAAAATAAATTACATGTTGCAGATGTCCAGGAAGTATTATTTGGTTTATTTATGGGCGTAAACATGATGATTAAAAACTGTTCTATGCTATATAATTTACAACAGTTTGTAAAATATATCAGCAGCCCAATAAGAAACTTCATGTTCACCTTTCATTGCCAATAATTATACCTTCCCTAGGATTTTGTTCAAATGTAAACCAAAAACATGGGTTAACACATTTCCCTCTGTGCTAGCTATAGGATATGATTGCTGAGTGAATTTGGACATTATCCACATTATAACTGAACATTGCTTTAGAATCGATGCAGCAAAGAATGAGCAATGACGTGCTTAAGTGTACAGTTCATTGTCTGCCACAGTTCATTCCGTTTCACCCATTAACAGATTTTTAGCCACCAGTAAATCAGCAGTTTTGCATCCTTCTGCAATCCCTTTCCTGTAGCATCGTAGAGTGGGATTTTATGCTTCCCCCTTGTCATGTTTTGACAGGGGCCCGGGAAATGCAGCACGTGGCTTGCCTGCCCCTGACCTGTCTCCCATTATACAAGAGGGCATTGAAAGCTTTTTTATTCATGGCAGCGGGAGGCCCACGTCAAGTGGGTAGCCCAACAGCTATTAATGGGTGGGTGGGTGTCGTGCAAGTGGAGGAAATCCCTTTTGCCCTGTGCTCATCGGAGGCAACCCCCCCCCCCCCCCCCACCCCAACCTCCCAAGGTCGTACCTCCCTTTAGCCCTCCCTTCCCAACCTCTCAAACCCAACTCCTCATGGGGCCTGGCTGGTACTCTGGACGTCAGTACTGCCTCCCATAACGTTCTCTTCTTTGGGGACTGCCTGCAGTACCAGCAGTGTCCACTGCTTGAAACTGGTGCTGTTTGGGACTAGCACTGCCGACCAATTCAGCATAAAATGGCTGCAGGCCAGCTGGCTTTTTCGGGAGTCGGCAGGCTGACCTTCTTGTCGGTGGGAGGGGGGGAGGGGTTACACATCAACACCTAAGATCCAGTGACAGCACAGAAAGGCGCTGTTCAGCCTATTGTTCCTAAGTTAACACCCTCTTTTATCCCCATAGCCCTGAAAATCTTGCCTTTTCCCAGCTACTAATCTCGGTTTTACTCCACTTTCTGCATGATCAGAATTCTGGAAGGGGATTATACATTATGGTCAAAGTTCTGGCAGGCCAGAACATAAACCATTTGCCTATGTGGCTCCAAATCTGCTCCAATGCCACATGTTCCTTCCTGGGAAGAGGGAGCCCACCTGTGTTAAGGCGCCAAATCTCAGTGGCGGTTCAGCAAGGATACTGTCATGATATTCAGATAAACATCATGGTGCAAACACACATACACACTGATGGACAGATCAACGGACCAATCAACACACACACATCACAGCCAATCACAAGCAAGGGCACACGCACTATAAAATGGGGAACACCACAGTTCCCGCTGATTCCAGCAGGAGACAGCTCAGAGCACAGAGCTCACAGCAAGCCACTCAGACATACACCATGTGCTGAGTGCCTCTCTAGGATAGTGTAAGGGCTGGGTCCACAGGTTAAAGGGTAAAGAACGAACCACAGTCATAGGTTTACAGATGTTGTTATTGATAGTAATAAAACAGAGTTGTACCATCTGCAACCGTGTTGGTTCGTCTGTATAGCGGAACACCCAACACGACAGATACCAGTGCTGCAACTAAAGAGGCAACCAGGGTAGTAGCAGGGGGCAGTGTTGAGGGGTGCCTGGGTAGTGGTGGGGGTAGGGGGTCCAAATGGGGTTCCAGGGTTGAACTGGTTTACTTGCCCTGGGACAGCTTTTAAAAATGACTCCCCAATCCTCGTGCTTCTAAGTTGCTGACGGGGAAGGCGAATCAGAGACCGCCCCACCAGCGATGTGTTATGGAACCTGTGACTTCAAGTTTTGTTTTCCTAAGCGCTGCACTATACGGTAAAGAAAACATAATTGCTGCCAACTCATTCAGCGCCACTTTTCCTACCCAACATCGGGTCCTTTGCCGATATTGGGGAAAATCCCGGCCAAGGTAACAAATACATTAAAAGTGACAAAATTCTGTGAACCAAAATCACAAATGCAATAAAGGGGATATTTCTTCACCTCGAAAATATGACAATGTGGAACTCGCTACCACAAGGAGTCAGCTGAGACTTATGGGGATGTTAGAAGAAAGGAAAAGAAGGATACGCTGAGAGATTTAGGTTAGGAGGAATTGGGGGGGGACCCTTGAAGTGAAGAATTAAACACCAGCTGTGGGGTTCTCCGTTCCTGTGTTGAAGTCGGGTCAGAGTTTGTGGACTTTCACGATAGCAAAACTGGGGCTACGCCTGGACCGATTCAGCGACCGTGGAAGGGCTAGCACTGGCACCACAATTGATTCCAATGAAAATTGGTGCCGGATTCACCGGGGCCGTGATTGACACTCAGGAGGTTGACCAGCTGAATCCGCATATGCGCATTACACTCCCCACACGCACTCATCCCAGCCAACAAGATGGCACTAGTTGCTCTGGAGTGCACCCATCCCACTGATGGGTCATCTGGGGCCAGAGGGCACCTTTGGGGTGTCCTTGGGGGGGGGGGGAGTGGGGTGACCCATATGACGTGTGGCACTAAGTTCACAGTGGGCAGTCAGCGGCTATTTCCCGTCCATCCAACGCAGCTATATGGCTGCCTTGCAGTACGCGGCCATTTCCCATCCACCCTGGCCCCACAGCCCACCTCCTGGCCACCCTCCTCTACTCCCCCTGGCCCTGGTAAAAGCCCCCAGGCCAGCAGTATGACTTTAGCACCCTGTGGTGATTGAGAACACTTTCTATACCTCCTCTCTCTCCCTCAGCAGCCATGGCGCCTGTTTCACAGGCGAAGTGAACCTCGCCATCGGGAATTCGCCCCGGAGGCGGAGCATCGCAGAGGTCCCGGAGAATCCTGGGTCAGGCCTGCTCATGATATGCCAACGGTGGTTACTGTACATGCGTTCTGGGACGCATTGACACTGCTTCAAGGCACCAATTGCGATTTGCCGTGAAATGTGCGCCCGCCATGCCTAATCGGGTTTCCCGATTCTAGCATCAGCCGACGGAGAATCCCGCCCCAGATTAGACCATTTGGGTCAAATCGTGTAATTGTATGCTGCGAAATTTGATGCAAAATAAATTTTGGGCGAGATTCTCTGACCCACCAGCCCCGTTCTCCGACGCGGTGCGCCTCTGCCGGCAGTGGGATTCTCCTTTCCTGCAGCTGGCCAATGGGGTTTCCCATGGTGGGCCACCCCACACCGTCGGGAAACGCGCAGCGCGGGTGTGCTGCCGACGGGGCGGAGGATCCTGCCAACGGAGAATCCCACAGCTTATCCTCCATTTTTTTACATGTAACGGTAGGAATGTCTGCTTCCATCTGACATTCTGTCTGGTGCATAAAAAGGGCTCAGTCAAATTTTCTCTCAGTCTTTGGATATTCAACCCTTTTGGAGAAACACTAGATTATGAAACAATAATGGCACTTGTGAACTTGTTGTCTACTTCTATCAACCAGATTACATTGTGACAAAAACAAAATTGTAACTCAGAATGTGAGAGAAAATGACGGAAAGAAAATCAACAATTAAAAAAAGACTTTATTATTTTTAGTATTTTTTACTATTTAAACATTTAATAAAAGCCCCTCATAATCAATGTTAAAGCAAAGATGACAGGTTTTTTTGGTCAGTGGATGGGAATAAGGCTGCTATCAAAACCAGGCACCAATGTTTAAAACGCACTTTGTTGTCCACCTTGGGCTATGAGAGAGGAACTAATCTGGCATTTTTTGCCAAAACTGTCGATGCACTGTAAAGTAATGAAGGCTATAAAGAAAGGTGCTGTGTATTCATGATATTTCTAGTGTTTCCTCACCAGCGCCTGGCAGTGGCACTGGGGCAATTTAAGAGTGACACCACGGGCCATTTGTGTGGCAAACAGGCAGTGTACCATAGCAGCCAGCAGTATTAACATCTTCTGAACAAAGCTCTTTGCTTGTTTGAAATTCAGAAGCCTGCCGATTTAATTGTAAAATCACTACTTAAAAACTGGCAACGAGGTTGGCGAACAGTGGTTGCAGGTCTGTAAAATGGAAAATAAATAACCAAAATTGTCGCTACACAAAAGCTGGTGATGGGGAGCCAAACAACGATTCCAGCCACTGGGGGAACCGAAAAAAACATAGAGAAATCCGAAGATAACAACAATGAATCTCACAAGTATTCTGCCCAAAACAAACTCGGTAACCTTGAGTAGCAAGTACCCTACAGCTACAAATTTAGAGCTGGGATGTTGTAAAACATGAAATGATAACTGGCTGAGTTCAGGCTTGTCTTGTTTTGAGGTAAAGGTAAGCAAGGTACATGCATGTCCTTCCATAGTGAAAAATGACAGAAGTACTTGGTGCCGTCGGACAGTTTGATGAGAATACAGCATGATGGAGCATGAGTACAGAGAGATTTGATTATTTTGTTCAAGCTACAAGTTGTCAGCAGATATAAAAGTCCCAAATTTCCTGAGCATAATAGGTTGGGGGGGGACATTTAACCTCCTGAGGAGTGTGGTACAGCTGGAAAAGTCGGCATGAAAACCTACAACTAAATAGTGGGAATATTGCAGGGCCACTATTCTCCAAAACTTTTAGTCATTGCAGAAACATTTAATTGTCATAAGCTCAACCAAGAAGAAGGTGAATCGATTGCACAGTTTATAGTTACCCTGAAAAGACTGGCTAAAACCTGTGAATTCGGGTATGTCTTAAATGATACCATCAGAGATAGATTAGTCTGTGGTTTAAGGAGTGAAGCGTTTGTTAAGTGAAAGCAACCTGACCTGAGACAAAGCTTTGGAAGTTGCTGTATCAATGGAATTAACAGCCAAAGAAGCTCAACAGTTGAGTTTGAGCACAGCACAAAATGGCGACCAAAACTGGAACACAGACTTGCTCTTGCTATAACTATGCAAAAACCGTACAGTCAGCAGCAGATTGTTGGTGCAAAGACACCATGTGCAGGAATTGTGACAGAAACGGCATTGAATGTGTTTGTTGGAAAAATAAACAAGTTTCAAGCGGGAAATTGAATACAGGAAAAAGTGTCCACATGGTACAAAAAAGGCATGAGAAGATGAACTGTCATTAAAGGTACAGGCTATTGCTGGTGAAACAAACTGTTACTGGGTCACGTCATTACTGGAAGGTCAGTCAGTGAAGATGGAGGTGGATACTGGGGCAGCCATCTTGTTGGTACCAGAAACTGTTTATTAAGAAAAGCTCCAACATAATGCTCTGAAACCCTCAAAGATAGTGTTAAAAACCTATACTGGAGAAGTGGTTATGTTGAGCGGCCATATTGTTTATCCTGCACTTAATGCGAAGAACTTGGCTGAAAAGATCAAATGAAATTGGGCCGAAGTAAATCCCATGACAGATTCCGAATCAGGTCTGCCCAAAATCTTGAAGAAACGCGCCATTGTCTCAATCTGTGAACTAGGAATCATGAAGGGGCTGTTTAGCACAGGGCTAAATCGCTGGCTTTGAAAGCAGACCCAGGCAGGCCAGCAGCACAGTTCAATTCCCGTAACAGCCTCCGCGAACAGGCGCTGGAATGTGGCGACTAGGGGCTTTTCACAGTAACTTCATTTGAAGCCTACTTGTGACAATAAGCGATTTTCATTTTTTTTTCATATCTCAGTAAAGCTGGAGATCAAGGAAGAAAGTCAGGCGAGATGCATAAAGACTAAGTCAGTGCCATACACAATCAGACCTCAGGTGGAGGCAGAGTTAGAATGGCGGGTCAGAACGTGGTTTCTTGAACCCGTTAACGTGAGTGGTTGGGCTATTCCAGTCATACTCTTGATGATAAAAGATGGATCTGTACACATTTGTGGCAATTTTAAATTCACTATTAGTATTCACTAACAGTACCCTCTGCCCATGACTGATGACTTATTCATTGGGTTGGCTGGAGGCCAACACTTCAGTAAAATGGGCATCAGTCACACATATCTTTAAATGAACATGGATCCAGATTCACAACAGTTGTTGATGATTGTGTCACACAAAGGGTTATTTTGATATAAAAGAATACCATTTGGTAGCACTTCCACACCAACATTGTTCCAACGAGCTATGGACTAAATTTTAATCAGATTAGACAGAGTCCAGCGTTACGACTTGGTCACTGGAAAGAATGAGGAAGAGCATTTCCATAACCTAGATGCCACACTCCAGAGATTAGAAGATTATGGATTAAGAGCTGAAAAGACAAATGAGAATTTTTTTCTAACCTTCAATTTAATTTCTGGGATATGTCATTGACGCCAAGGGACTGCATAAAACACCTTCAAAAGTCAAAACCATTACCGAGGCGCACACACCTCAAAATGTCAACGATCTTTCTTAGGCTTACTAAGTTATTACAGAAGTTTGTCCTGAACCTGGCTACTACAGTAATGCTGTTACTCAATAGTTTATTGATAAACAGTTTGTGTGGAAACATTTTCTACATTGAGCATGTAGATAACACTCCTGTAACCGCAGGACAAGTTAAGAAGCATACCAGAATTTATTCAGTACTGTCAGGCTATGGGCATAGTGCTTTGAGCAAAGGCTTTTTTAAAGCCATATTCCGCTTGAAGACTTGAGTTATCCGTACAGGCAGGTTGCCTCATCTGGGGAATGAGAATTATCTTTCCACAACTACTAAGAAAATGTGTATTCAATCAATTACACAAAGGCCACTGTGATATTGTAAGGATGAAGGAGATAGCCGGCAGCACGATAGCATTGTGGCTAGCACAGTTGCTTTGCAGCTCCAGGGTCCCAGGTTCGATTCCCTGCTTGGGTCACTGTCTGTGTGGAGTCTGCACGTTCTCCCCGTGTCTGCGTGGGTTTCCTGCGGGTGCTCCGGTTTCCACCCACAGTCCAAAGATGTGCAGATTAGGTGGATTGGCCATTCTAAATTGCGCTTTGTGTCCAAAAAGGTCAGGTGGTGTCACTGGGTTTCGGGGATAAAGGGGATGTGATGGAGGCATGGGGCTTAGGTAGGGTGCTCTTTTTCAAGTGCCGGTGCAGACACGATGGGCTGAATGGCCTCCTTCTGCATTGTAAATTCTATGTCTATGTCAAGCTATGTTTGGTGGCCAAGGTTAGATGCCAAAATTGAGGAGAAGGTAGGAATGTGTTTGTCTTGCGCAAAAGTACAGAAACTGCCACCGTTAGCCCCATTACACCCATGGGAATGTTCAGAAGAGGTCTGGCAATGGGTACATGTTGATTATGCCTGGCCGTTTGGAGGGCGTATGTTTATCATTCTAGTCGATGCTCACTAAAAATAACCTGAAGTTGCCATCATGAAGACAACATCAGTGGAAAAAACCCAATTGAGAGATTGGCTGGGGTGATTGTTCAAAGATTAAAATGTCAGCAATTGCAAAAAGCTAACTTTATGACAGAATCATGCTAGCTTTCAGAACACTGTGATTTCGGAGCAGTTTGAGATGATATGCTCAGAGATAGGCTCGTGTGCGGCATTAACAAGCAAGTCATTAATCGTCGCTGGTTGGGTGAAATCACATTGGCTTTTTAGAAGGCACTGGAACTTTTGCAAGGCATAGAAATGGCTGTGAGTTATGCTAAAGATATTCAGAAGGATATTGTTGGTTCCCAGGCAGAGGCGCGGCACCAAATGAAGAAAGATGTTGCAAACAAAAACATGAAAGCTGTGGAATGTTTTAGTTGGGCCACACTATGCAAATTATTGCAAATTTATGGATGCTGTTTGTCACTGATGCAACAAGAAGGACCATTTAGCGAAGAAATGCAGGGGTGCGAAGGTGAAGACTGGGCAAGAAAATTTTAATTCAAAGAGGTCTCAATTAGCTATGCTCAGAGCAGGCATAGGAGCAAGCTTACAGCATGTTTAATGTGAACAAGGCACGAGCAGAGCCTGTTTCTACTACAGTGATGGTCAATGGTAAGCAAATTAAGATAAAAGTGGACACAGGAGCCTCCTTGGCTGTGATTAGTGGAGACCTACAAGTTGGTGTGGGACTCGAACCGAGCGCCAACCCTTTCTCTGGCAGAGATTAATCTTCGGGTGTAATCCAGAGAGTCCATGCCTTTGCTCGGGGTATTGGAAGACCATATTGCGCATAATGGTCAAGTAGCAAGGGCACACCTCCTTGTGGCCAAAGGGGAGGGGTCGTGTTTGCTAGTGCGTGACTGGCTCATCAAAAATCCATTGAAGTGGGGTGAGATCAAGCACACGAGGGTGACCGAGGATGTTGTTAAGAAGCATCTGGATGTGTTCAAAGGTAAACTGGGTACATTGCGTGGTATATCTGTCTAGTTGTACATACATCCTCTGGTTACATCTCACTTTTTCAAGCCCAGGACAGTGCCCTATGCCATGGAAAGGAAAATGGAGGAGGAGTTGGAATGGCTGCAAAGGGTTGGCATCATTGAGCCTTTTCAGGTTTCTCGTTGGGCAGCTCCAATCGTTCTTGTCCTTAAAAATGATGGTACGACGGTGCATATGTGGTGACTACAAGATCACCATTTAAAAAATAATAAATTTAGAGTACCCAATTGTCTTTTGGCAATTGAGGGGCAATTTAGTGTGGCCAATCCACCTACCATGCGCATCTTTTGATTGTCGGGGTGAAACCCACACAGACACGGGGAGAATGTGCAAGCTCCACATGGACAGCGACCCAGGGCTGGGCTGAACCGGGCCCTCAGCGCTGTAGCAGCAGTGCTAACCACTGTGCCACCGTGCCGCCCTACAAGATCACCATTAACTAGGTTTCCAAGTTAGATGGCTATCCATTAACTAGGGTGGAATTTTATTTGCAACTCCTATGGGAGGCAAGACATTTACAAAACTGGACATGAGCCAAGCCTATCAACAACTCTTGCGAGAGGAAGATTTAAAGCAGTATGTGGCCATCAACACGTTTGAAAGGTTGAACCACAACAATCGTTTGGTTTTTGGCATTCCCTCCAGTCCGGCAAACCTTCAAAGGGCAATTGGCAACCTGTTGCTAGGCATTCCTCAGGTGGCAGTCTACTTGGATGACTTCTTAAGTTTTATAAAGGTTTTCAGAGGAGGGACTGCATCTGAAGAGGAGCAACTGCAATTTCTGGGCACAAAATGCACAGCGCCTAGGCCATAGAATCACTGAACAAGGCTTATCTCCTGTGGAGAGGAAAATGCGTGCCATTAAGGAAGCTCCAAAGCCCAGGGAATGTGTCAGACTCATTTTGGGCTTCGCAAAGTATTATGAAAAGTTTATGCCAGATCTGTCTACAGGGTTTGCTCCTCTGTACTTGTTTCTGCATGAAGAAACCAAATAGAAGTGGGAGTCCGCACAGAAGAAGGCTTTCAAGGATGTGAAAGTGCTGCTACAATTGGCTAATCCATTTTGATCCAGATAGAAACCTATTCTGTCATGCAATGCCGTACCCAAAGGTGTGGGAGTGTGATGCACTATCAATTACGACGAGACGAGAGTAGAGAGTAATCAAGGCTCTATTAAGCAGAGGTGTTGTGGTAGACACCACTGTTGTATATAGTGCACATATGAGATGTAATATGGTAAGACACCTGTACTACGGGTACGGGGGTAGATCCCTGCCTGCTGGCTCCACCCAGTAGGCGGAGTATAAATGTGTGGGCTCTCCAAACTGCAGCCATTTCGGCAGCAGTTGCGGGAGGCTCCACATCTCTGCGTAATAAAGCCTCGATTACTCTCTACTCTCGTCTCGTCGTAATTGATAGTGCATCAATTTATTACGCAGAGATTTTACAGCGATGGACCTTCGCATCAAGCCAGACCGCCTGCAGCTGCACCCTCAAGCAGACAATGCCACGTCGGCCTTCGATCACTGGCTAGCTTGCTTTGAAGCCTGCATCGGATCAGCGACAGGACAAACCTCAGAGGCACAGAAACTCCAGATCCTGTACACACGGTTGAGCTCCGATATTTTCCCCCTTATCCGGGACACTCCCAGCTACACCGAGGCCATGGCGCTTCTGAAAGAAAACTACACACGGCCGATCAACAAACTCTACGCCAGGCACCTCCTGTCCATGCGGTAACAACTCCCCGGTGAGTCATTGGAAGATTTCTGGCGTGCCCTGCACACACTGGTGAGGAACAGCGATTGCCAAGCAGTTTTGGCCGTTCAACATTCCGAACTTCTAATCAGGGATGCTTTCGTTACGGGCATAGGGTCGGCGAACATCCGCCAGCGCCTCTTAGAAGGGGTTACGCTCGACCTCGCGGTGATCACGAAACTTGCGACCTCGCGAACGGTAGCCTCCCGTATTGTACAAGCGTACACCCCCGACCGCACGGCGACCCCCTCCTGGACATCATGGACCCCACCAGCGACCGCCCCCAGCCAACCCCAAGCCTGCGCCGTGCGGCAGCCAGCCAACTCCGGGGGGCCCAAGTGCTATTCCTGCGGGCAGACAAAAATACCCTCGGCAACGCTGCCCGTCGCAGAGCGCACTCTGCAAGGCCTACGGGAAGAAAGGACATTTTGCTGCTCTGTGCCAGGCCCGGTCGATTGCCGCTCTAACCAGCCCCATTGTCCCTGCACCCCCCATGTGTGACCCGGGGCGCCGCCATTTTTGCCCCCGCAACCCACTTGCGACCCCTGGGCGCCGCCATCTTCTCCTCATCAGACCTCGCGCGGCCCGTGGGCACCGCCATCTTCCCCCCATCAGACCTCGTGCGGCCCATGGGCGCCGCCATCTTCCCCCCATCAGACCTCATGCGGCCCGTGGGTGCCGCCATCTTTAATGCCACCATCTTTGCCGCCATTTTGGACGGTGCCTCAGGACCCCTGCTCGTCGGGCACCTCATCGGGCCACTCATCGCCCTCAACCGCTGCCGACTAGCCCGGGGCCCACCAACACCAGACGCAGCTTGCCTCCATCACGCTCGACTAGTCCCGGCCACACAACCTCGCAACCGCGACAACGACGGTGAAGGTCGATGGTCACAAGACACCTTGCCTTCTCGACTCCGGGAGCACGGAGAGCTTCATCCACCCCGATACAGTAAGGTGCTGCTCCCTCGTGATACACCCCATTACCCAATGAATCTCCCTGGCCTCCGGATCCCACTCCGTGGCGATCCGGGGGTACTGCACCGCCACCCTCACCGTCCAGGGCGTGGAGTGCAGCAACTTCCGGCTCTACGTCCTCCCCAACCTCTGCGCTGCCTTGCTACTTGGCCTGGACTTCCAGTGCAACCTCCAGAGCCTAACCCTGAAATTCGGCGGGCCCCTACCACCCCTTCATGCAGCCTCACGACCCTTAAGGTCGACCCGCCTTCTCTGTTTGCAAACTTCACCCCGGATTGAAAACCCGTCGCCACCAGGAGCAGACGGTACAGCGCCCAGGACTGGACCTTCACAGTACCGGGTCTTCTCTACAGTGGACCTGAAATCTGCCTACCACCAGCTCCCCATCCGCAAGACGGACCGCCAATACACAGTGTTCGAAGCAGACGGCCACCTTTACCACTTCCTTATGGTCACCTTCGGCGTCACTAATGGGGTCTCGGTCTTCTAACGGGAGATGGACCGAATGGTTGACCGGTACAGACTGCGGGCCACCTTCCCATACCTGGATAACATCACCATCTGCGGCCATGACCAGCAGGACCACGACGCTGACCTTTTCAAATTTCTCCACACCGCCAAACTCCTGAACCTAATGTATAACAAGGAGAAGTGCGTGTTCAGCACGAACCGCTTAGCCATCCTTGGCTATGTGGTGCAAAATGGAGTTCTAGGGCCCGACCCCGACCGCATGCGCCACCTCATGGAACTCCCGCTCCCCCACTGCCCAAAGGCCCTCAAACGATGCCTGGTGTTCTTCTCATACTATGCCCAGTGGGTCCCTAACTATGCGGAAAAGGCCCGCCCACTCATTCACTCCACAATTTCCCCCTCACGGCCGAGGCTCACCAGGCCTTCAACCGTATCAAGGCCGACATCGCCAAGGCCGCGATGCACGCGGTCGACGAGACCCTCCCCTTTCACGTTGAGAACGATGCAGCAGACGTCGCTCGAGCCGCCACCCTCAACCAGGCAGGCAGACCCGTGGCATTCTTTTCCCGCACTCTCCACGCCTCCGAAATCTGGCACTCCTCCATCGAAAAGGAGGCCCAAGCCAACGTAGAAGCTGTGCGGCATTGGAGGCATTATCTGGCCGGCAGGAGATTCACTCTCCTCAATGACCAACGGTCGGTTGCCTTCATGTTCAATGACACACAGCGGGGCAAGATCAAAATCTTGAGGCGGAGGATCAAGCTCTCCACCTACAATTACGAGATTTTGTATCGCCCGGTAAGCTCAACGAGCCCCCCGATGCCCTATCCCGAGGTACATGTGCCAACGCACAAGGGGACCGACTCCGGGCCCTACACGACGATCTCTGTCACCCAGGGCTCACCCGGTTCTTTCACTTCATAAAGGCCTGCAACCTACCCTACTCCATTGAAGAAGTCAGGGCGGTCACCAAAGACTGCCAGGTCTGCGCGGAGTGCAAACCGCACTTCTACTGGCCAGACGAAATTTGTAAAGGTTAGCGTCATGGTCCTGGTGGTCATGGCCGCAGATGGTGACATTATCCAGGTATGGGAAGGTGGCCCGCAATCCGTACCAGTCAACCATTCGGTCCATCTCCCTTTGGAAGACCGAGACCCCGTTAGTGACGCCGAAGGGGATCCTAAGGAAGTGGTAAAGGTGGCCGTCTGCTTCGAACGCCATTTTTTGGCGGTCCGCTTTGCGAATGGGAAGCTGGTGGTAGGCAGATTTCAGGTCCACTGTAGAGAAGACCCGGTACTGTGCAATCTGATTGACCATAGCAGATATGCGTGGGAGTGGGTACGCGTCGAGCTGCGTGTACCAGTTGATGGTCTGACTGTAGTCAATGACCATCCTGTGTTTCTCCCCAGTCTTTACAACTACCACTTGGGCTCTCCAGGGGCTATTGCTGGCCTCATGATGCATTCCCGCAGCAGCCGCTGGACCTCCGATCTGATGAAGGTCCTGTCCTGGGCACTGTACTGTCTGCTCCTGGTGGTGACGAGTTTGCTATCCGGGGTGAGGTTTACAAAGAGGCATGGTCGACCTTAAGGGTCGTGAGGCCGCATACAGTAAAGGATGGTAGGGGCCCGCCAAATTTCAGGGTTAGGCTCTGGAGGTTGCACTGGAAGTCCAGGCCAAGTAGCGGTCGGGGGCGTACACTTGTACATTACGGGAGGCTACCGTTAGTGAGGTCGCGGGTTTCTTGGTCACCGCGAGGTCGAGCGTACCCCCTTCTAGAAGGCGCTGGTGGATGTACACCGACCCTATGCCCGTGACGAAAGCGTCCCTGATTAGAAGTTCGGTATGTTCAACGGCCGAAACTGCCTGGCAATCGCAGTTCCTTGCCAGGGCGTGCAGGGCACGCCAGAAATCTTCCAATGACTCACCGGGGAGTTGTTGCCGCGTGGACAGGAGGTGCCTGGCGTAGAGTTTGTTGATCGGCCGGGTGTAGTTTTCTTTCAGAAGCAATCAAGGCTTTATTAAGCAGAGATGTATGGCCTCCTGCAGCTGCTGCCGAAATGGCTGCAGCTCGGTGAGAACACACATTTATACTCCGCCTACTGGGCGGAGCCAGCAGGCAGGGATCTACCACTGTACCTGTAGTACAGGAGGAGCCTTACCGTATTACTTCTCATATACGTAATATATACAAACAGTGGTGTCTACCACAGGGTGGTACTTACTCATTTAATGGACGACGGGTCCGCAAAACCCATCGGTTTTGCATCTAGGTTGCTGAAAAGAAATGAAAAGGAGTATTCACAGTTGAACAAAAGTCTAGCTATCGTTTTTGCGGTGAAAAGATTAATTAATTACTTCTATGGTCGTTCGTTCACCCACTGCCAGCCATTGTTGAGTCTTTTCAGGGCGTCAAAACATATTCCCCCCCATGGCTTCAGCAAGAATATAACACTGTGGGGAAGAAAATGTTGGGGGCGATTTAGTGGCCTCGTCACGTCCGACTTTGTGTCCGGATGAGGCCGTTGAATCTCGTGAGAAGCCTCTCGCAAGATTTGCGATGCTCAAAACATCTTGCGATATTTAACGGAATCTCGTGAGGCGTCTCGGTCACTGGGCATGATCCAGATCTGCATATTTAAATGAGCCATTAGGATTATTTTGTAAAGAACATCACATAATTCCAGGATATCCCAACTCTTTATATAGTCAATGAAAAATCTGTTAAGTGAAGCCCCTCTGCACACAACAAAGTGGCACAGTTATAATTATGAGGTTTATAATTTCATTATATTTCGGGACTGTAGCTTAAATTTATGGTAAATGAAAGAGTTCATGTGACATGTTCTGCAGTCTGTCTGACACTCAGCCTGGGCGGTTTGATTGTTAGAGATCAAAGGAAGGCTTTGATTGTTTTACTGAGAAGAAGGTACAAGGTATTTATACTTGGCGACAATAGCAGCAGTCTCTGAGGTTTGCAATGAGTAGACTGAGCCTCCCAAAGTGTTGAAATGTGTTGAAAGGTATTGGGTTGTAAACAGTTCTGCTGTAAACCATCTATTTACCTCTAAGGTGAGAGAGAGTTGGGATCAAGGATAGCTATTTAGCAATTCTACCTGGAGGCAAGTGTTTCATATTGCCATGGGAAAGGGGGCATGTGGAAGCCATTTTTGAAATTCAGTCACAGGCCTTCCGACAAATCAATGAGTACCACGGAGATGTGGTATTCAGGTACTATGTGGTCAGCAGAGTGAAAAGGCTGCTTGACTTTGCAAGCTATCACTGACGGATGTGGGAGGGAGGCCTCCAATCGCAGAAAGGCATCCTGTAACGTTCTACAGATTCCAGGGTGCTGGCATGGTCATAGGGAAGAAGAATCATCGGAACAGGGTTTACTGCTGGTGGTGGATTTTAAACAATTTCTGAAAACTGATAAAAGCACCTGGAATTACTTTAAAAGTTTCCACTTGGCAAAGCAGGGATATGGGAACTTAGGATCCATTGAATCCCTGCAGTGGAGAAGGAGGCCCATTGAGAATGCACCAACCCTCCGAAAGAGCACTCTATCCAGGTCCACTCCCCCACCCTATCCCCATAACCCTAACTTCACATCCCTGGACACTAAGGGGAAATTTAGCACAGCTAATCCACCTAACCTGCGCATCTTTGTGATTGTGGGAGGAAACTGGAGCACCCAGACGAAACCCACGCAAACAGGGGGAGAACGTGCAAACTCCACACAGTCACCCAAGGCCAGAATCAAACCCTTGTCTCTGGCGCTGTGAGGCTGCAGTGCTAACGACTGTGCTACCATGCCGCCCTTGTGAATTGTTGCTAAAATGACTGCAATTCAGTGGGGCGTACGATGGGTGATAAGTAAACAAGAGGAATGTCACTTTCTGTAGTTTAAAGTGTAAGTTGTCTGCAGAAATAAATCAGTGTTTAGTTGTTATTGCTTATAGTCATGTGTTACAGTAAATGTTTCAAAACCTGAAATTTTGACCTTCCATTCTTTCAGCTATTAACTGAAAGTTCAAATTTATTTTAAAACGATATTGGTCTCCACATAGTTTGTAACCGTACAAATAGCATGCTGGTGATTTGATTAAAGGAATACCAGGGCAAACTCAACTGTTCATCTTTGAAATCATAGAATCATAGAATCTCTACAGTGCAGGAGGAGGCCATTTGGCCCATCGAGTCTGCACTGGCCCTGCAAAAAACCATCCTACCCAGGCCCAAACCCCAACCCTATTCCTGCAACAGTACTCGAAGGGACAATTTAGCATGGCCAATCCACCTAATCTGCACATCTTTAGACTGTGTGACGAAACCAGAGCACCCGGAGGAAACCCACACGGGGAGAACGTGCAAACTCCACACGGACGGTGTCGGAATCGAACCCGGGTCCCTGGCGCTGTGTGTGCATATCGAGGGAGATTTTCTGGCCAGTCCCACCGACAGCGAACCCCCACTGCGGGGTGAGGTGGATTCAATGGGAAATCCCATTAACAGCAGCGAGACCGCAAGATCCTGCTAATGGCGGTCGGTCGCCTCCCAATGCCGAGAAACATGCCACAGGGGGCACAGCAAATCCTCTCCCCCCCCATCTAGAAGCCAGCATCTCCAGCAGCACAGCATCCCCTCAGTACTGCACTGAAGTGTCAGCCTTGGTGATGTGCTCAAGCCTCTGGGGGTGGGGCGTGAACCCGCAAATATCTGACACAGGGGCAAAAGTGCCACGAATTGGGCTACATCGAACTCAACAAAAGCAGGGAAAGGAAGGACAAATTAATAGATTCTGCCAAGAAATTCGGAAAGAGATAGGCAAAAAATGTACATCCTTATCATGTCAAAAAAACCTGGAAATAAAATGGGGAGGGAGCAATAAAAAAACTATGTGCACCTCAAGCAAATTGTTTAGACAAGTAGTGTTTTGTTATTATTGTTATGTGCTGTTATTAATATATCCATGACTCCTAGACCTGTATCTGGAAAAAAGTGTAATTATTTTACCTTAAATCAATCAAATAATTCACTAATGCTTCAATAAAGTTGGTTGTATTGCCGATTTGAGTGAACGGCTGTTAGGCCTTGGGCATAGTCAACATCAGGATCTGTACTGCAGGCCCTGAGCTGTCCTCATCAACGTTTGCAGGGGGTCTATATAACAAGGGTAATCACACAACTGGTAAATTTCTACTCATCTCAGCATACGATTTAAAACTTTGTATAAAAACACACTGCCTTGAGGATCATCATCCCTGCAGGCTTCCGACTAACACAGAGAAAATGTCAGTTCTGTTGTTAAACCATGTGCGTGTTGCGGAAGATCCATCCACTTAGCTTTTCAGATGGAACTATAGTGAGTCACTGATTACAGCATTTCAGTTACCCACCATCAGCACCCTCCCCCCACCCACCCTCACCCCCGGTGGTAGAGTTTAAAAAGTGAATGTGCTCCACATTATCAGTAGAAATTGCGTTCAAGGTGTCTGGGCTACGGCGGCATTCACAGGTGTGCGTCAGTTCTGGAATAATTGATTTGCGATTAAAACATAATGACCTTGCTCTTTCATTGCCAATTACATGAGCAACGTCTACATGTGCAGGAAATGAAGTGACGCAGCAATGAGTCAATAATGCAGGGCCAGGATTTCTTATCACTGAATACTTAATGCCAGATTGTGGGCTGTACTGGTCCTACAACCAGGCTTTTGGACATTTTCCATGCATATTCAAACAGTGGGGGTGATTTTGAGCCCACGGTAGTTGCGAGCGAAAACAGCGACGCAGGCCCAAAATCGCGTGAAGCGGAAAACGAGGTTCTCGCTGGCAAGATTCTATCTTCCAATTTTCCATGCCTGTCGCCAGTGGAATAATGAGGTTCCTGCCCAGGTTGGGAACCTCATTATTTCACTGGCCACCACTTTCACCCTCATGGAATATTTATGGGATGTTGTGACATCACGCCAGCACGGTTTACAACAGCTCCATAAGAGCACAAATCTAGTGGCCTCACTTCCAAGGGGGATATCAAAGATGAACGTGCTAGTTGTCCCTACCGACCAGGGAGCCCTGTGGAGAAGGGTCACCAGAGAGGAAATGGGGAAAGCAGATAGGTTCTTCTTGGGTCCTGGGGCATTGAGTTCCGAGTGTTTGGGGTGGGTGCTATTGGTCGCTTGCCAGGTGCGGGGCTCCACTATTGGGTTAGTGTTGGTGTTCCAAAAGTCCGGTTCCTGAGGTTGGGTGGCATTAGTGTGCCCTCCTGCAGTTCAAGTCACCTTTGCTGGGGTGTAAGCACTGGTTCCCGTGAGAAAATGTCTTTCTGGGGTGGTAGCTGGAAGTGGGTAGGAGCAAGAGTTGCCATCAGGACAGCACAGGGGGGCAATGGCGATGTCAAAAGGTGTGGTTGGCGGGCAGCATGGTGGCGCAGTGGGTTAGCCCTGCTGCCTCACGGCGCCGAGGTCCCAGGTTCGATCCCGGCTCTGGGTCACTGTCCGTGTGGAGTTTGCACATTCTCCCCGTGTTTGCGTGGGTTTCGCCCCCACAACCCAAAGACGTGCAGGTAAGGTGGATTGGCCTCGCTAAATTGCCCCTTAGTTGGAAAAAATGAATTGGGCACTCTAAATTTTTTTTAAAGGTGTGGTTGGGAGCCACTCCAAGTCAGCTGGACACAGTGGGGTCAATAATTTGGGGTCTGTTTATCCTTATGATGGGAAAGTTACTCTGAGACTGAGGGGGCAACTACGCCACTAACCTATCTCCCTCATCCTCAAGCTGAAATGCACAGCTAAAGGGCCTGGGGAGTGTGGAAGGGACTTTCCACTGGTCCGGGAAGCTTCACCAACAAGGCTGTTAGCATAAGGCCAAGATCAATAGGAACTAAAGTAGTCTTTTCAGCCATCGAGCCTACTCTGCCATTCAATAGGATCATGGCCGATTCGATATTCTTCATGTTCACTTTCCTGCCCTTTCTCTGTAACCCTTGATTCCCTTACTGATCAAGAATCTATCTATCTCTGCCTGAAATATACACAAGGACTCTGCCCCCACAGCTGTGGCAAGGAGCTCCAAAGAGTCACCGCCCTCTGAGAGAAGAAATTCCTCCTCCTCTCATTTGGGGCAGCACGGTGGCGCAGTGGTTAGCACTGCTGCCTCACAGCGCCAAGGACCTGGGTTCAATTCCGACCTTGGGTGACTACCTGTGCGGAGTTTGTACGTTCTCCCCATGTCTGCGTGGGTTTCCTCCAGGTGCTCCGGTTTCCTCTCACAGTCCAAAAATGTGCGGGTTAGCTGGATTGGCCACGCTAAATTGCCCCTCAATGTCCAAAGATGTGCAAGTCAGGTGGAGTTACGATTATAGGGCAGGGAAGAGGGCCTAAGTAGGGTATTCTTTCAGTGAGTTGGTGCAGGCTATATGGGCCGAAAGGCTCCTTCTGCACTGTAGGAATTCTATTCTATTCTATTCTCAGACTTAAATTGACACCCCTTTATTCTGAGACGATGCCATCTGGTCCCATGAGCGGAAACATCCTCTCAGCATTTACCTTGTCAAGCCGCTAAAGAATCCTTTATATTTCAATAAGATCACATTTTTCGAGATTCTAATGAGTAGGGTCCCAACCTGTTTAACCATTGCTCATAAGACAATCCCTCCATACCGGGATCTTCCAAGTGAACCTTTGAACCATCTCCAATGAAATAATATCTTTCCTTAAATAAAGGGACCAAAACTGCTCACAGACTCCAGGGGCAGGATTCTCCCCTACCAGGCAGGGCCGGGGGTCCCGGCGGGATGGAGTTGCGTGAACCACTCTGGCGTCGGGCCGCCCCAAAGGTGCGGATTTCTCCGCACCTTTCGGGGCGAAGCCCTCACCTTTAGAGGCTAGGCCCGCGCCGGAGAGGTTGCCGCTCCGGCGGCTGGCATGGAAGGCCTTTGGCGCCATGCCAGCCAGGGCCGAAGGGACTCCGCCGGCTGCTGACGTCATCCCCGTGCATGAGCATGGGGGAGGATCACCTCCGCGTCGGCCATCGTGGAGGCTATGGCCGAGGCGGGGGGAAAAGAGTGCCCCCACGGCACAGGCCCGCCCGCGGATTGGTGGGCCCCGATCGCGGACCAGGCCACAGTGGAGGCAACCCCTGGGCCAGATCGCCCTGCGCCTCCCCCAGGATCCAGGAGCCTGCTCGCGCCGTCTGGTCTTCCGGTAAGGGAGGTGGTTTGATTCACGCAGGCGGGACAGGCATTACAGCAGCGGGTCTTCGGCCCATCGCGGGCCGGAGAATCGCTGGGGGGGGGGCCCCGCCGACCGGCGCAGCGGGATTCCCACCCCCGCCGAATCTCTGGTGCCGGAGAATTTGGCGGGGGGCGGGATTCATGCCGCCCCCTGGCGATTCTCCGACTCAGATGTGGTCTCACCAGCACCTTGTACAGTTGCAGAAAGACTTCACGACTCTTATACTCCAAACCCCTTAAAATAAGGGCCGGGCGGCATGTGGCACAGTGGTTAGCACTGGGACAGCGGTGCCTGGACTGGTCATCAGGGGAAGCCTCCAACCTGCCAATACAGCACCCCGAATCCCGGCCCTGGGACACTGTCCATGTGGAGTTTGCACATTCTCCCCATGTCTGCGTGGGTTTTACCCCACAACCCAAAGATGTGCAGGTTAGGTGGATTGGCCACGCTAAATTGCCCCCAACATTGGAAGAAAAATAATTGGGTACTCTAAACTTTAAAAAAAATAAAGGCCAACTTTCCATGTGCTCAACTTCTGTGTTAGTGGCTCCTTTCAGGGTTTCACCCTGCTGGTGACCTCCACGGCATCTCCCAGTCCACTACCACATAAGTGCATCAGGGAGGTTACCAAGGCGCTCTTCGCGAGGGCGCACAACTACATCAACTTTGACTGTGACCAGGCTAGCCAAGCTGCCAGAGCCCATGGGATTCATCACACAGCTGGATTCCCCCCAAGTGCGGAGCCTAATTGACTGCATGCCCATGGCTCTGTGTTCCCCATGGCATCATGGTGCCCCTTTCGGGAACCGCAAGGGATTTCACTCCCATAATGTGTAGATCGCCTGCAACAATGCAAAACTATCCTGCAGGTGTGTATCTGCTTTCCAGGGCTCGTACACAATAACTATATCCTTGGCCATTCAGGGAGAGCAGTGGCTGGAGGTATTGCTCCTTGGAGACAAGGAGTACCCCGTCAGGAGGTGGCTGATGATGCCGGTGCGGAGTTGTTTGGAGAAGGAGCCCAACAGGGAAGACAGTGGAACAGCGATGGCAGGAGTTTTTGGGGGTTATTAGGGAGGCACAACAGAAATTCATCCCAAGGAGGAGGAAACATGCTAAGGGGAGAACAAGGCATCCATGGCTGATGAGGGATGTCAAGGACAGCATAAAGGCTAAGGAAAAAACATACAAAGTGACGAGGATTAGTGGGAAACCAGAGGATTGGGAAGCCTTTAAAAGAGAGCAGAGGACAACTAAAAAAGCAATAAGGGGGGAGAAGATGTAGTACGAGTGCAAGCTAGCTAATAATATAAAGGAAGATAGGAGGAGATTTTTTCAATATATAAAAGATAAGAGAGAGGCAAAAATAGACATTGGACCACTAGAAAATGTGGCTGGAGAAGTAATAATAGGAAACAAAGAAATGGCAGAGGAACTGAATAGTTACTTTGCATCAGTCTTCACGGTGGAAGACACCAGTGGGATGCCAGAGCTCCAGGAGAACCAGGGGGCAGAGGTGAGGGCAGTGACCATTACTAAGGAGAAAGTTCTGGGGAAACTGAAAGGTCTGAAGGTGGATAAGTCACCTGGACCAGATGGACTACACCCCAGGGTCCTAAAAGAGATAGCTGAGGAAATTATGGAGGCATTAGTGATGATCTTTCAGGAATCACTGGAGGCAGGAAGGGTCCCAGAGGACTGGAAGATGGCTAATGTAATACTACTGTTTAGGAAGGGAGGGAGGCAGAAGATAGGAAATTATAAGCCGTTTAGCCTGACTTCGGGCATTGGTAAGATTTTAGAGTCTGTTATTAAAGATGAGATCGCGAAGCACTTGGAAGTGCATGGTAAAATAGGACTGAGTCAGCACGGCTTTGTCAAAGGGAGGTCATGTCTAACAAATCTGTTAGAGTTCTTTGAGGAGGTAACAAGCAAGTTAGACAAAGGAAAATCAGTGGACGTGATTTATTTATATTTCCAGAAGGCCTTTGACAAGGTGCCTCATAGGAGACTGGTAAATAAATTAAAAGCCCATGGTGTTAAGGGTAAGATCCTGGCATGCATAGAGGATTGGCTGACTGACAGAAGATAGAGAGTTGGGATAAAGGGATCTTTTTCAGGATGGCAGCCGGTGACTAGTGGTGTGCCTCAGGGGTCTATGCTGGGACCACAACTTTTTATAATATACATTAATGATCTGGAAGAAGGTACTGAAGGCACTGTTGCTAAGTTTGCAGACGATACAAAGATCTGTAGAGGGACAGGTAGTATTGACGAAGCAAGGGGGCTGCAGAAGGATTTGAACAAGCTAGGAGACAGGGCAATGAAGTGGCAAATGAAAGACAATGTCGTAAAGTGTGAGGTTATGCACTTTGGAAGGAGGAATCTAGGCATAGACTATTTTCTAAATGGGGAAATGCTTCAGAAAGTAGAAGCACAAAGGGACTTGGAAGTCCTTGTTCACGATTCTCTTAAGGTTAATGTGCAGGTTCAGTCGGCAGTTAAGAAGGCAAATGCAATGTTAGCATTCATGTCAAGAGGGCTAGAATACAAGACCAAGGATGTACTTCTGTGGCTGTATAGGCTCTGGTCAGACCCCATTTGGAGTATTGTGAGCAGTTTTGGGCCCCATATCTAAGGAAGGATGTGCTGGCCTTGGAAAGGGCCCAGAGGAGGTTCACAAGAATGATCCCTGGAATGAAGAACTTGTTGTACGAGGAACGTTTGAGGACTCTGGGTCTGAACTTGTTGGAGTTTAGAAGGATGAGAGGGGATGTTATTGAAACGTACAAGATACAGCGAGGCCTGGATAGAGTGGACGTGGAGAGGATGTTTCCACTTGTGGGAAAAACTAGAACCAGAGGACACCATCTCAGATTAAAGGGACGATCATTTAAAACAGAGATGAGGAGGAATTTTATCAGCCAGAGGGTGGTGAATCTGTGGAACTCTTTGCCGCAGAAGGCTGTGGAGGCCAATTCACTGAGTGTCTTTAAGACAGAGATAGATAGGTTCTTGATTAATAAGGGGATCAGAGGTTATGGCGAGAAGGCAGGAGAATGGGGATGAGAAAATATGAGCCATGATTGAATGGTGGAGCAGACTCGATGGGCCAAGTGGTCTAATTCTGCTCCTATGTCTTATGGTCTTGTCAAGCAACTGCCAAATGAAGAGTCTGCAATATAAGCAAGAATACTTACTGCAATGTGACATGTGGTGCTCATCCTTTCATCCAGGCTGAAGAAAAACGGGTTCCCCTGTTCCCCCTCCCCCTGCTCCACACCCCCCCCCCCCACCTCCACACACACACCACTCCTCACACACACACACCCACACACACCACATATTATTGATTATTGAAATCTTGCTTTGCAGTTGAACTGTTGTTAGATGATCCCTGCTCAGGTCTTCTGCACGTATATGGTGCAGGGTCTCATGCATTCTCGTTCAAGCAGTGAAGAAAATAAAGCGTAACTATACCTGTGCAGAACAAACCCCCTTCAACCTCTTTGGAAATGGTGATTGTCAAGGTGGAGGGTGACAGCAACAAGAGAGTGGAACGATTTTTCTACACCGCGCACTCTTTAGCTGTGACAGAGTTGGGCCTGTCAGTGGACAGGATCATTTGGGAATGTGCAGGCCGGGAAGCTCCGGAACTGGCTGGATGTTTCTTCCTGTCCATATTTCTCGGGGTTTTTTTGCAATGCCGAGAGCTTCCTCGGATTATATTCGTCTTCGGCATGGCACTCTATTGGCTTGTCATTCCGATCGCCCACACATTCCTTTGGCAAGGTCAGGATTGTCATGTGGAACTTGATTCACATTCATATACCAACCCCACCCCCAAGGCCTTGCCAGCCTTCATGAAAACTGGTGCCCAGAATTGAACCCTGCGCCAGCTGGAGCTACACCAAGCAATGTATAAGATTGAACATGATCCCTTGTTCTATACCTCTATTTATAAAGCCATGAATTCCCATATGCTTCCTTCAGTTTAATGTCACTTAACATAGTTATAATAATATAATAATATTGTAATATAATATTAATCTTTATTGTCACAAGTAGGCATACATTAACACTGCAATGAAGTTACTGTGAAAAGCCCCTAGTCGCCACATTCACGCGCCTGTTCGGGTACACAGAGGGAGAATTCAGAATGTCCAATTCACCAACACCGTCTTTCGGGACTTGTGGGAGGAAACCGGAGCACCCGGAGGAAACCCACGCAGACACGGGGAGGACATGCAGACCCTGCATAGACAGTAACCCAAGTCGGGAATCGAACCTGGGACGCTGTGAAGCAACAGTACTTGTGGTGATATGCATCATTGTAAATACACAAGGGGTTAATGTGAACACACTACACCTAGCTAGACACCAGAGGGAGCACCAGAGACATCATGACACACAGACATTCAACCAAGAGGTTAGTAAGATAGGACACGACCAATGGGCAGTCAAGACACACACAGAGGTGACACTACCACAAGGGGGCTACCCATATAAAAGGACACAGCACACATGATCTTTCTCTTTCCAGTGGAGACACTTAGTGAGTACAGATAGGGTTGGTTGAAACACATCACACCCACCACGTGGATTGTAGCAGACTGGTTAGTTAGTCTGAGTAGCTATAGCAGGATTAACAGGAGAGTTGAATCCAAGTAGGAGAATTGTTAACAGTAATAAATGTGTTAAAGCTATCTCCAAGTCTGTACCTTCCTTTGTCAGAGTGTACATCAAGGAAGCAGCTTATGTTACTCTACCCACTGTATATGCGACAAATGACGACGGCATCCCACTTCCCATACCAGATGTGCAACGTGACAGACCTCAGCTAGTGTGTACAGAGGCACTCGACAATCACAGTGAGACTACTGGTGACTCCGGTGACACCACGTTAATTCAATCCTCATCCGCTCGAGCCTCTCCACAAGAAACCGCAGAAGACTCAAGTGAACCTGAAATGACTCCAGACGGGGAGCATCAAGAAACCAAAGCTGGTTCAGGTGAACCAGAAAGGGCTCCAGACGGGGAGCATTGACAAGCCAAAACTGACTCAGGTGAAGCAGACGAGACTCCAGACGGGGAGTATCGACAAGCCAAAGCTGATTCAAGTAAGCCGGACATGACTCCAGACGGGGAACGCCGCAAGCTCAGTGACGGCACGCTCAAGGAAACAGCAGATGCCACAAAGGACGCTGACACGAGTAACTGTGTGAAGGACTCATATTATCCACAGAGTGTGGTCCTTGAGCGCAGCAAACACGACAACAAAACGAACCAACACAACAACACAACCTATGAAAACGACATCAAAGTCAATAACAAGAAGCGTACCAAAGGCAACAACGTCTACAACAAGCGTGACGAAAACATCAACAATGGCACTACGACTGGTACGACATGGTACAACTCAGCAAATGCGGGAGACTGTTACTGCTAAGCTCAGTACAATGACATACCATGGCAGGACGACACAGATTGCATACATTGCTACCACATGCATCGAAAGAAAAAAAGAGTCCACATCAGACAATGAAGTGACTTGACCACTTCTTGGTTCCTAAAGCACAGGGACGCTGATGGCATTCACAAGGACATGCCACCATCAACATCACCACCTCACTAACCAAACAAGAAAGCCACTCAACCATATTAATTTATGAATTTTGGACTCATACATATGATTTGGACTTATTGTGTAATCATCCCTCATCATGATTTGTACATGTCATCACTTATCTAAGTATTTTGTTCAATTTTCTTTAACACTGCAACAGAAAATATGTAACACGAAAAAAGGGGGGATGTGGTGATATGCATCACTGTAAATACACAAGGGGCTAATATGAACACACTACACCTAGCTAGACACCAGAGGGAGCACCAGAGACATGACACACAGACATTCAACAAATAGGTCAGTAAGATAGGACATGACCAATGGGCAGTCAAGACACACACAGAGGTGACACTACCACAAGGGGGCTACTCATATAAAAGGACACAGCACACATGATCTTTCTCTTTCCAGTGGAGACACTTAGTGAGTACAGACAGAGTTGATTGAAACACATCACACCCACCACGTGGATTGCAGCAGACTGGTTAGTTAGTCTGAGTAGCTCTAGCAGGATTAACAGGAGAGTCAAATCCAAGTAGGAGAATTGTTAACAGTAATAAATGTGTTAAAGCTATCTCCAAGTCTGAACCTTCCTTTGTCAGAGTGTACATCAAGGAAGCAGCTTATGCTACGTCAAGAGCATAACAAAACAGTACTAACCATTGTGCCACCGTGCTGCTTGAGTTTAAGGCATCTTGAAATAGTTGGCTTTTAAGATAAAAGTTATAGTGAATTTCCTATGTCAGCGCAATATGGATTTCTTGTCAAATTGACCCAGAAATCGCAGTTAAACTGGTACAAAGGGAAAGAGCATTTTCTAACAAGATACAATAATAATGACTCTCTTTTTCTTATTTTGCTTAATCGCACCCAAAGCGAGCGCATGCACTGTTCAACTCAAAAGGTTAAGCTCAGAGAAAAGGAAGGCCACAATTATGAAAAATAGTACTTACTTGAACATTGATCACCAGAGATGTAGAATCACCAAGGTCTCCAATTTGTAATCAGTGGATCCAAATGAAATACCCTTTCCTTCCTAATACAAACAAGCAACATCATGATCTTACAGTAAAAGCCAGAGCAAACATTTTCCAGGAAATTATGGCTAATGGAAACATTTTAAATATAACAGGCAGTGAAAGCTTAAGTGCAGGAAGGAAATGTGCTGTTTATTGCCACATGCATCATGCATGTCAATTGCACTTTGAACATTTGCTGACCTGGTTTGTATTTTATTTTTAATTTGGAGGCAGTGGCAGACGCTATCATAGCGATGAGTAGTCGGGTTAATTGATCCCTGCCCACATCTTCTTGACGTCAAGTCATTAGCTTCATCCGAAAGCACCATCCGTGATTCCACCATTGCAGTTTTCTACAGTAAACACAGAATTTCCCAACATCATAGCGCCAAGTGTTGCTACTTTGCATAAACAGTAACGATTCCTGTTGATTCGGACGATTGTAGATATATTAAATTCAGCGTTTTAACAAGATAAGGCCCAATTTGTAGCTTAGACACTGCTGAAGGGCACATAGTCTCACAAATGGAAGAGCAGCTTCTTCAAAACTTTAAATACGACTAAACCATTTTATAGGCCTGCTTATAATTTATTCAGAGTACCAAAACTTTTTGAGAGAGCTCCGTAAATGAGTCTTTGAACCCCAGTGGCTTAGTAACAGCATTCGCTTCATTAATACCTACCATGGTAACAGCAGCATATCCCTCAGGTTGTGTTCAATATTCAGGTAATGTCCTCCAGTTGGGTCTGCTATATCATAGATTATCATTGAATTTACAGTGCAGAAGGAGGCCATTCAGCCCATCGAGTCTGCACCGGCTCTTGGAAAGAGCACCCTACCCAAGGTCAACACCGCCACCCTATCCCCATAACCCAGTAACCCCACCCAACACTAAGGGCAATTTTGGACACTAAGGGCAATTTATCATGGCCAATCCACCTAACCTGCACATCTTTGGACTGTGGGAGGAAACCGGAGCACCCGGAGGAAACCCATGCACACACGGGGAGGATGTGCAGACTCTGCACAGACAGTGATCCAAGCCGGAATCGAACCTGGGACCCTGGAGCTGTGAAGCAATTGTGCTATCCACAAGGCTACCGTGCCGCCCCATATCTCTTGATACATTGTCGGCTCTTCTGTTTAGAAAATCAATTTATTTTGCTGTAATCTTCATTGACTGTAACGTCCGAGCTCCCCAGTGTCGGATTGTGGGGAGTGTCATAAGATACACCAGTATATCATGGTGCAGACACACATTGATGGACACACAGTGGGACCAATCAACACACACAACACCGCAGCCAATCACCAGTGAGAGCACACGCACTATAAAGACAGGGACATCAAAGTTCCCGCTCATTCGAGAAGCAGCTAGCTAGGAGCACAGAGCTCACAGCCTGCAACACAGACATTCACCATGTGCTGAGTGCATCAACTGGTTAGGACAAGGCAAAGGTCTTTAGTTAAAGCTGGTATCATATTTACCCACAGTTCAAGTATGTTTAAATAGTTACCCTTTTAATAAAATAGTGTTGCACTACTTCAAGTGTTGGTGACCTGTATGTAATCCAGAACACCCAACACATCATGATACCAGGAGTGGTTGCATACTAGCACTTCTTAGACCTACCTGCAAGTGATCTGCCTTCCGCCAGCATTCCGTCATTCTGCAACATGGACAACATCAGCCAACTGCCTACGATGTGGAAGACTTGGCCACTATGCTGCCTGCTGTCGAGCAGCTCAGCCTTCCAATTCATATCGCTTCAGCCAGCCTCGCAGGAATGTTCGGGCAATTCAACCCACGGTCACCGAGTCCGATTCCGACCTCCTACACAGCAGTGACACCGAGGACCCGAAGGCGCCTTTTCGAGTCGGTGTTGTAACGAAAAACAGGCTGTCCCCGAAGCAAAGTCACCAGCCGCTGTCGGTATACAGCATCGATCCAGACGATGAGTGGTGTGCCACCCTGACGGTCAACTGGTCCCAAATACAATTCCGCCTGGACACTGGTGTCTCCGCCAATCTCATGGCGTGGTCTGCTTTCCAAAGCCTTCATGTCAAACCAACCATTCTTCCACCGGCCTGCCATCTATTGGACTACAATGGCAACATCATTCCTGCTACCGCCTTATGCCAACTCGAAGTGACGCACAAGTCACGAAAAGCCAACCTTCCTTTCGAGATCGTGGGCTCCTCAAAGGACGCTCTGCTTGGCGCGAATCGGCGTGCAAATTGCTAAACCTCGTTCAAAGAGTTCACTCTCTCTCCCCTGATGACACGTCTGCCTTCCAGGATGTTGTCTTCAGGGCGCAACTCAACGCCATCATCGACCAGCACCGCGACGTCTTCGAAGGCATGGGCACGCTCTCATATACATACAAGATCATACTCAAACAGAACGCCACGCCTGTGGTGCATGCACCTCGCAGAGTCCCAGCAACCCTCAAGGACCGCCTCAAGCAGCAGCTGCAGGACCTCCAAGACCAAGGAGTGATCTCCAGAGTTACAGAACCAACCGACTGGGTCAGTTCCATGGTGTGCGGAAAGAAGCCTTCCAGCGAGCTCAGAATCTGCATTGATCCAAAGGATCTGATTCGCAACATAATGAGGGAGCATTACCCAATCCCCAAGCGAGAAGAGATCACATGCGAGATGGCTCGGGCCAAGCTCTTCACCAAACTTGACGCCGCAAAAGGATTCTGGCAAATTCAACTAGACAGATCCAGCAGGAAACTGTGTACCTTTAACACCTCTTTTAGCAGATATTGTTACAACAGGATGCCGTTTGGGATCATATCGGCGTCAGAAGTATTCCACAGGATCATGGAACAAATGATGGAAGGCATTGAAGGTGTTCGCGTCTATGTTGACGACACAATCATTTGGTCCACCACCCCGCAGGAGCATATCAGTTGCCTCCAGCGCATGTTCAAATGCATACGGGAGCAGGGCCTACGCCTCAACAGAGCCAAATGCTCCTTCGGCCAGATGGAACTCAAGTTCCTAGGGGACCACATCTCCCAGCTAGGTGTGCGGCCGGATGCGGACAAGGTGGCTGCCATCACAGCCATGAAAAAGCCAGAGGACAAGAAGGCGGTCCTCCGATTTCTGGGCATGGTCAACTTCCTAGGGAAGTTCATCCCTAACCTCGCCTCTCATACCACAGCTCTCAGGAACCTGGTCAGGGAGACGACAGACTTCCAATGGCTTCCCACCCACGAGTGCGAATGGAGAGAACTTAAAACCAAACTTACCACTGCCCCAATATTGGCCTTTTTTGATCCAGCGAAAGAGACAAAAATTTTGACTCTTTCCCCAGCCAATCTGGCATTGGGGCAGTGCTCCTGCAGTGCAATGAGGCCTCATAATTAGGGCAGCACGGTAGCATTGTGGATAACACAATTGCTTCACAGCTCCAGGGTCCCAGGTTCGATTCCCGGCTTGGGTCACTGTCTGTGCGGAGTCTGCACATCCTCCCGTGTGTGCGTGGGTTTCCTCCGGGTGCTCCGGTTTCCTCCCACAGTCCAAAGATGTGCAGGTTAGGTGGATTGGCCATGATAAATTGCCCTTAGTGTCCAAAATTGCCCTTAGTGTTGGGTGGGGTTACTGGGTTATGGGGATAGGGTGGAGGTGTTGAACTTGGGTAGGGTGCTCTTTCCAAGAGCCGGTGCAGACTTGATGGGCTGAATGGCCTCCTTCTGCACTGTAAATTCTATGATAATTCTATGAAATCATGGGCCCCCGTTGCATATGCGTCACGCACCATGACCCCCACGGAACAGCGGTACGCGCAGATAGAAAAGGAGTGCCTGGGCCTGTTGACCGGTGTCGTCAAATTTCATGATTATGTGTACAGCCTTCCCCAATTCCCCGTCGAGACCGACCATCGCCTGCTGGTCAATATAATACAAAAAGACTTGAACGACATGACGCCTCACCTCCAGTGCATTCTGCTCAAACTCCGGCGATACGACTTTCAGCTCGTATACACCCCGGGCAAAGACCTGATCATAGCCGAAGCTCTGTCCAGGGCAGTCAACACCCCGTGTGACCCAGCGGGATTCGTCTGCCAGGTTGACGCCCATGTGGCCTTCGTGGCCTCCAATCCACCGGCCACGGATGAACGCCTCTTCCAAATTCGACGCGAGACTGCGGCTGACCCCCTGCTACAGCGTATCATGCTCCACCTAACAGATGGGTGGCTCAAGGGCCAATGCCCGCAGTTCTACAACATCAGAGATGATCTGGTGGTAGTCGATGGTGTCCTCCTGAAGCTGGACCGCATTGTTATCCCGCACAGCATGCGCCAGCTTGTCTTGGAACAGCTACACGAGGGCCACCTTGGCGTGGAGAAGTGACACCGACGGGCCCGAGAGGCAGTGTACTGGCCCGGCATTAATGATGACATCGCCAACACAGTGCTCAACTGCCCCACCTGTCAGCTTTTCCAGCCGGCCCAACCACTTGAGACTCTACAGCCCCATGAGTTGGTCACGTCCCCTTGGTCCAAGGTCGGCATCGACCTGTTCCAAGCGCTGTGCAGGGACTATGTTCTGATTGTAGACTATTTTTCAAACTACCCGGAGGTGGTACGTTTGCACGACATCACATCGTCTGCAGTCATCCGTGCCTGTAAGGACACCTTTGCTCGTCACGGCATCCCACTCACTGTGATGTTGGACAATGGCCCCTGCTTCGCAAGCCAGGAATGATCCAACTTTGCCAGGAGGTACAACTTTGTGCATGTGACATCCAGTCCCCTGCACCCCCAATCCAATGGCAAAGCGAAGAAGGGCATCCACATAGTCAAACGGCTCCTCTACAAGGCTGCCGATGCGGGATCCGACTTCTACCTCGCCCTGCTGGCCTATCGCTCGGCCCCACTGTCCACTGGCCTGTCGCCAGCCGAGCTGCTCATGGGCCGCACCCTGAGGACTACGGTGCCGTCCATTCACGTCCCAGACCTCGACCACGTTCCGGTCATTCAACGAATGCAACTGTCTCGTGCACAGCACAAGGTGTCTCATGACGCCCGTGCAGCTGATCTCCCTGCTCTGGCTCCAGATGACAACGTCCGCATCCATCTTCTAGATGGTGGATGGTCTGCAACTGCTGTGGTTCTTCGGCAGGTGGCACCCCGCTCGTTCCTGGTTCATCTACCGGATGGTTCCATTCTGCACCATAATCAACGTGCCCTTCGTCTCGTTCCGCGTTCGCTACATGATCCTCTGCCAGTGCCACACCCTCCTATTGTCCCTGACCTGGACTATGCAGAGATTCAGGTTACTCTGCATCCTCCTCACTCTCACGCAGTCCAGCCCGCTCCTCAGCTGGTGGCTCCTGACCCATCCTTGGGCGGTCAACCAGAATTTGTTGCCCACCTCAGAGACTTGAGGCGTGATTCTCCACCCCCACGCTGAAGTGGCCGCGCCGTCGTGAACGCCGTCGAGGTTCACGACGGCGCGGAACGGCCCCGGTCCCGACCGATTCAGGCCCTGACAATGGGCCAGTATCGGGGCCGCGTCATCTACCCGCGCCAGGCCTTGTCGCCCGCGTAAAAGCGGCGCCGAATAGATGACGCGGCCGGCGCCGCATAACGGACGTCATCCGCGCATGCGTGGTTGCCGTCCTGTCCAAATCCGCCCCGCAAGAAGATGGCGGACGGATCTTGCGGGGCCGCGGAAGGAAGGAGGTCCTCCTTCAAAGAGGACGGCCTGACGATCGGTGGTCACCGATCGCGGGCCACCCCACATTCAAGGTGAAGCCCGGTGCAGGATCCCCCCTCGCCCCCCCATAGGCCGCCCCCCCAGCGTTCACGCACCGCCCACGACTGCAGCGACCAGGTGTGGACGGCGCCGGGGGGAACCCGCCGTTTTGGCCTGGCCGCTCGGCCCATCCGGGCCTCAGAATCGCAGGGGTGCCGGAGAATCGCCATTTTGGGTATCTCCGGCGATTCTCCGGCCTGCGGCCCGCGAAACTCGACCGGCCCGTTCCCGCCGCTTGGGAGAATCGCGGGAGGGCGTCCCCGGAAATTCCGGCGGCCAAGACGATTCTCCCAACCGGCGTGGGAGTGGAGAATCGCGCCCTAGATTTGTGAACTTTGCACTAATGGACTCTCTGGTCTGTTCTGTTCTTCCGTTTAATCGTTCAAGTGGTTTGTATATAATGTTCATTTCATTATTTGTGTGACACACTGTTTTTTTCTGCACCAGGCACCTTCCCATGTAAATAGCTTAGTTTTATGTACATAGTCCTGTAAATATTTCGCACACACGTAGTCAGGAACATTCACCACACACTATTTATTGTCAGGCAGGCACATTTTTTTATATAAAAGGGGGGATGTCATAATATACACCAGTATATCATGGTGCAGACACACACTGATGGACACACTGTGGGACCAATCAACATACACAACACTGCAGCCAATCACCAGTGAGAGCTCACGCACGATAAAGACAGGGGGCATCAGAGTTCCCGTTCATTCGAGTAGCAGCTAGCTTGGAGCACAGAGCTCACAACCTGCAACACAGATATTCACCATGTGCTGAGTGCATCAACTGGTTAGGACAAGGCAAAGGTCTTTAGTTAAAGCTGGTATCGTATTTACCCACAGTTCAAGTGTGTTTAAATAGTTAACCTTTTAATAAAATAGTGTTGCACTACTTCAAGTGTTGGTGACCTGTATGAGATCCAGAACACCCAACACATCAGGGAGGGTACCCCAAAGATGGCCTGAGGGACCCGCTCTCGGAATTTCACAGGTAACGGTTTGCGTGGCAATTGCCCAGATGTGCAAACTTCCTGTGGGAAATTGTCCTGTGCAGGGAACCATCCAAAAATACGATTTACATCACAGATTTTGGATGGCGGCGACTACACCAATAGTTACCCAGAAAATGTTAGAATAATTAAAACCTCTTCTAACTTCTGGCTAACCTTTGTACAGAGTCAGAACGAATCCCCAAAGGGACGGCCCCTTAGCCCTGGCCTCCAACTACCCCTCATGGGTTTCGCCCGCCCTCACGGGACTTAGCCCACTCCCCACACTAGCCTCCCCACAAGAAGCACAGCACCCCCATCCCTCCACATCAAGACTCAACCTCCCTGCCCCTGATACCCCCTCTGAGACCCAAACCCCAACCTGCACTCCCTCCCTAAGACCCGAAACCCTCACCCCCAATCCCCCCCTCCCACTCCCCCGCAGTGGCTCGACTCCCCCACCGAGGCCTAATGGCCCACCATCAGTCACCTGCCAAGGCCTCAAAGGGTGTTTGGACTTTGAGATCTTTAACCTACCTGATTTATGGCAGCTAGTGCTGTAAAGAAAACCAGCAGGTGTTGTCCTTCTCCATTTCGATGGAGCTAGACTTCAACTCTGGGCCTCAGGAACGAGCTGCACTGTCTGGACCTTGCCTAGCCTGAGTTGGATGTTAGGGCGAGACAGGTCCGAAAGAAAATTCATGTAAGTTATTAGGCATGGAGTATATTTCAGTAGATTTTTGTGTAAAATATTTTTCGGGACTTCCGGGTGCGGCGATGACCAGCTGAGTCGCACGTTTCGGCAGCTCCCTGTGAAACGGACTTTTGGGCTCTTGATAGGAGCCCCAACGGCAATTTTAACGGCTGAAAACACCGTGCGGTAAACCAGAAGGGTGTTCCCCCTGGACACGGATGGAAAAAGGAGAGGAAAGTGGCCGGATTGCAGCGGATCCTTTGGAACAACGGCAAGGAAGGCAAGCAGAAACCAAGATGGCGTCGGAAGGTGGCAGTTTCATATGGGGCCCTGAACAACAAGAGTTTTTGAAACGCTGCGTGGAGGAGATAAAAAAGGAAATGAAGAAAGAGTTGTTGGCCCCGATATTACAGGCGATTGAAGGGCTGAAAGAGGAACAAAAGACCCAGGAGCAGGAGCTTCGGGTCGTGAAGGCGAAAGCAGCAGAGAATGAAAACGACATACAGGGCCTGGTGGTGAAGTCGGAGATACAGGAGGCACACCAGAAACGATCTGTGGAGAGGTTGGAGGCACTGGAAAATAACGCAAGGAGGAACAACTTGAGGATTCTTGGCCTTCCTGAAGGTGTGGAGGGGGCGGACGTCGGGGCATATGTGAGCACGATGCTGCACTCGTTAATGGGAGTGGAGGCCCCGACGGGTCCGTTGGAGGTGGAGGGAGCATACCGAGTTATGGTGCGAGGATCGAGAGCAGGAGAAGCTCCCAGAGCCATAGTGGTGAGATTTCTCCGTTTTAAGGATAGAGAAATGGTCCTTAGATGGGCGAAGAAAACTCGGTGTAGTAAATGGGAGAACGCGGTGATCCGCGTCTATCAAGATTGGAGTGCGGAGGTGGCGAGAAGGAGGGCGAGCTTTAATCGGGCCAAAGCGGTACTTCACAAAAAAAAGATAAAGTTTGGAATGATGCAACCGGCAAGACTGTGGGTCACATATCAAGGGAGGCACCACTACTTTGAGACGGCGGATGAAGCGTGGACTTTTATTGTAGAAGAAAAATTGGAATTATTGGACTACGAAAATGAACGTTTGGACAAAGTGGTGGGACGAGTGGGGGGGGGGGCGAAGAGGGATTGTATGATTAATCCTGCGGTATGGTAACTTTTCTTTCTCCCACAGGTGGTGATGGGGGGAGGTGGGGAGGGAGAGGAGATGGGGCGTTGGCCATGGGAGGCGGGGCCGAGGGAGCGGCGCGGGCTTGGTTCCCGCGCTATGATAATTATGGCGGGAATAGAGAAGCAGGTAGGAGGGGGCGCCGCATGGGGCGAGCCGTGATCACGGGGGGAAGCCGAGGTCAGCCAGAGTTTGCTGACTTCTGGGAGCAACATGGGGGGAGTAATTACGCTAGCGGGGGGTCTAGCGGGGGGGGGGGGGGGGGAGGGGGGAATTACTGGGTTGCTGCTGCTGGGGAAAGGGGGGAGTGGGTGCGGGAAAGGATGGGCGGGGGGGCACCGTCTGGGAGAAATACAGCCGCGTGGGAACTGGGCGAGAAGCTGGAAAAAGATGATAGCTAACCGGCAAGGGGGGGGGGTGGGAAGCCCCCCAACTCGGCTGATCACGTGGAACGTGAGGGGGCTTAACGGGCCGATAAAGAGGGCACGAGTACTCGCACACCTTAAGAAACTTAAAGCAGATGTGGTCATGTTACAGGAAACGCACCTGAAACTGATAGATCAGGTTAGGTTGCGCAAAGGATGGGTAGGGCAGGTGTTCCATTCGGGGCTGGATGCGAAAAACAGGGGGGTGGCTATATTAGTGGGGAAGCGGGTAATGTTCGAGGCAAAGACTATAGTGGCGGATAACGGGGGCAGATACGTGATGGTGAGTGGAAAATTACAGGGAGAGATGGTGGTGTTGGTAAACGTGTATGCCCCGAATTGGGACAATGCCAATTTTATGAGGCGAATGCTAGGACGCATCCCAGACCTAGAGACCGGAAAGCTGATAATGGGGGGAGACTTTAACACGGTGTTGGAACCAAGGCTGGATAGGTCGAAGTCCAGGACTGGTAGGAGGCCGGCAGCAGCCAAGGTGCTTAAGGATTTTATGGAGCAGATGGGAGGGGTGGACCCGTGGAGATACAGTAGACCTAGGAGTAAGGAGTTCTCGTTTTTCTCCTATGTCCATAAAGTCTATTCACGCATAGACTTTTTTGTGTTGGGTAGGGCATTGATCCCGAGGGTGAGGGGAACGGAATATACGGCTATAGCCATTTCGGATCATGCCCCACACTGGGTAGACTTGGAGATAGGGGAGGAAACAAGAGGGCGTCCACCCTGGAGAATGGACATGGGACTAATGGCGGATGAGGGGGTGTGCTTAAGGGTGAGGGGATGCATTGAAAAGTACTTGGAACTCAATGACAATGGGGAGGTTCAGGTGGGAGTGGTCTGGGAGGCGTTGAAGGCGGTGGTTAGGGGGGAGCTGATATCAATAAGGACACATAAAGGGAAGCAGGAGAGTAAGGAACGGGAGCGGTTGTTGCAAGAACTTTTGAGGGTGGACAGACAGTATGCGGAAGCACCGGAGGAGGGACTGTATAGGGAAAGGCAAAGGCTGCATGTGGAATTTGACTTGCTGACCACAGGCACTGCAGAGGCACAATGGAGGAAGGCGCAGGGTGTACAGTATGAATATGGAGAGAAGGCGAGCAGATTGCTGGCACACCAATTGAGGAAAAGGGGAGCAGCGAGGGAAATAGGGGGGGTGAGAGACGAAGATGGGGAGACGGAGCGGGGAGCGGAGAGAGTGAATGAAGTGTTTAAGACATTTTATAAAAAATTGTATGAAGCTCAACCCCCGGATGGGAGGGAGAGAATGATGGAGTTTTTGGATCGGCTGGAAATTCCCAAGGTGGAAGAGCAGGAAAGGATGGGATTGGGAGCACAGATCACGGTAGAAGAAGTGGTGAAAGGAATTAGGAACATGCAGACGGGAAAGGCCCCGGGACCGGACGGATTCCCAGTTGAATTTTACAGAAAATATTTGGACTTGCTCGCCCCGCTACTGACGAGGACCTTCAACGAGGCAAAGGAAAGGGGACAACTGCCCCCGACTATGTCAGAAGCAACGATATCGCTTCTTTTAAAGAAGGAAAAGGATCCGCTACAATGCGGGTCCTACAGACCAATCTCCCTCCTCAATGTAGATGCCAAGGTCTTGGCCAAGGTAATGGCAATGAGAATAGAGGAATGTGTCCCGGGGGTGGTTCATGAGGACCAAACTGGGTTTGTGAAGGGGAGACAGCTGAACACGAACATACGGAGGTTGTTAGGGGTAATGATGATGGCCCCACCAGAGGGTGAAACGGAGATAGTAGTGGCGATGGATGCCGAGAAAGCATTTGATAGAGTGGAGTGGGATTATCTGTGGGAGGTGTTGAGGAGATTTGGGTTCGGAGAGGGGTATGTTAGATGGGTGCAGCTGTTGTATAGGGCCCCAGTGGCGAGTGTGGTCACGAATGGACGGGGATCGGCATATTTTCGGCTCCATAGAGGGACAAGGCAGGGATGTCCTCTGTCCCCATTACTGTTTGCACTGGCGATTGAGCCCCTGGCGATAGCGCTGAGAGGTTCCAAGGGATGGAGGGGAATACTTAGGGGAGGAGAAGAACACCGGGTATCTTTATATGCGGATGATCTGCTACTATATGTGGCGGATCCAGCGGAGGGGATGCCAGAAATAATGCGGATACTTGGGGAGTTTGGGGATTCTTCAGGGTATAAATTGAACATGGGAAAGAGTGAGCTGTTTGTGGTGCATCCAGGGGAGCAGAGTAGAGAAATAGAAGACCTACCGTTGAGGAAGGTAACAAGAGACTTTCGTTACCTGGGGATCCAGATAGCTAAGAATTGGGGCACATTGCACAGGCTAAATTTGACGCGGTTGGTGGAACAGATGGAGGAAGATTTCAAGAGATGGGATATGGTAGCATTGTCAATGGCAGGGAGGGTGCAGGCGGTTAAGATGGTGGTCCTCCCGAGATTCCTTTTTGTGTTTCAGTGTCTCCCGGTGGTGATCACGAAGGCTTTTTTCAAAAGGATAGAAAAGAGTATCATGGGTTTTGTTTGGGCCGGGAAGACTCCGAGAGTGAGGAAGGGATTCTTACAGCGTAGTAGGGATAGGGGGGGGCTGGCACTACCGAGCCTAAGTGAGTATTATTGGGCCGCTAATATTTCAATGGTGAGTAAGTGGATGGGAGAGGAGGAAGGAGCGGCGTGGAAGAGATTAGAGAGGGCGTCCTGTAGGGGGACCAGCCTGCAGGCTATGGTGACAGCCCCATTGCCGTTCTCACCAAGGAACTATACCACGAGTCCGGTGGTGGTAGCTACACTGAAGATTTGGGGACAGTGGAGACGACATAGGGGAAAGACCGGAGCACTGGGGGGATCCCCGATAAGAAACAACCATAGGTTTGCCCCGGGGGGAATGGATGGGGGATATGGAATGTGGCAAAGAGCAGGTATAACGCAATTGAAAGATCTATTTGTGGATGGGAAGTTTGCGAGTCTGGGAGCGCTGACCGAGAAATATGGGTTGCCCCAAGGGAATGCATTCAGGTACATGCAATTGAGGGCTTTTGCGAGGCAGCAGGTGAGGGAATTCCCGCAGCTCCCGACACAAGAGGTGCAGGACAGAGTCATCTCAAAGAAATGGGTGGGGGACGGTAAGGTGTCGGATATATATAGGGAAATGAGAGACGAAGGGGAGACTATGATGGACGAACTAAAAGGGAAATGGGAAGAAGAGCTAGGGGAGGAGATTGAGGAGGGGATGTGGGCAGATGCCCTAAACAGGGTAAACTCGTCGTCCTCGTGCGCCAGGCTAAGCCTGATTCAGTTTAAGGTATTACACAGGGCACATATGACTGGAACACGGCTCAGTAAATTTTTTGGGGTGGAGGATAGGTGTGCGAGGTGCTCGAGAAGCCCAGCGAATCATACCCATATGTTTTGGTCATGCCCGGCACTACAGGGGTTTTGGATGGGGGTGACAAAGGTGCTTTCGAAAGTAGTAGGAGTCCGGGTCGAACCAAGCTGGGGGTTGGCTATATTTGGGGTTGCACAAGAGCCGGGAGTGCAGGAGGCGAAAGAGGCCGATGTTTTGGCCTTTGCGTCCCTAGTAGCCCGGCGCAGAATATTGCTAATGTGGAAAGAAGCCAAGCCCCCGGGGGTGGAGACCTGGATAAATGATATGGCGGGGTTCATAAAGTTAGAGCGGATTAAGTTCGTCCTAAGGGGGTCGGCTCAAGGGTTTACTAGGCGGTGGCAACCGTTCGTCGAATATCTTGCGGAAAGATAGATAGGGGAGAACAAAGAAGGCAGCAGCAGCGGCCCAGGACTTGGGGGGGGGGGGGGAGGGATGGGGGGGGATAGGGGGGGGTGTGGCCTGAGACAAGGCAGTTGCCAATTAGGGCTAGTTTTTATTTTTTGTTATTTAATATTTATTTATTTGTTGTTGTTTTTGTTTAAATTTAAAAAAGGTCATTATTATCTGTATTGTTACAATGTTGTGTAAAGGATGCACAATGTACTGTGTTGGTTGACCAAAAATTTTCAATAAAATATTATTTAAAAAATATATATATATTTTTCGGCTGAATTGTTGGGGAGAGGGATTTGAGTAAATTCCACGCAAGGTGGAAGAGCATCGTAAGATAAAAAATGTCTTCAAGCACTTGATGAAACTAGAGAGTCATCATACGTTCTGGTGGTGTCTACTTACACCACTGTAAGGTGCAGGAAACGCAGCAATTCCACTTTCTCTGTCAAATTTGTTTTTCGTCTATATTTTTGAGTCTGCAATGAATGATGCCTATTCACGTTTCGTTCACCCTTTCTGACGTCAGATGGAAAATGATCAATGAACATAATTTCCTCTCTGTTGTCTGTATTCATTGTGACCAATGTCCAGCTCTTGTCTGAGCTGTTTGTCTTCATTGTTGATGTGTCCTCAGGAGATTTTCCACTTTTCCAAACATTTGCATAACATTCCACACACAGGAGAACTGCTGCTTTGATCGGTTCCTGCATTTACTTGCAGTTTTATGCCCAGCTGCTTTACAGTCTGCTGCTCAGTACCTTCCAGCTTCTCGACATTTTACAAGGATAAAGTAAAGCAAATTTTGACAGGGACCGAGAGTGAACCAAGCAATTCGTCCATTTTATCATTTTTATTTCTGTTGGTTTGTGAATTCTTTTTATCATAGAATTTACAGTGCAGAAGGAGGCCATTCGGCCCATTGAGTCTACACCGGCCCTTGGAAAGAGCACCCCACTGAAGCCCACACCTCCATCCTATCCCCGTAACCCAGTAGCCCCACCTAACCTTTTTTATTTGGACACTGAGGGAAGTTTAGCATGGCCAATCCACCTAACCTGCACATCTTTGGACTGTGGGAGGTAACCAGAACACCCGGAGGAAACCCACGCAGACACGGGGAGAACGTGCAGACTCCGCATGGACAGTGACCCAAGCCGGGAATCGAACCTGGGACCCTGGCACTGTGAAGCAACTGTGCTAACCACTGTGCTACCGTGCTGCCCTCCAATAAAGAGAGAACGCAGAACAGGCTATTTAGGGTATTTCTTGGACCAGAATTTTACGTGGCGCATTCGAGATAACGCTCGACTCATAAGCATGTGAAGCCAAGTCAGTGGACACCAGGCACGTATCCCAACGTCATTTCGCAATATTTCAGTCGGCGGGCGCACACTGGAGTCGAAGATAAGCCTGCCGACAATTAAGCGGCCAATTAAGTCCTTTAAGGAGTCAATTAAAAGCGAATTCATTTGGCCCGTCTACTTTAATGTTTGGCGGGTCGGCCGATTGGTCAGGCAGCCTTCACGTTTTCGCCACGACCTCAATCCAGGAAGGGATGAAATGTCAGGGCTTGAAATAAAATTTTAAAAGGTGTCTGGGGACTGAGGTTTTCTGTCAGGTGTTTGAATGTGCAGCCCAAGACAAAGTTTGGTGCATTTTATTTTCATCACATTTAGGTTGTAGAGCTTTACAGTTCCCTGAAACAGCTCCACAGCAGCTGTTCACTTTGAGGGAGTCCATTAGAAGCACCAGCCCGTACCCTCCCTTTTCCTGGTGCCCACCCCTGCTCCCCACCCCTGCTCCCCTTGGCTACACTGAGCCTTTCAAACTGGCTGCCTGTTTATTGGTGAGCCAGTGTGAAATCGCGTTCCAGGGCCGATAGCAGACAGAAATCATTTTGCATCGGCATCCAGTTCTATCGAGTGTGCCCACCTATTAAGCGCAAAATTTAGGCCTTAGTGTTCAGGATTATGAAGGGCAAAAATCAACCAGTGATCCTTTCCCTGTGCTTGAACCAGTGACCTCTCCATCCCTGCCTTCCTGCCTTTCCAGAAAGCTCCGTGTGGTGTTATTTGTGTTGCTTATTTCAGGATGGTTGGCATAGTGCTCACAAAGGCCACAGAATATCTTTTAACTTAAACAAAGCTATGATTTTACTTACATTACTAAAGTCCTTAAGAATAAACAACTGATCAATAACATCTAACTACACTCATCTACTGCTAACCTCACTACTGGTATAAACTATAATCTAACCTTACTCACACTATCTGCTCTTATGACCTTCACTAGCTATCTTCTGCATACACTACTCCCCTAAGGTCTAGCATCACTGCCTTATATAGTTGTATCTGCAGTTCCCTCTAGTGGCTACTCTCAACACTACATTAACCCTTTTAATGCTGATCGTTATGATAATACCACACTCCTGGGGGTGGGGTTGTCAGAAAGTGGTTTCTGGTGTGCGCAGGGAAATCAAATCCCTTAAAAGTGGGCAGCATGGTAGCACAAGTGGATAGCACTGTGGCTTCACAGCTCCAGGGTCCCAGGTTCGATTCCGGCTTGGGTCACTGTCTGTGCGGAGTCTGCACATTCTCCCCGTGTCTGCGTGGGTTTCCTCCGGGTGCTCCGGTTTCCTCCCACATTCCAAAGATGTGCAGGTTAGGTAGATTGGCCATGATAAATTGCCCTTAGTATCCAAAAAAAAAGGTTAGGAGGGGTTATTGGGTTACGGGGATAGGGTGGAAGTGAGGGCTTAAGTGGGTTGGTGCAGACTCGATGGGCCGAATGGCCTCCTTCTGCACTGTATGTTCTATGTCAATGTCTAAAAGTGACACAAGTCTGAATCTCAACATCATCCTGCCCATTTCTGGCTTTCACAGAGGTGGATTTTGCAGGCCAGCAAGAACTGTTAGGTAAATAATTAGAAGAATGAGAGGTAACCTGATCCAAACATATATGTTCCTGAGACGAGTCGATCGGGTCGATACTGGGAGGCTGCCCTTGTGGGGGAAGGCTAGAAATAGGGGACACAGTTTAAAAGTAAGAGGAATCCCTTTTAGAACAGAGACGAGCAAAATTATTTTTCTCTTCCGAGAAAGCAGGAGCTCGGTCATTCAATTTATTCAAGGTAGAGTTAGACTGATTTTTGATAGGCAATGAGTCAAGGGTTATTGCGGGGGGTGTGACAGATGGGAACGTGGAGTTGAGGTTACAATCAGATCATCCGTGATCTAATTGAATGGTGGAGCAGGCTCGAGGGGCCAAATGGCCTACTCCTGCTCCCAAGTCCTATGATCCTATATTCAAGTAGGCGAAAGTCTTAGCCAACCACTCTGGCTTTAAGAACCAGTGCACTTATTTACCAAGCTGGCAATTACTCGCCAGATTCAGCCAGTGGGGAGAATTTCTTCAGTGAAGAGGACAGGCTGGGAAAACTTTCATCGGTGAAGCTGAAGAGCTCCAGCCATGGCCAGGTGAGAGGTTGCTGCTCATCGCACTCATTCTCAAAGAGGGCTTTCAGTGCTTGACCCCTGATTGACAATTTCCTGGAAGTCACTTCACCTGCCTTGCACTTCGTTGACATTCAGCTTCACTTCCTTACTGCCAGACGTCACCCCTGTATGGGAGCAGATTATGCAGCCTTGTACCTCTGATAAGGAACAGGAGGAGCAGCAACACCAACACCAAACGTTCCAGCATCACAAGCACCAGTAGAAACACTAGCTGCATACTGCTCAGACACATGCCCTTCCAAAGTACAGAGGGGATGGGCACAGAGATTCAGCTGTAAGGAGCTACGAGCCCCTACACATGGTCCACAGACAGAGCTGAGCTCTCTCAATATTTCTGAGTACCAGTGCCTTAGGAAGCTCAGGTATCTTTGGAACTCACTTCCTCAAAAGGTAGTGGAAGCAGAGTCTTTGAATATTTTTAAGGCAGAGCTACATAAATTGTTAACTAACAAAGGGGGCGTGAAAGGCTCTCGGTGTAGGCAGGAATGTGGGTTACAATCAAATCAGCCATTATCTTACTGAATGACGGAGACGACTTGAGGGGTCGGGCGGCCGACTCGTGTTTCTAATTCATAGGTCCGTATGTACGTAATGTTCTTAAAGTAGATTGTTGCTGACATCTTCCTTCTGGAACAAGACTGCCTTCGCAGTGGGCCAGGTGGATACTCAGTGCCAGTTGTAATGAAGGTGCCTTTTACTGGACGGCCTCTGTTTCTCCCTGAGGCAGTGGGCTCACGTCTTGTGGAAGGAGAGAAGACAGGGAATTATGAGAATCAGAAATGACTTGCGTGGATGGAAACAAAGGAAACTATTTGTGGAGTGGAACTGTGAGGCATGGGTGTGAGAGGGCAATAAGGTGGGGGTGGTGTCTGGCTGTTCAGACGGGGGGGGGGGGGGGGGGGGGGGTGCCTGGAGAGAGCGAGAGACGGATGATGAGAGGGATGAGTGGAGCTGCAAGCTGTCTTGTTCGGAGCTGTGCAGGAGAATGCTGGGAGAGTCAGAGTGTGAGGTTTGGCACTCCCCTTCCCCGTCCCCCTGACGCCCTGGATCCACTTGGTGTTCCAAGGTGGAGGAACCGCACTTCTGCTGGCCTTCCACGGTCACTTGCATCCACATCGGCTTAGCTGGGGAGACTATCTCCTTACAGACCCTCAGATCCCACAGTAGGAAAACCAGTCAAGAGTCGGAGGGCCTTCCCAGCTCCCCTCTCCACCCCTCTGCTTCCTACAACCTCAGAATTCCATATCCAGTTCATATTTCTGGCCCATGCCCCAGTCCCTTCAATTAGAAACTCGTCCTTTGTCAGATCTGTCTTGTAATCATGCCTGGCCTTTATGTTTGGCTGGGGAACTGGGAGACAGGATGTTATGTCGTGGTTCAGGCAAAAAGCCATGAGGAGCCCACTTCAGCTGTCAACAGATTCCCTGACCAACTGCAGGTCCCACCTTTGTGGAGTGGGATTGTCAGTTTAAGTTCTTGCTGCACCTATGGTATGCCAACGACATGATTAGCCTGGTCCCTTGGAAAATGGGAGCAGGAGTGGTCCCTCGAGCCCATCCCTCAATTCAATTAATTCATAGTTTCTCTGTATTTGCAACAGTGGTTCCTTGTAACATATTAAAATGCCTCATTTAGATCAACCCTCAATCTGCCATACTCAAGGGGATTTTAGCTATTTGAGTGAGGTACCAAATAATGACCCAAATCTATTGCCTGAAACTCAACAGAAAGCAAAAAACTTAAGGTCAGTGCGATCATTGTTAAAATATATATATACTTTATAATATACTTAATTAGTTCTGCCCCCCACCCCCTTTGGAAATCTATCTTCGCTGAAGTGGCTTATTGCTTTGTTTCCTTTATCTTTCCTTGAGAAGCAATTTGGTTAAAATATCTGTGTTTCCACACGTTGTCTGTATTTTCTATATATCTGTGCAGAAGACATGACTGGCATTTGCTGTAAACTAGGACAGGGCAGCAATGTGTCTTCTGATCCCTATCCCTTCACCTCATCTGCTGGTTGGGGACCAGAGGCTGGCACTGCTCTGCTGTGCCAACAGTATCCCTTCTCTTTCGAACATGTCGCACTGCTTCTGTTCTTTTCGAATGAAAGTTCTGGCAGTTTGAGAGTTAAATAGATTTAAAAGATTCCCGAAAGATTTATTTCAGCCACCGACTTGAGTTGACATATTGGGATATAGCCGAGAAGCTATTTCCCCTGTAAACTGAGTGAGCCCTGCACAGGCAGAAATATGTGGTGTTATCGGAGAACAAATCATCGATATCTCGTTTACTCATTCAGTAGGTTCACAAACTTTTTTTGGGTTCAACCCATTTGCACATGGATTAGCAATCACAGATCCCCCATTTAAATTCTAATACCATATAATACTCATGATATGAAAGTGCTGAGTGCTAAGAGTGTTTTAATAATGCTTTTAGGTTTTGAATATCACTAAGGTGGTTGTGCCTGCTTTTTACTACAGGCTCGGTCAATCCTTGGCAGGAATGCCCCCAGAGAGAGCAGGAACATGGAGGAAACAGGAGCTTGGACAAAACAGAAGCCCAGAGAGAACGGGAGACCAGGGAGTTCAGGAGCGCGGAGAGAGCGGGAGCCTAGGGAGAGTAGGAGCAAGGGGGGAGCAGGAGCATGGAGAGTGGAGGAGCATGGAGAAAGCAGAGTATGGAGAGAGCAGAGAACTGGGAGAGCAGAAATGTAGAGAGAGCAGGAGCATGGGGAGAGTAGGAGCAAGGGGAGAGCAGGAGCATGGAGAGTGGAGGAGCATGGAGAAAGCAGAGTATGGAGAGAGCAGAGAACTGAGAGAGCAGAAACGTAGAGAGAGCAGGAGCATGGGGAGAGTAGGAGCAAGGGGAGAGCAGGAGCATGGAGAGTGGAGGAGCATGGAGAAAGCAGAGTATGGAGAGAGCAGAGAACTGAGAGAGCAGAAACGTAGAGAGAGCAGGAGCATGGGGAGAGTAGGAGCAAGGGGAGAGCAGGAGCATGGAGAGTGGAGGAGCATGGAGAAAGCAGAGTATGGAGAGAGCAGAAAACTGGGAGAGCAGAAACGTAGAGAGAGCAGGAGCATGGGGAGAGTAGGAGCACAGGGAGAACAGGAGTGCAGAGAGAGCAGGAGCTGCTGCCGAAGCCCTAATCCACATCTTTACTTCCTCTAAATGTCCAACCCTCTCCTGGCTGGTCACCCACATTTTACCCTCAGTAAACCTGAGGTCATCAAAACTCTGCTGTCCATACTTTAACTCACACCCTTTCACCTATTACCCCTGTGTTCTCTGTAATCAAGGAAATGGTTCTCAGGATCTATTAGCATAACATTTCACTTGCAAATCGATCATATCTCATTTTTACAGCACCTTAATACTGCTGTACGCATCTCAACCCAAGTCTCTGGCCTATGTTGGCTCACGGCCAAGCCAAGTTTTGATTTTAAAGTTCTCATCCTTGTTTTCAGATCCCTCCATGGTCCTTCTCCAGTCCCACAAACATCTGGACTATCTGTGCCACTCTAATTCTAGCCTCTTGTGTATCCTCAATTTTAATTATGCTACAATTTGTGGCCATGGGTGGGATTCTCTGGCGTTTACGACGGCATCAACAGGCCCCCAGGATCAACGATCCTGCACCTCACAGGGGGCCAGCATGGTACTGGAGCGACTCATGCAGCTCCAGCTGCCGATACTGGTGTCAAACGAATGGCATAAGTCTGTGCATGCACGTTAAGACCGGCGCGGACTTGCGCATGCGCGCTAGTTGCTTTCTCCGCGCCGGGCCAACGCAACATGGCGGAGAGCTACAGGGGCCCAGCGTGGAGGAACATAGGCCCCCACCAGGAGAAGCCGGCCTGCCGATCGGTAGGCTCCGATCGCAGGCCAGGCCACGGTGGAGGCCCCCTCCTCCTCCCCACCAGGCTGCAGGATTAACGCTGAGGTTCCGATGGGTAGGACCACAGGTGAACGGCGCCGGCGGGACTCGACCTATCTCGGCGGCCACTCGGCCCATCGCGCGCAGAGAATCGCCGGGGGGTGCCGCGTAGAGCGGCCCCCGGCCGGTGCCGCACCGGCCGTGCCAGCACCAATGGCGCCAGTTCTCCGCTGACCAGGGAATCGGCAGGCGGGCGTCGGAGCGGTGTCGCGTGAATCGCGCCCCCCCCCTCCCCTGCGATTCTCCGACCCGGCCCGGGGTCGGAGAATCCCACCCCATGTCTTTGGTTTCTGGACCCTTACGTCTGGAATTCGCCCTATATCTCTCCGCCTCTTTATCTTGCTTCCATCCTTTAAGAGGTCCACTAAAACCATTCTCCTCTACCATTTTGGTCACCTGACCTAATATTTCCTCATGTGGCTCAGTGTCACATTTTGTTTTATAATGCTGCTGTGAAGCACCTTTGGATGTTTTATCATGTTAAAGATGTCATACAAATATAAATTGTTGTTATTAGTTTAGTTATGTGTATACTGCCAACAGCTCTTAAGATCCAGGTGTTGACAATCTGTTACCATTGGTTCTCCATTAAATCAAATTCACGAAAAGATTATAGAGAAATATAGGATATTGTTTTGAATCATGGAATAGTTTGTTCACAACAAGTAGGAAGGACCACAGTGTTGTCCGAATAACTATGATATATAATCCCCTGAGGCGAGTCCTGTCTGTCCTTTTCCCTAAACAGTCACAATCTGATAACTCCAATTTAATTTTGTACTATATTTGTTCAGACGCAGACTCAAAATATCTCTTGGAAGCTGTCCAATTGCATTTTGCTGCTTTTCATGTTACCCATTTCTGCTTCTGCCCACTGTATATCTTTAATCATTGACCCCGACATTACCTCATGAAATAATGGCCCACAAAACATTTAGTGACTTCTCCTGCAGGTTTCAACCAGTTTGTTTTAAATATGCTTAACACCTCAACTAATCAACCAAGTGAGAGAGTTTAGAGGTGATGCTGCTAAGTGCTTTTTTTTTTACAAATTACTCTGTCTTGCGATATGGATATCATTGGCAAGGTTATCATTCAGTGCCCTTCCCGAGTTACCCTGGGAATATGGTGGTAAGTATCCTGTTTGAACCTATGTAGCAAAGGTGATCTCAGAATTCTACAGATGGACAATTGCCAGGTCACTTCAGAGGGTAAGTAAAATGTTGAACTTTAGTCACCTTTCACTAAATAGGGTAGAGCCCAGCCAATTGGATTTTTACAATAATCAGACAGTTTAATTGTCAATTTTAATGATATCAGCCTCTTTATGTCTAGATATTTCAAACTGAATTTAAATTCTCAAATTTCCATATTCTCGAGATAATTTGTACAGGCTCTGGATTCCTCGGATAACATAACCCAATGCTACTGTACCCATCCATCAGGGAGCTACAGAATGGTCCGTACATTCGTGACAGATATATTGTGAATAGACAGATTGTCCCTTCCACAGAAACGAAAAGGTTCTGAAGAAAGGTCATCGACCTATAATGTTAACCCTGCCTCTCATTCGCAGATGCTATCTGAACTGTGTTTCCAACATTTTCTGTTTCTATTTCAGAAACAAAGGAATGTTCTCTTGGAGAATTCAATGATGTTGTTCATTTTCAATTACAGGCTTGCATACATTGATAGGGACAACTGTTGCCCATGAAAACATTAATAATAAAATCAAAACAGCGTTTTAAACAGAAGCATGCAGATGAGTATATTGAAGGCAGAAAGGAAAATTAGTGACACGTCTGAATATATGAATGTTAGCTTCGGTTTCTATTATTTATTAGCTGTGGGAACGAGAAGGATAACCACTTAGAATAACACCAGGCGGGCACGGTCCTCAGCGGATACTAAAATGTTGGAAGAATGTTTGATGATATCTCATAATTTATGTTCTCATGAATAAGGGGTGATCTGAAAGAAATGCAATGTTTCTTTGACAAATTATACTGTTTTGCATTAAAATTAAATGTCATTTGGTGGCTTGGTAACCATTAATTACCACACCATACAAACAGGACACTGATGTCAGTGAAAATGAGCAAGTACCAGATCAGCAGCTCCAACACATAAAAACACATCATCACTGCAAGTGCCAATCCTGGCTGCTTATGCTTGAAGGTAGAATACGACTGAAAATCAACTATCTTAATCAATACGCTATTACTGATACAATGCGAACCAATAAAAGGTCCTATTACTGCTATAACGATCAGGTAAGGAGGGGTTGAATGGTTCCATAGATAAAAGCAAATTACTGTGGATGCTGGAATCTTAAATAAAAACAGAAAATGCTGGACAATCTCTAGCAGGTCTGACCGCATCTGTGGAGAGAAAAAGGAGCTCATGTTTTGAGTCCGAATGACACTTTGTCAAAGCCCCTTGATGCACGATCAGTTACCACAGAATCTGCGATCGTCGCAGTCTCGGCAGTGAGGCAGGCGCTGGCTCGGGCATCCATGGCTCCGGGAGCGTGTCGTCCTCAGCTTCATCAACCGAGGGGGGAACGAATCCTCCTGGGAAGGGGGCTGAGGTAAAGTGCGCTGGTGGGAGGGTAGATGGAGTTGGTGAGGGAGCCGTGCATGGGGATCCAGCGGGTGCCAGATCCCGGCGGGAGACCGTGTTTTGTCGGCCGTCGGGGTGCGCCCATGTAGGCGTACTGCGGGTTACCATGGAGAAGGCGGACCCTCTCGACCAATGGGTCCGACTTGTGGGTCCACGCGTGTTCGCGGAGCAGGACGGGTCCGGGAGCTGCCAGCCATGTTTGGAGCGAGGACTTCCTGGGGAAGACAAGGAGACGTTCATGAGGTGTTTCGTTGGTCGTGGTACACAGCAGTGATCGTATGGAGTGGAGTGCATCGTGGAGGACCTCCTGCCAGCGGGAGACCGGGAGATTTCAAGACAGCACGGTAGCACACGTGGCTTGCACTATGGCTTCACAGCGCCAGGGTCCCAGGTTCGATTCCCCACTGGGTCACTGTCTGTGCGGAGTCTGCACGTTCTCCCCGTGTCTGCGGGGTTTACTCTGGGTGCTCTGGTTTCCACCCACAGTCCAAAGATGTGCAGGTTAGGTGGATTGGCCATGCTAAAATTGCCCTTAGTGTCCAAAAAAGGTTAGGAGGGGTATTGGGTTATGGGGATAGGGTGGATGTGAGGACTTAAGTAGGTCGGTGCAGACTCGATGAGCTGAATGGTCTCCTTCTGCACTGTATGGTCTATGTATTATGTATCTAGACCGTAGGGCCAGTAGGACGGCCTTCCAGACCATCCTGTTCTCCCTCTCCACCTGCCCATTTCCCCAGGGGTTGTAACTGGTCGTCCTGCTTGAGGCAATGCCCTTGCTGAGCAGGAATTGACGCAGCTCATCGTTCATGAAGGAGGACCCCCTATCGCTGTGGATGTAGGTGGGGAAACCGAACAGGGTAAAAATGCTGTGGAGGGCTTTAATGACGGTGGCAGCAGTTATGTCGGGACAGGGGATGGTGAAAGGGAACCGAGAGTATTCATCAATCACGTTCAAGAAGTATGTGTTGCGGTCGGTGGAGGGGAGGGGTCCTTTGAAGTCCATGCTGAGGCACTCAAAGGGGCAGGAAGCCTTCACCAGATGCGCTTTCTCTGGCCGGTAGAAGTGCGGTTTGCACTCCACGCAGATTTGGCAGTTCCTGGTGACAGTCCTGACCTCCTCGATGGAGTAGAGCAGGTTGCGGGTTTTGATGAAGTGAAAGAAATGTGTGAACCCCGGGTGGCAGAGGTCATCGTGTAGGGTCCTGAGTCGGTCCACTTGTGCGCTGGCACATGTGCCGCGGGATAGGGCATCAGGAGGCTCGTTGAGCTTCCCGGGACGATACAAGATCTCATAGTGGGGGGGGGGGGGGGGGGGGGGAGAGTGTGTAAACTTTCCCCCACATTCTTTCGAGTATGTCAAGATAATGCCTCCAATGCCACACAGCTTCTACGATGGCTTGGGACTCCTTTTCGATGGAGGGATGACGGATTTCGGAGGCATGGAGGGTGCGGGAAAAGAAAGCTACAGGCCTGCCCGCCAGGTTGAGGGTGGCAGCCAGAGCTACGTCTGATGCGTCACTCTCGACCTGAAAGGGGAGGGACTCATCGACAGCGTGCATCGTGGCCTTTGCGATGTCTGCCTTGATGCGACTGAAGGCCTGGCGGGCATCTGCCGACAGGGCGAAGGCCGTGGATTGAATTAGTGGGCGGACCTTGTCCGCATAGTTGGGGACCCACTGGGCATAATATGAAAAAAAAAACAGACATCGTTTCAGGGCCTTGGAGCAGTGGAGGAGGGGAAATTCCATGAGGGGGCGCATGCGTTCGGGGTCGGGGCCTATTACTCCATTTGTGCACCACGTAGCCAAGGATCGGTGCTAAATACGCATTTCTCCTTGTTATAAGTCAGATTAAGGAGTTTGTCGGTATGGAGGAATTTGCGGAGGTTGGTGCCATGGTCCTGCTGATCCTGGCCGCAGGTGGTGACGTTGTCTAGGTACGGAAACGTGGCCCGCAAACCGTACCGGTCAACCATTCGGTCCATCTCCCATTGGAAGACCGAGACCCCATTAGTGACACCGAAGGGAACCCTAAGGAAATCATAGAGCCGCCCATCTGCTTTGAATGCAGTGTACTTGCAGTCGTCCGGGCAAATGGGGAGCTGGTGGTAGGCGGATTTGAGGTCTGCAGTGGAGAAGACCTTGTATTGTGCAATCTGATTGACCATATCAGATATGCGGGAAGGGGGTACGCGTCGAGCTGCGTATACCGATTGATGGTCTGACTATAATCAATGACCATCCTGTGCTTCTCCCCGGTCTTTACAACCAACACTTGAGCTCTCCAAGGGCTGTTGCTAGCCTCGATAATGCCTTCTTTAAATAACCTTTGGACTTCCGACCTGATAAAGATCCGGTCCTGGGCACTGTACCGTCTGCTCCTGGTGGCAACGGATTTGCAATCCGGGTGAGGTTCGCAAACAGGGAAGGTGGGTCGACCTTGAGGATCGCGAGGCTGCAGACAGTGAGGGGGGGTATAGGGATGCCGAATTTAAAGGTTAAACTCTGGATGTTGCATTGGAAGTCCAAGCCCAGGAGTGCGGCAGCGCAGAGGTGAGGGAGGACGCAGAGCCGGAAGTTGCTAAACTCTACGCCCTGGACGGTGAGATTTGCTATGCAGTACCCCAGTATTTCCACAGAGTGGGCCTCGGGGGCCAGGGAAATCTTTTGTTTAAGGGTATATTGCGAGGGAGCAGCGCCTTACCGTAGTGGGGTGAATAAAGCTCTCTGTGCTCCCAGAGTCGAACAGGCAGGACGTCTTGTGCCAGTTGATGTGTACCATCGCCGTTGCGGTCGTGAGGTTTTGGGGCCGAGACTGGTCCAGTGTAAACGAGGTGAGTTGCAGCAGATGCTGGGAGGTCTCATCAGGCGATACACGGCCATCCGAGTCGGGGTCCTGAGACGTCATCCAAGATGGCAGCGCCCATGAATCGCACATGGCCTGAGGTGGGCAAGATGGCGGCGCCCATGGGCCGCACGCGGCCTGCGGAATCAAAGATGGCGGCACCCACGGGTTGCACGGGGCCTGCGTGTAGGGGGATGGCGGCAGGCCCGGGTCGCCTGCGAAGACAGCGGCGACCGACCGGGCCTGGCATACCGCTACGAAGTGCTCCTTTTTACTGCAGCCCTTGCACGTTGCGGATCGGGCCGGGCAGCATTGCCGGGGTGTTTGGCTTGCCCGCAAAAGTAGCTTCTGGGTCCCCCGGGGTTGACTGGCTGCCGCGCAGCACACGCTTGTGGCGAATTGGGGATGCGTTACAGTCGGCCGCGGAAGGGGTCCATGCTGTCCACGTGCGGTCGGGGGCATACGCCTGGGTGTTACAGGCGGCGACTTCTAAAGAGCTCGCAAGTTTCCGTGCATCCCCGAGACCCAGCGTATCCCCTTCTAGCAGCCGCTGGCGGATCTGTGTGGACAGCATGCCAGGAACAAAAGTTCGGTGTGGTCGCTAGCCGAAACTTGTTGGCAGTTACAGTTCCTACCTAGGACTAATAATGCGCGGTAGAAGTCGTCCAGCGATTCCCCCGGAATTTGTCGTCTGGTGGCAAGAAAATGTCGGGCGTATTCCTGAGTCCCTGGACGAATATAGTGCCCTTTCAACAGAGTCAGAGCGTCCTTGAAGTCAGCCGCGTCCTCGATGAGCGGAAAGATTTCTGGGCTCACCCTCGAGTAGAGAATCTGCAGGTTCTGGTCCTCCGAGGGTGGAGTCGTGGCCATCCTGATGTAGCTATTGAAAGACGCCTGCCAGTGTTTAAAAGTAGCCCCTGAGTTTGCCGCGTGGGGGCTGAGTTGTAGACACTCAGGCTTGTCGCGGAGCTCCATTCTTTAAAATCTGGTGTAATAAATTGATGCACGATCAATTACCACAGAAGCGAGTTTGTAGAGCAATTGAAGGCTTTATTACACCAGATGCTTCCACAGCAGTGCAGTATCAGAATGGCTAGAGCCAGGGAAAGCACAGACCTTTATACTCCGGCCTGCTGGGCGGGACCAGCAGGCAGAGCTCTACTAAGGAACCTCTAATACGAGGTACCTCCAACATAGGTACCGTAATACCCTTGATACAGACTACCACAACCCTCTTGAATGATCCCCCTCTTTTCCCTCCCCTCTTTTGAGTGCACACGTTTTTTTTAATTAAACAGTATATTTGCCAATTCAGTGAGCATTTAGCTGTTTAGGTGCTGTGATCATAAGAAAACCAATTGAACAACTTTTCTTGGGTTTAGCAAAGAAAGAAGACTTGTACTTAAATGGATCTAACTGAAATAATATAATACGCTCCAACTTTCACATGTACACACTTCTTACACGCACACACCAATAGATTGTAGATGGGGAAAGATAGATTTGTCAACTTCGAATCCAGAGAAATGAAAGGGGTATACAGTCTGTAGTTAGGTGACTCAACTGGCTTCAGTCTGAGTTTGCTGGTTTTGTGGCATTCTTTGCTGGTCCCGATGCTTCTCATTTAAGGGTGTAGCTGATATGGCAGTTCTCCATGTAATAATAGTGCTGGGTTGAAGAAGTCTCTGTCTACTGCAGGGTCATTCCTAGATGGTCAGGGGCATCAAATAGGGTTTGAAGCTTGTAAGGCCGTTTAGGGAGCGAGGGAGGAAGGAGGGACCCCACGAATGTCTCCTCTTATCAGCATCTCATACAGCCAGGAGAGCAGAAGTGAAAACACATAAAGGGTAGACCTGTCACATGACCATCACCCAGTGATTCAAATGTGGTCATGATTAGTGTATCCCCCATCGTGTAACTTAATCAGTTCATGTCTGGGAACCTTCTCTCTCAGCCAGTGTCCCATTCTTCAAGTGATTGGGTTTAGAGTATCTCCATTGTTCTTTGATGAGTTCAAGCCGAGAAATCCCCTGTTAGATGTCCCAGATGATTGTTTTGATGCTTTGCTAATGGGGACAGGATATATGATTCACTCATATTCTCCTCAGGCCCTTGTCCTTAATGGGTCTTTGCAGATGTGCCTTCATCTCAGTGGGTTGCAATGTAGAAAGCCATGATGGAAATTGGATAGCTATCTTTTTGGTGAGCTCATGTCACACTTCTAGTTTGTGTTTCAGAAAGTTCTTGAGTTGGATTCCCCGCCCCGCCCCACCACATTTCTGCCCCAACCCGCCGGTGGGATTTTCTGTTACACCGGCCGGTCAATGGGGTTTCCCATTGTGGGGCAGCCCCACGCCGTCGGAAAACCCCCGGGCGCCGGCAAAACGGAGAATCCCGCCGATGCAGAATCCCGCCCCCGGTTTTTAAAAGCTTGGTTTGGTTTGCTTTCCCAGCCGACAGATAAAAAAATCATTATTTGGCCTGAAGCATGTTTCCGTGACGCTGTGCACAAAGAGAAACATATAAGATGTCGACCATTTCTTCTTCTCATTTCCTGTTGAAGCTATTGAGCCGTTAAAGGATTCTTGAGGCCATATGGAAGATCCAATGGACATCTGGCTCATCTCACTCGATGCAGTTTAATATCTGGTTGCTTCCTTTTGATTCTTTGGTGTGCTGATTTTATAATTTAAATTGTATAACTCGTGGCACAATTCATTTTGAGCAACAAGGCCTGATTCGGTCAATGGACAAGTAGATCTCTGCCACTATTTCCAAACTAATATTAATGGAACTCTCAGCTTGATGTACACTGCATTATAGTGATGGCAGCTGTGTGGTTGACATACTCGAAAGAATGTGGGGGAAAGTTTACACACACCCCCACCCCACCCAAGGTTGGGGAAAGGTGGAAGTAAAAACTGGTACAGTCTCAAACCCCACCAATTTCCAACCTGCCCAATTCTGGTTTCAACAGAGGCAGTGAGAGGGGTCAGGTAACCAATCCAAGGAGGGCCAGCGAGCCTAATCCTTTGAACATGCTATGTATCTCCAATTTAGCTGGGTTTTTATTTTTAACATTGGAGTGCGCAATGTCAGCAGGTAAAAGAAAGAGGGGCTGGATCCAAGAGGCTGGTGGCTTTACGACACTGATTGTAGGTCTGGAGGTGCAGAGTTGCTTCCTCCCGGCCCAACAAGATCATTTTCATCCAATCAGATGCTCACGATAGTTCCACTCCCGTTGCTATATTATTTGATTCGATCCAGCACACCACCTGCCATCCCCATGGTGTCCTGGCCCATGTGGGCAGGTTGTTTCCACTGGCGGGTGAAAGCAGAACTAGGGGGCATAGCCTTAAAATAAGGGGAAGTAGATTTAGGACTCAGTTTAGGAGGAACTTCTTCACCCAAAGGGTTGTGAATCTATGGAATTCCTTGCCCAGTGAAGCAGTAGAGGCTCCTTCATTACATGTTTTTAAGATAAAGATAGATAGTTTTTTGAAGAATAAAGGGATTAAGGGTTATGGTGTTCGGGCCGGAAAATGGAGCTGAGTCCACAAAAGATCAGCCATGATCTCATTGAATGGTGGAGCAGGCTCGAGGGGCCAGATGGCCTACTAGTTCTTATGTTCTTATCTCCCACCACTCCCAGCCTCCAATGTTTAGTGCAATCATACAGCCCTCTCACAATGTCAGGCTGATCTGCTTCCTGCCTGACAGACAACCAATCACACTCTCCCCTTGGCGCACATGTGTCATCCTCTGAGGGGTGACTGCACATTGCGGACGATTATACCAAAGTTTCTCCTTCTCCTTTATGTATCGGAGTGTCTCTGGGCAGAATCTTGTGCTCTCGCTGGTGGTGAAGTTGAAGGTGAGAAGGGTATGTACTTAGGCGGGATGCTCCCGTTCCAGAAACCCACCGCTTTCCTGCCTCCTTCCACGTTAGGGTCGGGGTGGGAAGATCGTTGTCGACCTCCTTGTCCCACCGCCGATTGAGGATTTTAATTAGTGACCACTCATGGGGTCCCATCCCACCACCACAGGTTTTAATCCAGCTTCAGCCATGCCTGTTGCTGTGCAGCATGCATGGTGGGTGAACCTATGTGGGCTGCTGGTCACCTCCGAGGGGGTGTGGTGCACCTCGAACAAAGGCACTCAGAGCTTAATCAAGGAGTTAGACATTGGGGAGTGGAAAGCCCACCGAAAGCCATCCCCTGCCCTTGCTGCTTCCTCCCTATCCGTCCAAATCTACCCCCAAACCCCTCCCCCCCAATTAATTATCTGTGAGCGTGGGTCACTCTGCAGTCCTGTGTCTGATCGCTTGGCAGCAGCCATACCTTCCCTTGTGACACTGCTGTGTCGATTGGCTGGCAGCACTTGCTAAGCGAGACCTCCATCCCTGGGGTCCTGACGGCTTGTCGTTCAGCTGGCTTTCCAGCAAAGAGACAGTGTGGGTCTCTCTCTGGCACCTGAGACCTCCAACACCTCAACAAATTCCATTCTCTGACTCATACTCAGCTCAAAGACCCTGAGCCGAAGTATCTCTAGCCAGAGAGATACACAATAGAGTGACCATCCAGGAGAGTATCGCTATCTGCAAACTGCCACATGTTACAGTCCAGGCATGTACAATACTGCTGTTGTCTTGCCAGTGTCACCCAAATCCAAAGAATAAAGATCAATAATGACAGGAGCATTATAAACTGCAGCGTTGCAATTTATTATCTGCTACTGGGGTGAAGAAATGTCTTTAAGGTCACAAAGTATAATTGCAGCAAATTCTGGAGTTAAATAGAGGTTAATTACTTTGGGGTGGGGGTGGGGTAGGTTTTGAGTGGGCAGGACAAGTTTCTAATTCAAAGAAACCATAATTTGTTTTGCAGTCTTAGGTCGGATATGTGAAGTGCAACATTGAAAATGCGATTGACGCTATCTTGGTGAGGGTCTCATGTGTTTGGAAACTATATTAATATATTATTTCATGATCATCTTCTTCCATTTCAGGGATAACTTAACTAATTTGTTAATTCCTGGGTGGAAGAGAGAGCATGTTGAAAATTAAACAGGCTGATGCGAAGATCTGCTCTAGAAATGCTGCCTAACTTAGATGTGGCTCCAGTCTGACTGCAGCGTGATTGAATCATAACTGAACGGCGCTAGGTTGCATTAAACCTCTGCCTGGAATTCCTCATGGACTGCGGAAGGAAGTTGAATGGGGAAACGACAGGTTGACCATTCCAACAGGAAGATCCCCTTCAAACCATTCACCATCCTGACATGGAAATAAATCACCGTTCCTTCAGTGCCGCTGGAACTCGCTCTTACAGCATAATGGATGTACCTATGCCACACAGACTTTAAAAAAAAATAATTTCTCTTTGTGTTGCAGCTTGCTGCAGTTTTTCTCCAGTTAAATAACAAAATTAACAACTTCATATTTCCCCACATTATACTTCATTTGCCAACGTTTTTGCCCACTTACTTAACCTATCAATGTTTCTTTGCAAACTGTATCTATCACTGACCTTTGCCTCCTTATATGCTTCTTCTTTCAACTTAATACTCTCCTTAACTTCCTTGATTAACCATGGTTGGTTTATCCTTCTCTTAGAATCTTTCCCCCTTACTCAGATATATTTTTGCGAGGAGTCATGAATTACCTCTTTAACTGTCTGCCACTCCTTATTTACTGCCTTTCTCACTAATCTATCCGCCCAGTCCACTTCAGCTAACTCTATCCTCATTTCATTGTAATTCCCTTTATTTAGGTTAAACATAATTGTTTCCAACCCACATTTCTCCCTTTCAAACTGAATATTAAATTCTTCATGTTATGATCACTACTTCCTACGGGGGCTTTTAGTCTGAGGTCATTTATTAAACCTGCCTCATTCCCCACTACCAGATCCAAGATAACCTGTTCCCTGGTTAGCTCCTTGACATATTGATTTGGAAACTATCCCTATTGCACTCTATGGATTCATTGTCATAGCTACCCTTTCCAACTTGAGTAACCCAAACAACATGAAGATTAAAGTCACCCATTATTATTCCTTGTCCTTCTAGATGGTAGCCGACTGCAGTTGTTCTAGAGGCAGCTCAGCATCATCTTATCAAGGGCAATTAGAGGTAGGCAATAAATGCTAGCCAAATCAGTGATGCCCACAACCCATGAATGAATTTTTAAAAAGAGGCTTTCTCGGGGTATCTAAGGATGGGCAATAAATGCCAGCCTTGCCAATGATAAGCACATTTTGAGAAATCCCATTCAGCTCTCACATCACTCTGAATGTGGTCTTCGACTGCTCTGACAGGCCAAAGCAAGGACTCATTCACACCTTTTTTCAGGATATTCCCCCAGTCTGATACTAGAAAGAGTAAGAGAGGTGGCTATCTACACCACAAGCTGCAATTTCTCATGACATACATAAAAGCTTTCATGGACTAATCAGGAAAAGACCTTTAGCACTTTCTTAAACTGTGCTCCACATGGGCCTGCTTTTACTGCATTAGTTTCAATTTATTTAAAAATAAATCAACGTTTTAGAGCGCTCAGTGGAAATCCTCTGACAATTCAGTTTAAATGCTAGAATCTTCAGGGACCTGCAAAGAAAATTGATGCTTTTTGCAGGATGTACATTTGTCAAAATGTGATTGCAGTGGTCTGATCTTCAATAAAAGGTTAACAGAGGTCCACAGAGGTCCAAGTGTGCTTGATGTAATGGATTTTAACTACTTATTTCTTTGACAGCGATTTACCTTTAAATCAGCACGTCCAGCGGAGCCTCTAAATTCCATCAAAGCCCGGGGGCACCAGCTGGACGGAAATATATATATTGCATGCCAACAAATGCACCATTTTTGAAACTTTCCACGAATATATAGAAATGTGCTGAAGCAATGCTGTGAGAAATGAATGAGTTATCTCAGTCATTGCCCTGTTCGGCTAAGATGGCAAAGATAGGCAAACATTTGGGAAATAATTTTCCAAGTTTACATAGCCACCTTAAATCATCACACACAAACCAGGCCCATCAAGGAACTACAAGCATTCCCCACATCCTGCTAATGCATTCCCAATGATCCAGGCCGCCATCAAAGGGATATGCATTTCCTACACTGGCTGAAAAGGCCCAAATGTGCAATACAAACTCAGTCCAGCTCCAAGTGGCATGATGTGTACATCCTGAAAAAAAGAGATGCATTCACAATAACTGGAACATGTCTAATTGCACAATGATACATTTACCACCCCTGGGATTAGACGGGTGTAGGTGGTGGGACAGTGGTACACACTCAGGAAGGAATCACCATGGGACTTTGCAGCATTGACTCCAGGCCCCCAGAAGGTCTCGTGGCATCAGACCAAACATGGGCAAGGAAACCTTCTGCTGGTTATCAGTTACTGCCCTTTCAGTTGATGAATCAAAACTCATGCATGTTGAACATCACTTGGAGGAAGCACTGAGATTAGCACAGATTGCCCTCTGGGCGGAGGACTTCAATGTCCAGCACCAAGAGTGGCTCGGTAGCACCGTTACTGTCCAAGTTGGTTGGGTTCTGAAAGACATCACTGCTAGACTGGGCCTGCAGCAAGTAGTGAGGGAACTAACAAGAGGGAAAAACCTGCTTGACCTCGTCCTCAGCACTCTACCAGTCGCAGACATTGGTAGGAGTGACCGCCACACAGTGGAGAGGAAGTCCTGTCTTCAACTTGAGAACTTCCTCCATTACCAAGATAAATGACACAGATTCAAATCAGTTCCAGCCTATCAAAGCTGGGCACCAAGGAAAGACTGAGTCGTCAGCAGAACTGTGTTCAACCACAGCCTTTAACCTCAGGCCTAGCAGAGTCCTCGCTCTACCATTACCATCAAGTTAGGATGGGAGGAGAAAGCTCCACGACCATCCCTGTCCTTAATTAGGGCCGTGCCCAGCAGGTCAGTCAACAGGTAAGGTTGAAGCATTCGCTATCATCTTCATCCAAAACTGCCGAGTGGATGATCCATCTCAGCCTCCGCCTGAGATCATTTCATTACAGATGTCATTCTTCGGGCAATTTGATTCACTTCATGTGATATCAAGAACTGGCCGAAGCAACTTGCTACTGCAAGGGGTATGGGCCCTGACAACATTCCAGTAATAGTACTGAAGGCTTGTGCTCAGGGACATGCCACACCCCTAAGAAAGCTGTTCCCTCCCCGCTACCATCTACCTGACAATGTGGCAATTTGCCCAGGTATGACCTGTCCACAAAAAAAGGACAAATCCATCCCAGTCAATTTGTTGCCCCATCAGCCTGCTCTCAACAAAATGATGGAAGGTATCGTCGCTGTTGCTACCGAATGGCACTTACTCAACAATAACCTGCTCACCAATAGTCATTTTGGATTCCACCAGGATTTCTCAGCTCCAGATCTCGTTACAGAATTGGACAAAATAGGGACAGAAAAGCGGAATTCCAGTGGTGAGGTGAGAGCGACTGCCCTTAACATCAAAGCAGTATTTAACTGACTGTGGTATTAAGGAATCTTAGTGAAACTGTAGTGCATGGTGATCATGGGAATGCTCTCCACTGTTTGGAGTCATACTTAGCACAAAGGAAGATGGTTGCGGTTGTTGGAGGTCAATCATCACAGGACCAGGATATCACTGCAGGAGTTCATTAGGTTGGTGCCCTTGGCCCAACCATCTTCAGCTGCTTCAGCTGAAGTGGAGATGTTTGCTGATGATTACACGAGTATTCAATTCCGTCTGAAATTCCTCAGATAATGACACTTTGTGCCCAGAGGGGGAGGGAGTGAGGGAGGTCACACTCCCTCTACTCCCACCCCATCAAACCATCCACCTTCACACCCCTCCGTTATACCTGCAGCGCTACGAGGTTGGCGCCCTGGATTGGCAGTAACAGCGGGTCTGGTCCGTGAGATGGAGGCTGATGACAACCTGCTCTGTGATGAGCAGTGGTGCTCCGCATCGTTTGACAATGTCTGACTCATGCCCAATGTTGCACCGTTCCCCTACATGCGAGCTGGCGAATCCATCTCAAGGTCGCACCGAAACCCTGGGGTGGTGGTGCTGGGGATGGTCAGGGTGCGGGGGAAGCACGGTCCTCCCACAGGGGCTGCACTGGTTCCCCCCGCACCCGGCCAGACCAGACCACCCCTACATCCATCAGACAGAGCACCGGGACAGGTTGTAACGGTGGTAACAGGTGTTTATTTTGAACAAATATATACAGTCTGTGCTCTAGCCCCTATAACTAAACTATACCCTGCACCTGTGCCAACTTAACTGGTGTCTAACTTTCTGGCCTTACGGGCCCTAACACTGCGCAGATGGTTCCCCAGATGGTACAGCGGGAGTGGAATCAGCCTGTTGTGACTCCTGCCCTGCGACAAGAGTCCTTGTTAGCGCTCGTTTCCTGGGGCAACCGCCTTGGATGGGCCCTTCCGCTGTTTGGGTGTCCTGGGTGGCGTGGTGCCACCGGGTTCTGCCCGTTGCCCACCAGATGCACCAGGGACATGAGAGGGGTGGTGGTGGGGGGGGGGGGGGGGAGTATGAGGTGCTGCGGTGTTCCTGCACCTCCCCTGCTTGAGTCACCGACACAGGCCCCATCACCTCCTCCTCCCTCGGGGCCATCCCCTGACCACCACCTGGCGCTGCCAATCCTGGAGGCCCGCTCTGGTCTCGACCAAGGTCTGCATGCTCGTGACCATGGAGCACAGGGAGTGGACCAACCATCTTCGTCTGGGACTGCATCACATCAGGCTGCGACTGTGCCATCACCCTCTGTGCCTGTGAAACATCAGCCAGTGACTGGGCCATCTCCCTCTGGGACTGGGCCACTCGACCAATGACTGCCCCACATGCCGCCGTTCCCAATCATGGCCTGCTGTGACTGGGCCATGCTGAGGAGCGCCGCTGCTATGGCTCTGGCACATGGCTGCCTGTGAGAGGGCAACCCTGTCCTAGACCTCAGCCACCGCCTGCACAGAATTCCCCAGGCCTTGGACACCCTGATCCATAGCTGAAACCGTCGCCCCCTATGCCTCCACCGCGGATCCCACCCGTGCGTTGTTGGCCTGGGTGGCATACATGGCTGGCACCACACCCTGCTCCTGCACGCGGTTGGACTCCTCCACCTGCGCCCGCAGGTGCTGGATGCTCGCTGCCATCCCTTCCTGTAGCCCCTGGCTCTCTAACCGCATCTGCACTGTCATTGGGACTGGATGTTCCTGAAGCCCAGGACCCATCTGGACGGCAGCTGGTTCCTGGGGCCGGCCTGCCCTCTGACCATCTGTCCTCGTTTGTGCTCCTACCGCCACCTGCTGTACGGGATGTGATGTGTGGTGAGCACCAGAGAGTCCCAGGAGCCTCTTCACTAATGTGCCCAACCGAGGTAAGAGTCTCTGGAATGGTGGAGGGTGTAGGAGACCAATGTGATGGAAGGTCAGTGTCATCCTCCGACCCGAGCTCCGGGATGTCCTGAGTCTTGGGCGGAGGGCTGCTCAACCCGTCAGTTCTCGGCTGTTTGGGTGGGCACTGGCTCTGGCACTGGCTGAGAGCGGAGGACTCCGGATAGACCGGTCCCATCACCGGCAGGTCCTGTAAGAAACAAGACGGGGCGGGATGTGGGGGTGTGGGAGGCAGGAATAGTGCCAGGGGCACGGAGCAGACAACTCACCCTGGCCGCCCTGAGAAGGTAATAGAATTTCTTCCGTCACTAGATGTCAGTCCGGGCGACATTGCCCACGGCGCTGACTGCCTCAGCCACCTGCGCCTGGCACAGCGAACGGCGGCCTTCCTCCTGGGCTGGGGTAGAGGGACATCCGCTTCTCCTCCACCGTTCCCAGGAGGGTCTCCAGCTCAGCGACCCCCAACCATGGCGCTGCAATCCTTCCAGCCATCTTGTTGGCTGGGATGGTGTCTTGGGGGGGGGGGGGAGGACCATTTAAGTGCGGCTGCAGCACGTGAGCCTCATGAGTGCCAATCATGGATCCAACGAAGCCGGCACGTTTTTCCTGGAATTGATTGTGTTCCACGTGGCACTGGTGATAGCCCATTACAAGAAGCTGGATCAATGCAGGCGTTGCGCCGATTTTTTTGTCGTAAAATTCCACACCTCCGCCGCATGCATCAATACTTAGTCTCAGAAACGGTGAATCGAGCCCTCTGTTCTCCCGCCGGATGTAAACTGCAACCGGTTTACAATTCCCCAGGAAGAGAAACCGACAAGCAATTTCATATTCCTTGCTGTGCAAATATATGCATGGCATGGAATACGAGGAATTCCCAAGGGAATCCCGCTATCAGGCCTCCATTTTGAGCGGGCGGATCAATAGCAAGGTCCCGTGGCCAGCCACTCCACGCCCTGCACCTCAAAGCAGCCCGGACCAGGGACCCCTGAAATAGGTAGACCCCCACAGGGACATCTGTAACAGGAATACCTCCCACAGGGACATCTGTTATTGGGCCACCCTCCCAGGGACCTCTGCAATAAAGAGACCCTCCCTCTAGGGACCCCATAATAGGAAGGCCCTTCACAGTGACTCCTGTAACTCGGGAGCCCCTCCACAGGGACCCCTGTAATAGGGAGACCCGCCAGGGACCCCCTGGCCAAAGGGACCCCAAACAGGGACCTCTGTAATTGGGGGTAATTGTATAACCCCCCAGCACACCATGTGCGACCCGCAGACGCCGCCATTTTGGGTCCCGACCACCACGAGGGGAGGAGGGGCGCCGCCATCTTGGACCGCCCCCGACCTGTACGACGCATGGGGGCGGCCATTTTGTCCACCCCCGACGCCATCTTGTGACCCCTCAGCCACGTGCGATGTATGGGGGCGGCCATTTTGTCCATCCCCGACACCATCTTGGACGGCAACAACGGACCCCACCCCACTACTACAACCACGGCTCGCTTCGGTTACGCTCGATCAGGCTCGGCCCCGGACTCTCCAGACGACGACGACAACGGTCCTAATTAACGGCCACGAGACGCCATGCCTAGTCGACTCCGGGAGCACGGAAAGTTTTATACATCCCGACACGGTAAGACGCTGTTCCTTAACTACCTACCCCAGCGCACAAAAGATTTGCCTAGCTGCAGGATCCCACTCCGTACAGATCCAGGGATTCTGCATAGTTACCCTAAAGGTACAGGGGAGGGAATTCAAAAACTACAAACTTAACGTCCTTCCCCAACTCTGTGCCCCCACCTTGCTGGGCTTAGATTTTCAATGTAACCTACAGAGCCTTACGTTTAAATTTGGCGGCCCCATACCCCCACTCACAATCTGCGGCCTCGCCACCCTCAAGGTGCAACCCCCGTCCTTGTTTGCGAACCTCACCCCGGATTGCAAACCCGTCGCCACTAGGAGCAGACGGTACAGCGCCCAGGACCGGACCTTCATTCGCTCCGAAGTCCAGCGGCTACTAAAGGAGGGCATAATCCAGGCCAGCCATAGTCCCTGGAGAGCGCAGGTGGTAGTAGTGAAGACAGGGGAGAAACAAAGGATGGTCATTGACTATAGCCAGACCATCAACAGGTACACACAACTAGACGCGTACCCTCTCCCCCGCATATCCGACATGGTCAATCGGATTGCCCAGTATAAAGTCTTCTCCACCGTGGACCTCAAGTCCGCCTACCATCAGCTCCCCATCCGCCCAAGTGACCGCAAGTACACAGCCTTCGAGGCAGACGGGCGATTATACCATTTCCTACGGGTCCCTTTTGGCGTCACAAACGGGGTCTCGGTCTTCCAACGGGAGATGGACCGAATGGTTGATCAACATGGGTTACGGGCCACGTTCCCGTACCTCGACAATGTAACCATCTGCGGCCACGATCAGCAGGACCACGACGCCAACCTCCAAAAATTCCTCCAGACCGCCAAAGTCTTGAACCTCACGTACAACGAGGACAGGTGCATTTTTAGCACCGATCGGCTAGCCATTCTGAGCTACATAGTGCGCAATGGGATAATAGGCCCCGACCCCGAACGTAAGCGCGCACTCATGGAATTTCCCCTCCCGCACTGCCCAAAAGCCCTGAAACGCTGCCTGGGGTTCTTTTCGTACTACGCCCAGTGGGTCCCCCAGTACGCAGACAAGGCCCGCCCCCTATACAGACCACGACTTTCCCTCTGTCGACAGAGGCTTGCCAGGCCTTCAGCCGCATCAAAGCAGACATCTCAAAGGCCACGATGCGCGCCATCGACGAGTCCCTCCCCTTCCAGGTCGAGAGCGACGCCTCTGACGTAGCTCTAGCGGCTACCCTTAACCAAGCGGGCAGACCCGTGGCCTTCTTCTCCCGAACCCTCCACGCCTCAGAAATCCGCCACTCCTCAGTGGAAAAGGAAGCCCAAGCCATAGTGGAAGCTGTGCGACATTGGAGGCATTACCTGGCCGGCAGGAGATTCACTCTCCTCACTGACCAACGGTCGGTAGCCTTGATGTTCGATAATGCACAGCGGGGCAAGATTAAAAATGACAAGATCTTAAGGTGGAGGATCGAGCTCTCCACCTTCAACTATGAGATCTTGTACCGGCCCGGAAAGCTGAACGAGCCGTCCGATGCCCTATCCCGCGGCACATGTGCCAATGCACAAATTGACCGCCTCCAAGCCCTCCACGAGGACCTCTGTCACCCGGGGGTCACTCGGTTTTACCACTTCATCAAGTCCCGCAATCTCCCATACTCCTTAGAGGAGGTCCGTACAGTCACAAGGGACTGCCACATCTGCGCAGAATGCAAACCGCATTTTTTCAGGCCAGATGGAGCGCACCTGATTAAGGCTTCCCGCCCCTTTGAACGCCTCAGTCTCGATTTCAAAGCACCCCTCCCCTCCACCGACCGCAACGCGTATTTCCTTAATGTAGTGGACGAATACTCCCGCTTCCCTTTTGCCATTCCCTGCTCCGACATGACCGCGGCCACAGTCATTAAAGCCCTGAACAGCATCTTCACGCTGTTCAGTTACCCCGCATACGTCCACAGCGACAGGGGGTCCTCTTTCATGAGTGACGAGCTGCGCCAGTTCCTGCTCAGCAAGGGCATAGCTTCAAGCAGGACGACCAGCTACAACCCCCGGGGGAACGGGCAAGTAGAAAGGGAGAACGGCACGGTCTGGAATGCCGTCCTACTGGCCCTACGGTCCAGGGATCTCCCAGTTCCACGGTGGCAGGAGGTCCTCCCGGACGCTCTCCATTCCATCCGGTCGTTATTACGTACAAGCACTAATCAAACGCCTCACGAGCGTCTCCTTGCCTTCCCAAGGAGGTCCTCCTCTGGAACGTCGCTGCCGACCTGGCTGGCGGCCCCAGGATCCATCCTGCTCCGAAAGCACGTGCGGGCACAAAAGGCGGACCCGTTGGTCGAAAGGGTTCACCTCCTCTACGCAAACCCCCAGTACGCCTACGTGGAGTACCCCGACGGCCGACAGGACACGGTCTCCCTGCGGGATCTGGCGCCCACCGGCACCACGCACATCCCCCCGACACCATCAACCCAACCGCCCCCCTTCCTGCCACCGCCGCACTCCGCGACCGCCCCCTTCCCAGGAGGATCAGTCCCCCTCCCCTTTGCACCGACAGCTGAAACCGTGCAGCTCCCGGAGGCGACAACACTGGTACAAGCACCACCACCACCGCCGGGGCCGAGGCGATCGACACGTACGACCAGACCGCCCAACCGAATCATGGCGTCGATGTAAAACAAAGATGGACTGTCCAATGAACATTTTATTTTTCCTGTACCCTCTGTAAATAGTTGTAACAGGACGATACTGTCCAATACTGTACTACCATGTAACTGTTCTATCCTCCCAGGACCAGCCCTGTAAACCCTTACCACCATACGAAGCATCACCCCGCCGGGTTCATTTTTGACAAGGGGTGAATGTGGTAGTATGTATTGGGGGTCATGTGGGACTGGAAGCCCTAATGTCATTGGCTGACAGATCCCGGGTCCTGGTTGTCCGTTGACCTCATGCTCCGCCCTGAAGGCGAAGTATAAGAAGCCGGTGCCTTCCCCCGCAGGCCAGTTTACTATCGGGCTGCTGGGGAACAGACACGCTTAATAAAGCCTCATCGACTTCACTCTATTCGTCTCACGGAGTCTTTATGTTTGTGTGGGACTGAGAGTGTATGTTTGTGTGAGACTGAGTGCATGTTTGTGTGAGTCTGAGAGTGTATGTTTGTGTGAGACTGAGAGTGTATGTTTGAGACTGAGAGTGTATGTTTGTGTGAGACTGAGAGTGCATGTTTGTGTGAGACTGAGAGTGTATGTTTGAGACTGAGAGTGTATGTTTGTGCGAGACTGAGAGTGTATGTTTGTGTGAGACTGAGACTGTATGTTTGAGACTGAGAGTGTATGTTTGTGTGAGACTGAGTGCATGTTTGTGTGAGACTGAGAGTGCATGTTTATGTGAGACTAAGAGTGCATGTTTGTGTGGGACTGAGAGTGTATGTTTGTGTGAGACTGAGAATGTATGTTTGTGTGGGACTGAGAGTGTATGTTTGTGTGAGACTGAGAGTGTATGTTTGTGTGAGACTGAGAATGTATGTTTGTGTGGGACTGAGAGTGTATGTTTGTGTGAGTCTGAGTGCATGTTTGTGTGAGACTGAGAGTGTATGTTTGAGACTGAGAGTGTATGTTTGTGTGAGACTGAGAGTGTATGTTTGTGTGAGACTGAGAGTGTATGTTTGTGTGAGACTGAGTGTATGTTTGAGACTGAGAGTGTATGTTTATGTGAGACTAAGAGTGCATGTTTGTGTGAGACTGAGAGTGTATGTTTGTGTGAGACTGAGAATGTATGTTTGTGTGGGACTGAGGGTGTATGTTTATGTGAGACTAAGAGTGCATGTTTGTGTGAGACTGAGAGTGTATGTTTGTGTGAGACTGAGAATGTATGTTTGTGTGGGACTGAGAGTGTATGTTTGTGTGAGACTGAGAGTGTATGTTTGTGTGAGACTGAGAATGTATGTTTGTGTGGGACTGAGAGTGTATGTTTGTGTGAGACTGAGAGTGTATGTTTGTGTGAGACTGAGAATGTATGTTTGTGTGGGACTGAGAGTGTATGTTTGTGTGAGACTGAGAATGTATGTTTGTGTGGGACTGAGAGTGTATGTTTGTGTGAGACTGAGAATGTATGTTTGTGTGGGACTGAGAGTGTATGTTTGTGTGAGTCTGAGTGCATGTTTCTGTGAGACTGAGAGTGTATGTTTGTGTGAGACTGAGAGTGTATGTTTGTGTGGGACTGAGAGTGTATGTTTGTGTGGGACTGAGAGTGTATGTTTGTGTGGGACTGAGGGTGTATGTTTGTGTGAGACTGAGAGTGTATGTTTGTGTGAGACTGAGAATGTATGTTTGTGTGGGACTGAGAGTGTATGTTTGTGTGGGACTGAGAGTGTATGTTTGTGTGGGACTGAGAGTGTATGTTTGTGTGGGACTGAGAGTGTATGTTTGTGTGAGACTGAGAATATGTTTTTGTGGGACTGAGGGTGTATGTTTGTGCGAGACTGAGAGTGTATGTTTGTGTGGGACTGAGAGTGCATGTTTGTGTGAATCTGAGTGCATGTTTGTGTGAGACTGAGAGTGTATGTTTGAGACTGAGAGTGTATGTTTGTGTGAGACTGAGAGTGTACTTTGGACTGTGGGGGGAAACTGAAGCACCCGGAGGCAACCCACGCAGACACAGAGAACATGGAGACTCTGCACAGATAGTGACCCAAGCCGGGAATCGAACCTGGGACCCTGGAGCTGTGAAGCAACTATGTTAACCACTGTGCTACCGTACTGCCCTACTGGAGAAAGTTACTGTGATAGGGCACATTGCAAAAGCTGGAGGCGGTTAGAGTTACTGGGGGGAGATTGTGGCTGGAGAAGGTTACAAAAATGGGAAGGGTGTATGAGCTGGAGGAGATTACAGAGGCAAGGAGGTTTGCAGGGGCCGGGGGCAGTTGCTAGGATAGGGAAGTTTGTAGGAGCTGAACTGTGTTTGGGGATACAGAGGGACAAGGGTATGGAACCATTTGATAATGAGGATGAGAATTTTAAAATTAAGAGAAAGACTGGGATCCAATGTTTGCCACTGAACACATGGGAGATGGGGCAATGGATCCTGCTGCAAGGTAGGATATGAGGCAGCAGAATTTAGGATGAGCTGGAGATTATGATCAGGAAGTTTTGAAAATAAGAGGCCAGTCACGCGATTGGGAGAATAATCAAATTTGAAGATAACAAAGTAATAAGTCTTACAACACCAGGTTAAAGTTCAACAGGTTTGTTTGGAATCACTAGCCTTCGGAGCGTGGCTCCTTCATCAGGTGACTGAAGAGATGGGATCCACAAACATATATGAAAATTGCTCATTGTCACAAGTAGGCTTCAAGTGAAGTTACTGTGAAAAGCCACATCGCCACATTCCGGCGCCTGTTCGGGGAGGCTGGTACAGGAATTGAACTGTGCTGCTGGCCTGCCTTGGGCTGCTTTCAAAGCCAGCGATTTAGCCAATGAAGTCAATGATGCAAGATGATACTTTGAATGCGAGACTTTGCAGGTAATTAAGCCTTTACAGGTCCAGACTGCTGGACTGGAGAGAAGGATGATCACAGTTTAAAGAGGTGTGATTTGTCTCAAGCCAGGACATTTTGCTAGGATTTCGCAAGCCCAGGTCGGCATCTCTACATGGAAGATAACAAAGGCAGGGATGAGGGTGTCAGCGGCAGAGGAGTCAGATATTGTTCATCCAGTGGCCAACATTACCGAGCTTAGAGACCACATACACAATACATAATGCGGATAATCTCCCCAATCTCCAAAGTATGTTCACGATACAGATAACGTTGCAGGATGGGGTTGCCTATGTAGAATGCTCTTTCAGAGGGTCGGTGCAGACCCCATAAGCTAAATGGCCTCCTACCGCACTGGAGGTGTACTATGGATTACTGCACTTGGCTAGACTCCCCCCACTGGCAGTGTAGGAGGAGACAGCTCCCTGTGGTTCACTCTTGTTACAGCTCCTATGATCATTGTCAATAATGGCGGCCACATTACTCACAGCGGTCGCCATCTTTGTGAGAGGCAAAGAACAAAAGGAAATTTCAGAACAGGGACAGCAATAAATCAGCGCCTGTTCAGAAAGACTTGTTTTATGCGGCTGTAAGGTTTCCCGGACTTGACACCATTTCTGTCAACAATTGCCAGTCCAATGATGATGAATATGGTTCCCCGCTGTGCACATGCAACCCGCTCCTGAACTCACGTCTGCGCATCGCCCTACCCATAGCCCCCCTCCCCCTCTCCTCCCCCTCCACCTTCCCCACCCTCCTAATTCAGGAGGGAGTAATGAGGGATAATTGGGATGGGGTAATGAGGTGAGGTAATTGGGGAGGGGGTAATGGGGGAGGAGGTAATGAGTGGTAATTGGGGGGGTTAATGTGGAGGGGTAATTGGAAAGGAATGGGGGAGAGATCATTGGGAAGGGTAATGGGAGGGTGAATTGGTAGAGCGAATGGGGTTGGTAATTGAGAAGAATGCAGAGGGAGGATTGGGAAAGAGGATGGGGAAGGTGTAATGGTGCAAAGTAATTGGGAAGAAGAATGGGGAGAGTTAATGGGGAAAGGGAGTACAGAAGGGTAACTGGGAGGGGTTATAGGGATGGGTAATTTGGAGAGGGGTCTGAGCATTGGGAGAGGTATTTTTGGAGGTTGCAATGGGGAGAGATAATTGGGGGAGAGAAATAGGAAGGGTAATTTGCAGGGGAAATAGGACTGGGTATTCCAGACAGGGATTTGGGAGAGGTCATTGGAAGCTGAAGGGGGAATGGGCAGTTGTAATTCTGAGGAGGTGAAAGGGAATGGTAATGGAGAGGGGAATAGGAAGGGATGAGAGGGAGGGGTAATGGGAAAAGGTTAAGGGGATGGGAGGGAGACTTGGGAGGACCAGATGAGTCCAACCATAGAAAGTGAAGAAGGCTTTCTGAACAGTTGTGACGATAGTAATAACAAAGCTGATGCCATTGAAAGCAGATGGACAATTCTAGTATTGATGAATGACAAATTGATGAAATGCAACCTCGACATGGGAATGAGGGCCAAACTCCTCTATCTGTCCGATTTGCACGGGCTACACATTAAACCAAAAGTTGTCCATCAGCCGAGACTGCCGATACACTACAGTGGGAAGGAGATTGAGACACTGGGTGTGACACAACTCACATGTTACCATTTTCCACTGTGGACATAAAAAGTGAGTACATCACAGGAGCGGATGCTTGTGAGGCCCTGAACTCGGTTGAGCGGCTGTATGTTCCAGACAGCGAGTGGCCAGACGATTACTCCGACTCTCAACGTGATATGCTGCCGCAGTTATTCGATGAGAAACAAGTGACAGTCCAGGCGGAGGACGACAAATCAGATGAAGAGATGGAAGGGCCGAAAGGAATTCCAGACTTTTTGTTAACAGTCTTCAAGAAGGTGCAAATACTCAATGGTATGATGCAGGAGCACGATGAGCCTATATTAAAGCATCTACAAGTTGTGAATGTTAACTGTTCAGAGCGTGAACAGCCAATGAACTTTGCTCTGGAGTTTCAGCTTGAGTCAAATGAGTATTTTACAAATGAGATAATTATGAAAGTGTACCAGCTGGAATTGCAGCCTGACAAAATTGAATTCCTATTCTTTGATGAACCAGAAATCACAGGATGCACAGGGTGCCAGATCGACTGGAAGATAGAAAAAAATGTCACACTGAAAACCATAAAACAAAGCCAAAGCATAAGGGTCGAAATACTCGTAAAACAGTGACAAAAACCGTACTGAAACCAAATGACTCATTCTTCAATTTCTTCAGGCCTCCTGAAGCTCCACAGCACAGAGTGTTAAATAAAAGTTTTGCAGTAAGGCTCGCTGCTGACTTTGAAATTGGTCGCCTCCTGCGTGAACACATAATTCCATCACTTTACAGCTGAAGTCTTTGCAGATGATACTGATTCTTTTGATGGGTATTACGATGACATTGATGAAGACCATGAATACGATGAAGAAAGTAATGACTTGGAGGGTGAGCCAGATGAGGACGACTATCAGGTCAGGTTTGATTCGGGGGAGTGACGGTAAACTAGAGGAGGAGGCCTGTGAAGCGCTACTCCGGTGGTTTGGCGGGAATGACAAGGTGATCACAAGGGATGCCCAGTCTGCGCAGGACACTGAGAAGTGGGAAAGCTCTAAGATAATTTGGCTTTGCTTTATGGTTTTCAGTGTGACATTTTTTTCTTTCTTCCAGTCGATCAGGCACCCTGTGCATCTCGTGATTTCTGGTTCGTCAAAGAATGGGAATGGGAGTATGCAGAGACTGAAAGTGAGTTAGCTGTGGCAGACACTTCGAATGAAAACGACTCAGCTGCGAACAAACTAAAAACGGAAGATATAATACCCATTCTGGAGAAACAGGCTCCAGAGGCATACGGTGAATTGTCTCAGGCCGACGAAATGGTTCCAGTAGTGGACTCCCCAATATGCAAGGCCACTCCACTGAAAGATGAATTAGAAGAGCAGATGGCTGTATCTGTATGCAGCTCCATAACATTAGATGATACGTACATAATATTACAACACGAGGTTGAGCATTACTTGGTTCTTCAGGAAAAGATGACCTATGCATTGTCATTTCGAGTGACAAGGAGCCATCACTTGGGGCTCAAACACAGGATGTAGAGACAGCACCCAACGTTTGGGATGTGAATCCAACCCAGACACCAGAGTGCGAAGCTCTGCAGCAGCCACTGAAGGTGCAGAATTGACCACGACCGCGCAGTCCCTCAGAAGTATGCTAACACGAGACATCTCAGCAGATGATCCACAAACAACTGCTCCCATGGTGCAGTTCACCAGCAAGATGGGGGCCAGCAAAGCCAAACGGAAAAAGAGGAGCAGTCACAAAATCAGCCACAAAATCGCTCTCACAAAAAAACAGAGGAAGAGAAGGAGAGTGGAGGATACCGTGAGTCTCATCTATGAAACTAATGATGCTGAACAAGTAGACATCAGCAATGTGGCTGACAGGCCAGAGAGTACACAATGATGCAGCAGCAAAAAACATCGCTTAACGACACGAAAGACGCTAGTGACGCAGAAGCTGGTGACATAGGCATGGCCAGCAAGGATACTGGTCTTCAGGACTCATCGCATCAAAAGGCTAAGGCACAAAAGGCGATGTCGGAAAGATGATAAGAGCCCAAAAGATCAGCGGGATGATCCTGCCAGAGATGCATAATGAGCTATGCACAAGAGACACATTCAGCAAGCATATCATGTTAATTGAAGCACAGCTGAATCTCTATATACATATGCCACATGTGTTAAATGATAATACAAATCATGTTTTGTGTATAAACATTAACATCTCCAAAGGAAAGAGGATGTGGTGATATGCCTGTGAATAGTATTGTGCATAGTTAGTAATATGACCTCCAACCAGGGCAGCACGATAGCATTGTGGATAGCACAATTGCTTCACAGCTCCAGGGTCCCAGGTTCGATTCTGGCTTGGGTCACTGTCTGTGCGGAGTCTGCACGTTCTCCCCGTGTGTGTGCGGGTTTCCTCCGAGTGCTCCGGTTTCCTCCCACAGTCCAAAGATGTGCAGGTTAGGTGGATTGGACATGATAAATTGCCCTTAGTGTCCAAAATTGTCCTTAGTGTTGGGTGGGGTTACTGGGTTATGGGGATAGGGTGGAGGTGTTGGCCTTGGGTGGGGTGCTCTTTCCAAGAGCCGATGCAGACTCGATGGGCCGAATGGCCTCCTTCTGCACTGTAGATTCTATGAACCAGCTGGTGGCATCAGACATCGGTCACGTGGCGTGAGATATTCGCCAGTTGGTAGTAAGGCGCACACCAGGAGAGTCGCACATAGGGTAGTTCCATGAGAGTTCACAGAACTCAAATAATAACCTTGTCTGTATAGTATTCTTTTTGTTATCTTTCCACGTGTTCATCAATAAATCATCGTTCTAGTTAAGTCACCAAATGTTAAGTCATTTGCAACGGCAAGGTCACAGAACACAAGTATGATGGTGTGGGGAGGGGAAATATGGCCTGGAGGGGGTGCGGAACATTGGAGAAAAAAAAGAGAGCTGGATATATATTTGAAAGTGATGAATTTAGAGGGCTCCGGAAATAGGGCTGGGGAATGGGACTAGTTAGCTTGCTCTTTTGAAAGCCGGTGCAAGCACAATGTGCTGAATGGCCTCCTTCTGTGCTGTAAATAACAAACAAATAGATCAATGAAGTTTAATAGGGAAGGGAGGGTTAGAGAAGAAAATATTTAGGAGAGATTTAATAAAACTGCCAATAATTATATCAGACATGAATAGAAATGATCAGAAACTACTTTCCTGGGCAATTCTGGTGCCAACCAAACCACACAGATTTAACATAATTGGCAAAAAGAACTCGGGGAGGAGATGAGGAGCATTATTTTCACAGAGGACAGCTGTAATGGGCACTGGAAGCAGTTTCAGTATCTTGCATAAGACAATTGGACATGTCTATGGAGAGGACTCATTTTCTTGGCTATGGGATGTGTGTGACGAAGTTAAAAACAGATAGGAAACGTTTCTACAAATATAGAAAACAAAAAAAGAGTGGCGAAGGTAAACATTTGTCCTTTAGTGGACGAGGAGGGGGATTTAATAATAGGAAATGAGGATAAAAGCAAATTACTGTGGATGCTGGAATCTGAAACGAAAGAGAAAATGCTGGAAAATCTCAGCAAGTCTGGCAGCATCTGTAGGGAGAGAAAAGAGCTAATGTTTCGAGTCTGATGACTCTTTGTCAAAATGATGGGAACTGAGGACATGGCCAAGGCATTGAACAAGTATTTTGTGTCGGTCTTCACAGTGGAGGACACACATAACATGCCAATAATTGATGGCAAGGAGGCTATGGAAGGTGAGGATCTAGAAATGATCATTATCAAGAAGGAGGTAGTGTTAAGCAAGCTATTGGGGCTAAAGGTAGACAGTCTCCTGGCCCTTATGGAATGCATCCCAGGGTACTAAAGGAGATGGCGGGGGAAATAGTCAATGTGCTTGTGGTAATTTACGAAAATTAGCTGGACCCTGAGCCAGTTCCGGCAGATTGGAATACAGCAAATGTAACACCACAGTTTAAAAAAGAAAATAGACAAAGGCGGGAACTATAGGCCGGTTAGCTTAACTTCTGTATTGGAGAAATTGCTTGAATTTATCATCAAGGAAGAAATAGCAAGACATATGGATAGAAATTGACCCATTGGGCAGACACAGCATGGATTCATGAAAGGCAGGTCATGTTTAATTAACTCACTGGAATTCTTTGAGGACATAATGGGCGCAATTCTCCTATCGGGGGACTAAGTCCCGACGCCGGAGTGAAAACCGGAGTGTTTCACTCCGGTGTCGGAGGCCGCTTCCAGCCCCCTATTCTCCCGCCCCCAGGGGGCTATGAGCGGCGCCGCGTGAATGACGTCATCCGCGCATGCGCGGGTTGGCCGGCGCCAACCGGCACATGCGTGGTTGCCGTCCTCCCCCAATCCGCCCCGCAAGAAGTTGTCGGATGGAACTTGTGGGGTGGCGGAGGAAAGGGGGTCCTCCTTCAGAGAGGCTGGCCCGCCGATCGGTGGGCACCGATCGCAGGCCAGACACCTTTTGAGGCCCCCCCCGGTGCAGGATCCCCCCCCCCCCCCTGACAGGCCGACCCCCCCCCCAAGTGTTCTTACACTGTTCTCGCCGGCAGTGACCAGGTGTGGATGGCACCGGTGGGAACCTGTCGTGTTGGGCCGCTCGGCCCATCCGGGCCAGAGAATTGCCGCTCACCCGTTACAAACGGCGAGCGGCGATTCTCCCAGCAGCCAGCAGTGATTCTCACCGCGCCGGTTGGGGGGTGTGGGAGAATCGCGTGCGGGTGAACACAAGAACTAGGAGCAGGAATAGGCCCCTCGAGCCTGCTCCGCCATTCAATGAGATCATGGCTGATCTTTTGTGGACTCAGCTCCACTTTCCGGCCCGAACACCATAACCCTTAATGCCTTTATTCTTCATAAAACTATCTATAGAATCATAGAATTTACAGTGCAGAAGGAGGTCATTCGGCCCATCGAGTCTGCACCGGCTCTTGGAAAGAGCACCCTACCCAAGGTCCACACGTCCACCCTATCCCCATAACCCAGTAACCCCACCCAACACTAAGGGCAATTTTGGACACTAAGAGCCATTTAGCATGGCCAATCCACCTAATCTGCACATCTTTGGACTGTGGGAGGAAACCGGAGCACCCAGAGGAAACCCACGCACACACGGGGAGGATGTGCAGACTCCGCACAGACAGTGACCCAAGCCGGAATCGAACCTGGGACCCTGGAGCTGTGAAGCATTTGTGCTATCCACAATGCTACCGTGCTGCCCCCTTTATCTTAAAAACATTTAATGAAGGAGCCTCTACTGCTTCACTGGGCAAGGAATTCCATAGATTCACAACCCTTTGGGTGAAGAAGTTCCTCCTAAACTCAGTCCTAAATCTACTTCCCCTTATTTTGAGGCCAAGCCCCCCTAGTTCTGCTTTCACCCGCCAGTGGAAACAACCTGCCCGCATCTATCCTATCTCATCCCTTCATAATTTTATATGTTTTTATAAGATTCCCCCTCATCCTTCTAAATTCCAACGTGTACAGTCCCAGTCTACTCAACCTCTCCTCGTAATCCAACCTCTTCAGCTCTGGGATTAACCTAGTGAATCTCCTCTGCACACGCTCCAGTGCCAGTACGTCCTTTCTCAAATAAGGAGACCAAAACTGAACACAATACTCCAGGTGTGGCCTCACTAACGACTTATACAATTGCAGCATAACCTCCCTAGTCTTAAACTCCATCCCTCTAGCAATGAAGGACTAAATTCCATTCACTTTCTTAATCACCTGTTGCACCTGTAAACCAACTTTTTGCGACTCATGCACTAGCACACCCAGGTCTCTCTGCACAGCAGCATGTTTTAATATTTTATCATTGAACTAATAATCCCTTTTGCTGTTATTCCTACCAAAATGGATAACCTCACATTTGTCAACATTGTGTTGCATCTGCCAGACCCTAGCCCATTCACTTAACCTATCCAAATCCCTCTGCAGACTTCCAGTATCCTCTGCACTTTTTTGCTTTACCACTCATCTTAGTGCCGTCTGCAAACTTGGACACATTGCTCTTGGTCCTCAACTCCAAATCATCTATGTAAATTGTGAACAATTGTGGGCCCAACACTGATCCCTGAGGGACACCGCTAGCTACTAATTGCCAACCAGAGAAACACCCATTAATCCCCACTCTTTGCTTTCTATTAATTAACCAATCCTCTATCCATGCTACTACTTTCACCTTAATGCCATGCATCTTTATCTTCTGCAGCAACCTTTTGTGTGGCACCTTGTCAAAGGCTTTCTGGAAATCCAGATATACCACATTCATTGGCTCCCCGTTATCTACCGCACTGGTAATGTTCTAAAAAAATTCCACTAAATTAGTTAAACTCGACCTGCCCTTTATGAATCCATGCTGTGTCTGCCCAATGGGACCATCTCCATCCAGATGCCTCGCTATTTCTTCCTTGATGATAGATTCCAGCATCTTCCCTACTACCGAAGTTAAGCTCACTGGCCTATAATTACCCGCTTTCTGCCTACCTCCTTTTTTAAACAGTGGTGTCACGTTTGCTAATTTCCAATCCACCGGGACCACCCCTGAGTCTTGTGAATTTTGGTAAATTATCACTAGTGCATTTACAATTTCCCTAGCCATCTCTTTTAGCACTCTGGGATGCATTCCATCAGGTCCAGGAGACTTGGCTACTTTTAGCCCCACTAGCTTACCCATCACTACCTCCTTAATGATAACAATCCTCTCAAGGTCCTCACCTGTCATAGTCTCATTTCTATCAGTCACTGGCATGTTATTTGTGTCTTCCACTGTGAAGACCGACCCAAAAAACCTGTTCAGTTCCTCAGCCATTTCCTCATCTCCCATTATTAAACCTCCCTTCTCATCCTCGAAAGGACCAATATTTACCTTAGCCACTCTTTTTTGTTTTATGTATTTGTAGAAACTTTTACTCTCTGTTTTTATATTCTGAGCAAGTTTACTCTCATAATCTATCTTACTCTTCGTTATAGCTTTTTTAGTAGCTTTCTGTTGCCCCCTAAAGATTTCCCAGTCCTCTAGTGTCCCACTAATCATTGCCACTTTGTATGCTTTTTCCTTCAATTTGATACTCTCCCTTATTTCCTTAGATATCCACAGTTGATTTTCCCTCTTTCTACCGTCCTTCCTTTTTGTTGGTATAAATCTTTGCTGAGCACTGTGAAAAATCGCTTGGAAGGTTCTCCACTGTTCCTCAACTGTTTCTCCATAAAGTCTTTGCTCCCAGTCTACCTTAGCTAGTTCTTCTCTCATCCCATTGTAATCTCCTTTGTTTAAGCACAAAACACTAATGTTTGATTTTACCTTCTCACCCTCCATCTGTATTTTAAATTCCACCATATTGTGATCGCTCCTTCCGAGAGGATCCCTAACTATGAGATCATGAATCAATCCTGTCTCATTACACAGGACCAGATCTCGGACCACTTGTTCCCTCGTAGGTTCCATTACATACTGTTCTAGGAAACTATCGCGGATACATTCTATAAACTCCTCCTCAAGGTTGCCTTGACCGACCTGGTTCAACTAATTGACATGTAGATTAAAATCCCCCATGATAACTGCTGTGCCATTTCTACATGCATCCGTTATTTCTTCATTTATTGCCTGCCCCACCATAATGTTACTATTTGGTGGCCTATAGACTACTCCTATCAGTGACTTTTTTGCCTTACTATTCCTGATTTCCACCCAAATTGATTCAACCTTATCCTCCATAGAACCAATGTCATCCCATACTATTGTCTGGATGTCATCCTTAAATAACAGAGCTACACCACCTCCCTTACCATCCACTCTGTCCTTCCGAATAGTTTGATACCCTTGGATATTTAACTCCCAGTCGTGACCATCCTTTAACCATGTTTCAGTAATGCCACTAGATTAAGTCATTCACGATGATTTGCGCCATCAACTCATTTACCTTATTCCGAATACGATGAGCATTCAGGTAAAGTACACTTATGTTGGCTTTTTTACCTCTGTTTTGAATCTTAACACCTCGATCAGTAACCTCTCCTAAGTTATATTTCCTCTTAACTTTTCTCCTAATTTTCCTTGTCGTTGAACCCATATCTTCATGTAACAACCTGCCGCGTCGCTTTCCATTTATGTTTTTACTTCCCGTTTTATTCCTTTTAGTATTACTGGTCCTATTCACTGAGCTCCCCTCAGTCACTGTACCTTGTACTGTCACCCTTTTTGATTTTTGACTATGGCTTCTCTGCCTTACACTTTCCCCCTTACTGCCTTTTGTTTCTGTCCCTGTTTTTATACCTTCCAACTTCCTGCATCGGTTCCCATCCCCCTGCCACATTAGTTTAAACCCTCCCCAACAGCTCTAGCAAACACCCCCCATTAGGACATTGGTTCCAGTCCTGCCCAGGTTTGTACTGGTCCCACCTCCCCCAGAACCGGTTCCAATGTCCCAGGAATTTGAATCCCTCCCTCTTGCACCATCACTCAAGCCAAGCATTCATCCTATCTATCCTGACATTCCTACTCTGACTAGCTCGTGGCACTGGTAGCAATCCTGAGATTACTACCATTGAGGTCCTACTTTTTAGTTTAACTCCTAACTCCCTGAATTCAGCTTGAAGGACCTCGTCCCATTTTTTACATATATAGTTGGTGCCTATGTGCACCACAACAGCTGGCTGTTCACCCTCCCCCCCCCCCCCACCCCCCAGAATGTCCTGCAGCCACTCCGAGTCATCCTTGACCCTTGCACCATGGAGGCAACATGCCATCCTGGAGTCTCGATTGCGTCCGCAGAACCGCCTGTCTATTCCCCTTACGCTTGAGTCCCCTATCACTATAGCCCTGCCATTCATCTTCTTGCCCAGCTGCGCAACAGAGCCATCCATGGTGCCATGAACCTGGCTGCTGCTGCCTTAACCTGGTGAGCCATCTCCCTCAACAGTATCCTAAGCGGTATATCTGTTTTGCAGGGAGATGACCACAGGGGACACCTGCACTGCCTTCCTACTCTTGCTCTATCTTTTGGTCACCCATTTTCTATCTCCCTCAGTAACTTTCACCTGCGGCGTAACCAACTTGCTAAACGTGCCATCCATGATGTCCTCAGCATCGCGGATGCTCCAAAGTGAGTCCATCCGCAGCTCCAGAGCCGTCAAGCGGTCTAACAGGAGCTGCAACTGGACACATTTATTGCACGTAAAGGAGCCAGGGACAGTGGATGTGTCCCTGAGCTCCCATATCGCACACGAGGAGCATGACACGGGTCTGGGATCTCCTGCATGTCTTAATCCTTAGGTAAACTTATACAACTACAATTCCAAAAAACGAAAGAAAAAATAAATAAATGAGACAATGAAAAGAAAATCTACTTACCAGTCACTTACCAGGGGAAAAAAAGCACCTCCTCTCCCACTCCCCCCCCCCCCCCCACTCCTCCCCCCCCCCCAACCCCCCAGCTTTGAATTCCCACCTAGATTCAAATTCCCAAATTCACTCTTTGCTGTCTCACTCTGGCTGTGTCTTCGCTGGCTCACTGGGAGAATTGGAATTTAGAGGAATGGGGTGAAATCTTATAGAAATATATACAATTATGAAGGGAATAGATAAGATAGAAGCAGGGAGATTGTTCCACTGGTGAGTGAAACTAGAACTAGGGGGCATAATAAGGAGGAGCAGATTTAGGACTGAGTTGAGGAGGAACTTCTTCACCCAAATGATTGTGAATCTGTGGAATTCCCTGCCCAGTGAAGTAGTTGAGACTATCTCGTTGAATGTTTTAAGGTAAAGATGGATAGATTTTTGAACAGTAAAGGAATTAAGGGTCCGCAGAAAGATCAGCCATGATCTTATTGAATGGCAGAATAGGCTCTGGCCAGATGGCCTACACCTGCTCCTAGTTCATGTGTTCTAAGTTTGGCAACTCTTTCAAAGCACAATGGGCTGAATGGCCCTCTCCTGTGTTGTCAAATTCATGATTGTGTAACAACATTTATTAATGTGAGCACTGAGAATTGGAATTTCCCATGTAAACAGATAACGCTGTTGCTATTAGCTGTGATCAATGGGCAGCATCATATCCTCACTGTATCCTAACCCACTGTATTCTCAGCATTTGCTGGTATTGAAAATACTTCTGGGGGTGAGCAACAGTGACACGACTAACACAAACATGTTTCTTTCCAGGTCTCTGGTTCGGAGCTCGGAGTCGGAATGAGTTCACACCAGGTGAGCAGAAACATCTTTACTAACTCAATCCAGCCTCCCCCACTCTGCTACTTTCTGACGCTGTTTAGAGTCACATGTTTTATGCTTGAAGGATCCTGCTGTGCACAATTCCAACACTGCCTACATTTTAAGTAACCACATACTGAAAGAGACATAATCCCTTCTAATAAATCAGCCAAGTGCAACACCATCAACACTATGTCTCCATGTGAACTGCCCTTCAAAGTGTAACTGACAGTGCACTGCTCTTCGTCAGTGCAGTTCTCCCTCAGTACTGATCCTCTGACAGTGCAGCGCTCCCTTAATACTGACCCTCTGACAATGCAGTGCTAGCTCAGTACTGATTCTGTGATAGTGCAGCACTACCTCAGCAATGACCCTCTTACAGTGCAACAGTCCCTCAGTACTTTTTGTGTTGCTTATTTCAGATTGGTGTCATGTTCACAAAGACCACAAAATAACTTAAACAACACTATAAATTTATTAACACTCCTTATTTGGATTCGGCACGTACTCCTAAAGAATACACAGTTCATTATTAACATTTAAACTACTTTCATCTACAGCTAATCTCAATACTGATACCAACTATGATTTGCTCTCACTCACTATTTGTACTTTGGACTCTCTAGCTAACTCCTGCACATTCTCTCCCACAAGACTTAGCATCACTGCCTTATATATTTGTAACTGTAGCTCCCTCTAGTGGATACTCTAGACGCTTCATTAACCCTTGCAGTTTTTACAGTTATAATACCACATCCCCCTTTCTTTGTGAAAGAAAATTATTATAACTTTGTGATATTTTCTTTAACCATTACACTTCATGTGAATCTGACTTATTCATCATAAACTTGTTATAATTTTGTACATTAATTTGTAAAACACTGTTACATCACAAATTAAGTCTTTCAGGCAGACTTCGTCTTCTTGTGGATCTTCTTAAGGCGTCTTCAAGGTATTCAATTGTTCTGCCACATCTTCTTGCTGTGCCTGTGTCAAGTAAGGACCGGGAAAGGCAATGTCCTTGAAGATGTTATCTGGATCATTAACATTCTGAGGTTGAGGTTTGGCATTATCTTTGATGCGTAACAGTGCTCTTCTGTGTCTTCTGAACAGTAATCCTTGTTCGGTTTTGACTAAGTATGACCTTGGTGAGACTTGTCTCAGAACCTTTGCGACATGGTGCCATCCTCCTTCAAGATTCTGAATCCGTAAAATGTCACCTCCCTTTACTTCAGACAGAGGTTTGGTTTGTTTATCATAGCCCTCTTTTTGCTTCTTTTTCTTTGATGTGATACGTTTATCCATGTATGGAATGGTGATCTCAGGTAATGTGGTACAAAGTTGTTTACCCATTAGCATCTGAGCAGGTGATAATCTAGTTGACAGTGGTGTTGCTCTGTACACCAGCAACGCCAACAATAGATCTTGATTGTCATCAATCACTTTGTGGAACAATTTCTTTATTATTCCTACTCCTTTCTCCACTTTGCCATTTGACTGAGGATAACATGGGCTTGACGTAACGTGATTCAAGTTGTATTGCTCTGCGAACTGTGTCCACTCAGACACAAGGAAACAAGGACCATTGTCAGAGACAACGTTTAAAGGTATCGCATGGCGTGTAAAAATTGATTTTGTTGCCCTTATGACAGATCTTGCTGTCGAATCATTCAGTATTATCATCTCTGGATAGTTGGAGTAATAGTCTATGACCACTAAATAGTCACGACCTTGGAAATAAAACAAATCCGTGCCCACTTTGTACCATGGACTGGTTGCAATTTCCATCCCTTTCTCTGCTCTGTACTGGCTGATGCATCTGGTAGATTGTGCATTCTTGTACATATTGATCAACATCTTTGTTGATCCCGGCCAATACACTGACTGTCTAGCTCTTCTGCAACACTTTTCTATGCCCTGATGATCCTCGTGAATCTGTTGCAGAATTCCTAAATGTAAACTGGCAGGAATCACAATCCTAATTACCTTGAGCAGGAATCCATTACAGAAAGATCATCTCTTATATCTTGAAAAGCAGATTGACATCCAGTAGGCCATCCGTCTTTTAGGTATTGCTTCACCTTCTGGAGCGTCAAAGCCTTTTCAGTTTCGGCTTTGATTATACGTAGTTTTTGGTCAGACACTGGTCGTATCTTATTAAAGAAAGTGGCTTACGATTCCACTATTTGGACTATCTCGGGTTCTGATGGTAGCTTTGGAGATGTTATCCGCAACACCTAAGTCTTCCCTTGACTCTTCATTATGGTCAACTGAAGTGCAGGTTGAGTGTACCCTTTCAACTAGCTGCAATCTTTCGCAAATATCCACCCCAATTAATGATAACTTCTCATCCTCTACTATCTCGAAGTTAATGGGTATCTCGATGTCCCCATTTCTACCAACAAGATGGCAGGATCCTCTTGTGACTATCATGTTACCATTGTAATCTGTGAGCCGATAAGTGGATTGCTTTATCAGTGGTGTCTTAAACGCGTTCCTTAAATATCGTTCTGTAATAATATTTGCGTGTGCTCCTGTGTCAATTTTAAATGGTATTTGTTTGCCATTAATTTCTAATGAGACAGTCCACCCCTTAATTATCTTCGTGAGCTATTGCACTGGTCTATCATTGCGATCCAGTAAATTAATCCTCGTGACTGCTTCAATCATGAAAGTATCCGTAAGTGTATACGGTGAGCAATCCTCTCTATCAGTTAAGATATTGGATTTTTTCTCTTCACTCTGAACACTTTGGATCCATCTGAAATCACTGTCAGACTTTTAAAATTTGGTGCCTGGAGAAGTTGCAGGGAAATGACATTATGCTGCAAAGTGGTTCAACTTGCAACAACTGGAACTTTGCCTTTTGCCAGACAATTTCTTTACTGTAGGTGTGGCCGCAGCATGTGCACATCATCACGTTCGTGATGTCAGCCTCAAAATGGCCACCAGCCACTGTACGCAGTTTTCTTTGCTGCGCCACAGCATTAATCGCGTCAGCCACGTTTCCCGATTTCGGGCTCTTTTCTTTTGCCACAAACTCTGCATATTCAGTCGATGCCTGTTCACTGGCCTTGCACATATTAATCGCGTCTTCAAGCGGTAAAACCGGTCGTCTTAGCATTTCCTCGCGCAAACGTTCATCATTTATCCCCACACAACTTGATCATGCAGCATTGAATCAGATGCTGAGGAAAAGTTACAGGACTGCACTCTTAGTTTTGAAGCTCTTATGAAAGAATCCCCTCTTAACTGCAGCCTTTTTCTGAACATGTAGTGCTCATAGGCCTCATTCACCTGCTTCTTACAGTATGTATCAAACTTTTGTAGCACCATGTTGTATTTAGTTTTATCCTCATTGGCACTGAACTCAAACAAATTATAAAGTTCTAATGCTTGCGGTCCAGCCAAATTCAACAGGAGCACTATTTTCCTTTGGTCGGAGGCATTTTCAAATGTGGAGGCAGAAAGGAAAACTTCAAACTGCTGTTTAAAGAATGCCCAGTTTTGGCATAGTTTACCGTTTCTCCTGAAGCGGTCAGAAGAGCCATGTTTTATATAGGGCATTAAACAGATATCCTCTCTCACGCACACAGTCTTATGATCCACACATCACACACTCCCCTGTCTGATATTCAATCATTCCTCTTTGACACAGCACCTTCTGATATTCATTCCCCTGCCTCTCAGATATAGCCCCTGTCTGATATTCATTACTCTGTCTCTCAGACATAGCCCTGTCTGATATTCATTACTCTGTCTCTCAGACATAGCCCTGTCTGATATTCATTACTCTGTCTCTCAGACATAGCCCCTGTCTGATATTCATTCCCCTGTTTATCAGTAAGATATCTTACAACACCAGGGGCGGGATTCTCCCCTACCCGGCGGGGCGGGGGGTCCCGGCGGGGTGGAGTGGCGTGAGCCACTGCGGTGTCGGGCCGCCCCAAAGGTGCGGATTTCACCTTGAGGGGCTAGCCCCGCGCCGGAGTGGTTGGCGTGCCGCCAGCCGGCAGGAAAGGCCTTTGGCGCCACGCCAGCCGGGGCCGAAAGGACTTCGCCGGGCGGCGGAAGTCCGCGCATGCGCGGGAGTGACAGCGGCTGCTAATGTCATCCCAGCGCATGCGCAGGGAGCGGTGTCTCTTCCGCGTCGGCCATGGTGAAGACTGTGGGCGAGGCGGGGGGAAAAGAGTGCCCCCACGGCGCAGGCCCACCCGCGGATCGGTGGGCCCCGATCTCGGGCCAGGCCACCGTGGGGGCACCCGCCGGGGCCAGATGGCCCCGCGCCCCCCCAGGACCCATTCCAGCAGCGGGACTCTGGCCCATTGTGGGCCGGAGAATCACCGGGGGGGTCCCGCCGACCGGCGCGGCGTGATTCCCGCCCCCGCCGAATTTTTGGTGCTGGAGAATTCGGCAGCCAGCGGGGGCGGGATTCACGCCAGCCCCTGGCGATTCTCCGACTCGGCGGGGGGTCGGAGAATCCCGCCCCTGGTTAAAGTCCAACAGGTTTGTTTTGAATCACTATCTTTCGGAGCACTGCTCCTTCCTCAGGTGAATGAAGAGGTAGCTTCCAGAAACATATATGAAGACAAAGTCAAAGATGAAAGACAATACTTTGAATGTGAGTCTTTGCAGGTAATTAAGTCTTTACAGGTCCAAACGGAGCAACTGGAGACAGGGATTATCACAGGTTAAAGAGGTGTGAATTGTCTCAAGCCAGGGCAGTTGGTAGGATTTCG